>NC_135118.1:22652500-23277500 GCF_050908995.1 Andrena cerasifolii
AAATAACAGCTGTGGGTATTAAATGCGGGAATAATCCCGCTGTATGCACGGGGATGCGCGTGCACGCGTCTTATCCTATATTTCCCTTCTCCTCGCTTTTACGCCGACACTTTTTCCCCGCGGTTTTATCGTGCAGTAAAAGTAGTCGCTGTCCAGATAAGTCCCGACGATTCTCCATTTCTCACGACGTTTCCCGTTCCATCATTTTTGGCGACCGTTTATGTACATACAAACCGGGGCAAGCCGATGGGAATTATGCAAACCTTTCAGGGGAAGATGGAGTATTACCGATAAACCTTTTATACGCGCTACAAAACCGTATTCACCTCGCTCTCGCCATCGGGATTAAAGTAGTACTCCTCTTTCATAAAATCTGCATGAAAGATATTATTATCGTTCACAGAAATATAAAGAGTCACAGGAATCGAACTCTTAAAATTCTAAAGTCCCGTATTATTTCTTGCTGCAAATGTAATTCCACTGAAAATCGGTAGGCTCGCCTCCCCGAACCTTCACCTGTGCCGCCCATTTCTATTCCCAAGTGTCGTTCGCCTTCCCAGCCGAGCGCCCATCGCGAAGTCCCCCCGGAAAATCCGCGCAAAGGCGCACCCGATCGCTGGAAATCGGTATGGCCAGCGATCGAAAAAAAGTCGATCCCAACGGCCTGTCCCTGGGAACACCGTCAGGGAATAAATTCCAGCTAACTTGTCCATGCAAGTGGGCGCTAGGGCCGGGCATCGGCACAAAACGCGGTGCGTCTCGAAGGGGAACAATGGGAACGGCTAGAAATCGCTCATTGTGCCCGCAAACCGGCAAAAATAATCACGTGAAAGACTGCGAGGACGGACGGAAGGACGGACAATGAACGGGCACGTATTGCTCGGCTGCCACTCGTGCTTCGCAAACGGTTTCCTGGACTCAAACGCTCATTCGCCTCGCTTATTTGTGCTCTTACGGCATTGCCATTCTCCCCCTCATCTCTCCCTCTGACTCGAGTTCCTGTCGCTGTGGGCGACTTCCTTGCAGAAAAAATTATTTCACCGGGTTATCAGTAGGCGAACGAGGCAGATGGCAGCGAAATAAATTCAGTGTAATACGGCGACCCGACGGTCTGACTTCCACTGGCCTGGCTGAAGCTTTAAGGAGATTGTGCCGATCGTTGGGATGTCTGGTTGAGTAGGCACTTCGTGTCGGCAATTGCTCCGCTGGCAAATTGATTTTTGCGATCGGCCGTGGCGCAGGGTTGAATGGCACGTGTCCTTCCCTGTCTTTTATTTGGAAAGTTTTAGAGCGCGCAGTGAAAAGTGACTTGCGATGTCTTTAGAAAGTGATTATGTACGGGCAGGTATTGATGGACAGATGAAGCGATTGCATAAGAGTCTTACATTCTTTGTATTTATTCCGGAGTATTTGTTGCGGTTATTATTTTGTCTGGTGCTTTCATTCTGGAATTAGTGTCAGGTTTCTCGGATGAATCGGGGGTTGTATCGGCAGGTTTAAATCTAGCGATAGTGGAGTTTAGGTAAAATATTTCAGGAATTTATTTCATTCGTCACACAGCCACGATTCAGATGACTTCGGAAATATATTTAACGAATACTAGCAGAAATGTATACGCAGCGCAAGACGATCGTAGTCGTTAAAAGAAATGTGTATTTTCGAAATTCGAAGAAAACAAAACAGCAACGCTGTGATTCCTATAATCAGTCGGCGCTGCGAAGCACACGGCGAAATCTGAGAGTCACTGTACCTCAATCAGGGGTTCAACGTTGTCCCACGTCGCTTCTCATTCGCTGGGAACCTGTAATATTAATTATCAGAGACATCCTCTCGAAATTATCGGTAATTTGCAAACCGCGCAAAGCATGCTGGCGGGACTTTTTGCCAGAATAAAATAAGGAGTCGTCGTTTCGTTCGATCATCTCGGTTAACCAATCAAAGCGCATCCCGATGCGATGGAATGATCGGTCTCGTGATCGAATCGATCCGAGGCCCGCGCGTACCCTCTCTAATCTTCGAGTGACGGTAGGAACTGGTACCACGCACATAATTACTTGATGGATGCAATTAGGAATGGTAATCGGGAATCTCGCTTCGATTGCAAGAGATTCGATTCCTTCTGCGCTCCCCGGCCTTCCCGAACTGCTGATCATTCTCTCGATTACAGTCGTCGTCTGAATTGGATTACGCATTTTAAACTCAGCATGAAAACTTTCTTCCCCGGATACATTGACAGATGTTCCATCGATCTTCGCTCAGCCAAGGGTCTCCATCATTATTTAACTACTTGCAGCGTATATGTCGTTTCTTCTGGTTTCCTGTGACTATTCATAGACCTAGCTCCTGCAGCTTTCATTAAGACCTTACGCTCTTGCATTTCTTGTAGCTTATTCGACCGCATTCGGTTATTAACTGTATATCATTACTTTTAATAAACCTCTGTGCCACAAAAATTCACTGCACATAACTGTCACGTTCGCGCTAATATTACTGGTGAATAAATTATTGCGCCGAAAGCTGTACGTGTCGCAATCAAATATTTTCCTCCGCTGATTAGTCCGGCCAGAAGAAGGGAGCTCGAAATACAAGCGCAGCAACCATAGCATTCCCGATATCCCTTATAATCTATTACGCGAGCAAGATTGGTCCAACGAAGCAGGATAACTTGTTCCCCCGATCAGCCGCCACGGAGGCCTCGTTCGTATTTCAAATTCGCGGGGGATCTACAAGAATCTGCGGTCCGAGAGTCGTGAGGCTCGATGTTCGCATGGTTTTCGATAGATCCGCGCGATCGATAGCAGTAGAAAATCGTGAGGTTCCGCAGCCGCGAACGGTGTTTGATCCGCGTCAATGCAAAGTCCGAGGGGCTTTTCGTTGGCTCGCAGATCATCGATAGGGGCAAGCCTCGATGCATACGGAGACGTTGCTGCGAAAGAGGTAGCGGCCGCGTCCGAGTCACGACTTCTGTTTACCAGAGAGGCCTGATCATTAGAATCTTCCGATATTTTCATCCATCGGACAGGCCATTGGCTCTATGGTAATATCGCTTCCTTGCAGAGTCCCTCGTGAGTTATTGTTTTAAACCTCTCATTCTCTACCTTGTACTCTGCTCCTTCCTCGTTGCTCACGGATTTTATGTTCCGCGAGACTTCTTGCGCCGCTGATTTCTCGCGATTATGACTTAACCTAAGAGCCGGGTACCGGGGCGCAGCAAAAAGGCACCGTATGAAACACTGAGAGTTTTAATGGCAAGGTTGCGAGACTAACGTCGTGGGCAGTAAGAATATTCCCACGATTCCAAACAAGCTACTTTAAATTGCGCAGCTTAGTTTTTGAGGCATATCCCGGTTTATGCAAACCATTCGGAGGATTAGAGCTCACTGGCTTCTGATATCCGTGCTCTCCTATATTCAGGATTTACTTCGCTAAACTTAGATCGCCACGCCTTTCTTTCTACGCCATTCTTCGTTGAATATGTTCAATAATTGCGAACGGATGTCTACCAGTTCTCTTGTTTTTCACTGTTCGCCTGGCGTTCGCAGACGAGTAAGCAGCGATTTTTCTCTGAAATCACGGAATCCCGCGTCGAACAGCTGCTCTTTAAAATCGCGGATGTCGAGGATAATGAATGACAGCGAGGCGAGTGTAGAGAGCTGGTTGCAGGGTACCAGTGTTCAGGATCCGGCGTGATAAACGTATTCCTACGATCGCGGTTCATTTCAAGGGAAGATTAATCTGCTTGAGTTACTACCGACTTACGACGTTCTCGTTCCTGCTTAATTACGATCGCGATCCTCCCGATAATCGTACGTTTGCGCTTGTCTCGCGGTTATTTAGGCGCGCGTGTAAAGCTGGTCGCGTTGCGCGCAGATGCAGCGGAATCTTTATGCTTGAAAGTGATTTGTGCCCGTCGTTGAGCACACGAAAATTAACGCGAAATTTATTGCCCAACGCGTAGGCAACAAGTATGCAGCGCGGCGTAAAGATTGTTATTTGTGTCGATATGCAAAACAGCGTAGAAGACATTACATCGTGTAACGGATACTTCATGAACCGTTCGGCTGTGCTGCTAATTAAAGAATTACCCGTTCCTCAAATTTCATTTGCCGACTTTGCTGTCAGATATTCCTATCAGCCTGTATCCGGTTAAAGATGCGCTTCTTACATAGTTAATGCTGATCTCCCATTCGGAGAAACCTCGATGATACGATGCTGAGATATCAGTTATCAAATACTTATTACTCGCAGTGCTGACGTATTAAAAACCTGTTCCACGTTCAGCGGAGTCGATGATGTAAATTGTGAATTATCGTGAAGCGTGCTTGGGCACTGCGATTAAGCTGAATTTCGCGGACCTCTCGATCACCTCGGTACAATAAAACCAAAGGGAATCAAAGAAATATTACAGTTGCAGGTTCAAAAACATTCGTCTCCCCAAAGTTAATAAAAACATTCAATGCACTCGCGTCAGACGGACACTTCGTTTACACCGTGCAACCAACGATTCTCTCCCACTACCATTGCCATCGAAAAAGTCCCACGAAAGCGTCCAGTTCCATCGACAAGCGTGACCAACGCCCATTAAACGGGCATCAAACACGACTGCCCGAGCCACGATGAATGCACCCTCAGTTGAACCTGCCCGAGTCGATGGATTCAGGTCGATCGCGAGCAACAACCCAACAGAAACAAGGCGATCACGCGGACAAAATATGACAGAGGGGGGTAGGGGGAATGTGCGAAGGAGAGAAAAAAAAGGAGGAAAGGGGGCGGAAGATCGAGTTGCTGCCCGGGCCCGAGGGTTCGGGCCTGCTGGCGCGGTGTGCTCGTTTTCACGGCGGGCCAGGTGTGGGAGTGACCGGGAGAGATGCCCGGCTCGATAAGACGATCGATCGTTGGACAATACCGCGACGGTATCGATGAAATCGTAAGCGAGCCTATCCGACCCGATCGTTTATGCGATAGATGACCCAAATCGTTAAGGGCTTCTGTTTCCCGTGCCTGATGCATACGGGCGAAATGCACGGCGGCCCCGATCGAGCCGCGATTAACGCTCGCACCGGTCGCGCGCGGCCCCGCGTAATTTTCGCCGCGTACCAATTTCATTGTGACGCGATCGTCGGATTACCCCGGCTCCGCGGAGAAAAAGCGAGTGTAATCGACGGTGTTACAGGTGTAGCGGTACGTTGCGACACTTGTACCTATGTAGCTACGCAGTGCTGCTGTCGAATACCACCCATCCCTCCATTTGCGCGCTACTTTTTTAATCTTTCCATGTACAAGATGCGTGCCTACGTGTGCTCAATTTGGGTGATGCATCTTGAGTAAACAACCGCGTATAATAAAACTTAGAAGCTCCGTCGGCATCCTTCAATCCCCAATTCGGTTAAACACTTTGATTAAATGGTAATTTACACTGTTCGCTTTGTAAATACCTGGGTCGATTTTTGTGAAGTCTAGGCCTCGCAGGATTTATTATACTGCTTATCAGAACAGTGGCGCAAAGAAGGGGCTTCGTAAAAAAAAAGAAAAGTGGAGTTTATTCTGTAAATTAATTTTTGTAATCACCTAATGGGTTTTATTGAATTTGTATTGAAAATATTTTTACCCCTTCAACTCGGCTCCCCTCGATATTAAATCCTGAGTGCACTACTGTATCAGAACAGTTAAATTTTCTGTGTTCCGGGGTTTTCTATTAAATCCGCTGGCCATACGCTTGGGTCCAAAAAGACCCCGACATCGCCGCCCGAGGGTGCAGAAGAGGTGCCTTATTTTCTTACTGAACATTTGCTCGAGCAAAGCGTTGCTGGAAAGGGCGAGGAAGACGCAGAAGAACCTAACCCAGAGCTCTGCTTGTTATATATGTATTACACAGGGGATACGTTGGAGGTACATAAATGGAGGTCCTCTACAAAGAAACGCAGGATGTTGTACACCGGCCACGCGATAACGATAAGGAAGGATAAATCGACCGGCAGGTAGAAGCGATAGAACCCGATGGCAAGTAAGAATAAAGGGGTGAACACCGTGGGCCCGGTGCACAATTAACGGGTTTTCGATTGGCGGCTTGCTCCTCGATAACCGCGATCGAATTGACGCTGTACGTTACAAGGGAGCTTAGGAATTCCGATAACGCGCGGCACGGTATGCAGGCCGTATGCCAAATCGCTCCGAGTGGGCACGCAACTTGCTCTGACCTGCGCAATTTATATTTTCTTCGGCCGTCGCCTTTCGACGAACACGGCCGAGCTAAGGAAATCAGCGGTAAACGGTTTCATCAATTCAGATTGCAAGCTTGTTGCGCGTCCAGTATACTTTGGGGATCATTAATTACCGGGTTAATAGTCGCGCGTGCGCGTTGCCCTCTGGATCCTGCGCGAATTCCCCGAGCCTCCGCCGAGCTCGAGATGCTCCTCTTACGTAACAACGAATACTTCCACGTTCGTGGAATTTGCAAGTTGCTTGATGGCTGAGTCAACATCGTGATGTAAAATAAAGGGTAAGGGGAAAAACAGGGAATGTCGCAGAACAGCTTTATCGAGAAAATTAAGTGTACTAGTTCTTAACCAGTCTATCAAAACTTTAACGTCATCTCATTTGAGCTTCCTAACCCTTCGTGATTCGACCGTTTTTGTAGTTCCAGTTGCTATCAACAAAATATGCTATAAATCCCAAAATCACGAAAAATATGATGTGATGTAACATATGTACGAACCGATTTCTTGACTTTGTATTTTCTACAATACTAATTCCTTCGTTATTATCCACGGGCTCCAGTCTACGGATTTGTTGACTCTTATCTAACGCGTTAGGAGATCAAAAATGTGATCTAAAAATCTCAGAGAGATGAGAGTCGTTTCGCGACGAGGAACATTTAAGGAATCGCTACAGCAGACCTGAAGAACTTTCATGGAACCAGATGTCCCACTGGATGATGGCTCCGTTTACTCAAGAACGCAGTTAATTCACTTAACTCGTGCTTGTTCGCGGCGAACGTGGAGGCACCTGTGAAGAGTGTGCTTTTTAAAAAGTGACACGTACACGCACTTTCCCAGAGCGTGCAGTACCGTGTTCGCGATACGTTCTCCTCTTGTCCGCGGGGAGGGCTTATTGCCATAAGCACGTCCGTACATCTAGGCCCACTTAAATCAGGCAGGTGCGTCGCGCGTAATAAATTGCGAACGTCTCTGGATACAGAGTGTTATGTATTTCGATACCGTGGCGGGACACGTTGACGGATTGAAACCGTATCACGGCTGACTTATGCGACCAGACGGGGAATCGCGAGCGGAATAGCGAAGTGCTCGCGCGGAATTCGCTGTATTATTCACCGGTGCAAACGATTCCACGCGGAAGTAGCTGTTTCGGTGTCGAAAAGAGATCTTAATACAGCTGCTCTTCTGGATATAAATGCCCAGTTATTTATTTCTATTTGCAACTACAGTAGAACCTCATTAATTATCCAAACGAATTTTGAGCTCTTACTTACCCTCTTACACTAACGTTCATAAGTATTAGTACGCCTGCTCTATTTGCACAGAATATTCCCACTGCTTTTAATTTAAAATACCAAATAAAGTAAAATTGATCAAGTTCTTCAATAAATTTCGAATCCTGCTGTAATCGCTAAAGACTGTAAAACTCAGATGTATGATGTATGGTTGACATGAAAATGTCAGAGATTCAAACACTAACATACAACATATACAGGATGAAGAACAGAGAATTTAACGCGTGGAACAAAAGAAGATCATAATTAAGGTGAATGTCCCCATTTCTGCTGATTTCGTATTTTTCTTATTATTATAAGCGTTACCTTTGTACTAGAGTTGCAACAAAATAATTCTAAATTATTTTAACATTCACGCGAGTGCTGCACGAGGTTGGGGCTAATCAAAGTGCAGCATAAGCAACGAAAATTTTTTAAAACGAGAGGCTCATGATTTTTCGATAGTGTTCTAGCTGGTTGTGCTAAGGAACAACGTCACTATTGGTATTCGATAATTGGGCAGAAAATAGTTTTTGCAGTAAAAGTTCTTATTTGATAACAAAACCAGATACCGTATTGTGCTTTGGATTTAGATTTTTTTTTACTATTTTTAATTTTTACTATTAATCAAAATTTTAGTAGCATAACCTCACAATTCAATGTATGATGTAACCTCTATTTCTATTCGAAGACATTTGATTTTTTGTTTATCATTATTTCATGCTTTACTGTTGTGTTACAAAACCTCTCCATAAAAGATGTAAATTATTTTAACCTGAAAAGGCATATTATGTGAGCAGAAATTGGTACAAATGGCGAGTAGAAATACGTACATCGCTATTTTTCGTGAGCAGAAATACGGACATTTAGAGCAAATTACTAATAGTTAAACATCTTGAAATATCGTCCTTAAATAGTTTTTGAATTGACTGACTTATTACTAAAGAATTAATCAATTATTCTGCAAATTTTGATCACAAACAAATTATGTATACCTTCTTTATGACGGGTAACCTGTTAAATGAGCAGGAATTGGGACATCCACCTTACTCGCGATAATACCTTGCTGCGATGTACTACTCTAAAGTCTACACTCGTCATGCCGCGCTCATAGTTATAAATATCATTTCGCATTCCCCTTTGCGCCGGCGCTCTGTTATCGCGCTAATTATGCAACAACATAGCAGCCATGTAGCAATGAACCTGTTACCCCGATAACAACGGGTTCGTTCACTTACAATTAGCGACACTTAGTCAGCAAGGAGTTTTCCTATTGAACAAGATGAATGAACATCGATGGAGCGACCGTTCTCTGTCTCTAATAGGCGCGCTTTTGATCGCTTCGCCGATCTTATCAATCACATTGGCAACAGTTGTTGCAACAGAATGATATCTCGGCTGGTTCACCGCGGGGAAGCGTGATATTATTTTGCGCTACGGCAACATCAGATAGCGTTAGGAGTCTTAATTAGAAAAATTTACAAGCCTGCCTCTACTTTTTCCAATGTAACGGCTGACAGCCATTGAGCGTGCCAGAACGCTGCGCGGTTGAAAACGCATTTGCAACATTGCCGCTGATAATACCCGATACGTGTATGTAATTACTTCTGGCTGCTATCGCAGCAAGAGCAACCCAGTGCGCAATGCGCATCGCGAGTTCCGCTGCCTGCCCACCCCGCACGGCGCAGCCTTGTTTTCTATCTTCCCTAATGGATTTAATTCCGTCATTATAAAGTGGCTCGTTAAACGTGAAATATTTACCCCGCTATCGTGATTTGTAGCAATTAAGTTGCCCCGTTTTGCTTGTCTCTTCAGCCCCCGAACGGTGAATCCGCGGAACTCAAAATAGATGCGTGCAGCGGCTTGCATAAGAGATTATACCAGAGATTCGTAATATAATATACAATATAATAAAGGGTAAGTGAAATGTAACATTCAACGAACTTTTAATGCAACCTTATTTATGTTACTTTAGTTTCTCGCGATGGGGTAAACCCCATGCAGTAATTGAAAAATTCGGATCTAGATTACGCAGGATGTTGTATAATTACGGAATAAGCCGAGAGAGGCATATCGTTTGTGTAAACAAATCTGTAGGGGAGACCGGGGCTGGGTGGCCCAAGGGGTAGATTGACTAATTGTTAATAACTTTGCTCCGAAATATGCTCTACTGCGGAACGATTTACTGTAGAAAGAAGTCTACTTAGACGATACTATATCATGCATTTATGTCCGACCCCGCGATCGCACGTTTTTTTAACATTTATCAGCGTTTGTCGCAAAATTGACTATGTAAGTAAATATTTTTTCTTAAAGATTTTATTTTTTCACGCTCTATATAGTTACAATAGAATAAATGTTAAGGGACTATTTTAAAGTTTGTTTATTAGACGATCTATTGACATAGTATTTTTGTTTATATATAAATAATTGAAGATTATATAGATTATGCAAGTCAAAATGATAGGTCGGGGCTGGTTGACTAATAACGTTAATAAGGTTTAAATTGTTATTTCGTTATTCAGAAAGCGATTTTTATTTTTTGTTTAAATTTTACTATGTTATAAATACATTATAATTTATGTTTAAGTTGAAAAAAGTTTCAGTTTATTATTAAAGCATGAAAGAAAGAAATTAATATTTTATAATGTAACAACTCTTGTGACATTGTGTTATTTTATTACCACTGAGATAAGTTGCTAATAACATTTTCTTAAATGATTGTACCTACAGACGACCTACCCCCTACTGTAAGTCAGCCAACCCCGATCATGGGGCTGTTTGACCAGCATGAAAGGTGTTAGAAAAACATTAAAATACCTTAATTTTTGCCACATCGAGTCAACTTTAATAATTTAATCAGATTGCCAAATGTATGCCCTATCAAATATACTCTCCGGTTTAATGATATTTCGTCCACATAATTTATTAAAAATCAAAAACCGAAAAACTGGCGTACCAGCCCCGGTCGCCCCTATTGTGTACAAAGTTGACTTAGAAGCACCATTTTTCTCGTAATCGTAACTGCCTGGTAATATTATAAGTGATTTAACTTGTTATAATATTCTACACACATTCTCGGTTTCTTCTATCAGAGTTTCGCGTTATATTCAATTTTTCAGTATTTATCAGTGACATTATCGTGAACGGCAGCTCTTAGTTGAAGCGAATATTCTTGGAAGCTCGTCCGAAGACAAGCTTACAATTATATAGATCGAGGAGATACATCTCTCCCTCTCTCGGCGTTTACGAACGTCGTAAAAATTAATCACCGCAGCATTGGCGTTATAAGCGGTCCGTGAACACGTTGAACCGCGGAGTTATCCCTTTTTGTGATCTCTGTCGAACCTGTTGGTTTTAACTTGCAAACGAGAACAAGATAAGTCGCTCTGTTAACGCGGCAAATCATAAGGTGTGCTCCCTCCGAGAGAAAGAGAACCGCCACGTTAATTCGCCGAAAATTGAATGTCGGCCAGTAATAAAGGCGGCCGTAAAAATCTATGGGGTACGCATTATTCGCGCGGCGAAATTAATGATTTGATTGCGCGACAGATAATATCGACGGAATTGCGCGTCACTCTTTGAGTCGTGCTCTTTCCGCGATTAAAATGCAACGGCGCACGCGAGTAATTAATTAAAAGGAAAGATTTCATTGGAGCAATTATTAACGTGGACAACCAACTAATTGTAAGTAATATTAATTATGTTTTCTGAGGGAAGCTGATGCTTCGAATTAAAATAATATTCTACGATTTTTCAGAGCGCCCCTTCGTTTGAAATTAAAACGTCGCTGTGAATTAAGCTCACGTTGCGAAACAGTTACGATCTCCACTATAGATTTAATGAAGTTTTTCTCTGTACCGCAAAATGATTAATGAATCGAATTCTGTAAAAAATAGACGGCGCGTCGATCAAAGTATTTGAAGTTTCAGTGTATGCTATAGCTGCTTCCTATTTTCCATTGTAACTTGTGTCATAAATTTGCTGTCGGACAAGTTCCTCCGTATACTACTGTAGAAGAATAATGCAACAGTAGCTGTAAGACCACTAAAAGAATAAATGCAGAAAATAACGTTTAATACGCTATAGGCATTTTTACGAGAGAACAGTTGTCGCCGACGATACAGTCACGAATACCTTCCAGCGTCGCACTCGTCAAAAGCCTCCCTTGTTCAGGCTCCTCGTAAAGGCTTGGTTTACAACACCCCCAAGTGCCGATCGTTTTCTCTTTCCAACGCCCACGTTGACGACAGATAAAACAGATCGACAGGCCCAAGTCTCATATTCCTTACTTAAAACATGAACAGCAGCTTGGTAGTTGTTTATCCCAACTGCCGGTGTCTGTATTCTATATTCCACATTATATACAATATTCAGCACCAAGCAACTTTTCCTACATCGCCCTCAATCACCGTAAACCACCCTAGGCGTTAGCAGAACGAAACAAAACCGTCGTTCTGATTAAATCGTCGAAGTGGATGTTTGTATAATTAAACGCATCGTGACGTAACGGACCTGCATAAAATGAGCAACGATAAGCAGGCACGGCCGTGCCCGAAGACAAAGAGTTTCCCATGCGAACGGTTGGTGTTTTCAGCCGTTGGCCAGATAAACAGGAACACGTCCACTTCCTCCAGCTGACAATGGAAGGCTTTCAGCCGCGAGTGTGCCGGATAATTCATGTCTGTGCGAGCAATTAAGGCCTAAACCGCGCGCACCTTAGCATCTAATTATCTCGCTGGATGTATGAACTCCCGCGAACCCGAGGGACATCGGCCATCATCGCCGCGGTTAAGGAAAGAAATGGGCGACAACCGGCCGCTCGTTGACCAGATCCACGGCATTGGATTTCCAGGCTCACCTCCGTGTCGCGGCTTTCATTACCTGCTAATTGCTTTACTGAAAGGTGGAACGGAATAATTTTCCCGAGGGCCGCACCTTGGCGTAACGTATCTGATAACTCCACTGGGAGAAATGAAAAGCTCATAAATAGGTGTCTAATAAGGAACGTTGAGCACTTCAAAAGCCCCACCTCCCTGTTTGGTCTAGCCAGTTGAGTTTTTAGTGTCGAACAGATCTGGGTATCTTGCATCTTAATTGTTGTTATAGTATCCTTGATAGAGTCATGATTGCCCGTAATGGTGCATTGTATATGAATTTTTCATACGTCCGTGTCGCGATAGGCTGATCCTGCCACGCGTGAATGCCGTTAAATTTAATTGGTCGGCATGGCATATAGGGACCGTAACTGTGACACATTAGCAAGAATTAGATTTGTGCATACGAAATTGCCGTTTCGCGTGGGGAAGATCGAGCGAAAATATTTCCTCCTTTTTCAGTATTCCATTTATTTTATTTTATTAAGCTTCTGCGACATTTCTCGAGTTGTAAGCCAGCGTTGGCGCAATACGAATGCTCCAGATTTGAGAAATTCGCCAAAAATAGAAATAAAAACTTATCAATTCAAAGCTACTTTTCCAATTGGTGTTCTCTTTTCAATGCTAAGTCAGAGCAATAATTTTATAAACAGTTCTTTTTAATTTACTGGAAGTTGGTAAAGATGGAGCTGCACCCCTCTCGCTGTAAGGTTCTCAATTGTCATCGTATCCGCGCCATAAACAGAGGAACTTTCACGCGATCGGCAATTTTATATGCACCAATATTTAACAAATATTATATATGTTTATCACATAAGGTGTCAGCCATTTGCTGCAAGAATTCAACGATCCGCAGCACAAGTCCAAAACCACGTTGCTTCTGAATTCTTAATATTCCAGGGATATTTTCATGGAACGGGAATCGACGATCATAAAAAGGGGTTTGAGCACCTAAGCATTTATTGCTTCTAAAGAAGATTAGATCACAGTGTCCGCAACGGCGACTAAAAACGGTCTCCGGAATAACGATCCTTCGAACGCGGAGGCCTTTGGTGGCCAGCAGCAGGCTCCCAAACGTTTAAACGAATTTATATCGCGCGAAAAGAAGCGCGGACGACCACGTCGTCGCCGACTATAATGAATTATAAACATTCCGCGGCATAATTGCGTCCTTAAACAGTCGTAAAAGACGCTTCGGGGAGCGAAAAAGCCGGGGGCAAAGCGGCGAGAACCGGAATCGCTGGCCGTCCAATCTTTTACGTATGCGATTCAGGTAGGCAGGCCCTGTTTTATTGTTATTTTATTAATCGATGCCGTCTGGTTATTGAGTAGGCAGTCGTTACAAACACGCCCGCTCGTAGGTAGCGAATAAAACACCGCGTGCAATGCATGATCAGTTGCCTACGTGTACGCCTTTTGTCAGCGCGTCAGGCTAAACCAGTACCCACTTGCAGCTGATTCCAATCTGCCTCAAGTTTATTTCAGCGCAGCGAAATCTCGAGTATTCAAGCATCATTTGGTCGATCCATCGATTACTCAAATCTTGTTCAATTGCACGGGCAGATTAGACAATTCGCATCCTTGAAAGAGGCAAAGAGATGTGTAGTTCGCGATGACGTGAACACTTCGTTGAAAGGAATCGAATGGTGTTTGTTACCGAATTTATGACGATTTGAATTTGAATCGAGCGTTGCCTGAATTCTAACCGAACCTATATATCAACTGAATATGAGTCTTAATTAAATTTTTCATTGAATTCCTAATCCCATATTAATTTTTACGTTATATAATATTTATACTTCACAATCGTCACAGTATCCCTGCAATTCTTACCAAAACGATGATTAATTGCGATGTCTCGATGCGACACGATGGTTTGCTTCGCGATCGGTATTTCTACACGTCTTACCCGTCATCAGGAACCGTTTCCCTGTCGCAATTCACGTCGTCCGCTCGCCGGACACCGCGGCCGAGGCAATAGCGGAAACATGAATTACCTGAAATCCATTTTACCTGGTTGCACGGTGTTTCCTCTGTGAAAGGCTCGTTTCCCGTTTTACGTGCATTATCGATCGCCCTCCGGTGAACGGGGCGAAAAAGATCGGAGGCTTGCGAAAGCGAAAAGGAAGGAAGGGTCGGAAAACTATGACGACATTGCTAATGCGATTTCCAAGTGGCTATGAAGGATACGAAGGTAGCAAAACCGTCTACCGTAAGATCTGACGGATGCCATTGATTTTGAGTATCTACAACAGTGCTCCGCAATCATTTCTCACCCTCGGCACACCTGAGCCCTTCCCAGAATTCACCACAAGCATAAATATACAAAACATGTAGAACTTACCAAGTGTACACACTGAAATAGCATTTATTTACGAAAAGCTTTGTTAAAAAAAAATCTTGTGCTCTCCTCTTGGAAGCACTGTGCCGCGGCACACCTGACATCGTCTCGTGGCACATCGGTTGCAGAGCGCTGATCTACAGGAGCGTGTATATTTGCCGATTGCTCTTCGCCTCGACAAAATAGCCATACCGTGAACAATGCTCGATCTGGGTGAACAATTTAGCGAATTGCGAGTTGATAGTGTGTGCTAAGGCTAAATCGTGTTGTTAAGTCGAGCAGGTTTCCATTGTATCCTGGGATCTGGATTACTGAAATTGACTGGGAAGCATGGTGATAGGAATGCGCGCTGTGTCAAATTGTACGATATTAATTTACCCTGGTGAAACGCCACCGCTGCGTTATGATTATAGGAAAGGAAACGCAAGCTGTAAACCGAGGAAGAAGGAAACGCGTGTAAAGCGGAGGCTGCGACCGGGATAGCCGATATAATGTTGCCAAATGGAGGATAATTTACGGCGGTTTGATGTACAGCGCCGCTTTTGCCGCGAATCTTTTCCCCGCGTTTCGCTCGCAATGTTCGCCGTTGCCATTGTGTGTCATTCTCGTTGCGGAGAATGGATTATGTAAATACGCTTTGAAGGATTGTAGGCAGCGCGGCCGGTCGATAAATCACCGGTTAAATCATAAGCGTGCGCTCTCTCGCTATATGGAAATTCGCGAAGAAAACGAATTCCTCTTTTGTCTACTTACACGTCGAGGTGAATTTCAATGGACGGCATAATGAGACCGATTCATCATAATTTTATGCGAGCCTACGTAGAGAAAGCTCTCATTGTTGGCGAGGACATGATATATCTCGGTGTCGATATCGCGTAACGAATTGGCCGATTGAAATCGGACCCTGAAAATTGCGGCTAATCGTGAATAATGGAATTTATTATGGGCCAGGAACGAGCAACGCCGTGCAAGCCTCGGAGCGTTCAGGGTAGGTACAATGATTCGGACAGGTTACTTGCGACTATTGGCAAAAGTTACCATCGACGCTTGGTGTATGGAAGAAATGATTCCAGAGCACTACGAGTTACTTGGAGGTACAAGGTTAATCTGATGCGTGGTAGGAAAGATTAAAGGAGGATTATTCATTTCACTGTCACATTTCTGAAAATAGGGAAAATCTCTGGTATTATTTCACCGTACTGTTCCATCGAGAGGAGGAGATTTTTAAAGATGTGACATCGTAAAGCCTACTACATATTTACAGCCTCCTTATATGGAGGGTTGTCTATAGGTATCGTACCACTTAGATATTTTACGTTATATTTCGTACTTGGTACTAATTTGAACGCGAGTTAATATTGGATAGTGTAACTTGATGTTTTTCGTACCTCCTATTAGATGATTAAGCTTTTGCTCGGAACAAATTAATTTCTTATTAACCTTTTTCTGACATACTGTAAAATATACGATTAAGGCAATCGGTCTTCTAAACTGTACCTCACGGTTTCCAAAAACGTATCTCTTCTAAAAATAGTATCAATAACAATAACGATTATTGTATAGTTACATATGTGTACGTACTGATACGATTGTACTGGTACGATTTAGGAAACATTATCAATTTATTTATAAATATCGATTTAAACTTTATGAATGTAAAATGATTTAAAATATTCTACAATAAACCCGCTTTAAAAAAACAAACAAAAATACAGCATGAAACTGCATTGTTAGATTAGTATCCGCTAAAATAAACTGGTAAAAAGTTACTTTAATTATCAATCATCCCTGGTTCTTTTAAACGTTTATAGCACCCACAAAATAGGGTGTAAGTTCGAAAAGTTTTGTTCTTCTTTTCCATTTCGCATTTACTTGATATTTTTACTATTACACGCCGTTTATATTCATTAATTATTAAGAAATTGATGAGGTACGATTTATGCGGCCAGTGCGATACAGACAACTCTCCCCCATGTCCCTCAAAGTGAAAAACGAAAATCCCAGTGGGTCAACGTAGACCCAGGTGACGCAACAGGGTGAAACACGTAATCCTATCCTATCATTCCGAATTATATAAGAAAATTTCCATCACGCACGGGATTATCTGATAAAAATTACGCCGCGCCCTCTGCATATTTATTGAAATATCCACGAGGTTTGCCAACGTTAGGCTGTTTCCTTCTCTCCCCGTATCCCACACACCGATAACGTTATTTATCACTTTATGATACAACTATTTCCTGAAGCGAACTATCGGCGATTTCCAACAATTTATCTCCGGACCGTTCTACTTTCAATCGGCCGCCATTCCTCTGGGAAACGATTCGCGATGAAATTATTGAACGGTCGCACTTAGCGCGCGGACTTCCCTCAAAGTCAGCCACGAGCGGTGCCTTGCGCCGTCGAAACGGCGGCCATAAATCCAGCGCCGCCTCTCCCCGCTACAATTACGGAAACGTTTCCCGTCCCCGGGGAAAAAATGATCTAGTAGCGCCGTTTCAAAAGTCCTATCGCGCGCTTTAACTTAAACGCGGCAATTACGCGCCGCGGCCCGACAGTGACATAAACACAAAACGCTATCGCTGGAATCGATAAATTACCACGACGGGGGGAGGGAACTCGCGGAGCGAACCAATTGCTCCGCGCTCTCGAGAAATTGTGCGTGCCTAACACGCGTTTAGTACTTTCGTCGGGCGCAGCGTCCAGGAGTATCCGAGCCTTTACAATCGTTAAATCCGATCTCCCGCGGCAGTGGTAGAAACAGTAAATAACCACGGCTGGTTGCCATTTACTCGCCGTGAATTAGAAACACTGGCTTTCAGCCGCGGTCACTCAACGAGTATTGCGGAGCTCGAAACCTGGTACACGGATCGTTGCCGCTATTCCAGACGCGCGACCCCTTTGCCTGGCAGCGATCACCGTGCGCCCGGTTTGAAGCTCGAGGCTTGGGGCTTGGCGCGAGCTCTTAAACGGGGCAGGCGGGGAGTTTTGTATTGGCGAGGGAGGAAGAGTGTAGAAGGTGGATGGAATGAAAAGTAATGCCTCTGCGTAGGTAAGTAGGTAGGGGAGACTGGGGCAAAGTGGGACGAAAAATGTTTGAAGTCGAATAAAATTTTTCCCTTTCAATAAAAATTGTGTGAAAATAGATTTATAATATAATTTGAACATTACTATTGGTAAATGACGAATATGAATAGTTAAAATAAACTTGAAGTATATTAAAATTCAACTTGAAAAGAAAATGCAAAGTCGACCACTTTACATATATGGGGTAAAGTGAGCAGAAATAAAATACGTATTTAATGAAGGATATAATTATAAAATCAACATTATTAGAACTTTCAAATTATTTAACCTATTTGTTTTTAAATATATTTCATTAATACAAGCTTAATGTTAATAATTTGTCACCAAAATTTTTAAATACATATTTCTGAAATACGTTGCAGAAAGTTTTTGAAGTGGTTCGATTAAATTACAAATACCTCTAAAGTGGTAAGTGTATAATGATTTGCACAAATACTGTTGTATAGTGCTTGGGATCTAGTTTAAGGCTTACTAGTTGTATATCATTAAGACCCGTGAAAAATCTACTGATGAGAGCGAAGAAGAAATTATTCTGAATGATGAAAGCGATTAAGAAAGAAAATTATGATACAGAATACTTGTTTTGACCAGGTCTATATTCTTCAGATGTGCTAGGTGAACAATAGGTTAAGTATGTATAAAGTGTTACGATGGGCGTGTTGGGCCCATGAAGACTTTGATGGTAGGCCCGCAAAGGCTGCGGTAATGAACAAATAGATTTCACATGCCGACTTTATAAAAAAAGAAAGAGAAAATAAGTTTCAGGAAAAAACAAACTGGTTCTCATATTAGGAACCCATTTTTTGTATCTGCATATTTAAATGACTTTCGTTTTTATTTTATTACGAAGAAACCGAATTTTTGTTATACTACTTTCCAGTAGGTTGTCAAAGAATACATATTCTACTTTTAAAACGTGCATCGAATTTTAATAAAATTGTTCCCAGTCAAGAGTTATGATGTTTTTAAGAAATGGGTGTCATATTCGGCTACTTTACCCTACTTTGCATGTCTGTGCCGAAATGTCCCAGAGATTCCGTACTCTGTGCATTCGCATTACCTGGATGAATAATAAATGCAAATAGTCCTTTGTATTATCAGGGCCGCGAACGATCCCACTCCGCGATTATAAGCAACAGCAGTAATTTGCTAGATAAGCCTCGAAGCAGCTTCTAACCTTTCGGCACGCAATAGATGCACATTGCACACCATTATGAGGCCCTTGGTGCCGTCGAAAACGCAATCTGGCTTTTCAATCTCTCGATCGAGCGAGTGTCTCGTTACGCTGGTCAAAAATTAATCGTCCGTGGAAATCCCTTCTCTCCGAGGTACCTATCCCCGTGAAACACGATGGAAACACGGCAATATTTTATATTCGACTGGAAAACAACCAGCCGCGCGGATGCTGGAAAAATTCTGCGATCTCGGCGTCGAGAAATCGCCAGGTCGTGCGCACACGCGAAATTCCATGGGTGGTTGGTCGTTTTGCGCGGACGCAGGGAGTAATAAGACGGCCATTAACGGGACGCGATATTGCTAAATAATGAAATCGCCCGGCTGTAAAATAATTTGTTTATTGTTCGATCGCGGCGGTGGCGGCCGTTCATTCAACGCTCGCGCCTTTCTCTCGCACGCGTGGAGCCACGATCCCAGCAAATTGCTCCGAGATCGAAAACGCGTTAAGAGGTTGTAAACTTTATTGCACCTGTTTAATGCTCCTGAAATCTGTGCATTTTTTTTTCAATGGATATTCAGTGAAAGAAGTGTAGAAAGTAGGTTGGTATTTTTTAGTATGGGATTAAAGTGCTGCAAAATATTTCTATTTATTTATATATACGGGTGAAATTATTCATGTCAAAGGTAGTGAAATGTTTACGCAACATAAACATGGTGGGATTTCTTTAAATACATTTATAAAATTCAATTACCCCGTTTCAAATATTTTTAATGAAATTAAATATTAAATAAATTTGCACAACCCTCGAATTTATGAAATTCAATTAACCTTAATATTGCTAAGATGAAGATCGAGGTCATTTAATATCGGATCTTGTGACAGGCACATGAAAGCATATTGATTATAGAGCGTTTTATTATAAAGAGAGTTCAGCGCATAGTTCCCCTACTCCACAGAATGAGACAAGGAAAGTTTGAACCTACGATATGAAAGGAAGAACTGAATCGGAGAGAATCTGAAATATCTAAAACGGTGCCTTGTTGGTGCATTCATACACGCAGCATGCCAAAAGATCAGTCACCGTTGCAAAACCTGCTTCCCACACTGCTATAGTTGCTGTAAGTTTCGAACGTGCGCAGGAATATGCATCTTAATTATATCCGAGAAAATTCATGCATGTGTATGTATATCAACAGCTGAAGATAATATTTACAATGACAGCCACCTATAATATCTACATATTACGTGCAGAGGAAGAATGTTGCGTAATTTTAAATGGCCATTCTAAATAAAGCGCGAAGTCGCGTTTCACAAAACAATTTGCAAAGTTACTCGCGTGGGCATAAAAAATCACCGACAGAAAGACTTTTTCACGTGAATGATGCTACTAATATGTTGCCAATGATTTACACCTCGCCGCGGCAAGGTGTGTAACATAAACATTATGTTTCCTTTCCCAATAAATTCACATTCATCGACCCGGATCCTTTGAAGACTAAGCCTGCACCTGTTCCTTAAGAATAATAAAACTAACTACTTCGAAACAGTGTTGCTCTGCAAAACTATAAATTCTTCTTTAGTCCCCTAAGTCCAGTATAAGCTTGATAAATGTATGTAGTTTGGTTTCAGTATATGATCCACTATCATTTATGTGTCTTCAGCAATTTTTCATGGGCAGTACATTAAAGCTGGGTTACACAATTCTTTCGATTCTGGCATTTACGGTGCATTCATGGATAAAATATCGATTTAGTTACTACACCGGTGAAATATCGATTTTGTTATGACCAAATCGTTTGATACAACCAGTGAGACGTTCTCCACCCTGAGCTATTATATAAGGTGTCCTTTAAATCACGGCGCAACTGCGGAGAACGTGATTCGTCATAAAAAAGGCATAAGGAAAAGAATTCTTAAAAAAATGTTTCTGTTACTAGCATTGTCCTAAAAAATAATGGTTTTAGAAATGAAGCTGTGGTAAAAAGTGTATTCTATATATTGTACTTGTTTCCATTAGCGAGGAAATACTTGCTAACAAATTGCACCGCGATTTACCGGGCACCCTGTATTCTGTTCATTCGAAAAACTAGATTCTCATTTTACCACCCAGAGAGCACATTTTTCCCGTCACTTGTTATAACACTACGAGCACCTGTGTCTCTTGGCAATGCGTATAGAAACTAGTTTGCTACTGAAAAATCGTTGGACGAGAAACAAGCTCGCGCCGGACAGTGGAATAATTGATACGTTTCCGAATACGGGTAATGCAAATCTCGGCTATTTGTCCGCGGATTATTGTCCAGTGGCGATGAATAAATATCACTGCTAAAGTTTATCGCCCCGTGATAACGGTGTTCCGTTTGATTTAGAGATCGAATCCGCGATTTATCTTACGGAGAAACGCTGCTACTGTTGCGTAATCAACGCGTTGCGTATCTGGTCCGGACCAAATCGAGGAATGCAACAGCGACGCGAAGAAAACGCCACGATATTGGTGTGAACTGTGGATACGAGACACTTCCTTTAAGTTTAGTGCTTACAGATGCATATACGATTCTACGGCACACACACACAGATAGTATTAGAATAATCCACACTGTCCAGTTCGCGATAAGTATTATGTCAAACTATCACAAAGGACATTGGCAATATTGGCATACTGCATTAAACAAAATCAGTGGATCTTGAAGATTAGATAAACCTGAGATACACTGCCGTTCATAAGTATCGTTATAATTGTGAAAATTTATTGCAAATTTATCGAAGAACTTTACTTTATTTGGTATTTTAAATTAAAAGCAGTGAAAAGTATTGAATCTCAAATATCACATTCTGTGCAAATACAGCAGTTAAATGTGAAGCCTCTGTCCACACTGAGCAGACATACTTTACCAGTGGTGCACTCAGGATTTAATCTTGGGGGTTGAACGAGTCCGAGTTGAAAGGATGAAGATATTTTTAACGCAAATTCAATAAAATTCTTTAGGCGACTATAGAAATTTATTTAAACAATGAAATCCAGTTTTCTATTCTTTTTGCAAAGCCTTTTTTCGGGGGGTGCAGGGTCTCTTGACTTCCCCCTGGGTGCGCCACAGAACCTTACTGGTTCTATTGTGCTGCGCCATATTGGGCGTGAAAAACTTCAATTCTACCGTGTATTGATCATCCTGCATAACTTAATTCTAAACATAGTCACTTCTAAAATATTCTATCTAAATATCTCACTCATTCCCTGTCTTAACATACTCTCACCCCAACGTCCAATCAGTTACCCTTGAATTAATCACGCGCTCATTACTCTTAAGCAGAGCAACCTAAATAACGCCCATTGTCGATCTTTTTCAAATTCCCCACCTATTCCTTGGTCTTCATAAACCGTCGGAACAGCATAATATAAGTAGGATATAAATCTTCGAATGGCATGATTCGAACGGTGACGAATGTGAAATAAAGTAGATTTCTAAGCTCCGCGGAAAGTATTACAGTAGATCGAGAACGTGGTAAATCGTGGTATCACGTACCTACCTATACGGCGGCCATTAAAGTGTTAAGATGTTTGAATGATCTTTTACGAAAAGGGTGGCTATTTGCCAAAGAATACTGGAGAACACCAAGGTGGAATAAATCGATCCGTTTCGTCCTACCGATTACGTAACGCTCACTGTGTCCACCGGTGCGGAGCACTTACTCGCGCCTTGCCCTCGCACGAAATCCTCGGCCGGCGGTCGTAAAAACTTAACTATCGTTTAAGTATATTTTACGTTTACGAGCTGAAATTGCGCCAGTCCGCCTGTGTGCCAGGCCTGTATATTAAAACTGGTTCGACGCCGCCGCCGCGCGATCATACACCATCGGAACAGTCGACCCTGCTAATGACTTAGGAGACCCGCAATTCGCGTTTCACGCTTCCTACGCGCCGCGCTTGAAATGCCTACCATAAAGATTAGATGCGTTCCTTTCCCATTCGGCCCCTAATTATGATCGTAGTTATATTTAGAGCAATGCCCCGTTGGGAAACCGCGGCGATCGGTGCAATGCCGCGGTAAGGTCGTCCGGGTTGGATTTCCATCGAGGAATCGAGCGCTCGTTTACGGCCAGAAAGAATCCATCGACCAGATTGCTAGATCGGAATTTCAATCTGGATCTTTCGTTCAAAGGTTTATTACTTTGGTAAATCAAGCTACTCGAAACGGCCGTTCCCTGGAATTTAGTCCGCGCGGTAGGTACGGCAGTGTTTGGCATTGTGGGGGATTTAAAATTCAGAACGACACGGAAATTGTAATAGAGTAAGGACGACTGCGCGGCGGGACGATCGTAAAGAAACTGTGAAATATATGGTACGTGTATCTGGGAGGTATTTCACCGGTCTATTTTTTCCTCCCTGTCAACGAGTGACAGCAGCAAACTAGTTGCTGGCTTCTAGAATAATTTAATCAAACTGGACGATCTCGATAAGAACGGCAGGATTTCTGGTCCACGGGAAGAAAATTGCACGCGCCAATTAAACCTAGGGAAAGACAGATTATACTTGCTAATAAACGGTCACTGGTATAGGAGGAAGTAAGTTTCCTGATAATAGCGAATAACGCGTCGAACTGTCAAGTTTCGTTAAAATGTATTTCGAATCTTCCACTTTTATGTTCCTCGATTAATTAAATACTATCGGATCTCATGATTATTCATGGAAACAGCAAGATCTCGTAACGACTGATTGTGCAACTATGTAATGAGCAATGTCGGATTTATGTTTCTCTGCTCATCCACGCAATTTTCGCCGGATTATTAATGCACTACCGATACGAAAAACGCAACGATGATTTACTCGCGCGATGCAGGTGGACCGACTCTCGCTGCACTAATGGCGAACACACAGCCAGTTATCTGTTACTCCCTGTTAACTTATGTTGCACCCAGCCGTTGATTTTTCACCCCACGGTGTGAGACGCTTGCCAGGACTATAAAATTAATTAATTATCGCTCTCGTGATTAATCTGTGCGCGAACGCGTTGCTATTCCACGTCGCAGCGGGACATCCATTTCGGTTTACACAGGGGAAGAGTGCTCGTAGCTCGTAGTCCCTTCAGGGGTTCGTTAAATGATGCAAGTTGGAGAATTTTTTTAGAAGAAACCATAAGCAGAAATTAAACCAAATTCTTTTCCACTAATAGACAGACTTATTGTCTAGATTTTCACAAATTTGTACGAAAAAATATTAGTAATCGAAGAAGATATCACTGCCGCTAAGCCGAGTATCCACCAAACAAACAGATATTCGTCCTGGACGAATCGTTCGAAAAACGTCGAAAAGAAATCGTTCCTTTTTTCCAATTATCGCACGTCTCTAACGAACGGGATAAAACATGCGTGGAATTGAGAAAATAATTTATTTTAAATCCATGAGACTCCTAGTTGTCGTCGTAAATAGTTTAGAGTGCGCGAGTTACGACTGTCCGCTAGTAGAAAGTGACGGTAAACGTCAGACATGTATTTTCACTTCGCTGGTGTTTCGAGGTGTCCAATTATTCGGCTATCTGTCACCGGTTCTTGTAAACATAAATATTATATCGGGCTAGGTACGTCTGATGCGAAATGAAAGTCTATTGATTTATGAAGCGTCCGCGTGGAAAGCTTTCTCAAGACGCTCCTCGCTTTTTTGTTTCAGGTAAGCGTAAGGTGAAACTGCACACAATGAGAAGCCGTTTCTTAGCTGAGAACGACAATCCCATGGAAGACCATTTATGGGGTTGTCCATTATTGGTAGCAGGTGACTGCCACGCGGCAACCTCAATGACTATCCATCACCCGTTGGGAAATATGTGGGTCAGTCGCGAAGTTAATCCCCGATGATGGTAACCCGTGATAAATTAAACGTAAAGTTATTGCGCCCATCTTTGACATCGTACACCATTCATTGTTCCATTAAAGTTACGTGGAATTATAGGTAGAGAGTGGCGGGACGATTCGGTTACAGTGTGTTTTAAATTCAACGTCTGTCGCGCTGCTTGTAATCCGCTCTGCGGGCTATGTAATTACTTAGGGACTATTTCAACTACCCGGTTATTAGATTATCGCATCGAGTAGGTACTTTCATTACTAACAAGGGAAGTTAGGCACCCCGGAAATTCAGAAAATTATGCAACTTTGCGCGCAAGTAGAGTACTGCGTAAAAGTAATTAATTATCGAATTAAAGATTAGCGGTGGGAGTAACTTGAGAAGAATGGATTTTTCGGGAATTATTTGTACGCAGTCCTGTAGATATAAAAAAGATGCAACTTTTATTTATACTTCTTTTCGATATCTCTCACCGTTCTCGAGGTATTCCACGAAAAAGAAAATTTTTTTTTTTTTTCAAGGTGTGAATTCGCTCCCCAAAACTGTATTATGGCACTGACAAAAGATAGGTTTGTCTTGCGCATGAACTACTCTACTTGCACAGAAAGTTGCATAATTTTCTGAATTTCCAGGTTACCTAATTTTCCTTGTAAAATATTTAACTGGGACTTGGGAAAATATAAATTCTTTACCTTAAGTTGTTGGAGACTTTGATATTAGTATTAGAGTATCGTTAGAAACGGTAATTGCTAAATCGCTGCTGGAATCGTGGGAAATATTCTGAGAAGTTGACTCGGGAGTGGACGCGTTAAGAAAATATTAGAGCAGTGGAAGGGGTAATTGAAGTCGAGCCGAAAGTTTCAGCGATTCGTGATTAATAACTCGACGAGAAAAAGTGGCAATTTTATTAATGGAAACGTCGCGTACGTACCGAGTAATAAGCATTCACAACGGACAGAACGATTGCTGTAACATATACGTGTAAATGACAGACTCCATTCGAAGATAATTACGTACGTTTTTGTATGTTGCGTCGTATATTACCAACGAAGCTGAATGAAAAATCGACTCGCTCATACCCTTCGTGTTTAACTTCGTTCCTCAGCTCTGACACAATTTCCACCCGACAGCAGTATTTTATGCATTTTCACAAGCTTCCTGTTTCGTTGCTCATACTCGACTTTAAAAACATCCACAAATCATCCTTTTACATTCTGATCTGATAAAAGTAATTGCGGATTCTTCTTTACGTGCGATAAGTTGGTCCTCGAATCCAGAAACTTTAAAGATTCATCAAGCTTTCTCCATAATCTCAGTCCTTGTAAATTAATCGAAACCGACATAACAAATTTTCCAACCTATTCTTACATAGGTACACGCTAGCCTAATATTTCAGAATTAATCAACTCCCAAATTCATCTCACAAATCCGCATAACATTACCCAAAGCTTTTCATCTCCCAAAGCCCACAAACTCACAAATTTCACTGGATTCTCTTCTCATAGCCCCTTTCATTTAACATTAATCAAACCCAATTCGCCAATCTCCCAATCACAATATTAACCCACAGAACATCAAAGTCCTACACCTAGTTATTCCTCAGATCAGCAAGTCATGACATAAACTTGAGTTATCCAGACGTGTTTGCATCGCACATTTGCATTCAACACTGGTGGAATTGAATGGTATGGAATGGCGCGCAGTGGTCATGTTCCCTCGATAACACCCCATCGTTGGTAATTCCCACAAAATCGTTCGATCGCGGGGGAAACGGTCGCGGTGTTCCGAACAGGGATCGCAATACCGGTAAACCGGTTTCGATTGAAAATTTTACCGAATTGCCGGTAATTGAAAAAGTCGGTAAATTTGCAATCCCTAGTTCCGAACGTCTTCATCGCGCTGGCTCTCTGGAAGGAGATCAGCGAGCAAGATAAGGCGAGATCCGTATCAGAAGCTGCCGCGCATTCCAGCGGGCTGTTACAAGCGTTGGGACATCGGAAACGCCGCCTTTAACCCGACTATGCACTGCCTGGAATCCGTCCAGCGACGAGCGGGCCGAAAGAGGCGCGCTACGAATACGGAATCCGCCGTTTCGTCTTCCATTCTGTCGTCAAACCGTGACGGAATCTCGTCTCTGACGGCGATGCAACTCGACCCAGAGGCGTGCAGAGCGACGTGGATGGTCGAATTAGAAACGGGAATGCCAGTTAACGAGCCCGTCCTCTTTGAGGCAAAGAATCCGCAACCGTGCAAAGGTACTTGGCGGATCATTCGTTTATTTAGGGGCGCAGTTATTCATCTTTACTACCCGCGCTTTCATGTTCGTCGATACGTCAACACGCCTGCAACCACAAAGCTCCAGGACTCGGAGGCTTACAGGACCCCCGCTACTCATTGTCAGTGTGATATCTGACGATGTCGTATCACCTTAAAGGATCGTAGATTCCAAAGCTTGGAGACTTACGTGACTCCCTTCATTCGTCCAATGTCAAAGCACCATCATTCCATTAGTTTTAGTGTGGAAACCCTTGCAGCCAACACCAAGAGGTCAGTGACACCTCGCGTCGAACCTCTGCTGGGCCGCACTCTGGTCAGTGTTCTAATTCTGATTGTAAAGGGCGCATTTTAGAGTCAATTCTTGTTGCGAACTTTACTCGAGAGTCTGTGGAAAACATCCCTGGAGTTACAATAATAACGTGAACGGTGATAACAGTTTGGCGTCGGCGTGTTTCCACGCCGAGGGACTTGCATCCCCCAGCTTGGATTTAGCGTGGATATTTTTTTGGAAAGCATTGGTAATAGTGTCCGAGAGTCCGAGAGTGTTTCCTTTGGAAGCAAACCGGGCTCGGAGTTCACGTTGTACGCTACAAAACTTTCTTGGCGGATGCGATCTATTGGGAAAGCCGAGAATCAATCAAAGTTCTATCGCGTAACACTTTAGAAGGAAGTTTTTATGACTAAGTTTCTTCATTCTCAATTGCGCAATTACTCGTAATGGTGTGAATGGAATAGCCTCCTTCTTCAATTAAAGCGCTATATTCGCGGGTAATAAAAAGTCTTGCAAATGAGCTGTGCAGCTTCGATAAAGTAATTCGTTCCCGATTCACTGAGAAGCGGTTTGCAATCGCTTGCCATCGGTAACGCATTTACCAACTTGGATAAGCTGGCGCCAAATTGACGTTGCCTAGTAGTGCCAATTACGGGACCTCGCATTCTAGTCTGCCAATTAACAGTTTTATTCGATGATCTTTAGATAAGAACGTTTCACGATAGTACCTATTCGGTATAACACTTTGGGAAAGTGTGAACGATGAAGATTGTCCGGATAAATGAACTAAAGTATTCAGACTGGAGATCGAATAATTCAAACAATCGCACGGGGTCAACATATGAATATAATCGATGAATCGTAGAATACTTATTAGGGTCGTCGGGGGAAGTACAAATTAAAAGATCAAATTCCAACAACCTAAAAAACAGTAGCACGCAGTATGTCGGAAAAATAACGGAACTTTTTAAATTAAAAAAAGAAAATTAGTTATTTTGCCAAAATTATTTTTTTTTATTCAATATACATCCCTTCTGCATCAATACACCGCTGGGCACGTTCGACTAGTGCCAGCATAGATTTTTTTATATCATTTTGCGGAATCGCCTCAATGACACTTGTCACCGCGCCTTGGATGTGTGCAACACTGTCATAAAACGTTCCTTTCATGGCCAGTTTGAGTTTTGGGAATAGGAAATAATCACATGGCGACAAGTCCGGCGAATACGGAGGATGTTGGAGCACACAGACCTGTTTTTTCGCCAAAAATTTGTTCCATTGTGTTTCTGCGACGAAGTGACAAAAGGTACTGCCACTTTAACCGTTTTAACTCGACGATCCGTTAGTCGATTCCAATACTGATGCTTTTGTTTTGTAGAGGAAATATACAGCTTTCAGGTTGCATATTGTTTAAATAGATGACATTAGCAGTTTTCGTTAAATTTAAAAAGTTCCGTTATTTTTCCGACATACTGTGTAGGTACGCAAAGAAAAAAAATAGAAATTGGTAAAATGCCTTCCAAATTCCCGAATGTGGAATTCTACAAACAGGCAAGTCTCAAGTGTGGAATACTCAACACAACTCACGCCGACTCTGGTACCTATACACTTCTAGGCACAAGAATGCATACTCAAGTCCATGATGTATGCGCCTTTTGTTTTGCAGATTGCAATACAACTACAGTTAACAATCAGTCATTTGTCGTTAGTCAATCAAGGAGGGCATGTCGGTGATCAGTCAGCGAACTGTGTCGCGGCATAGTTGCAGTTGTCAGGAATCCATGTCACGGTATTAGAAGGTTGCATCGCCCCGCTGTATTATCATTAATATTACTTTTAAGAGCATTCATCATTTAACCAAGAATCCCCATCGTACCTCCAGCCATCTGTCGATCCTCGGTTCTTAAAACACTCAAGGGGAAGCTTGATCGACGCCGTGGCATTCGAGGCGTTATCGAGTTATCAATGCTTCCAGGCGCACGCGAGCGATCGCCCTCCACCGATCGATCATTCTCCAAAACGATACGTCGTGATTCAGACGCACGATTATTTTATTGCAAGCTCTGGAACAGATCGTTTACATCGTCGGCATTATGCGAAAGAAATGTCACGGGCGACGAGCGTGCCGTGAATGAACGCACGCGGGGTCTTTTGGAGCACGCGAGCCAGAGTGGCCCCTTTGAGAGGCCACCTTCCAGAAGTTTTGAAATAGCGTTGGCGACGCGAGAATTTCGTTCCCAACGAGCTCACGCTGCGACCGGATACTGCGGCCGTGCAATAAACGTCCATAATTGCTGTTGGCCTTTTAGACCGACCGGCGAACGGGCAAAATAAACGCATTAGCCAGCTTGCTCCAAGATTTACATCCCGCTCGCTCGTCCAAGAGAAGCGAGCCAGCGCGAGAAACTCTGTCACCATCGCCCTTAACCCATTCGCATTTCACAGCGTTACGACGGTAAGAAAAACACGCGTGTGTTTCAACTAACAAGGGAAAACTGTCAAACGGCCCCCTCGAAATTCTTTCCGTACTCCGGGATTTTGTAGATAGCATTGCAAATCATTTTGTAGAGAATTAAGCTCCAACGCTCAGCCGTTTGTTTATAATATTGGTTTAAACAAACTTACAACGTATCGAGCACGCACACGCCGCTTTTGATGAGGCTAACATATTTTCTGGAATATCTCGAGAACTATCAGACGTAGAACAATTTTTTTATTAAAAGCGTGTGCTTCTTAAAGACGAATCCAGTCTCGTGCTCGGTTTTTAGAAAATTTCAGAAACTATATTTTCGACAACCAACTTTAGAGGCTGCTTTCAATCCTTCAATGTGGACGATTGCTGATAAGAAAAAATACGTGTCAAATATTTTTCTGCTGTGCGTTGATCTTTCTTCTAAAGGTTACGAAAGAAAGTAATGTTATAAATAAACTCGCATTTGGTTCGAGGCATCAGGGCCCGATTTAGGGGGGCGCGAACAGGGCAACTGCCCAGAGGGATAAATCTAGGGGCCGCAAAATTGGTATGAAGAGAAAATTAAAATCAATGGAAACCAATAAAAAAAAAAGTAAAACTTCTTGAAAAATCGGTAAAAAAGTAGGTAAGGCTTCTGTCATTCCACAAATACCTACAAAAAATTTCACTCGCTGTCAAAAATTAGATTTTAAAATAAGTATTAATAATTAAATATAAAGGGCGGTATAAATAATTTTCGCCCAGGGCGGCGGAAGAGCTAGATGCCCTGATGCTAGGTGCTCTGAGAGGCATTTGGGATAGGCGTTTGAGGAAAGCCAGGGAGGTGGAAGAGATCTCCTCGCAGGTCGAGACGCCAAGTGTGTCTTCCACCCCTCCGTTTAATGAATAGCTGGAGAATGTATAACTTCTAAAGTGTGAGAAATTCTATAGGGATACTTGCGCATTATCTTGCCATTTGGCGATGTTTAATGCATCAAGAACCATTGTCGTTAATGATTTCATGTAACTTTCTACGTTGTTATCGGTATTAAATCTGCGGCAGGTTGACCTGTCCCAGCCTTTCCCGCGCTCTTGTAGTTCGAAATTACGCCTCGTATCTAGCGCTGATTTACTACTATCTCGTGGTTTTAATGCCTTCTAAATTCTGTGGAGTGGTCGTGGAACGTGTAGCTTGTAGAGTGCGAAGAATCCGATGAAGATTCCTGTGCTTCCCACTTTACGATGTTTGTTGTGTCGATAGTGTCTTCGGTGAATTCATGGGGCAGTGAGTGTACTAAATTCAATGGGTTTTGTAATGTGGATACGTTGTCGTGAGAGATCTATCTTTTTTTAGATACAAGGTGTTTATAGTCTTGGTATCGTTAGCCGGCGAGATTAAGCAGGAAGTGCTGCATAGAGAAACAGTTTCTGTTCGACCTAAGATTTAACAGAATTTAACAAAATATTCTTTAAAATCTCTTCCACTGATAATTTCGACTCCTAATGTAGGTACTACATCATTTTTAAATACACAAGGGACGTGTCTAGCGCAGGAAGAGCGGGTTCCAATCCCCATTTGTATCACAGCCGTAAAATGTGGAAAGGTAGGAAAGAGATATTAAACCCGCGAGCCGCGCGATCGATGAAAGCCTGTCCGCGTAATAACACTTGCGTCGGAAATCTATGTGCACGACACGTTTAGAATTGCCGGAAAAATATCACAGTGTCGCGTAGATTGCAAGCGACAAGCGTACGAGAAACGCTCGAACGGTCGAGTGAAGAAGGAGCCCTCGCGCAGATTTGCGTGGATAGGCAAGGGTATTCGAACGTGGCCGAGAATAGTGTCAAGTAACTCCTCGCTGGATAAGCTCACTTCCTCCGTATAAATAAGATTTCCAGAGGTGGGAGGGTATTTGCGAGGGTTCGTAGACATTTCCACCAATATAAATATGCCTGCAGCGTGGAGTAAATAATATCTCGAGAGGAGAAATATTCGTAGCCATGGGCATCGGCAGTGAAGGATGCGACACTTAGTCCACAGGGACCAAGATCGAGGATTCCTGATGTCGGCTCACAGATCTCGGATAACTTCGACCACGGAAGTGCGTAATATTTATGGGAAATACTTTGTCTACTAACAGTCGGGTGGCTCCACGTAGAAATTTAATTTACTAGATTTATTCGATGCTAATGGTTTACGATCCTCCGATACTTCTTCGCGGGAAGTCCGCAACTCCTACCACCCTTATCTTCGCGTGAGTTACGCGGGATTTGGAAATGGTCCGAAGGTATAGGTACTTCGAGCTAAGGAAGTGAACAAGTTAAGAAAATCTTTGCGTTTCAATTCGAGCTCGTCGTCGCTGTAAAATATCGAAACGAAAGCTTGTAAATAATCGCGCGTATAACTCACTGCGCCTTGGCAGGGATATTTCTAAAGAACCTGGCATTCTTAACAGACGTCGCGAAGCTTGCGAGCAGAAAATTTATCGTCGCTAATAAAATTACGATTCAACGGTGTTGCACGATGTCTACCGGAGACAAGGCATTCCAATCAAATGTCCGCGACTTTCGTTCGACGTCGGACATAAATTTCTCTTCGCATTCACAATTACAAGCACGCTCGTGAAAATAACTTATTACTTGTCGCCTATCGGTTTACAATAGAAACGGTGCGCGTATAACATTGGTACTGTGGTTTATGTTAGCGTGGCCTCCCTTTCGAATGTCAAATAAAGTTTTCAATGAAATTAAGAAAATTTAACGCAATAACGTATCTACTGTCTTAATAGCAGTACGTGTTTCTCATAGTGAAAGTTCCACTCTGCTGTAGACAGGCGAGATAAGGGGAATAACTTACAAGGATACGTTCCCAACCCGAAACTGCTGATTTTAATTAAACTTAATGTGAATGTAGAGGGGTGCAGCTCCATTTTTTGACAGCTTTTGAATTATGACGGGTAATATATTGTGTAAAAAAAAATCTACATCATTTGGTGCACGTTCGATGCAAAGCCGAGAGCAAATGAGCGATTTGTTGCAAATAAATAAAAATAAAACTGTTAATATTACTATTACTATTACTATTACTATTACTATTACTATTAAAATTATTAATATTAATATTGATATTAATATTAAAATTATTAATATTAATATTACTATTAAAATTATTAATATTAATATTGATATTAATGTTAAAATTATTAATATTAAAATTATTAATATTAATATTAGTATTAATATTTTTATTATAGAATATTTTTTCGCCAGAAAGAGAAATATAATAACTACTGTTTATTGTGTGAAAATATATATATATTTAATTATTGTTTTCTTTTTAATGTGGAGTCAAAGGAATAATTTTATAACCAGTTTTTTTCTAATTTACTCCAAGTTGGTAAAGATGGAGCTGCACCCCCCCCCCCCTGATTGCAAGATCCTCAATTTCTTTTCTCTGTGGAAATTCATTCTGAAGGGGTGAAGCAGTCGTTAAAGTTACCGCGTTTCCTTTATTTCTTCAATATATTTGTGCGGTGCGAGATAAAACAAAACTGTAGATATTAGAATTGTTCAGTTTTGGTGCTCTATTGCACTACCAAAAAAAAAATGAAGTTATATTAAAAAAACGAAGAAACGCGAAAAGCAGGGTGAATATCCGTGAAAAAATATTGCTCTCTGTAATTACCCAAGATCTTTGTCTCGAGGGTGTAACGTACTTTATAGGCCGTCCAGTTAATTAATTAAGTAGCCCACTGCACTGTAAAATTATTTACGCCTTGACAGTGGTCGCGTGCGAGTTGGCATCAGGTGACAATATTCTTTCGCCTTTGAGGAGAACGATCCATAGGTAAATACTTTACTCTCTCGCGATTCATCGTACAGATCTATAGCGAGATTGCTGGGGTAACGAGTTTATTTCACGCGATCTCCTGGAGCATTATCTGGTTATCACGAATACGAAATTATTACCGTGAAACGAAGTCTGAAATCCTGTTGCTGCTCGGGTCTCATTCGAAACCGGTGCACATGAAGATATCAAGGAATTCAAATTAAACTGTACCATGTATTTTACGAGCTTGCAGAGGGAGAAGAGAGAGAGATAAGAAGGGAAATGGACGATTGGACGAGCAGATGAAAGAAGTTAAGTTCGTGTGAGCACATCTTGACCCCACCTTCGCTATACATTGGGTGTCCAAATGCTGAGAACATATTAAACTATAAAAATTAACCATATTCGTAATATCTACAATAAAAAAGAGTTTATTTTTCATAAGGAAACGTGTCCAAAACGTCAAATAGAATATTTGTACTCCCTAAAAACAGTATAAAGAGCGATTAAAAATTACTTTCGTCGCGCATTGACCATCCTGAAGGATTTACATCAAACCTGTTCACTTATAGTCACCCCTTAGTTATCCCGATACATGGATGCATCACTCGAAGTCTACACGATCCTTATCAATAGAAATTATCGATAAACTCGTTTAAAAAATCTGCGATGATTCTGAAATTTTCATAGGCTAATAGGTACCGGCACCTACCTACCTGGAACAAGGGTAGGTACATAAAAGGCGCGTTGCGTCTCTAAGAATTTTCATGATGCTGCGCAACGTGGACAGGATCGGCCCTGTTTGCCTCACAATCAGTGGGCAGTACTGGCACTGTGACTATGCGAGAAATATAATCGTACGTACAGCAGCATGCAAGGCGTAATGGCAACACGCAAAACCAGGTATCACCACGGTTAGGTTCGCCAGTCGGTTAATTACACGTAATTACCGTTGGCGGACGAGAGAATCTTGCACGCGTGGAGGACGCAGTAACGTGAGAGACGCATTAGGGAACGCTAGGAGGAGAAAGAAACGACGAGGATCACTACCGAAATGATCTGAAGCGACGGACAGGCAGTTGTTACTAGGTCAGCGGCTATTAAATTGTTATGCCCCTTTGCAACGCTGGACGGAGGATTTAAGGACAGGGAGAGGAGGAGCGCGAGAATTCGAGCGAGGAGATAATTAAGGGTGACGAATGGAAGGATCTCAAATGGTTGTTTAGTGTGTGTCGAGAGTTGCTCTGGCAGGGGTGCCGCGGACAAGGGGCGATGAGAAATCGCTGCAAATTACAAGGAGCGATTGGTATTTGTTCGGTTCGCTGCCGCGGTTCTCGGAGCTCGCTCGAAGGTGTTCACTTTGAGCCGCGCCCGAGGACGCGATAACGAGGGTGGCTTCATTTCTATCGTTCCCTTCCCTCTTCCTTTACTATCTTTGTCACGCGCGCTTTAGTCACATTTTTTAACACTTCGAGCGGGTGAAGATTTTGAAAACTACCCCTTTAAGTCGGTCGCTTTTCGAGGGACCATTTTTGCCGGGACGTCTCGTACAAAGTAAACATTAAATGACCTCTCAGTGTTAATCTAAAAATTTTAAGAACACTTGTGGGAACAAGTCCGACGACTCACGCGTGTTGATACCGAACAGTGAATGTTAACTAAGCTACATATGAAGTGTACACGGTATACAGTATACAACACGGATAAATAGGGGTTGGGGCTGCTAGGAATAGTCTATCAAAGCATTCAAGATTTGTATTCAATACTGTCACAGCATTAAGGAACCTCTGCTTTCGAATGATATTCTATACCTATGTCCAAGGTTACCCGATGCGTTTTCAACCCTCTAATTGCGGCCGGCCGCAAAAACCGATCGCGTGCAACCGGCAGTGCGCAAAGAGAAGGACGGGACCGCGGCGGCCGTTGCGGCAGGATGCTGGCTGCCGCTACGCGGCGCACTTGAGAACGGGGCCTAATGATCGAGGCACCGCCGTTGATTTACGCACTGCGGCACACGTCGCGGCAGCTTTGTCTTCCGGGATCGGCTCGTTAATAAAACTTCCCGTAATAGAAGGCTTCGTCATGCTGGTCCGGCCGGCGATCGCCTGTTTTATTATTGAAAACCCCCATAAAACTGCGCGCAGATAACATTCCGCGTGCATACTGACATCGACAGGGACAGCGGCGGCCGGGGGTAGGGCGAGGAGCGGCGGGGAGGGTTGCGCGGGACGTGAACAACGTCGGGGTCATCGGCGGGGAACGATAAGACAAAGTATGCGCCAGCGGCAACGGCGATGATGCGACGGGAATTTTTAAATTTTGTCGCACACCGACGCGCGCCAACACGCGAACCGGTCTTAAAGACGGCTAATCGATTATCCGCCAATTCGAAGATCGATCAGTGAATGGCTGAAACCGGTCGCAGGAAGTTGCAGGGCCTTCGGTGGATGGTGAACGGTACGCGAGCAGGAAGACCGATGCGAAAGTATTTTAAAAATCCTTCGCCTCGTGTACCGATGATGCAGATCCGATGGCTGGGAACAGATGTGAATGGGAATGTCTTGGAATCGCTTGTTAGGGGAGACCGGGGCTAAAAGTTCCGGGGGTAAGTTGTTCCGACGGCTCTGTCTTCGAAATAAAAGGGGCATTGTACTTTAAATTATTTTTTCCGTGTGAGTTGATCACGCCACTCTGTCGCCCACTTTAATAGCGTCCGCGACAGCGAATCGTGTGGTTGTAAGCAAGGACCTATTAGTCGCGTATCAGATAAGTAAAAAATTTTCTATCATTATTTTTTGGTCTATTTCAATTATTTAACTTCGATATTATTGATTGATTCGTTCTTATGGATCAAAGGACATTTAAGAACATGGTGTAATAGTGTTTATCGTTTGAAAAATATGTATAAGCAGAATAGGATATTACCGTAACAACTTGCCCCACCGCAAATGTATAAGGTGAATGTCCCAATTTCTGCTCATTTAAGAGGTAACTCGTCATAAAGAAGGTGTAAAAAAATTGTTTGTGATGAAAATTTGCAGAGTAATTGATTAATTCTTTAATAATAAATCAACCAATTCAAAAACTATTTAAGAAAGATATTTCAAGATGTTTAACTATTAGTAATTTGTAATTAAATATGTAATGCTCTAAATGTCCTTATTTCTGCTCATGAAAATTATTTTGTTGCAACTATAGTACAAACGTAACGCATATAATAATAAGAAAAATACGAAATGTGCAGAAATTGGGACATTCACCTTAAATTGTTTCTGCTGTGCTTTAAGATGCGAACATATGAATGAAAGGCGGAAAGGGACACGACTTCGATCGAAGTTATGCGTAAAGATAAATAAAAACTGTCGGTAGAGAATTCAATATCTGCCACATGATTCTATCGAGATTTATTGAAATAATACAATGTGGACAAGAGGCCACAGTAGGCTACAAGTACGAATCTCAATAAGTAGGTACCTACATACAGTTGAATGTAAAACTGATTAGTAGATTATAGTTTTTATACCAAAGATAATGTTCATGGTTATTATATCGTTTTGGTTTTCTTTTAAAGATAATACATTTTTGTTGGTCCGAACCTTCATAAATAAACATTATCAATAAAATTCTGTTTTATTTCATTAGAAAATGAAATATTTCATTAAAAGGCAACTCTTATATCTTAGTAACAACTTACCCCAATGCGATAACAACTTGCCCCAAATAGGGATAAGAAGTTCCGCTTGGATCAGCCACAAATAAATGACTTTCTATGAAAAACCTATTACAATATATTAACTACAAGCATAAAACCAGAAAGTATAATAAATTTAACAAGAAATTAGTCAATAGTGAATAGAATAACTACATTATTTTCCAGTCATTTTTTATGTTTTATCGAAATCGGAACTTTTAGCCCCGGTCTCCCCTACTTTTGTTAGGTATTCGCGTAACTAGCCATCTCAACCATCCGGGTTACCAAGTCGCGTATTCTTCTTAAATTCACCATTTTCCTGATGTTTCTTTTCTTGCCTTTCATCCTCCTCCTTCATCGTCACTCTTTAGCTGTTTCGCCAGCACCTTGCGCTATCAGAGCCCCTGTCATTTCCCCATCGAATTAGGTACTACTATGTACGCGTTTAAGTTCCATCGCTAAGACAGTCTATTGAGAAGAATTTATTGAAGACAACAGGTGCCTAGTTCGCAGCAGAGCAGGCAATGATTAACAGCACTCAATGCAAACCTCTGATGACTCCGACCAGATGATGGAACGTTTCGTTAAACGATGTCCCGTTTAGCGGTGGCGCGATCGGGGGGTTCCATTGTAAATTGATTAATGACGGCCGAGCGCACACAGGGCAGGGAATTACAGTCCACGGTGCCGTCGGTGGAGCGGGGCCAAATAAAGTTATTAACGAAACCGAATAATTTCGGGGTGCTGCGTAATGGCGCTCGTGTACCTTGACATTTCCAACCGCTCCATATTTGTCTTGCACTTTCCATCGACAGTTAGCCGGCGTCGCATTAATGGAGAAATTGCACCTGGAGGATGCAGGAGCCGCCCGTATATGTAGCACGAGGGCGAATTAGCATTCGATATTACCGGCCGATAACGGGATAACCGGGCCACAGTCGTCCCTTGGACGTTGCTTTCCGTGCTTGATTTCACTAAGGCGCGAAAAAGGGCTGCTTGGCCCTACGGGTAAAAAAGTGTGCCCCCACCATACACACATACATACATATCGCCGTAAAGCCCTCTCGCAGCTGCCGGACGATCCGCATTCCACGGTTTTACACGGTAGCGCGTCGTAGGTTAACCCTTAACGAGGCGTCGACCCGCCACGTGCACCCTGCGCGATCCGTTCGGATCGTGGAAAAAAAATGGAGCTCATGTTCCCTCGGACCACGGTGTCGGTCTTGTCTCGTTACCTAAACAAGGTGTCCCGGAATTTTTATGCGGCTTTAAGCAGCGCCAAGCTGCTTGGCCCTCGCACGATGTCCTTCCTTTGCGGCTCGGAGCTTATCTTATTTGGATCTTGTCAGTTACGGTATTCGGGCAATTTTGACTACCTGCGAGAAAGAGCGGAGCTGCAATTTCTAACACGCTGCTTATGAAGAAGGTCTGTAACATAAAACTTCCAAGGACTCGGAGGTGATCACTGCTCGGCCGATTACAATCTGGACGAATGTCCACCTGCGGTGTTAAAGCTCCTGTGGAACCACCATCTGCGTCATCGATAGTTCACCCGATGCGCTAGGTTGTCGGTCAGGTGATCCGGGCCGCGCGCGTCGCCCGCTCGCGCTGGAGTAGAAACAGTTTAATAACGGGTGCGATATCGGCGGGCACGGGCAATTGTTGTATCTCCCGTGTGGATCTTCGTCCACAGCCGGCGATCAAATATTTATAGAAACCTGTCCCTTTTACGGGGGCAGGCTTTTTTTTATCTCGGTCGGCGCGGAGACACGGAAGGTCGTTCCTCGGAGAATCGAACGATACGGATCGTCCGCCGGGCTCCGAACGTAATTAAAGCAACAAATTCTGGAATGGCCCGAGGCGCGTCGGCGCCCGATGTCCAAGCGCTCCGTATCGCGCGATCATCGGTCTTCCTGATGGATCGGTACAGGTGCGCGCCTCGATATGGAACTATGGGTGTCGCGGATCACCCGCCGGTTCAGCAGCCCTCCAGCGGTATGAGCGTCGATTAATTTACCATCTCGTCGAGCAATCCTTCGCAATTATTGGATAAACGCCAACGACCCAATTAACGCCAGCATCGTTTGACGGGGCACACTCAGCAGCGTTTGCGACGCCAATCTCATTCTCCTCGCAATCGGTTGGCCGAGGCGCGGCGGAAACGGGGGTCTAACGAGCCCCTCGTTCCGATCGACTCGAATCGAACAGGCGAGAGATCGAGCCCCCCCTGTGCTCGAGGACCGTTTTCAGCTCCTTTTGCTGATCGGCCGGCGCGGCGTCGCCTCGAGTGCAAGACGCTATACCGAACAGCAGTTTCGTAACGCCGCTTAGGTAACTGGCGGACTTGATTGGTTTAATTGGGATAATTGCGAGATTCGTAGGATACTGTGATTGCATAAAAATTGCTGGATTTTAGATCGGAGGTTTCAGGTGTCTCTCAGCATTTGGCATCTTCTTTTGTTATAGTATACCTTCCCGCTGATTTTATTCGTTAAGGTTAGAGTCTACTGGATGCCAATGCTGTGGTATTAAAATGGAACGATCGTTGCATCGATCGCTGTGCAGAAAAGTAGTTGCACCTTGAGTATCGCACGATTATCAATGAAAGATAGGATGCTCGTGTTTACGGGCAGTTGAGCACCGATTGTCGTCGGGTGATCACGGAGCAGGCAACCCTCGGCCGATTCTAACTCCTTTCATAGTTGTCAGCTTTCAATTGCACCCTTGTTCATCGCGATTTTCATCACCTTTCGCTGGCGACTTTGAAGACTATCATTTAAGGGGTCGTCCCACGGACGAGGAGCTGTGTAGCCGCCTTGGCCGATCGTTGATTAACGTAATCGCGAGGGATCGAAGGACAAGGATCGCTATCGCGATCCGAAGAAAGGCTACAGCCTGGCTCCACGCTCCCCAATTTGACCCTGCCGATCAAGGGTCACGCGAACGGTCTTGATCGACGACGCGAGATCAAGGGGCCCCGGGGCGACAGAAAAGTTTTATTAAAAATTCGATCGCCACGCCTGCCTGGCCTGCAGATGCACGCAATGGCGTGGACGAGGCAGCGGTGACAGGGCAAGCGACACGATCAAAAATTGCCATCGAAAACTGGCCACGTTTAACGAGATCACCCCGCAGTGATTAAACTCTTCGCGTCCGTACACGTGCACGCGTGTTGGACGTCGCGACAGGAACGAACGGAAAAAAAAGAACAAACTTTCAGCTTCAAACTTCGTAACAGTAATACGATCTCGTATGCCCCAGTTATCACCGACGAGCTCCTTTAAACACGAAGACCCTTGCAGAGGCGTTAAGGCGGAGCCACACATTCGGCATTCGATGACCTGTTCGCCAGAGTGTTCGCGTGCAGCTCTACACTATACGCTTATTCGGCAAATGATAAGCGTTTCGACTCGTGATCTGGTGTTGTATACCAACGTCATTTAAATCTATATAAAGTATTAGTCAGCGCGTTAGTTTTGCAGATAGCAATAGTAAGCATCCTGAAGTCCTTCTTTTATGACCTTATCCGTACCTTATTACTCATCCTTGAACCTCGATCTCTATGCCTCATCCCTTAACGACCGTTAAACTCAGGACAACCCCCACTTTTCAGCTTACCGAAAACCGTACATATATATATTACACGCAATTCTTCCAGTCAGAAGCTCTTGAGCACTTCAGTCCGAATAGTCTGGACACGAGAATCTAGTTCTGAATCTATAATCTAGTATTTATCTGTAATCGTCTTAGTTTCCGTTATTTGTATAAAGTTATTTAATAAAATAAAAGTAATACGAAAAATACGGAATACAACACTGGAACTGCGTACATTCGTGCAGAAGCTCGCGCAAATATTTTATAATGGGGAAGCTGACTGCAACTTTTTCCCACCCGTGACGCTACCAGCACATGTGCCACTTGTCATCGGTGTTTTAGGTGCATTTAAATTATCTTATTTTACTTCTGAACTTATATTATTTATACTTCTATAATAAGTGCATGTATCTGTAATTATTATTATTATTATTATGAGCTACTATTAATTGTGTAGATATAAAAAATAAATATGCATCGTTTAGGTTATGAAGACATTAAAACCGGTAAAAGAAAAACATATTATAAGTCAAGTTTGACATAAAATATTTTCACACATTTTATGATATTTTATAATTTTTTCCTTTGGTTGTGATTTTAATTTTGAAATCAACAGTCGGCAAAGGTACACATGCGCTAGTCGCGCCATCCGCGCCGAGCTTTGCGCGAGCTTCCTCATTAGAATCGGTGATCCACAAATACAGTTGCTCCCCGAATGCCGAATGTGTGGTTCCGCCTTTACATCACCCCCTTCATAAATTTGCAACTGCAATGTCGCTTGATCAAGCAGAAGATAATCAGGAAGCCATCTTCAAACGGTGGGTTACTGCGGCCAGGCGAATATGCGTGCCCGTTGACGCGATGGAGCTCATGCACAAGAAAGATGATAATGACGCCTCTGCTCGACCGAAATGCAGTCACGCTTTTGGAGAAAAAATTTCGCTGCCACCCGAAAAATGGGCCCGCGAGTGTACGCGGCGCGCTTCAGGTGCCCGAGTAATGACCGTTTCTCGCGACACACTGTAAACTTCCAGTGTCAATACGCGCTGCACCTGGCGCTCTGGCCAATCTTAACGAGATCGTTTCGACGTTTCTTTCATTTTGGGCTGCCCCGCATAAACCCTTATTATTGGTTCGATCGGTCGGATGTTCGAGGCCGTGGTGTTTATGGGCATCGTTTCAAAAGCAGAGAGGCTTATTCGAGGACCTATCTGTAAAATTTCGTTAGGTAGTTTGCGGATACGACGTTCGAGATTCCTTCAATGATTTCATATTATCGAGGAACGGTAAGGATTATAAGTTTGGCACGGGTTATTTATTGCCTCTCCGTTGCCCAGTGTTATGGTATTTACGGTCTGAATCAAAGTTGGACGTTGTATGTAGAGCAGCGGAAGTATTTATTGCATCGCTCTCGAGTCTCAAATTTATTATACCAATATGATTGATAAAATGATTCGCATGTAATTTATTTTAGCCAAGATAGCGAGCTACATATTTCCGTAATAAATCAAACTTGCAATAATATAACGTGTTTATTCAAGCGGTGCAATAAATATTTCCAGGACTCTATACTGCAGCGCAAACGTATGCTAATAATCATTATCTACATTACAGTCTTATTGAGATGAGAAATGTGACGTTCAATGAACATGTAGTCCCCTCTCCCCCAAATCCTTTGATACTTCTTTTAGACCGTCCTGTATAATTATGACCCAGCACTTTGCTTTTAAAGAAACGCAGCACGTTGCAGGGCTCGTCAGCGATTCTCTGGCAAAAGGTTACAGGCTGCCAATTAAACAGTTTAATCCTCCTTTTAAGGGTGAAAATTACAGTATCCCCGGTTTTCACAGAATATGCAATTCAACGAAATTATGCCACCCACGGTAACAGTCTTACGTCATAATTCACGGGGCCCGCGCGAGCCTCGGTGCCTTCGAACGCTGTACTTAGTTTTAATATTTCATCCGCTAGCCGCACGGACGCCTAATTGCATAATTACTCTTAATCGAGCCAGCCTTTTTTTCCTGCGGTGGACACGGGCGTTTCATGGACCGCAGTTACTCAACCGTCGCTACTTACGACGTTTTAAGGAACGCCGTGGCTCGAGAGGCCTCGCTAAAGGGCGTGACGGTATCCGTCATTTCCGGTGACCGAGCATTTCGCTTTATCCATTATATCTTTCTTCCCGCGCAAACGCACCGAAGTCTGTCCTCCGGAGTGATGTTTCCTTGATTATAGTTGCCGCTGGACAGCTGGGAAAGATAAATCGTTTGCAATCGAAACCGAGGCCCAGGGCGATCGTGATCATCATCTGAATGTGCACTCTCCTCTGATTGCGATTCTCATTATCCCGGGGATCCTTTGAAAAGTGCACGTTGCGCAGGGTAGTTTTTATTCCATACTTCGGCGGCGCTCTGTCGCCTGATTGGTAGACACATCGATTAGCTTCCGTTCCGCGAGATGCTTCCCTAGCTGCGCACTCGATGCACGCGAATCGAACGAGACCTTAGGTCCTAGGTTCTTCACCCGGAGGGATTTAGGAATTGAAGGGTGATAGCTTTAGATGGTTGATAGCTAAAAGCGCTTCGTCTTACACGGTTTCTTTCCTTCGAATAATTAAATATTACAGCGAGCTACAATTTAATAATTAATCAAACGACGCTTACGGTTACATTCGTAAGGATAACATCCGCGTGTGTAACAGCTTCATAGGAGGAAACAGTTAGGCGCTATATAATGATTACACGTCAACACTTCACGGGGTGCGAGTGAATATCTGATTGCGCGTTATGATTAATACTTTCGTAGTTTTATGTATGTTTGACCGCAAGATCGTCGCTGTTGATAAATCAGCGGAAATAACGAACCGTCGTGATGTTAAATATCCTTGGTGTTTCGTAGCCTCGCGAGCTATGTAACCTGAGCTGTAGGTACCTAAGAGAGCCAAAGCTACCATCGCCGAATGCTCGTTGCCTTCAGGGTTCTCGAGGAACTTCCTTTACACGCTGGGCAATCTTTCACTCCAACTTCAACGGTATTGGAGTCCAGCAAACACTGCCAATTTCAAAATGAACTTAATCACAGAATTGACGTAGAAAAAAAATGCCTAAAACAGTGGGAACAACGGAGAATGTATGAAATAACATAGAGCACTACTTAAGAAATTCCACGCGCTCGCTCCAAGGTGCTCCATCCTTATTTCTCGTAAAAGATTCCGCGGTATCAGCCTAGCCAGCTAGACGGAGGTCGCCGGCGCACGACGATCGTCTCGCCAGAAGCGTTCAAGCCACTTCTCACATTGAACGGTACTTAGAGGCCTGCGACTATCGTTAGCCAAGCAGGTTGCTCTCGACTCTGCACTTAGCTCGCTTATCTCGCTCCTTCTCGCGTCCAGGTGACGCGACGAGGAACGGAGCGTGGGAGTGAAGAAAACGCGTTTCCTCCGCGCGTTCCACTTGCATATTCCCGTAAACTCGACGCGCGCGCTTTGACGCCTCTTATTAACTCGATAGGCGAGCGTGTGCCTCTAATGATCAGCGGCCGAGCGCCGAGCAAATAGGAGGCACGCTTCGGTTGCCTTTAGCACACCACTTCCCACGATTTTCCTTTGCTTTTTCAGCCGTGTGATTCTTGATCAAGCCTCCGCGTAGGTACCATTGGGAACTTCACCTTCGAATCACGTGGATATCCTGCGTTCACGCTGGACGATCCATCGTGGCGCGCTTTTTCGCGCACGAGATAAATGGCCCCTGAAATTCCGCGGAGTTCTCCCAAGGCGGTTCGCAAACTTTATTTATTTATATATGCGGGAAAACCCTTTGGTACATAGAAAATAGAGGAAACTAGTAGAGGACTAATACATAAAAGTAGAAATGCATAAGTGAACAAAATAAAGGAGAAAAGAAATAGTGTATAAAATACCTACGATGAAAGTAAATAGAAGTCAATGAGAATTGTAAACCGCCTTCCTCACTGAGTATAGTGAGTGGCAGAAGAAATCAACTAAATACGCAACAGAATTAGAAGGTAGTAGAATGTTTACGCAGCATAAAAAGTGCAGTATTTCTTAATACTCTAGTCAGAACATTAAGTTCAAGTAAGCTTAAAAGGACACTTGACATAGTGATTAATAATTTTCAAAGTAAGTATTAGATCGGCTATAAGTCTCCGCCTTATGAGCTTCGTCTAAAGATAGATACATCTTCGTGTGCACTCCTGTCTTCGTGAGCCTTCAACGTAACCCTTGAATAACCACGATCAATAGGGGAGACCGGGGTTAGTTGATACAGGGGGCAAGTTGATACAGACGATTATCTCGACACCGTATATATGTAGCTCCATTTGAGCTAGATATGTGAAGATTGTTGTTCAATTCTTTCCTACGATCCAGCATACCTACGTGTGTGTACATTGGCGTTAACAATCGTTTCTTAACTGTATTCGTTTATATAGAGAAAAAGTACATAGTTTTGATACATCCAAATTGATCGTCCAAATAACATTTTTTCATTCATTTTGTATGCATTTTCTCAAGTTTTCGCTTACAATACATTAAAGAGGAAGGATCAAACTATATTTTAACATATTTGTTATTAAGTAATTAATTCAAATAAGAAATGAAAAAAATTGAAAACAGAATAACGTACCAACTAGCCCCGCAGTGGGGTAAATTGATACATTTTACCTTCGTCCAAATATTTTTTCATTCATTTTGTATATACTTTCTCAACATTTCATTTACAATATATTAAAGAGGAAGGACCAAAGTATACCTTAGCATATTTGTTGTTAAGTAATTAATTTAAATAAAAAATGAAAACAATTGAAAACTGAAAAACGTATCAACTAGCCCCGGTCTCCCCTAAAAGTCCTGGAAAATTGATTGCGTCGTGCGTTATGGAGGAAGTATAAAAAGCTTGCTGGGCTCGTTCGATAAGTTTGACGAATCCTCGGGTTTCTTTGGTCGAACGGCGAAGAAGCCGTAGTAAAGGTGAAACGAGGCATTTGTAGTCCGAGTAACATCGATGGAAATGCCTGGTTTGGTCGAAACCGCGGTCCGCGTAATAGCGACACGGTAGTCATCCTCCTTAACTTAAATCACGTCCGCATGCACGCGACTCACCGCATCCCCGTCGTCGTTCGCAACAAGCAGCTCCTTAGCCGGGCATAATGGCGCAATAAATTACGCCACTTTGTGAACGCAGTTAAAGCCACTATTATGCGCCAGTGCCATAACTAGTCGGAAGAAATAAAAATGCCCGTGTATCACCGGGCACGTTCGATAAAAGTGCCTGCTCGATACCGACGTGTTTTCGATCGTCGATACAGCCACGTAAAAATCGCGGCGGACGACCCCGACGAGCTTTGCGGCGAATTAATTGCATTACCGTGGAATACGCTTGTATAAATATCTTCTGATAGGTTCTACACGCAAGTAGGTAGGAAATGTTATTACAGTTGCAGGTAAATCATATTTACTAATGAATATTTCTCTTGGGGTCTAGCAGAGGTCATAAAATATAGGTTCGTTCAAATTAAAATAGCTCGACAAATTGGATAGTGAATTATGAGCTTTTAACTGTCCTTTAACTGCTCTGTTAGTCGTTAGCGTCGCTTGTAGGTATATGTCACTCTAAAAGTTCGAAGACCGGTAGAATCGTAGAATTTGCCTGGGACTTCCACCATCAGATGCTGCTAAATCTCAGAATTTACCGATCAGCCGTGTTGGCAACAGCCTGCTGTTCAAATATTTCATAAGATACGGTTTTTGAATTTCCACCGTCCCACAACGCCAAATGCTAGGATTCACCGGACAGTAATTTCAACCCTTCCAGCCAGAGTTTAACTCCATCTAAGAAAGCATACATATCCCTTACGTTTGACTGTTCTATAAATCAGCAAAGTCGAGAGTGTTTCTCACCAGGTGCCTATTCCAACGCGTGAAGCGATACAATAAAAAAGTGGTGTTTCCAGCGATATTTGAGGAAACCACTCTTATTTCGCCCGTGATTCGCCTGCGCGCGAGCCGTTCCGGCTCTCGGTGGCTCTCTCGCTCGTGACTGGCAAAAAGTCACGGTCGAAAAGGTGGTCGCGGTTCGTTTAAACCGTCTCTCCGTGCTGGGGGAGCAACGAGAGGGGAGAGATCCTTGGATGGGTACGAATAATGGCGCGACATATTACGCCATTTTGTAAAAGGGGGCCTTGAAGAGCGCGAACTGACAATGCAACGGTGGGCCGTGGTCTCGCCTCGCGATCTCTCTCTCTGCCTCTCTCCCTTACTCTCGTTCCCTCTGGTCTTGGCCGTGTGGGTGCGCCAGGTAATGTCTTAAATGGGTTGGAGTCGTGCTTGAGGTGCCGCCGCTGGGATAACCATCGATGCATTAGAGAAGATGACTTCATTCGCGCCCGCGCGTGGTAGCTACGCGGCCTTTCGTCAGGCTCGTCCCGCGGTAAGTGGCCAGAAGAATGATAATGACAATGAGGATGACGACGATGATGATCACGATGATGCTGCGCGCTCGGCTCGCCGCTATTATTTTCAACCGTCCAACCTGCCCCGCGTCTCGTTACGCACCGAGCACGCTCCTACGCTCATTCTTCCGGATCCTGATCGTAGATTCTTGCCTCTTTCACACGGACTTCCTTTTATCCCCGTTGCCTTCCCCTGTATCCTCCTTGCTCGTTAAGTATTAACGGAGAAGTCTCGCTCGTATTCGCCGAGTGCCGACCAGGGGGAGGAATTGGAACGGAAGGGTTCTGCGATCAGCTAAGATTGCATCCCCGGAGTGTAGTTATTTCTAAGCCTTATACAGAAGTGAAGGGGATACTCTCCCAAGTGTTATCCACGCGCCTTACAATATTATTCAAGGATGCTAACCATTTATGACACGTTACCTTCGAATGTCCATTGAACACGAAACTCCCACGAGTAGGCAACACTGATCCCCGGTAAGGTAAATGGCCCAGTGGTGGAACAGTTAAGGAAGCAGTTGAGATAATTGCAATTTCTTTTATATTTAAACAGTAGAAAATTATAAGTAGATATGATTATTCGAAAGCGTAAAATTTCTACTTTCAGATAAAGTAACAAGAGTCTATATTTGTTAAAGGAAAAGTTTTAAATTAATTGAAACATGAAATTGTTCATACGGCCCAGTAATTAACTGAAATTCATAGCGTGTCCCAGTCATTAACTATCAGTGTCCCAATTATTGAATATATATTTAATTTAACTATTTCTATCAGTTAATGAAAAGAAATCAATATGGTGATATTTTGGGGTAATGAAAACATTTTATTTATAATAAATTTTTGTTAAATTCTCTATTATTTACCCGAATGAATTAATTTGGGTTTCTTTAGTCGTTTATAAAATTGTAGGTTATATTAATATTATGACGAGTTTAAGATTAATTATCCTAATAATTCTTAAACAGTATTATATTTTTGTACAGTTATTATTAACGTAAATATATAGGATACCAAAAATACTTACTTCAGAACAATAAATGTTAATAATCTCAAAATTTCACTGAGTACTGGCGTCTCTACCAGTGTTTAAACACCGTTAAACACGCGTTTAATAACTGGTCCGTGTCTTGTTTCCGTGTACTAGTGGATAAACGCAACAGTTTCAATATTAAAAACAAAAAATTGATAAGAGATCCAATTAATTTTCCATTCTTCAATATTTAATAAATCCAAAACAACTGTACTATTTAAAAAATTATAAAATAATAAGTAATTACAACCTTAACAAAAATATTCTCTCGCTTGCTTGAGCCCATTAGGTAAGAAGCGAGATTGCAACTGTCGAAGCTTTACTGTACAATAATATTTTTGCACGATATAACAATTCAGTCATGTAAGCTTATAATTGTATCTATACAATGCTAATACATTTTTCAATTATATTTCGACCAATTCAAACGTTGCAAATTAGTAAAACTGTTATTATTAACAAAATTTCTTCTCAATATTTAATTATTACGCCTTGCTTAAGCACTGGGCCATTTACCTTAGCCACGCAAACCCGAGCTCCATTCGTTTGTCTTTCATAACCCGCCTAATCGTAATCTAGCTAAACATCAACACAAAAAAGCCTCTCAGCATTCACGACGGGGGAATTCACCCTGTTCCGTCCATTCTTCCACAGCATCGTTTCTCCAACTTAATTTAACCGCGGAACGGCTTTCGTCTCCGTAATTATGTCGGAACAATGGCAGCTGGAGGTCGCCGCTGGGAGCAGCCGAGCTTTGGCGAGTAGCTGCTAGAGAAAGGGAGAGAGGACGACGATGATCGTTGCTCGTGCCGCTGGAAAATCGGCACAAAAGCGCGCTCTTGGCGCGGCTCGCGAAACGTACGATAATTAACTATTCACCGTGCACACCGGCGCGGAAACAATAACGCGGCGAACGTCATCTACCACGGAAGCTGTCCTTACGCCAGCTTGTTACCACGGGGCGGGCGCATCGGGCCATCGGCGTCGCGGCAACCGCTCCCGAAGGTGTCTCGTCAACATTCAGCCGCGGTTGTGCGCGGGTGCAGCCGCTAGCCGAGGATACGCCGGGACCCAGGCGCATTAGCGTGATTACAATTACGGCATGCCGTGCTAAGTAGCGAGCCCCGGCGCGGCCAGACGCTCCGAGGGCGAATCGAGAGCCAAACAGCCGAGCATTCATATCCCGCGAGCTGCTCCACGCTGCCGCGCCGAAAGGATTACCTATTGCATTTTCCCGCGAGAGCGACGCGGCGGGGTAACGTGGAATAGGGGCGCGCGCATAGGGGCAGGGACACGCGAACCGGCGAACAAGCAACGACGAGGAGCAGGGCGGTGGAGAGGTGCAATCAAGCAGCTCGCAGAGAGCAGAGAGAAACAAAGACGGCCGCTGTCGAACGTGGATGACAACGGGGGATGCGTAGAATGGGGCGATAGAGGTGACGATGAGAGGAGAGGTAATCAAGGGCGCCGAGTGCAAAAAGGAGCAGGAGTCGTTATTGTTTTTGGGTAAACGTTAGCCCCGAGCAGTGACGCCCGCCTGCTGGAACGTGCCGCGGGAGTATGGCCGTTGGTACCGCGGATTTCGCCACGCAGAGCGACAGCGGGTTGGCGATTCTTATGATAATCGATGCCTGTTTGCGCATCACGAGGTTCACGGTCGACGTGCGCTTGACAAAGCGGCGGGCATCAGGACGAAAACGACGAGCCTCGTGGCAGTTGTTTGATCGGGCAACGGTCGCCATTCCCGGAACCTCTGCGAAAGCATGCAAATGGCCGAGCGTTACGGCTGCGCCTCTCGCAACGATCCCACCGGAACGAAGATTGAGATTCTTTGGCCTGGGTGGCACTTTTCTGGCCGGCGACGAGGAGGATGATATTCTATGGAGTTTATCGAGCGGCGCGACGCGGGCCGTCAAAAGCGGGGCTAAACACTCGAATTAATTGGTCGATCCCCGGCGATGGGAGCTTCTTCCTTTTCGCCGTTTGTTTACCAACGGCGTGACGTCGCCGTAAAACGCTGTAACACGGTTTAATTGCCCCGCGCGTACGCCGAACGCCACGGTATTTTGTCTCGTTAAACCTGTTGCGATTCGCGTGACATGGTAAATCGGCCTAACCGCGTGTGCGTTTACGTACGGCGACGCTGCTCGTTTAATTACCGACGCTGATAAATTCGTTCTTGTCGTGTTTTCATTGCTTTCTCAGTTCTCCCAGAGAAGGATGTCCGTTCCCCATTGCCGTGCACCCCGGGGTGTAAGATTCTGCGAGCGTTTCCTTTTACTATCCTCGCCGTCTCATATTCCTATACCGTGGACGCCTGTTTACTTGATTGTGCACGATGCAAGTTTATTGGCTCACATGTCTAGAAATAATATCTGCTTTCCAGTAAGGGAGTTGGTGCTTAAAAATTCAAGGTCGTGCGTACTCGAGGGTTCTACATCGAGATACCTATGTAAAGCCGTAAAGTTTGAAACGGGATGATAGAAGTCTATATCTGACACAGTTATGCGCTAAGGTAAGGGTACCAGTAGTTGACCAGTCAAGAAAAATCCTTCACTTAAACGATAGTCAGTGCTCGCTCTGTTATTAAATTGCGAGAGTCGATGCCTAAAGATACTCTTTAAGCTTTCTAAATTATGTAATAAGAACGATTTTTTAAAAATTTATGTTACACAAATTTTAGAACGATTTTCAAAATCCACTATTTTATTCAATTATTCAGATATTTAAGAAAATATATTCATGTGCATATTTTTTTAGTAAACTCGTAACTATCGTAATAAAAATAAATTTTCTTGAACTCTCCAGTTTACACCATTTTAGTATTGCTCTTATCTGATTTGCTAAACAGCCTCTACTTTTTCTTAAGCGAATATTATTAATAATGTTTAGTGTATTGGTACAACTAATACATATTTAGAAAAATGGTACCTCGTAGTATTCTTTTTTGATTGGAAGATTAAAATTAAAATTATTATTAGTTTTTTATTCTCGTGCCTATTTTCAATATTTTACAAAATTATTCAATTCAATAACATGTTGGTTTTTTTTAATCATAAAGTACACACAGTGCCCCATGTAATTGCAAAATCGTTATTATATAAATCGACTTGTATAACTGCAAAATTCTCAATCGCGTTTCCGCCGTACCTTAAATGTCCAGGTATTGGGACATTTACCTTACTATTCATAATTCACTTCACACTTGAGTGTTTTAATGCGTAGTCGGTAGATGGCTTGGCACACCAATTGCATTTTTTTCAAAAGATCGTGGCTCCTAAAAACCGTATTTTTCACGTTTTTCTGAAAATTGGTCAACTACTGGTACCTTTACCTTACATGGTTCGCAGGAACTATTAAGCATCGGTCGCTCCATCTATTGGAAATTGGTTATTAAATAAATGAGCCTTTTAGTTTTATATTTTAGTTTTATTTAACGGCTAGGAAAGAATGTCTTTCTATGATATTGAAACAAAAAGACACTCTACAGACGTATCATTATCTTTCACTATATTCAGATTTCCCTGAATGTTGAATCATTTTCGCCTTTTAATAATTATAGTAATCCAACACCATCTACTTACAACGTGTTAGCGAAACACAAGGAATTACTTACCTCCTTGACGATGGAAGCGAATGAAACGTAACTTGTGAAAGATTTTGAAGGAGGTACTGATTTTTAACACGGACCTTCAGAGTTACCATTCGTGAACTTGCCAAGAAGTTTATGAATTTGTGGTTCGGGGTGTGTTGAAAAGTTATACTTAGGTACCCACGTATCGTCTTCCTTGGACTCACCTGGACTAGCGATGCAGCATTGCCTCCTCGCATTTCCTCGCGCACTCTTCTACGCTCATTAATACCGCGGAACTTTAGAAATTTATGCTCGCCGTTACAATCGCGCCCGACCGTTAATCAGTTCCCCCCGCGAGGTAGCGTAACTTGGTGTAATTACCGGGACAATAGTAGTCGGTAGTGGATTTCTTTGTAACTGTTCCGACTCGTCCCGGCCGGCTCGCCGCGGATAACCCCCGTGCAATTAAGCTCGTTGTCTTGCCCGTCCATTTCCATATTTTCTTTCCCATTGCGTGCTTCTAAGAAAAGGGCGTCGCGTCGCGCTCGATCCTGGGAGCGAGTGACGGCGCAACGGAACCGAGCGAATCTCCGCTCGCGAATCGTTTCTTGTGTAGCGCGTTTAATGAGCTATCACGATGCCGTAGGGACTCCAGGAATAAATTAGTCCGTGGTCGATGCTCCTTGGAATAGTTTGTGCCGCTTAGATTACCTTTCAGATAGCTTAACATTCCGGTAGCCACGTCCCTGTAAAACGCACACGTGATGATAGCTCACCTTTCTTTCTGATAGGCCGGGCAAGTTGCTTGATTTAATAGACACGGAGCTTCTGCGTAATTTAAGGATGCTGGAGGAATCTACATGGTACATGGTGTAGCGAGGAGGGTGACGCGAGGTGGTGCAACTCCGGAGGATTGTACTCTGGCTGGAATTGAAGTTTGCGATCAGTCGATTCGTAAAGGAAATTGCAGATTGCAGGGTATATTGAGTTCATGCATCAGATATTTGTATGTATGTAAAGAAAGTACAGGGTACTTCCTTTTAAATTAGCCCGCGCACTCACGGCGCGTTGGCTGAGGAGGTTAGAGAGACTAAGGAGTAAACACCAGTGCAAGGACAAAGCTCCACGAATTAAAAGACAACGGGAAATAGAGATTGTAATTGGGGAATAATTGACATTTAATGTCGTTTCTCTTTTACAAGTAAGCGTTGTAAATAGTTGTGAATAGTTGTAAATAAGAACATAAATAATAAAATAAAAAAAACTCTTTTACAGAGAGAGAAACTCAGTTTTGTGATTATTCCGGCCCAATAACATTATATGTACAAGGAGGAATCGAACAAAGTTGGAACTAAGTAGATCCCAAACACAAGTGCCAACTATGTGCCCTGACACGTTCATAAAATCATCCGTAAATGATATTAATCTTCTCTACGAAATCTGTCATTCATAAAGCTTACAGGGCATTCTTCCTAAATTAGAACACCCAATAGCATTCTTCGCCTCGACACCTTCGGATGTAAGTACCTATCTACATCCATATTTCTTCTATCTTTATTCAAGTACGGAGCATAATCATTTAATCAGATGTTTATAAAAACATGAAAACTACTCGCATCGTATTCCCGATACTTCTTCGTTCGCTTTACGGTAGGTCATTCCGGTGAGAACGTCGCGGGCCTCGTTAAAACAGGATTAACCTTATGATAGAAGAGGATTAAGAAGAAGAGAAACAGGATCGCGGACGCTTTGTACGGTGTTAAGGTCTTTCATTAAACGCATACTGGCGCGCATTATACGCGCGCGCAATTAACGTTCATTAGATGCTGGGGGCTAAGAGAATGCGAGGAATCACGTTAACGAAGAACAACCGGGGGATCAGGGAAATTGTAAATAAAATATAAGGAGCCCCGTAAATTGTCCGTCGGAACGTATCTTCGGAATGCAGAAATTTCTGCGTTCCGTGGCTTCGGTAAGAAAGCCCCTCTAACCGCATCGGATTATCGCGAGCCGTGCACACCTTCTTCGATCATTCTTCCATCCGTTCCTCCGTCGAACGCTGTGTATAGCTCCTTTAATCGCCGCTCATACATTGCCGCATCTTCCCCCGGGGATACTCGCGGAGATCTTCCACGAAGTCGCTCCTTCTGGGATGCATAGCTGATATTCCGAGAATGGGGAGAAAATAAGACATTGTCGTCTTATTTTGCTCTTTGTTGCCAGTGACGTTTGAGAAAGGTACAGTTAGAGTGGCAGGAGGTTCTTCGGCGAGTATGGGATTAGGGAAGTTCAAAGGGATAGTAAAATATGGCCGTGCAAATTACTGGACTGAGAAAGAGAGAGAGAGAGAGAGAGAGAGAGAGAGAGAGAGAGAGAGTGCAATTTTATTGTAGTTAGGAAAAAATGGTGGAGTCGACAATTGGAACGTATTGCCTTGAAAGATATTAGGTTGGAGGAACACCAAATGTGTTCTTCTTCACTGATTACAGAGCTACCTCTATTTGATCCCACTTTTATACGACCTACGTACATAGAGCCTCAAGCTACTGTGCAATGTCCAAAAAGTGTATCGATTACTTACTTTCCTGGGCTTTTGACTCGTCAAGAAGACACTGGAGAGGCTTCAATTTAACCCCCGAAGTAGACGAATCTCGACAAAAGGCTCACCTTCGTGCATATTTATAACCGAGGCACATATCAGTGGACACTTGACGCGGCACTTAATCGCGCATTCCTGCGGCACCGCGACATACCATAAACAGCTCCGCGACAAATTGCCACGCGCGTCAGGGTGCTGCGTTAGTCGCCGCCGCGGAGCGGATAAGAGGATAAGGAGCGTGGAAGGAGGGTCCCATCAATCGCCATCACGATCAGTGATTACGAATCCCCCGTCATAATTCTCGCCGCGGCCAGCGGTAAGAAAATTACAAGCGGAAGTCGGGGGACACCTCGGTGTCCGGAAGGCGAGTCGTGAGCGGATGCCGCGGATCTACCCCCAACACCCTCTGTCGCGGCGATTAATATTTTTAACGGCGACAAGCACACGAGTAGATGGAAACGGGCAGATAGCATCCCGGCTATCGCGAACACCGCTGGCGGGGATCAGATAGATCGCGCTACCGTTCATCCTCGTTGCCGCGTACCCGTGGCAGTCGTTCCAGGCGATCCTGGCCACAGGTGGTTCTGTTCGTGCGCAAGAAGAAGAAGAAGATGTCAACGGCTGGAGTTAAAGTTCGAGGCACAATGGGGACGCCGTAATGCACCGGTCGACAGACGCGCGGATTCCGAGGCACGGCTGCACGCCGCCAACAGAGGAATGGTGTAAACTAGGATTCCAGCGTGTACTTTATGGAGATACAAGCTAACAGCGCCGGTTCGCGGTGCGCCATTAGCGTGGCATGGTAAAAAATCCTCCATCGAAAAAGAGGAAAAGATGTTGCGTGGCTGGAGTTAATTGGCATTCGAGTTGCGTGAACGTAAACATGATTCCGTCGAGGGGATGCTAAGGATGACGGCTTGATTAGAGGAGCGTAATCGCAGAGGTTGGAAGTTGGCGAGGCTAGTTGGAATTAGTATTTCGAATGGAGGGAAAGCTTTACTTTCGTTTGCGGTCGACTGGTGTCTTATGGTATTAAGCTTTTGGGTGGAGGCGTCTGGCGATGTTGTATTTCAAGCCGTTCAGTGTTTCTTTCTATACTGTTTTCCTATACCTCTGCTTTCGTTAATATAGTGCAACAGAATAGTGCAACAGAAAACAGCTCTTAATTCGCAGCTAAGATCCTACCAACTTGAACGTTCGCTGCTATCAAAACCAACCCTCATAATGTTCGATTATCGGTTCTATAATCGCTTTGTAACTTATATAGAACCTAAAAAATAAAAGTTATGGAACCTAAAAAATAAAAGTTATAGAACCTAAAAAATAAAAGTTGTAGAACCTAAAAAATAAAACTTATAGAACCTAAAAAATAAAAGTTATAGAACCTAAGAAATAAAAGTTATAGAACCTAAAGAATAAAAGTTATAGAACCTAAAAAATAAAAGTTATAGACCTATATAGGAACCGTAACTTATACTTATATAGTCTGATATTTAGGTTCTTTATAACTTTTATTCCGAATAAAGGTTCTTCATAACTCTGTCAAGTACCAAAATCTTTATAATAATGGTTTCAAGCCCTGGTCCTGACTGACGACTCATCAACCCCCAGCTCAAACTGTTTAACCTAGGAACGCGAAATTTAGCAGGTACATTGTTTTTTGACGTGGGTTAAGGGAGGATGTTTGGAGATTCCGTCTCTAAGGGAGTGAAAAGGGGTAAAATGTGTTTTCTCGGACTCCTTGATATCTCTTAGGCTCGATTAGATATCAACTTGGTGTTTAGTTACAAAGGTCTACAAGTGCCTAGAAACCAACATACACATGTGTAAATGTTCGTTAAGCAAAGGGTACTTTACAGAAATTACATATATAATTACTTGAAGAAGCAGATATAAAAGAGATTGCTTTTAATTATTCTTCCATAGCGAAGCGCGGAGGTATTTTGCTAGTAACTTGTAAGGGTGAGTTGAGGTAAGAATTCGCCGTGGCATTCACGAATCTTTTACTATTTTTAAACAGTGTAAATTGTTATTGTAAACTATAATAATGCGCGCTCCACCTTGTGGCATTTGTAAATTGCACGTGCCTAACGTTTCATGACGTTCTCGGCCACGTGCACACGCTGATTCGTTCTCGAGGAATATTCTACACGCTGTTGAAAGTATTTACGCGTACTTACGCGCCAACTTTGAAGCCCGTTCACTAACAATGACTCTCGCGATTTGACTTGCTAATAGCTCCCTGGCCCGTCATTGTAATGTGTTTACGCCGCGGTAAATTGACGTGCCATTACCCTGGATCATAATCGTCGAGAAAACATTTTCTAAATTGCGTGTGCGTAAGCGCATTCGCGTTTACAGTCGTGCACGGGCCCCGTAAGTGCAGGCGAGATCGTGTGTAACGCGGCTTTGTGCAAACGCGTGTTCCACTTTTTGGTACGTCTATCTTAGAATAACAAGAGAATTATAGCCCATTACCGCTTCTTTCCCTCATTAATGGACGCCGCGGTTGTCATCGTAAATCAACCTTATTATCTACCATCTTTCGATTCCAAGGGATGACGCTTGCAATTATTTCACCTGGTCTGCCAACAGTAACCTATGTAGTCTACCATGTGCTACGCATTTAGAATTTATTTACATTTCCCGACGTTTACAAGTGGAGTACACTCATTTATCAGAAGATGCCTCTGTCCCTACATAAGTGACTATAATCATTTCCTTGCGCTCTCGTATCATGAATCACTAAGTCAACATAAAAAATTATAAAAGCATTTTATCTCCCAACAATTCACATGGATACAGTGCACTCGAAAGCAGTCACGAGTGAGGAAATAGGAGCCCCCGCATCAGAGAAATATCACCTAGGAGTTAATTCGAATCTACGTAACGCAAGATCTCGCGCTCAGTGGAACAGGAAAGGGACCTCCCCCAATTACCTCCGCTGAAATCAATCATCGCGATCGCAAAAATCACACCTCGTTCTCGCCCCTTAATGGACGAATAATCGAGTCGTGGCCTACGTGTCTCCCAATTATCGACGAAGGAACGTTCCGCGCGGTGCTCGGAGCGTTCGCCGTGCGCCACGAGCGATTGGCTTGAATGGAAAAGCGGCCGGCGGAGCTCCGTACCGTTCCAGTCACGCGTTCTCCAGCACCGTCGATCCCAGATGATTGATCAATTACGCTGGTGCCGTTTTGGAGCGGGCGTGCCGCGAGTGCACGGTTTAACTATCCGCGAGCCGGGCGCGTGGGCCGTGACAAACGAGCCTCGAATTGGGAGCCCGCCTGGATTCGAGCGCGCGAATCAGCTCCGAAGCCGAATAGCCAAAGGTCGCGGTTGCGTGTCAGGGATCGATTATGCGGGGTATCGGCTGTAAATCCCGAGAGCCGCGAGATAAATCACCGCGGCGCGAGGTTTACGCCCGTGCGTGTAAACAGGCGCGCGCTTGCCGACGCTGCCCGGCTTCATCTTCCGACGTCGGGGAATATCCTGCCCGTAGTTAACCTTTTGCGGTCCTGGCCTGGCTGCCAGCACTGCCAGCCGCAAGGATCGCCGGACGTTGTGGTCCGAGTGTGCTTGCCAGGCGTGTCCAGCTTCAGATCGATCATAGATTTTCTTCTGCCTGACATTTCAGTGCCGTTCCTTCCAGCACCTCGTGCAGGCTGTTCTGCGCCAGGCAATGGGTCTATTCGAACATGTTGCTGTTTGGCAGGTCCTTCTGAATTAGGAAGATCGTCTACTTACACTCACAAGGAGAGTATTTTAGGTGTCCGCCTCCGATCGTTTTGATTTTTGGATATGTTATAGAGGACAGAAAAAGAAGAAATACGTGTTTTTTTATTTTTCCCCGTTTTCATATTTGCGGGGTGAAAGCTGCGTTCAAAGTTAGGGTTGAAAAATCATTTTTGTGGAATATCTCGAGAACTATTAGAGATAGGGGAATAGTGTCAATGGACGAATTTTGTGTCTTTGAATGTGAAATATGACTGACTCACCAGATTTTCAAAAATCCACAAAAATGATTTTTCAACCCTAACTTTGAACGCAGTTTTCACCCCCCAAATATGAAAACAGGGAAAAATAAAAAAACACGTATTTCTTATTTTTCGATCCTCTATAACATATCCAAAAATCAAAATGATCGGAGGCGGACACTTTAAATACTCTCCTTTTAAGTAGCAGCGATGCCAGCGAAACGACGGAATATTCTTGCAGAAGGACACAGCCTGCACCCGGAAGACTGGAACAGTAACGAAGCCTCGGTATCGTCGGGGCTAAATTGACGTGTTCTTGTCAGTTACAACGCGGCGGCTTCTAATTACGTTCTTCCCATTGGCCTCCCTCTCGCCGGCTCGCGGCGCGCCGAGGTCCGTCGCGTTTCGCTACGTTCCTTGGGCGCGGAATGCTTCACGCGCAGTAAAACCAACCACGGGCAGCAGTCTTTGTTGCCTTTACGATCCTGATTTAATCGCGGATAATTCTGCGTTTCGTTGCTGAAATTGCTTGCCACGCGTTAACCGCCGTTTCGGGGACTAGAATTATTTAATCGCGCGTGAAATCGCGGCGCTGAAACGCTCCGCCGCTGGGACAGCTTCTCGCGTTAGGGTGGACTGTCAAAAATTGAACCGTGGCGAAGCACGTCGCCTTTTTGCCGGGTGGGATATAAATTGCGGTGATTTTTATCGCCGCTAACTCCCGCGGTCCGCTTCTTCGCTTCTGCCGCGCTGTTCAACTCGGCGAATCACCTGGCGTAATGCGCTCGCTCGTAAAATCTTAAACGCGCTATTACCGCCGTAACATTTGCCCCCGGTTGACGGGGCCGTTTGAATACGCGCGATGGAAAAATGCGGCTGCACTGTGACATCCTGTGTAAGAATCAGAAATTTTTTTGTGGGAAGTAAATTTTGGCGAAATGATTGTCGGCAACAGCGATATGTTCGGGCGCGTCTTCTGGGAAATAAAGTAGCATAAATTTGTACAAGGCACAGGGAAAGTGGGAGTCCATACCAGGGATAGACTATATCAGTGTTTCCCAAATTATGAGTTGGTAGATAGGTGTTTTGCGAAAATATCGAGAAACCGAAAGAATTATAGATATGTAGATATTATAATTTGAGAAATGGAGAGCTAAGTGTTTCTACGTTCGACGTGAATATTACAATATTACCAAAAAAATATGCTGACTCATTATTATTACAATTAAAGATGGTCCATACTTTCTTTCAGCACTTCTATTAGTCAATGTATTTTCTCTTCCAAATGAGACCGCGTATCCCACAGTTCTCGTAGCAAGCAACATAATTTCCATTAAAAATGTTTGTATCATTTTGATATTATTTATAAGCGTAAAGCTGTAGACAATATTTCATTGTCACAGAGCTAAGGACAACTTTCTCTTTATACCAAAAGAATGTGTTTCCTCGTGTAGAAAATACAATTCCTTTTAAGTGTTTTACGAGAGCTTTTTTTCAAAAAACTAGTTTCTCTTATGTTTCTTTTTAAAGGATCTTTTTCTTATCAATTTAATGCGATAGAGTGACTTCGCTTTATCGGAAAGTGTTTCGTAGGTGAACTACTGAAACTACATGTCACGTATGATAATTGCATTCTCGTTGGAACCGCTGCTTATCAGGCTTATCACGGAAACTACTACCTTATCGTCAGAGGACGAGAGGGGAAGGAATTCAAGCTTTCACTGTTTCCCTCCCTTCTTATTTGGCGCTGGGCTCGATATCCATGGCTTAGCAGGTGGTTCCCTCTGCGGCAAATCACTGTACTCGTGCTCGTCCTGCTCCCCGTATCCTGGCACGTCCTTTTATCCTTCCTCCTAGCAGGAGCAATCGATTTTTCAAAAATAAAAATCACAGTATTCATCCTACATTCTCGAGGTAAAGTAGAACGTAAACCAAGAAGCATTGCCTTTCATCGAACCTTCAAAACCAATAAAAACTGTTCTCATTAATTGAAAGGTCCTTACTGGCTCGAAGGAGTTCTCGACAGGAATCTTCTTTTCCATCAGGATGCGCGCTTCGATGCCATTTAACCGCGAGTTTCAATTACGGAATGAAAGAATTCTCTGCGACAATTATGCGGACCTTTATTCCCTATTCTGTACTCGTATCAATCCTTCGCTTACACATACGTAGACAAGACCACGTCATACATATACACATATGTCTTCCTGCGGAATTATATTAAATCTGAATCTTCAGTAACGTTAAAATTAGTAAACGGGCTAACTGTTTGTTCCTCGACATCATAGCCAGAAATTCAGAAACTGCCTTTGCAGCAGCGTCCAAAGGCGAAGGTGCACAATGCGCTCGGCGTGCTGACGCTCGGACGAGGAAGCAGCGCGTCGACCGATTCTTTTCACGAATCGCCAAACGGCATCCTGACAGCCTGTCCGGTGTGTATGCACCTAGTGCGTTTATTGCGAATGGGGAGTTTCGGAGAGGGTAACCGTAGCGCCAACGGTTGCGCTATACACGCGCCAGCCTCCTTTGTTTAATTACAATACGACCACGCACCGCGCAAGTAGACAGGGTAATTATTGGTTACAATGAATGGGATTAGGGTTGCTCGGCGCTTTCTTCTTTGTTCTAGTCGCGAGCAACATTTGGCATCCGTCGGTAGCTCGCGTACGCTCGTACACGCGACAACGGTCGCCTGCCCGCACGTCGTTCGCGTATCGCTATGCGCCTGCTATTGCGGCTATTACATCGCCATTAATGGCACTTCACAATGTAATTTCCAGTCCCTCACCCTTCCTCCCTCGCCCCTTCTCCTCGCCCCTCAGCCTGGCTACCTCCACCCTCTTCTTTCCCGCGTGATTTTCAAGCATCGCTTCCCATCACTTTCTATCGCGAGAGGAAGACGGAGACAGTCCTCCTACCGTGGATTATTAAAATTTCGAGGATATATAGGCTGCCATGCCACATTTCCTCGAGTTCACTTTGGGTTTAACCCTTGACTGGTATACTGTTTTTGGCAAACGTGACTGGTATACTGGGGTCGTGGCAGACCCCAAATAAAAGAGGACATAGAAATTTGTAAAGTCGACACTAGAGCAACCACTATGAATATTTTCTTCTTAGGTAATGTAGAAAATAATAGAAGCGTAGAAAGTTAAACTATTATTTTAAAATTAATTAGAAATTCAGTTTACCAACTTAGACAACCGAAAATTGTACATCGAACTTTGGGTGCTTGGGGTCACGAGCGACCCCAGGATACCAGTTAAGGGTTAACATTGCTCCGGCTGGGTTAGCGTAAAGGTAGAACTACTTTGCGCCGATTTATCTCTCGAGTCAAATTTAACTGTCGATGGATTTCATCAGCGCAATTCGGCCCGTGAAAGCGTCAAATCCCTTATTCGTAATATGTATCTTCGTAGGTGACGCGATGCGTTTGTGTGATCCGAAGGGCACAGATGTAACGAACTTTCATTCAGACAGTGCGTCCTGCAGGGAAAAATGGCATGATGGGGACAGATTGTACTTGCAAATGTGAGTTTTGTCGTACACGCGTTCGCCTGTGCGGGTTTCGAGCGACCAAGCGTGTCGTTATCATTGTCTTCGCATTGCAAACTGCGGCCACGGAACCATTAACGCGCATATGCTTATCATGCGTTTCCGCTCGTGCGTGCGCGTCCACGTACGAGCCATTCCGCGTCGAGAGGAATACTAAATAACGTTCTGTCTCCTTTCGAAGCCTCGCTCGCATTCGCGGTATTTAGCGATACACCTCCGCTTTATGCAAAATTTCAGCGTATCCTCGGGAATTGTCCAGTAGTCCCATTGGCGAGCTCTGATTATATCGCTCGAAATAATTGCAGGATATATATTTGTATAGGATTCAAGGGGGACGAAGCAAATATCAGCGACGACGGACATATTATTCGGTATTTTGTTAAACATTCTTTGTTGACGATATTTCTTACCCACACCAGCATTTCCACCCGTTTTCGTCACGCGTCTTAGCAGCGCGTCAATCGAGATTGAAGCTTGCAGGCGCTCAGTTACCGATTCTCGGTACATCTTTCCCTTCCTGAAATTGTCGGTTGGCAGCGATCCTCCGGAGAGGGACACGCGTCCGTTCAGCGACATGGAAACGCGTCTACGCCACGCTCGAAAACGGCCGATTCCAATCTGCGAAATTTATCCCTTTCGGGTTTAAGTGCGAGCTTCAACATAAACTCGCACGACACGCGAATAAAATCGCCTCGTAACCGGAGGCCACTGCGCGGAGCCGCCACTTAAGCAGATACTGAAATACTGGCCCCGGGGCCGCTTCCGGCTAACGATCGCTCTCTCCGACGGTGAATTGCCACCGTCGATTCGACGAAAAACGCGATTCTCACGGGTCCCCGCCGCCGCGCCGTTGTCAATTTATGTGATCCCCCGCGCCGCGTCGCGCCGAGTAGGTGTTTCTTTCTTTTTTCCAAGAACCAGGGGGATCTAGTCGCGCTGAAGGGAATCCATGTTTTAGTTTAGTTTAGAATTACCTGCGCTGGTAACACTAGTATCCTGTGCGCCGCTTCCTAACCCTGCGGGATCACGTTTCCTGTGGTTTCGAAAACACAGTTTTCTTGAGAAATACGCAGGAGGATTTTTGCATACCGATAGGGTTGCGAGCGGCATTTCCGCGATACCTTTGGTACTCTATTTCAATTCTGTAGTTCCCCCGTACATTACTAAACATACACAAAACACGAACAGTGATGGATTAGCGATGAGATTCCAAGAGGATCGAAGCTACACTGTCGCTCTAAAATACTTAGCAAAATAGCCACCCTTTTCAAAGCTTCGAACTCCAAAAGTTCCAAGTCTCATTGGACCATTATCAAACGTCCCGTTAATCGCGGAAAGCAGTTACTCGCAAAAGGCAGAGGACAGTGGAGTCCTCTCCAGGTTCGAGAATAAGGAACGTACTAATACCGACGCTGATCTAGGACCAGCCGAGGCGAAGAGGGGAGCAGAGAGAAAGAGAGGATGAGAGAGCAGATGGAGAGAGAACTGTTTATCTTGCTACCGGCGGTACGTATCGGTCAATATGTGCCCAGCCTCTGAGCACACAGGCTGCATACGTAGGTACATAGGTTCCTACCTCTTCCTCCAGGCGTGATAGCGACGGGGGAGGAAGAGGGTGAGGCGGTGAACAGGTAGGGGGAGAGGGAGGCTGGCGGTGGTGGTTGCCTGTGGACTGCACATTACGTGGCGCATTATGCGCGTACACAGGGAGCCTTATCTGCGCGGGCACGTCCGGGTAATTTAGTCTGGCACTCCTCACGACGATGCTTCTTCCTCTCCTGCTGCTTGTCCACCTTTTGATCTCCCGTTTCTCTCCTTCTTCCTCCGCGAAAAATTCGTCGAACCGCGGGGATGACAGCACAATCGTGTGGAAACTTCGTGATCCGGCTGTTCCTTGATCGGTGCCGATTCTGTCCGCAACGAAGTTCTAGGTAATCTGGTACCAATTCCTCGCATCCCTGCAGTCGTTCCGTAGGCGATTTTGTTGGAGGTTCGACGACCATGCTGATTAGAAGTACTTGGGGTTTGCTATCTCTTGTAGTGTTTAGGGGAGACTCGGATAGCGGAATGCGCGATCCCTTGAGCTCTTGAAGAGTACACACGTCACAATCCGCAGTACTCAGCCGTTCAGTACAGTTACAGGTATATCTTACTTCGTACTTCAAGTTTAAATATACCAAAATTGAATCCCTTCCAACTATGCCCATTCCGCTTCGCTCTTTGCACATCCATCTTACACTCTCTGCTTTAAAATTCTTCATTCATTATCAGTTAGCTTATATAATAGTTATTGTACATATGTCGTATCAGTAAATCGGCAAGTTTTACGACTCCAAGTAGTTCTGCAAAATGTCCCCGCCCCATTGGCTCCGAATGACAAATATTCAGAGGAAATTCAGGCGCGAGTCCTTCGCGGGGATTGCCAGCATGCCCAGCGCACGCTGCAGACGGTAGGTCCCCCGATCCTCTGGACGCGGTGCTCGCGAGCGTAACGAACACGTAGTCGGAAGGATGATATTGCGATGGCCAATTCCATCCCGCGATCCGGTCACCTTTGTCCGATTCGCTGAAGGATAATCGAGGCTCGAGATGCGAATGACTTGCAGGAAGCAACGAGCTGGACGTGTCCCGACACATTGTGCACGGTTGCGCAACAAAGGAGCGGGGAAGGGGAGGGGGGGGGGGCGAGAGAGGAGACGCGTCGCGATCCGATTGATTTTTGGATGATACTGCAGTTGCATTGTCATCGGAGCTGTTGCGCGTTTCAATTACGCGCTGCTCGATGCTCGGAAGAGTAATTAGCCTCGTTTCCAGCCGTGTCATGACGCTGCTGCACGTCCTCCTCTTTTACAGCTTTATTAAGAGCCGCGAAAAATGCGCATGATTCTGTCGGAGATCGACACGCGTCTGGGTCTGCTTTCGTTCTTCTAACATTTTCGTATGAGGAGCGCGATATGATTTATAGGTAAGTCGTCAAAATTTTCTTCCCCTTTTAACACTCGCTGTGGGTGTTCTGCCTTCGCAAATATTAATAGTGCGGAAATATGCCAAATGGCGGCTTCCGCGGCGAAAGTGTTTGCGAGGGATATCCAATTAGGAATGATCGTTACTTTTAGAGTGTAAGAGAGAAACACGTCTTAACTGTTCGAGGATAAATTATATCGTGGACAAAATCAATGCTTTAGGAATATTAAACAAAATCCTAGAAACCAATAAATATTTACAATAAAAGATAACTAGGGTAAATGTCCCAATTACTGCCAGCGTCCCTATTAGTGCCACTTCGTTTATTTTACTTAATAAACACGCAACGTATAATGAATAGTGTAAAAAAGAATTTACCATGATATTGGGACTGTTCTTCTTATTATTATAGTATATTCTTTGTACATCTATTCTTTATACGTTACGATTTTTTAAGAGAAATAAATAAAGTGGCAGTAATAGGGACACTGACGGTAAATGGGACATCTACCCTACACATAAAACAGTAATAACCCACTTTATTCATTCCATAAATTACAAACTCGCGCGCAAACCAATCATACAAACATACAACATTCCAGCACAAAACCCTGCGTGTTAAGCTGCCTCGTGAGATACTAAGTAGGTACCTACTACCGGGAAATTGGAAAAAGTGCTTAGGAGTCACAATATAGGTACTTATATTTTACAAGTTACTACATTAGTTCAAGCTTCTCTTACTCACCCCACATACAATCATACAGTTTGTAAAAAAAGTATTTGGACGCTTTTTAAAATCGCATAACTTTCTTAGAATTGGTCCAAACGACATGAATTTTTTTTAGAAGCTAGAAGGATTAGTTTGCTAAGTGACGTGTTTCGTAATTTTTAAAAAAATTGAATTTGTCGGAATAGCAAAAAAAAACTATTTGTGAAACCTAAACTTTTAAACTTTTTAAAACTGTTAAACTTTTTTGTGAGCCTGTAGTGAAAATTCAAAAAACCCGTTAGTAGATTGAAGTGAGTCATATACATGCCTAAAATTTCATCAAAATCGGTTAACGTTGCTCTGCGCTATAAACGCTTATAGATCGCAGAATAAGGTCGAAAATCGCGAACTTCCCGAAATCAGCGCACACCTTTCACAAGGAAGAACCAGTAGCCACTGTGACTGCGACCGATTGCCCACGTTGCTGTATCTTGATTACAACCCGATCGCCCCGCGGTGCTGCGCGGCTCCTCGTCTTCTTTTCGTAGAGTAATTACCCGGCGCGACGCGGCGCAGGGAGCTCGTGCGTGTGTACGGTGCAGGCTCCGGCACGATGCGAGTTAAAAACAGAAGGGTTGCGATTAAATAAACTTTTCTATCTGGAATGGCCGCTGTGCAGGGAGGTGGTTAGGCCCGACCGGTAGCGTCGGGCTGGTATAAGTGCAGGGATCGACCGTGGGTGATTTGCACTTTGGTTGGACGACGGAGCGTGTAAAGCGTGTACGTCTCCTCGCGTAACGAGAGGAACGAGTGGTCAGCGCGGGGTGGCACTGTAATTACGCTTCCCGATCGAGATATCGATTACGTTTACAATGGCAATTTAATCGACTCGCGCTATCTTTAGAGATGCCAGACGAGCCTGGCCACCGCCCGTCTAGGTAATGCCGATCATTTGCATTTCGCTGGGAGACGAGCGCGACCCCGCTTATCATCGGGGGCTGGAAAATTACGCGCCTCGCTGCCCCGCGCAAGATGGCATTGTAATTAGACCGATGCCTGATTAAGATGTCGATTGTGCGTACATACGCCGCTCTGAAACGGCGCGACCGTGTAACGACGCTCTTGGGGGGGGTAGATCATAGCCGATCCGTGCTTTCGGCGTGCACGCAGGGAACGCCTGTGGAAAATGAAAAATTGACACCGGGTAGGGGGATCGCACAGTGATATTGTAATTACGCCGATGCCTCGGCGAGATATCCCCGATGCACCGGGAATGCAAGGAAAAGTGAAGGGAAAAACCGCCACTGCAAAGTGGGAAATTAACCCTCAGGCTGCGTATAGATCGAGATTATTATTCCCTGAGTGATTTCCTCTGTTCCTCTGTGTTTCTTAGATAATTAATTATTTCGATCCTTCCTGTGGCTCCGCGATGTTTTCGTGACTTGAAAATGTATGTACTTGCAAATGGCTTAAATTCTGATATAAGATTGGAACATGTGTATTACATTAGAATTTAATTATACTTACAAGTGCCTCTTTGTTTTTGTTTCAGGTACTCCTAGAAGCTTTAAACATATTCCATTAGACTGCAGTTACGCTTGTAAGTACTGTTTTTGTTCTTCGAGAGAGTCACATTGAATTCATACATATCCCAGCGGATCTCGATACTACTTGCTATGCTCTAAATCCTTAAGGCCTCGTAAATAATCGAAGATAGGTACGTTATCGACTGGAATCTCAATTGCATTTTAGCACTCGTGACACACAGGAACGACCGTGCAGTAACAAACGACCGCACCTTCGCGAAATCAGGTTTGGTTAATTATCGGTCTGCTGGTAAACGATCGCGTCGCATCGCGACCGAGTTTAATGAATTTTCGCTGTAAAACGCGACCCCTCGGGCGACTGCAAAAGATTAAACGGTAACGGAGAGTGATTATAATAACGCCACGCTCGTAATGCGCGCGATTCCAGGGAAGCAGCCTGATAATGCGCGCGCGCGTTACGCACCCACACGCGCCGTAATTGCGTTTCTTTCCGTGCATTAATTCGCGATCCGCCCGGTTGTGCGTGGACACGGGCGTGCGACTGAAATTTCGTTGAAAAAGCTCATTGCTTGCTGCGGACACGGGGGGGCAGAGGGATTTATGAACGCGCTGCAACGTGTCGGTGGCAATGATCACGGGCCAGTTGCAATTAACGAGCCAATACTTTTGATACGCGCGCGTCATTTGTCCGCGTCGTTGAAAACAGTGTGTTTTTTAACGCAGCAATTCCTTTTTCTACTCTCGTGGTCTCGGCATTTTTCATCCATCCGCCACCCTACTCCTTCGTTTTCTCTCTTGGCGGGGTTAATTACGTTATTTCGAGCCAAGCTTTACTCGCGGCGCAATCAGTTTTGCTTGCGTGCGGTGGACGTATTAATTTTCGTGCATTCCCAATGAGGACACCTGCTCCGCGCAATAATTTATCCGTGTATAGGTACGGGGGAGTGCAAATGGCGTCGAGTTACAGAAACTTTGGAGATTCTTGCTCCAAACACGTGCAAATTCGTTAATAGTTTACTAAATAGCGTCTCTCTAGTAGTGGGAAATTGTCCAAATATCCAACAAAAGAACATTCCCAATCGGAAAGTGTTGAGTTTAATAAAACTTCGCGTAAATGTAGACTGTAGAGCATATTGGAGTTTGCAAGGAGCAATTTTGTGTTTTTTCGGAAATTCACTCTGAATGATTTAAATCAGCCCTCAAAGTTTATTGCGCTTTTTCATTTTTTTTTAATGTCAGCCCAGGAATGAGAAGAAGGTAAAGATTGTGTGTAACGCCTATGGAACGAGTGCAAGGCGACTCGCGGAAATTAATTCCCCGTATCCAGATTTATGCTTGTCAATGGAATACTGGCGTAATATTTTGCCGATTATTGCCTCGTAATTCCTCGCACTTGCCTCCGCGCGTTTCCGCCGTTAATCTCGCACAGGTAGCCCCGTTTGGGCAACAATGAACGCGCACTTGAGATTTATTCCTGGCCGCGTGCTTGTACGAGGCACGCTGCGTGGCCCCGGTTTTGACCCACTATGATGCAAATCGCGACAGATCGCGGCCCGGCTACGTACGCACGGTCCCGATTTAAATCTGAAAAGTCGCCCTTGCGCGCCACCGGCCGACCCGTCGAGTGGCGTTAGCATGAGAAAGGGAGACGTGCTTCCTTCGCAGGGGAAACAGGAGCTTTTTGGCGAAAGGCGCTTGAGAACCACGAGCGTAGACCTGGAGATCTTTCTAATCGGGATTGTGCATTGGAAATTTAGGTTCCATTGGATACTTGTTATTGAGACTAGGGATTGCAAACCGGTAAATCGGTTTGAAGCTTTTTTTTCACTGATAACGTAGTTGATATCGACGGAATTATGCGCTGCATATATGCGCAACTATTTCTCGCGATCTACCGGCAAATATCGAGAAATACGTATTTCTCACGATCTACCGGTAAATATCGAGAAATACGTAATTTATCAAATTACCGGTAAATATCGAGAAATACGTAATTTATCAAATTACCGGTAAATATCGAGAAATACGTAATTTATCAAATTACCGGTAAATATCGAGAAATACGTAATTTATCAAATTACCGGTAAAAATTTGGCGATTTATCGGTAAAAATTGGATGTATAGCAATGTAGCGCATATATATATAGCGCAAAATTCCGTCGACATCCACTACGTTATCAGTGAAAAAAACTTCAAACCGATTTACCGATTTACCGGTTTGCAATCCCTAATTGAGACCTCTGAGAGTGTAAGCACTGTGCCTATTGCAAGCTGTTGCTGTTGTAGAATTATTATTAAAGTTCGCTGCAGCGATAAAAAATCTTTCAGGCTTAATCCTAATTCAGGTGTCAGTATCGTTATTATTCAGTACTTGTAATGTCTTTACTTGAAATGAAGAATATAAGGTCGCATGTTGGTTTACTATGTACCCTGAAAGGTCAGTAATCGTTAAAACGCGGAGTGTGAAGTGTGAATGACAGGTGGATGCCACGACTTCATTATTCGGATGTTGCTCGCTGGACGCGTAGAGAGTATAATTATACGTAGAATCTCATTAAATCGAAGAACGTGGCCCTGAAGGATAGCGAATATATTATGTAGACTCGTACGTGTAATTTCCGTCTTAATAACTTCTCATCGTTACGGTAATTAGGGAAATTAAACCTGAAACATGAAAACTAAAGAAGCTTCTCTGTCATCGCAGTGCACAAATGCTAAGCGCACAAATATTGCCTCTACTTTTAGTGTTCTCGAGAAACACAAGTTTAAGCATGCAATGGTACGTAAGATTCGGAGACATTCAAGGAATAAAACTATTATTTCTTGACAAATTCATGAAGTAGATGTACATGTGATTTTTATACAACATAAAGAAACAGTCAGTAACTATTTGTTGCATATAAAAACTGAAATTTCACAAGCAGTGGACATTCAATATTTGTGCACTGATTGTAAGCCACCGATGTGTTTCCATTTCACCAGCGTAAGTACTATTATTATTATTATTATTATTATTCGTCTTTATTACTTGACACATCCAGAGAAGAAAATAATACATAAAGACAAGCGAAGTAAATGGCGAGGCTGCAGTACAATACTGTTAGAAGCCTAACCGTAACTAAATAACTAACTAAATGACTAAAAACTAACTAACATTAAGAAACTAGAAAGTTATTGTGACGCATAATGTAACCATATATATCGCCGAGCTTTACATTTAAAATCAGGAAACGAATTTAAACCTCGAATATCAGGTGGGAGGGAATTATAGTAATGAGCCGAAATAAAGCAGAGGATGATTCAAATTTAGACGTCAAGTGTGTCGGTATGGAAAGGAGACTTTGGTGTCGAGTAGAACGAGAATTAGGCCCATGGTGAGAAAGATTATTGCGAAGAATATTATAGAGATAAGGCGGGCCATGAGATGAGAGTATTTTGTGAACGATACAACATAAATGGAAAATCCAGCGCTGAGGCATACGTAACCAAGACGTTTTGACATATATGTGAGAGATATAATCATACTTCGGGACACAAAAAGAAAAACGCATTAAATACAGTATTCTGCAAAAAAGAAAATCGAGAATAGGAGATTAAAAAACCAGTATACCAATCTACTCACTAAGCGCTTCTGCTTGAGTCACAGCTTAGATGCCCAGTTAAACAAGCGACTCAGGTACAGCAGCTTCCATAAAACAAATTACAAGCAGAGGATCAAAAATAACCCCAGGAAACATCGACGACTACACGCGTCGGAATCGCGATAGCACAACGAGAACGCTGCTTTCCGCGATAGCAGAAAATTACGCAGATCCGCGGGAATCATTACCAAGATACATCGATAAGCAAACAAGTCGCTGCAGCGAGTCCCTTGGATAATGGAAGGAGCAGACACTAACGGGGCAGGAATAAGTATCAATAACGAATAACACCGATTACAAGCATTAGAGCCGCGACGGAGGAACGGGCACGGTGATTTCCGCGACGTCGACAGGATTATAGATTTCCACCGGGCAGGGCTGTTTAGATATTTAGATAAGCAGCCAGGCCGCCCGGGGTACGGCCGGGGGCAGGTAGAACACGGCCGCTCGGACGTGCATCCCCGCCGGCTCGTGATTAATATAAATGCAGGGAACTAACGAACCGTAACGACGCTGATGCCTGACAGGCGGAAACAGAATTTTCTGCGTATTCTAACGCTCCGCATTGTCTGTGACATTCCCGCACTTCAGGTACCGCGCGCGCGTTACCCACCTCCTGGAACATTGTCCCTAACCGTGTACCCAGCCTGTCACGCGCATAATGCCGCAACTTTAGCATTAATGTCTCACGGGCCAGGTATATGTTCTCGCATAATTAGCGCCGGTTTTTATGCGCCGCCGTGCCGCGAGAGGGAGAGAAGAAAAAACGGTCGCAGGCCCTCGGCCTCCATCCCTCTCACTCTCCCTCTTCTCACGGGGGTAGCGCGATAACTATTTCTCTTCTCCCCAATGTCTCTCGTCCGCACCTTGTCCGCCAGAAGGACCCCGGAGCACCCCGAGCTTCTCACGAAACCCTTCCCTCCTCATTTGCATGCTCGGAGAGGACGAATGTATTCGTACGTATCGGCGGAACGTATGCACGGAGTGGAGGCTTGCTGGACGGGCTTTCTTAGGCTTCCTCGGATGCGCCGAGACGAGAAAAAATATCGCAGCGCAGACACTCGGCGGTTTGAATTTTTAAGGGCACAGAACCCCCTAGGGACGATGCACGGGGACGAGTCGCGGGTAGCGCGAATCTGCTGAATAATTGCGAGGAACAGAGCGGAGAAGCGAGCGATTGCGTGGTAAATGAAAATAGCGCATTGTGCTCGGTAACTGCGCGAGGATTATAGAACGTTCTCGCGTTTGTTTGCTGTATTAATAATCATCGCCAGGCTGCGGACCGCTACGTTCGGTTTATACGAATCTGTGGCGGCCGTGTGGTTAAACGTGGCGTTGTTCGCGCGTGCCACGAAACGTGGGATACATGTACAACTTGCAGCGGGGTCATTCCACGCGAAGTCGGAAAGTTTTCGGAGTAACATATCGGATTTTGGTGCAACTTGGATATGTTGTAGTCTTTAGGGGTATGTAAACATATCTCGAAGGATTTTTTGAAACGTCAAAAATTGTGGATGTTACAGCTCTTTGAAATATAGTGTTTACTATTTTTCCAAAAATTATAACTGTTGAACTAATAAACTGATTAAAATGACCTTTTGGGTGCTTACAGTGCAGATATAAGAGTACCTGATAAAAATTATTTCACTTAATAAAAACGAATATTTGATTATTTATTTAGTAATTGTTCTAAACAAATGCAATTTTATAGTTGAAGGCACCTTTTTAAAAATTTGGAAAAATAGGAGGATAAAGCCCTGTTTTTCCTCTTTATGGACATGTTTTGAAAAACGTGGACGTTTTAAAATTGGCCAAGTGAAAATTAATTGAATGTAACGCTGCGTCAAATCACACCGGCTCGACTGGTCGCTGTTTCTTTATTTCATTCCTAACCTTGTGTGGCCTTGAAGGTCATAGTATACCATATGGTTGAATTTGTCATGGCAGTAGCTTTCATATTGGGTAATCAAATATATAACATTCCATTTAAAAAACGAAAAGTCACCCTCGTTTCATGGAAAATATTGCGAACACCAAAAATTGAGATATCGTATTATGTCGGATATAAAAAACAGTAAGAGTTTTCCTGCTTCAGTTTTTTTTTCAAATACTTACCATTTTCGAGAATCCTGTATAAGAATTTCAGGTATAGCCGCTTGGCCGCTGCGAGTACCGCACGGCCCGAGCGACCAGTCGAGCCGGTGTGATTTGACGCAGCGTTACATTCAATTAATTTTCATTTGGCCAATTTTAAAACGTCCACATTTATCAAAACACGTCCGTAAAGAGGAAAAACAGGGCTTTATCCTCCTATTTTCTTCAAAATTTAAAAAGGTGCCTTCAACTATAAAATTGCATTTGTTTAGAACAATTACTAAATAAATGGTCAAATATTCGTTTTTATTACGTGAAATAATTTTTATTAGGTACTCTTATATCTGCACTGTAAGCACCCAAAAGGTCATTTTTATCAGTTTATTAGTTCAACAGTTATAACTTTTGGAAAAATAGTAAACACTATATTTCAAAGAGCTGTAACATCCACAATTTTTGACATGTCGAAAAATCCTTCGAGATACGTTTACATACCCCTAAAGACTACAACATATCCAAGTTGCACCAAAATCCGAAATGTTATTCCGAAAAGTGTCCGACTTCGCGTGGAATGACCCAGTGGCGTTCATCGAAATGGGAACGTCGTAGCGTTTGGGATAATAATCGAGGGATATTCGTCACCTGTATCGCGTGCCACGCGAAGGAAGCAATACTCAGGTCGAAAGATGATTTCATAGGTTGCTAGGAATTCATTTTTTCCAAGCAAAGACTCGCGGTAGAACGAAGTAATCAACAATAGAAATCTGAAATCGTATTATTCCCATTGATGATTCGCATTATAAACAGAAGTGTTCGAGCACTCGAATCGATTTCACGATTGTCAGACGCCTCTGACGTCCTCGTACATCGAAATTCAATTTAAAGCCGCGGATCGGTTTCTAAAGACCATTGTCCTTTACGCGAAAAGAAACGCCTTCGGAGCCTACTCAAAGCCCGAGAATCAAGTAACCGAAGCAAAGTGACCATTACGCAGGGAATGATCCTCCCCCACCCGTCTGAAAACGGGCATAATACCCGCGATTATGTCAATAGAACCGCGCGTTCATCGGCCGTAGGAAAAGAATCTTTAAAGACATCTCGCGTGATCGCCGATTACTATCGTTACACTGTAATACCGCGCCGTCATTATACCTATTACTACAATCGATGCCTGGGTAATCGATCATGGACCATTAGATCGCGACCAAGCCTACAGGATCCGTTGTTGAATGCACCTTATTGTTGGAGGGCGTGTGCGCGGAGGCGCGTCGCTCTTCAAAGGCGAAAAGAAAACGAAAGAAGGAAAATAGCTGTGCTCCCACAAATCGGTTCAGGCGCGTTACCTGTAGAGCCTGTAGGCCGCGGACTCTGATTTCGAGGAGGCGCGTCGACTTTTCGAGTCTCCCTTTGTGTTTCCCTGCCGATCCCGCGACAATGCGTTTGCTCGCGACGACAATCGAGGCTTCCAGGCAAACAGAGAAGGAGCGGGGAGGCCCTTTTCAACTCGCCAATGAAATGTACCTACGATTACTTAGGCCAGTGGCGCAAAGGTCGAGTGGGGATCAATAGATCACCGATCGCGAGAGCATTGGGACAAGCTGAATGGCATCGGCGTCACTTCGATTCGGAAAGGGGGGCCAGACGCAGGTTCCACTGGCAAAGGCTCGTTAAACCCCCAAGGGCGGGCTCCTGCGACCCCTTCTCAGGTTGCCCAGGTGGAAGGCAAAGTCGAAGATCGTGCACTCGATCAGTTTCCCGCCGCAGTGTCACGAATCTCTTTGGCTTCGGAACGTCGCGAATCGTGCCCTTCGCGAGCTTCTGCTGGGGATCCTGAAATCCTCTTACGAGCCTAAAAGAGTTCGAATCCTCACGGGTGGTTGTGAATTGTTGGTTGCTTCGAAATTTGTGAATTGGAGCTGAGTAGTTTCTTGGTGAATTTTCTTTACCTCTGCACCATGCAAGAATGATATTGGAATTGTGAAATTAGGCACGAATTGCATTTCTCGTGACGAGAGATGTCTCTTTCTCTGAAGATTTGTGTCCTTCGTAATTTTAATCGTTCCAAGATCTTGGCGACCTATGTCTGTATCATTTTCGAAGTATTTTGGAATTGATTGGGTCATTCATTATTGTAGTTTTATACAAAAACTCTAATTATTACAGAATGTTAAAAGTAATTTAACGTATTTCGGGAAGTAGTGTTGAAAGGAATGAAAGGGTAGCCTGTCGGCGAGCCTAGCGATTTACGTTCTAAAGCTGTTGCAAACCTCAGCCCAAGGGACAGTGACATCGTGGAATTCCGTCAAGGGTGGAAAAATACAATTCCTATTCAATCGTTCCGCGAAGGAGCGATCTCTGTTCCCGACCGCAAGAAGGTGTTCGAAGGTGTATCGCCGACACCGGTAGTTACCGTTCGATCGCTTATCGATCGGCGTAAATAGACGTGGATTAGCTCTAACGAGCTCCTAAGCAAATAAACCGACGCTGCCAGTCAGCACCAGAAAAGCCTTCCTCGGTGAGGATTGAGTTACTAACCGAAGCGCCCAGGATCAACCTAGCCTGGCACGGCTGACCTGTGAACACAGCATAAGATCTCTCCTGAATCGATTATGCAAATAACGCGAGGTGTTCGATAAATCCTGCTGCATCAATAGGAGGCGATTTTTCGTAGAAATTCAAACACATTTCTCCTATCAAAAATTCCATTTGGTGCTTGTGAAAATGGGAATAACACACGTAGAATACATTGTCTTCTTCATTCCCAACAAGCTTGCCGAAGAAACTGCAGAGTTTCCTAACACCAAGAGGTTTGAAAAATCCAAAGAGAACCGAAACTAAAAAACACCGCCCCAAAACAGAAGAATCATAAATCCACATCCCTACAAATCCCAGCACCGAATCACCCTCTCCCATAAACATTCCCCCGAAACTGCTCGCTTCATCGAGTAGCTCGCCAGCAGAGCCGCGAGGAAAGGGAAAAGCTGGGCACGAAGATGCATTAAAAGGCAAAGGAGGGAAAAGAGTAGAAGTACGTGGAAACGAGCCGCGGGGACCGAGATAACTGGTCGAAATTAAATCTCCATTAGGCGGGGCGTATGAATTATGAAGACGTAAGGACGAGTCGGCGAAGTGGAGGGAAAAAAAGAAGGAAGATGGCCGAGGGTGGAGACGGTGCACAGGGTTCGCGTGTACGCGTGTTGCGGGCGCGCAGGCGCGACAGGATGCGGCCGACGTCTGCTAGAATGCAAGCAGGAACATCGAACTGACCGCGTACGCGAATGCAGTGAGTAGAACTGTTGCTCGTTGCATAATAAGCGCATGATTGATACGATCGCTCGGGTGATGCACGAAGTTGGGCCTCCGTCCGCGCCGTTGCGAAAGCAGCGTTCACCGTGGACGAGGTTCTACAACGACGCCTACCATCGGCCGCCCCCCTGGCTGCCTACGAGCCCCGGCGAAATGCGCTGCACGTAGGTTAAATACGCGCTGGCACTCGGCGTACTTTGCTACTTTGTTCCTCCTCTCTGGTCTTTCCACGGCGAAGGCAGTCGCGGTCGCTGCCGGATGAACGGCATCGATGCTGCCGGCGATACGACGTTTGCATTTATAGCGGCGCCGCTTTCAGTTATGCGACTCCCGCTGACATAAATCCGGCCAGCACGATCGCTCAGCCCCGGGAATAGGAATACTGATGATGCCTCGGCCGCTTGAAGAACTGGCCCCATGCTCTATCGTTCAACTCTTTGCTGGGCCCTTCGACCAAGGCTTTCTTCCGCTGAGGCTTGGGTGGGAGATTGGGTGGTTTGTCGGGTTAGTCGCGATGTTTTCCCAGGGGTGCTCTAGTTGAGTATTCAAGGACTCGCATCTTCTCTGGAGATATCAGTTGGGAGGGGAGAGATTCGCATGTGCGGTCCTAAGTAAAACCAGTGCATGTGGAGGTGTTGAGGAGTTTGTCGGAATGTGGACATCCCGGAGATACTTCGTTTCTGTGTGTACGAGAATGTCGGGGGATTGCTTTCTTATCCAGGTTTAGAAAACCCGGAAAATTTGAATACCGGCGGTGGTACATACTCGGTAGACATTCCGTGGTAGTTTGCATTGTAGCGGGATTGAAGCCGAGCTATCTTTATGCCACTCCAATTTATTAAACTGTTCGTATATCGAATTTATCTAATGTGCTCGAGGACTGGACAATGTTGCAGCATTTGCATACTGAAAGTTAGGGTATCGTTGTGTAATCCAGCGTGTCATTCAATACTGTCTGGAAGTTCTCGCGTTCCCTGTCTGAACATAGAAAAGCCCACGCACCTGGCTGAAAGCAGGAACACTTGAAAAGTGCGAATTTCGTTTTATTTCTGGACCTCGCCGCCTCTATCGAGCAAGGCACGCGATCTACGACTTTTAATCTCGAACTGCTGCCTACGTGTGTACACGTCAACTCGGGACAACGAGCTTTCAGCCTTTTGTGTACGCGGGGCAGCAAAGCGTGCCGCGAAATCCGCTCGTGGGCGTGCGTTTGCAATTTGATGCCGGCACGATTTGTTATTGCATCTTCGGTGGAAGCTTCGTTCACGGAGAAATATTCATGAGCTGATTTCGGCGTGCGCGAAGTTAGTCGTGAATTAATTCTACCACGCTGTAGATAAGCATCACTCAGCTGGATTTCTTTGATTTTCCATTCTAATCTAAGGAAACAACACTTTGTCTCCCACGTTTATTAAACGGGTAGGGTAGATGTTCCATTTACTGACAGTATCCCTATTACTGCCACTTTATTTATTTCACTTTAAAAAAAAAACGTAATGTATAAAGAATGTACTATAATAATAAGAAGAACAGTCCCAATTTCATGATAAATTCTTTTTTACACTATTTTTTATACATTGCGTGTTTATTAAGTGAAATAAATGAAGTGGCAGTAATAGGGACACTGGCAGTAATTGGGACATTTACCCTATTCTGTATCTACTTTGATTGGAAATTAAGGCATCGACAATCTCCTCGTTTCAATCCTGCAATTAGCGGCACACTTCATGTCGCGCCAACTTTTTCAATTTCTCTGCAGCATCTCCCAGCCGACTGTTTTTGTTGCCGAACACGGTGTAACGTTGATATTCTCGTTTGTAGACGCCCGAGGCGCGGCTCTTAATAATTTCGATATTAATTAGCGAGACGTACCCTCTCCGGGCACAGTCAACGCGATGTTACCTGTCCTTTTTTTTTCGCGGGCGCATCGTGATCGCGTGGGCGCGCGGCGACGCGCGCGGAATGCGCTTGATCGTACACGCACGTGCGTTCGCGCGCAATTTATCACGCGAGATCGAGGGAGATGCCCCGGGGCCAGACCTCGTCGACGAGATAACGAGGGAACTCTGTTTCATGGAAATCTTAGGTATCTTTATGGTACCCTTCACTCGCCACTTCTGCTCTAAGACGGTAACAACGACGCGAGCACACATTTCGCAGCCCCGGTAGGATAGAGGCAGGCGCAGACAACGAGAAATATCATTTACTGACTTGCGTTCGCTTTGCCAGCAGCCGTGCTTCCTTGGCTTCCACGCTTCGGCGAGCAGCTTTTCGCCAGATACCCGTTTTTCCTTCGAGTTTTGCTATCGTGCTCGCCTCTGAAACGTTGCTTCGTTACGCGCGAGTAACAATAGTAATTTCGATTCTTCTTGCGTGGTGCTATTCGAGTTTCTTTCTGACGTTTCGGTTTCTCCATATTTCTTTCTTATTAAGGGGAGCACCTGGTCTACGAAGTTGTAAAAAGCGATCTTCGCGATTTTTTTTAACAGAGAAAAATAAAGTCGTTCTTTCTAAAACTTTGAGGGTATTTCGATATATATTTATAGAATTCAAAATAAAATTTTAATTGAAAAATTTCAAGTTCATCGCGCGTGTTCCGAAATACTTCCATTAAAGCAAAAAAATTAAATAATCGAAAATCCCAACCCTCTAAACTAGTTTCTCTTAACGCTTCGATCGACCTCGGCAATTCTCGAATATGATCTTGCGACGAGTTACTCCATTTCTGTTTTAATTCACTAATACTTTCCAATTGTTTATTGCCTCTACAAGCTGCTCGAACAGTACACTGACATACCTCATACACGCGCTTACGCGAGCCTAACACACCCCTGTGTAGAACCGATTAAACCCAATGATGATGCGAAGGAGTCGAGGAGGCGAGTGCAGCGTGCTTCTGAGAATATAAAGGAAAGCTCGATGCCCGGGGAAAAGTGCAGAAGTACTTTGTCGAACAAGTGCTCGATGCGTTGAAGGACACGCGGCGCGCGGGTCTTTAACGAGGCGCATCAAGCACGAGGGTACTCGTTAGCATTGTGATACGTTCTCTCACGTGTCGGACGTTGCGTCCAGAGAAATGAGAGAGGGCGCGAGGGGGGCACGGTGCACGCGCAAGATTTGTTTTTAAGGTTCGTTAAATGGCCGCCGCTTTTTGCCCGGATCGAGAGAGATTACCGAGCATGGAGCTCGGTAACAAGGGCTCCCCTTGTATGCGCCACACGAGTCGCCGGGCTGAACGTCTCAATCGTTCGTTCACGAGGACCACGCGGAGGAATGTCCGACGATTTGATTCTAGCTACCAAAGAGAGAGGAGAGAGACGCGCCTGCAGAAGCACGTTTTAACCATAGAACGTTTCTTGCCGTTCGCCTATCGGGCATCTTTCGTAACGATACTTCGTTCGACAGGGGACACTGGTCCACGGGGCACTTCGAGTCGCATTCTTACCGCGACCCCGTAGAATCCTGAACGTTTTGCTGTTCCTCCAGTGGTCTTTACACCTCTATTCGCGGAGAAACGTGTGCCACGCCGAAGACACCGCGGTGTCTTCTGCTCGCGTGACCATCGCTCGCTTCGGGCACGCCCGAGACTACAAGCGACGTACTTTTCGGTTTGCATTGAGAAGAGGATGCGGGATCTACTCAGAGGACTCGTAAACGATGTCGAGACGTCCTCCACGCCTCTATTTATCCACCATCCCCCTGGCGATCTTTAGAGACCGCGTGCAATCAGCACGCACACGATTCTTCCGAAGCAAGCTGCGTCGCAAACCCGTTACTGTGATCATCGAACGTTTCTGACGTGGCCCATGGTCGAACCCGTTTATCCGCCCTAATTCGGCGAGGGCCAGTGGCGGAAACTTGGCCAGAAACGGCGTAAGTCGCGACACGTAATCGCCGATCTCCATTCACCAATCACAATAACTGTTGCTGAATAATTCATGCCGCCTCGCGTTCCAACATCTTCATCCCCCCTCGGATGAATTAACTTTTTGTGAAATTTAATAACCTGTCGATAGTGGCTGGGGTAGTAATTCACAATGCCCAGTGGAGAGAGCAATCTTAGAAGAAAACTAGACAGAGAGTACCTATGTATCGAGTGGTTCGCTAGAGAGATCGACAGGCGAGGGTACGAAGCATCCACGATCCCTTTCTCTTAGCATCTTTAGGACAGCAGTGGACATTGGTGGTTCCACTTAAGAGAAGCATTCTGGGAAATGTTTCTGATCTTTCGAGGAACGAGTTCGTTGACCACTGGCCATTGTTTGGGTCCCTCTTCGGTGACCATTCTCATTTCTTGGTTGGATCGGTTGACGCTGCTAACTGGCCAGTCAGTTGCAGTATTTGCTGTAATTATTGAAATGCCGCAAGTGGCAATCGCAATTCTGATATCGGTGTTGTTCATTGATTTTTGTTGTTTGATGTTAAGATTGTACTTTAATGCATCCTGGGGGATAACCTTGAAATTGGGAGAATAGGCGGATACGTACGCCTTGACGTATCATCAAGCAGCAGTAGGATAAATTGTTATTCCGTTAAATCACAGGTATCGAGACACTGGGCTACCGTTTTAAACCGGTTGAAATTCTGTGTAGATACTTAAACGATTACGTAGTTTCTAGGTGTGCTCGTATCGAGGCAATCTTCCGAAGTAGCTTCAGGCTCGCCCACCACGGATTAACACTACTTTACCATGGCCCAGCCGTGTCCCATGGGTCCGTTCGCCTCCGAGAAATCTACCAACATTAACTCGATCCTCCTTCCTCCACTCGGTTATTACGGGAACACTTCTGTTAGTGAAATGACGGCTTGTCGTCGAATCCAGAACAAGCTATTCTCATTACATAATTTCTCTGTCCTTTTCAAAGTACATAATTGGATAACGTTTCATCTGCGCAAATTTTCTCGATACGAGAATTTCGAGAAACGATTTCAGGAAACACGCACGTACGTTTGGTTCCACGGTTATTTTTTTTTTTTTCGGTTTGACGTGCGCTTCCAACTCATTGTTCTCATTCGCGAAGACGATAATTACAGACGCAGCGGTAACTGTTTCCACTGGCTGGCAGGCCTGTTGACTTGTACGCGTCTATAATTTCTTACAGTCGAACGAGAAACGAAAATTATGGCGATATTACGGAGTTCCCGTATAATCACGGGAAACGGTAATTTACGTCGCATTCGTCATACGCACCGTGCCGTTTCGTCGTGTTGCATTATTTGCATTATCAACGTCCCCCTCTCCGTTTCGCTGCGGGGAGCTGCAGTCCCGTTTCGTCTCCCTCGGAAATTTTGAATCGTTAGGGTCACCGGTCGACCCCGTTTCGCGATATCGAGGAGCCAGAGAGCAGGCAATGTTTATTCCAATTTAAGCCTCCTTTTGTACGTGCGGCTCGGCGTCGCGACGGTAAGACTGCATGGAAATTGCGAATTTCCTGTGTAATCACGTGGCACATTAAATCATTCCCAGTCCGAGTTGTTACATTATTATGCTAACGATCGCGGCCAATTCTTTCGTTTGTTCCCATGTCACGTTGAAGCAGGCCTAAAATTTCCACCGCGCAATCGCACGAAGCCTGCCCTGAAAACGGTTATTTTTCATTTCTCCCAACCGTAGTATGGTAATTGAAGGGCGACTTTCCGTTTTACGCGATACCTTACACGGTCCTGTTCGTTTCGTATCTCCCGTTGCCGATGTCAATCACTTTGAACAAAAGCCTGCTATTAAATGCTATTTGATTTCCGCTTGCAATTTTAAGAATTGAAAATTAAAACACCCACCAACAAACCGAGTAGCAAAAACATTTGTTTTACATACGAATTTGTATTTCTTCGCTCGATCGCAACAGTCTTCAAAAATTTTCCGTGGCCTGCCTTCGCCATTTGCAGATAAATCCACAGCTTCTAAATCGACACTTAATAAATTTACCGCAAAGGCACCTTCTAGCCAATCGCAGTATTTTTTATAAAACTTCGCTCTAATACGGTGTACTGACCGAAGTCTCAAGTTCAACTGTGGTAAAAATCTTTTATTAATTTCACCCACTATTTTATTAATGTGGTCGTCTTCGAAAACCGAATAATTTTCGTGTAAGAAGTGTTCAAATGATTTATTCGCGTGGAAGAGAACTTCACGGAGAACTTTGTACGAAACTGCGAAATTATAGGATTTATTAATTTCAATATAAGATAAAGTGGCTTCAAATTTCCTTTTATGATTTTCACATGATTTGCAATACACACATTTGACATGGTGGTAAATCGTTTTGTTGGAATGCATTCCTATGAGAGTAGCAATTTTGTACAGGCACGAAAATCATCCGAAACGCGTAGCGAAGAGCCGTGAACCTATTCAGGAGTCCTGCTGTACCCCCAAAATTTCATGCGTTCTCACACTTTAAACATTAATATCAGCTGATGTTGCAAGAAGTAGCAGCTGATTTTTGCAGGACATTTATGTGGTGGTATCTACTTTCAAAATATATCATCAAGAGAACGTAGGAACGCGTAGCTATTTTTGTAGGCCTACAAAAAGCAGTTACAACCTCAAATTATACGTACCCTTCTTTAAGGCTCGAAAACATGATTTCGGTTATGTATTTTGAAAACTATTTACGTCATACATAAGCTGAGACTATACCCGTTTATAATGCATAATTCGTTTGATTATAAATGTCCCCAAAAGTAAAAGGAAAATGTCGAAACTTTGGTTAGAAAGCTGTCAGAATCTCGCTAGCATATGGAAGGTCTACTTCAGATGCATTTTACTTCCGTATTAAAGAGAAAAACATATATCCCTGTTCATAGCAAGATAGATTGGTTCATTGTCTTCCAGAAAATAATAATCGATACCTAAAAACCCGACTTTCATAATTTAGGGTTCTTTCCAGGTTGGAACCACTGTGCGTCGCTAGATCCTTAGATGCAAGTTGATCGCCGAATGACGAACATTCGTTGTTGCTAAGGAAACTGCACGTATTTAATTTGCGGTTCCTTACAAGAAAATGAATAAATGAAAATTGAAAAGTACAGTGATGCGTGACTAATTGTCAATCAGAAACAGAAGACAAAGGTGATATAAAATTGGCAGTCGTTAAATGCGCGACACCGCCAGTGCCATGCCTAGAAGTAGTGTTCCTGATTTCTCGATATTTTTTGCTTCTCGAGAAATCAGAAATCACATCATACTTCTCGAGAATTCTCGAGAAATTGAAAAGAATATTGCAAAATTTATATTTTTGGAATAATGTTGTTAATATTTATCAAAAACAGAAGAAACCTTTAACTAATTGTTCATTCCTGTCTAATTTGCACAAACCTTGTATAAATGAAAAAGCAGATATTAAATATAATTGATATATTTATTTATTTAATACAAAATTTGTGCAAAGTGAAACATTACTTTTTTATTTTAAAATGGTTTTTCATCTGTTTCTATTTTGTGATAAAATCTGTAGCTGTAGAAAACTTTCTTTCGATTTCAGTGGATGTTGACTTGATTCTATGTAGCATATCCAAAAGTTATGATAAATTGGGTGTCCTTCCAGTGGACTGAAAAAATTGAAATTCCTTTGTTAAAGTCCAGAATTTATCGTCTTCTTGGTTGATACTAATTTCATGGAAGCTCTCTGCGATTGCTATCTCTAATTGTTTTCTTAATGGTGATTCTTCATTTTGAGGACCCGTAAATTTTCCAGTACTTTTAAGGAGAATCATGGTTACTGTAATATTTCCCGAAAAGTCTAGCTACTTAAAAATTGTTTTGGCGTTATAAACATATCTGTCGTAGTTATTAAATGCCAAACGCGTCTGTTGAATCTTTTTGAAGAGATCCTCCATTACCTATGCAACAATTTTATAAGGGCTACAATAGTTTTATCTCTTCTTTAACAGCCACAAGAAACTCATTACTTAATTCAGTAGGTATACCATTTTTCTAAATTGTTAAATAAGAATTTAAGAGCACCTTCACCAGTCAATAATGTCGAATCTTCTCTACTGAGATTTTCTATTGTAATTCATATAGGCTCTAATGCTACTAATAAGATTTATTATAAATTGTAGATGCGTTTACACGTTCGCGATTAACTAGTAATATACAAATTGAACTAACTAAAAATTCAATGCCGAAAATAAATGAGATTTATAATAATTTTCGTAGACTCAAGTTTCTCGAGAAAAATAATATTTCTTGAGAAATAAGAAATAAGCATTTATAAAATTTCTCGAGAAGGAACACTACCTAGAAGCCCAAAATAGGAGAGCAGGATTTTAGCCCTTATCCAACACCAATGCCGAACGTGTGGTCCCGGCTTAACCCCTGAACCTATACAGAGTAAACGGAAGTGTCTCTGCACAGCGAGGCTAGATATTTTCACCACATGTTAATAGGGGGTGCAGGTTGAAATTTACCCCCTCGTGGTCCATCAACGAGTTGAATACCTCTCGGTACCTGATTGACCGTGCTTCTTTGGCAAGGATCCTACGCTGCCAGCCTATTCATACTTGGTAAACTCGGCGGTGTGCGTGCATCCGTGTCTGTGCCGCCGCGAACGGAGCGCTGCTCCGGTTGCATTGCACGCGACACAAGCGTGATTCACGTAACCCACTCCTTTATAACCTGTTTGGTACAGGTCCCGCATCTTCGTTCGTGCTCATTGTGCCCCGGTAAACTTATCGTCGCGGCGCATAACTGCCACACACGAAGGGAGGGGGGTTCCCATTTTTATTTCTTCCTATACCGCACACGGCTGGCCCTGTACCAATCGATTCGGAGAATAACTCCGTTTCTTCTGTTCGTTTCTTTCTCGTTACATTATGGCGACGCGGTGTTATCATTCCTTGGCTGCTCGCACGGCATTCTGAAACGTTCGCCGGCGGGGTGTCTTCTTGCCGAATGGAAGCTCGAGGAATGTCTTTGTTGTTTCGTCGTTCGTTTTCCCTTGGATCGCGAGCGTTTCGCTTTTCGGGCAATCGTAAAGATTCGCAGGTTCGAAAATTAGATGTTGGATGCTTGAGTACCAAGTGGCGGGCATCATTTTTGATTATTTCAGGCGAGTTTTGTGTGACTGATATGATCAAGCTTGAGTTTCCTAGCTCTGAAATTTCTGATACAAAAATGTAGAGGCTTCTTCGTTCAAGTAAATACGATTCAGTTGAAGGATCGTATTTTTGTCATTTGCATCGTGTCCCGTTAGATTTGAAAATCAATTAGCCTGATCACTTTTAATTTGCGATTCGAGTTTCCGTTGCAATTGCACTCTGCGGTCTCCATTCCTTTTTTGGTAGGCTGGTATTGTCCGCGTTCTCCTTTCCTCTTTGGATTCTTGAAATATTCGAGATCCCGACGAAGCAACCCGTGCCTTGATCCTCGAGTTGAAGGGTCGAAGCCCACGGTGATTCAGTTGTTTCTTGCCTCCGTGATCGGCCGATTCTTACCAAACCGGTCCTGCAACGGGTCCTGGGCCATCGGCGAGGATGTAAAGGAGCGGGTTACGACAAGAAGAGGAAGAGGTATCTTCGAGCTTGGTTTGACGTCACGGTGGAGGTCAATATCATCTCGTGGAATCGGAGCAGGAGCGTTACCGCATCCTACGGCACAAACAAATGCTTCGCAATCACTTTACCGAGCTTTACCTTTAGTTCGAGCTTCCAAAGCATCGGTGTCATTTTCGAATTCACAGGAATGTCCATAGAGCTTCCGCAGAATCTTAACTTTCGACGCCTGCCTTGGTTTGCCATTGTTCTTTTCATGCCTTCCTTCAATCTGAAATTTCCCAAGATGCTTGTCAACGAACCATCTTCCACGGAATAATAATTATCCACGCCACCGTAGCGCGCACCTCCCCATAATCATTGCAATCTAATGGCGATCGATACCACCGTAATGGCTGCCGATTCCAAATTATCGGATCGTTCCACGTTCTCGACAGCCCTTTGATCTGTCGACTCGTTACACCGGCAAGTTCGTTGTCCTACTTTCAACCCTCTCCTCAGGGCCGAAGGCATCGCCTCAGAGTCTCCTCTGGTCCAGCTCTTACCCTCCTGGATCCTCGACAAGAGAGAACTGCAGAGGGAAGAGGACGAGGGGCCGCAGGAGGAAGAGGGGTAGGGTGAGAGGAACCACCCCCACGATCAATACGGTAATGACGCCCCCGCGCCGTGATGTTACTATGCTAAGCGTTTCGCTGTTTTATGCTCGCGAATATGCTGCACTCCGAATCTTCGTCCTCTTTCGAACTCGATTCACCGCACACCAGCTACCCTTATCGCAATTCTCCCTCGCCTTTTTCCGCTCCCCCCGTTCGTATCCGTGGCAATGGCGTCGATACGGCCCTCGAAGCGTCGTCCTTCGACGATATTCCGATATTACAAGAAGCTCCAGAAGAGGGAGACGAACGCGCCGCGCGCGGAATCATCGTCCGTTAATTAAGGCTAAGGGTGAACAGCGATACGTGATGTAAATTCGATGCCGTGCTCATTGCCGCCACTTGCATCTGCATTATTTACAGCCGTGGCGCGAGGCGTGAGACAAGTCGCCGTTCGGGGAGATTCTAATCGCCAACTCGAGAGCGCATTGTGCATCTGGGATGGCGACGTCTTGTGAATTTAAACGGATAGAAGTATAGAGGAATAGTATCAATTTGAGCATGCGAAAGGGAGTGTCGTGGGCGAACGTACTGCTGAATAGCGTGCTGTAAGACCCCTTGTACTGTCTCAAATAAATTTGAAATGTTTTGGAAATATTGTCGTCCGGCAAGCAGTGATCCTGACTTTGGTTAACATGGAATTTAGAGCGTTTATGCGGTCAAGCTTCGTTCAGCTCACTCTCACGCAACACCTTCCACGTACAGTGGCCGAAATAATGATAGGTTCACTTTAATTGGTTGACATAAAAATGTGTTTTATGTTGTATTTTTTATTTTATTGATTATTATTTATCCGTTCTAATGCAATTAACAAAATACACAGTTCAATTGAGCAACATAATGTTTATTAGTGTCAGTTACAAATTTTCTATCACAAAATTTGATATATATTTGGCAAAATAAACATAGGTTCATTATATATTTTTGCATAAAAATTTAATAAATAAAAAGATAAAAATAATTTAATACTTCGTTTGACCTCCTTTGTTTTTAATCATTTCAAATATTCTACGTGGCATTGTCTCAACTAGTTTTTGTAATGTCTCTGATTTAATTTGAGCCCATGCCTCTCTCATCCCATTTTTTAATTCAGACACATTAGAATATTGCTTGCCATTGGCGTTTACCTTCGTTGCTAAGATTCCCCAAAGGTTTTCAATTGGACTTAAATCCGGACTCCTTGATGGCCAAGGTAAAACTTCAACTTTTATCCTCTTAAACCAAGTTTTAATCGTTTTTGCACGATGTATTGCTGCATTATCGTGCTGAAATATTAAATTAGGCCCAGCAATTTCATCGCCATACTGATCCAGGACATATTCCAGTAGCTCCTGGTATTTTTCGGCATTTGCTTTGGGCGGAAACCAGATTATCGGGGTCTTGCCGTTGTACCCGAATGCAGCCCAAATCATAACACTCCCTCTTAGTTCTGATTCAGCCGAGCAAAGGGCCATTTCTCTCAAAAGTAGCAATTAGAAGCTTTCAGTTTACATTCTCGAAGTTTGAGAGATTAAACAGTAACCGTTTCACCCTGACGTTCCAGCACACACGAGCAGAAGAGTAAATTCTGGTCTCGACTTTCGTAGCTTTCGGCGAAGCAGGTGATATTTTCTCCTGACGGAGGGCAACGCGGATGGAACGTCAGGAGAGGGTCACGCGAGATTCATCCCCGGCAAATTGGCCCGGTGAAACTGCGCTACCTGATCAACATTTACAACGAGCCGGTGTCAATGCCGTCTTCGAGCCATCGCCTCACTTGCCGGCCCACTCCCAAACTTGCTGAGTCGGGGGCTACCATTCGCTTACGTAGACGCCATACTCTCCCGGCGAACGATGAAGCGTCTCCTTTTTACGGGCAATGAGGCGAAAAATTACTGACCTCCTCCCTTCCCCTAGCGCCAGCTCGCCGGGAGTCACCTAGGTCGGTGCACCCCTCACACGATTTTCCAATAACTCGTTTACTAGCTGGCTCCCTCCCCATGCTGCTCTGTCCGGGCTCTTCAGCAGTCTCATCACGTCACCCTCCAATCGCTGACACGACGTCTATATACCGTCGCCGCTCCAAGTGAAATATTTTCTTGGCGCGCTTTAAACGCTACCCCTTAGCGAGGTGGGAATGAAAAATACCGCTCACCCGCGAGAAGTTTCGCCTTCCACTTGTATCCTAAATCGTGTATATTAAGGGAGAACACCACTGTGACGGCCGGAAAAGGAAGACATTCTTAAGAATTTTTTCAGGAATAATTTACAGTTTTCATAAAAAAATTGATTACCTACCTTTAGTACGCTGTCTTAAGAGATTATACAAAAAATAAATAAATAGGAAAACATCCATAAATTTTAATATATTAATTAATCTACTAGACCCCCCCACGCGAGCTGGTCGAAGGTATAACTATGAAACAGCAGGTCCGAAATCAAATTTCATTTCTTTTTTATAAACTATATCAGTGTAGTTTCCGTTGTACGTACCGATTTCTTAAACAAATTATTTTTTGTAAAAATGGTGCGCTTTAGATGAAAAGTTTCGAAAATCCGCGAATAAGATGGACAGTTTTTCAAGCGTATTTTAAAAAATTTGTTTTCAATCAAAGAATCCGTACGTACAACGGATACTACACTTATATAGTTTATAACAAAAAAATGAAATTTGATTTCGGAACTGCTGTTCCATAGTTACACCTTCAACCAGCTCGAGTGGAGGGTCCAGAAGATAATTAATATATTAAAATTTATAGATGTTTTTCCATTTATTTATTTTTTGTATAGTCTCTTAAGACAGCGTACTAAAGGTAGGTAATAAATTTCTTTTATGCAAACTGTAAATTATTCCTGAAAAAAAATCTTAAAAGTGGCTTACTTTTCCGGCTGTCACAGTAGTGTTCACCCTTAATGAGTTAGTAATACGTGACTTGGGTCTCTGGAGATTTTAATGAAGCATACTTGGTACCTCGATTCGCTGTATCGTAATGATCGACGGGCTGGCTCTCAATGCAGGGGTGTGTAAAGATTGCGGACACGAATTTCGAGACACTTAAATATAAATCATTGATATTTGACACTGGTGAATTAGTCCCCTGGTGTACACCAGTCTGATTTAATTCGCAGCCGGTGAAAATTGATAGAGTAGGTACGTTTCTCTACCTGGGAGAGACAGTTAAATAGCGGAAGATTAATAGCCTTGCGGTTACAATAGAATCTAAGCAGAATGGCCACCTCTCGAAGCGTGTCACGTCGGATGATTAGCGAGTCCACTTTTCGCAAACAGATCGATCCAGCGAGCGCTCCACATTTCCCTCTCCGACTTTAATTTCCCCGGGAATCCTCGGTCCGTTCTGACGGAAGGTCACGGTCGCGAGGAACAAGCCCAAAGTAGGTCTGGAGCACGAGCTGGAGGGAAAGAGACGGACCGAGGACGACAACGAGGAAGAGGCAAGCCGTGGCTGGCAATGGGGAAAGGGACAGGGCGGGGTGGAGTAGTTGCAGTTAATTTTCTGGTGGCTCACCTTCATCGAGCCGCGTCGCGTAGAAAGGCAGCGTAGGCAGGGGCTGCGAGAGGTCGGCGCGGGGGGTAGTTCGAGGGGGTAGAGGACGAAGGGTGATTAGCAGCGTCCGCATGCGCCGTGGCTCGGTGTTCTCGCAGAGGCAGCAGCCAGCAGCTAAGACCAGGGGCGACCCGGAGCCCCCCTTTTCGTTTGGCGGGGGGATGACCGAGGAAGGGGGGAGCGGTGTCGACGGGGGTAGGAGGAGGAGGAAGCAAATTAATACGGGCGAGCAAGAGGGTCCAGCTAACGAACGAACCGACGCCAAGTCTAGTACCGACCAGCGCCGCGACGCCTTGCAATCCTCTCCCTGTGTCTTTCCTCTTCAACTCATCGTTGTCGTTTTCGTCGTCGTCGTCGTCGTCGTCCCTATCGCCCTTCGTCAGGACACCGCTGTTGGCAGCCGAATAGCCACCACCTCGTCCCGCCTGGCCCTGCTCCCGTAGGTGGGACGCGTGCCTCGAACAGTGAGAGCGTTTAGTGTGTACGGAGCATAATAGATCAATCGTAGCAGAGGATGCTGGTACCCAGGAGGCATCGTTTGGCAGGAGGAGCTGCCAGAGGTGAAGTGTGAACGTGCCTTAACGGGTACAGTAACGGTGATACTGGCCGTGACAGTGAAGGATGGCAGTCGGTTTTGGTTCTCCTCTTTTTTTCTCCTTCCGTGCGCTCTACGTGCGAGTGGTTGGACGCATAATTCGGATATGGCGGAAGAGGGACTCTCGTAAGGGTGCTCGCTGGAGATGCCTCGACGCTGTGATCTCCACTGTCGCGATTGATAACGATTATCCTTGAGCGGAGGTGAAAGGCTTGTGCTGTCCTTGCAGTATTTACTCGGTTCTTCGATGCTCGCAGGAAACTTTGAAATTCGTTTAGTGTCTTTAGAGCATCAGCATTCTTAGTTTCTTCTCGTACACCGTTTATGGGATCGTCAGTGTCTTATGTTAGCTGTTTGAAATTTAGGAAACCTATCTTTTACTAAGAGATGCAATCGAGCAGAGTACTCCAAACGAAGAATCTACACCGTACATCCTTCTTATCGAGTTCAGATTCAACGACTATTATATAGCCGAATTTTTTAAACCCTCCGAAGGTACCGAAAAGTGTTCGATGGTTAGGAAGTTCGGAGTAAGAGACACGACGAACATAAGAGGAGATTAGTTTTTAGAATTTAAGCTGCCATCTCGTTTCTCTCCTGCCGTTCGGTTTCTAATGACCATCGTTTCTATTTTTAACGCAGCCTCAAGGTGTTTACAGGCTTCTTAGATCGCAGAAAGTTCGCGTCGCCGCAAATGGCGATGGACGCGCGATCGAGCGTCGCGTCGGCAGGTTCAGCGAGGCGAACGATTAACTCGGTGTTAATTAGTCGATCCCTCGCCTCGATAGCGTGATTAACACCGGTCTGCCCTTTGCAGTGGCCTGGCCCCGCCCCGAACAATGTATTTCCTTCTTCGAGCACCGCCATTTTGCCGGTTTACACCTCCCAAGATCGCAATCGGGGCTAATTTCCGCGTGGTCACACGAGAATTCCCGCCAGCGAAACGGAGGGGAAAAAAGAACGGTGATGATTGTACGATTATTTTGCCATTGCTGCTCCGTCCACCACGGCTATTCATCGCGTAATCCAGGCAAAGGATATCATAGTAGGTATCTCTGCAGCTTCCAACACACGTGGAATTCAATAGGATTGACACGAACCTTGTTTCTATCTACTTCCTATTCCTTTTCTCCCACAGAAACACGCAATTCAGCTCTAGCACAATTCCTGCAACTCTTCCAAGCAGCAATCCCACTTAATTTTCACTTTCAACCATTTCCCCTTTTTCTGTCTCGATCGAAATAATACCGCCGCGCGGTCTCTGTGGTGGCCAATAATTATTTCGTACTTCACTTAAATCTCTCATTGTCAACCGACACGCCTACTTTGTCACTGGAACATAGTCCCAGCTGATCCACAAGCCGAATCGTATCGCGGGCAGCTGATTCTCGAGCAGCACGCCGATATCGACGGTTTTCTACCAAGGAGAAACACAAAACGCCCGGAGAAACGGGAATCCTCCCAGGGTCTGAGACTCAGGCTCCGTTCAACCGTCTCTGGCCTGTTCCCTGACAATCGAAGACGCTCCTCCGCGAGCAGCGGGCAACGTCCTGGAGGGAGAGAGAGGGCTCCGCACTCCCCACAGTCTCATTTTAATTAAACGAAATTCCGCGTGCAACAAAGGGCGGTAAGCCAGCCGGATAATTCGAAAGGGCAGATACGTGCTTCCTGGTTGGTCGGGTTTATAGAGGCGAGTGGCAGTGGCGGCCGATGGTGGTGGCGTCTGCGAAGGAGGAGGGTGCCGGAGGATGGAACCGGTTCTAGGTTTTCCCCGGGGTAACTAGGTGGTGAAGAGGGACGGGAAAAGATGACAGGGTGAGGCGAACCGAGGGAGAACGAGAGAGGGAATGATAAAGTGCGGAGGGGTGGGGTACGAGGTGGTGGTGGAGGAGAGGCCGAGGGGAGGAAAGAAACGGAAAAAAGAGGACGAGGAAGGACGGAGAGATCGCAGAGCGAGGGAGAGGCTGGAGTGGGATCGATAAAGGGAGTGTCGGCATGAGAATGGGGCAGAAAGAACACGAGGGTGGCCCTTGTCCTAAACGAGCGCTTTAAGCGGGTCAACGTGAAATAAGAACTCCTCGTGGACGACACGGGAACAATCAACAGGAGGAACTCTGTTTCACTCCCTTCAACTTAATTATTGGCCATCAACATTGTCTTACTTTCGAGCAAGAGCGATAAGATGAGGTGAGCTCGGCTGGGGGGTTCTGAAGTAATGCGAATATCATTTGTTGACCTTTGAGGTGGCTGTAATTGGCCTTAAATTGAGGATGGTTACAATTCGCTTTCTGAAAATTGACAAAGGTTAGGAAGTTCAGTTTGCAAATTATTCAATAACAGCGCCACGCTTCGGTATAGTCTTCTTTCCGCCCAAAACCTCACCTCTACCGCAGCACCAGTTCCCATATAAAACGCAATAAAATACAATGAAATTCGCCTCGTATGAGAAAGCTTCGGAAAAAACTTGTTCCTATTTGAACATGACATCGTATTTCTTCGCTTAACACGGATTACGCGATCTAGCTTATGCTACCCGCGCGATGCATGGCGCACAGTGGTTCCAAATCGCTAAAAAGCGGCAAACCCCTCAAAACGTACTTCAATTTAGTCGGAAATCAGTGCACGGGGGTTTTTGGGGTCGCTGATTAGGAATATCTTGTCCGAAATGCAAATTACAATATCGAAGACCTAATAGCATTGGCATAAACCTGGTTTTTAAATTAATTTTTCGATGTTCGCCTAAAATTATATAATCAAAATGTCGAATTTAGTATAGCGATCTTAATTTTAAAACATTTTTAAATTAATTACAGTGAAAATTTTATTTTTTTTTTATTTTCATGAAAAATGCGGCATTCCTACCTTTATAGAAGATTATGTATATATATATATATATTCACTTCAGAAATTGACTTTTAACCAGCTTTTCGGGAAAAGGCACCACTGTGTGGCGTCCCCCCGTGTCCATCGCAAGATTACGCGACCAATTGAATCAAGAAAGTCCGATTAATTTTTATCGCGCTGCGTTATTCCTAATTGCGACCGACCATTGAATTCCACGCTTGTCTCGATGCAACAGCTATTCCAGCCTCGCCGGGACGGCAGGTGTAATCTTCATAGTTGCTCGCTCGCGATCATCAACGCGATTACGGTTACATCATTACGGTCCACCGTCGTTGGCGCGGCGGATCCCTCGGCCATTAAGCACTCCGCTATTCATTAACGTCGCTTAAATAAATTTATTGTACTTTAAAACCGGGCGACTACTTTCCACGCATAAATCCGTTCGTTCTCGGCGCTGTTCCTCGGTCTTCCCTAGCTTTGAAGCAGCCTTTATGTAACGCTATATCTTGATGCCGCGGTTGCAGCCTCGCGTTGCGAGATACCTTGTTCGCCTTGATGTTCCCATGCACTAATTTTGCGCGTCTGCTTCGCGAAAGTCTTCGGGTGATCTTAAAATGCACTGCAACCATCGCGCGCAGAATTATGGTCTCTGTGGGCGAAGTAAGCCGAAACCAACTGTCTTCTATTGAATACTAAATTACTACTCACCGCGTCAAATAAAGAATCATAAATTAATTACAATTTTCCATAGTCATGTAGAGAATGACAATTTCAGATTTGTGTATGACTTTTTTCACATTATGAAGTATGCTTTAAAAATGAAACGAATTTCCTTCTGGGGAGGGAGGGTTGAATTGAATCGAAACCCTGACGCGACGAGCAGGGGTCACGGTGTATCCGACGAGTTCTATAAAACAAGGGAAGATCGGCGAGAGGCAGGATAATCCTTGCAGTCGGATTATTCGGGATTTTTCTTGGCTGTAGGGGTAAAAAGGAACGAGGCGGACGTATAGCTCGGTAGTTCCTTCGGAGGAGGCTTCGTTTTCCTGCCAACCCCCGCTGATATATTGCTCGCTTGTCCCCCTTTTTACTCTTTTCCCGTTTCCGTCCTACACTCCTTCCATTATCCATCCACCGTGTACAATGTGCAGGCTGGAGGAGCACGCGCACTTTGCATTAACCGTTCGCACCTGTGGAAATGTTTCCCTTTGCTGAAATTAAAATATGGATGGGTTTCAGGTACCGTGGTATACGCTTTTATTTTCTGCTTCTGGTCTCTGTACTTAGAATTTTGCTCTCTTCAATGATAATCTATTTTCAAAGCAATGTGAATCTCCTTTCTTAGCCCACTTCAACTGTCTCCTAGCCGCTTCATCGATCAGTCTGTTCCTTGGAGATCATCAAATTAGAGAGATATATGATACTGCGCGCTGCATTATTCCCAGCATTTAAATATTTATGATCCCCGCGGCAAGATCGAAGAAGAACATTCGTTGGATGGTTTTACGTGCACAGAGGCTGCATCCATTTTAATAATGCCTGTTTTTGTGTCCCCTTGACAAACGTAGCGCGCATTTTGCTGGTTCAACGTTCCCGAACCCTATTACGAATATCGTGGCTGGAGACACAGATTCATCCGCGAGATTTTACGTACACAATGCAACGGGGGGGGGGGGGGACCCTCTTCAGACGTATCCCCTCTCGGTTTATGATATCATACACCGACTCCGAAATAATGCTGCCAGCATACCGTGCTCTCGGTGCCGCGACCTCCTCCGTTCTTCTCCTCCTCATCTATCAACAGTTTTCTTTTCCCTACCCGGGCCCTTTCCCCGCGGTGCGCGCTTTTCCCAGCAAGATTTATGAAATGGTACTTTGTACAGTTCCATTTCAGCGTGCGCCTCGATTTACTCGCCCGGGGGTAAGGCGTGCCTCCGACCTCGCCTTATTTCGAAACTTTTCAGGAGAACGTATAACACGGCGACGCTCGTGCAGGGGGCGGTTTGAAGTAAATGAAAATCTCTGGGATACGTGTTTCGTGGGATGGCGCGTACAGAACACATCATTACCAATCTCTGTATTTGTCTACGTATCTAATTGAATTTGCTTCAATGCTTTATTCATTTCTCGATTCTACCGACCAAAGAAATCGAAACACATTCATGCACATTAATCAGATACATTCGAACAGGGCCGCGTTTACCGTAGGTGCACTACTTAGGCGAAGCTGGGACCTCGCTCTCTGTGTGGTCACATTTTCTGGAGACGCGGTAGCGTCTCGACGCCAAGTACAGGAAAGACACCCTGTATATGTCGACTGTCGCTACCGCTATCAGTTACATGTCGCCGGGCTATTCCAACCTAACCTGAAACTTATTTCATTAATATCTCATCACGCCTGCAATATTTCCTAAATTTAAAGACATTTTTCTTATGTAAACCGCATATAAGCTTTCGAATAAGACCAATTTCAATAAAATTGGTCCGCGCTTAACAGAGATATCATAATATCGTCTCATGGATCAGTCGGAAATTTTAAGATTTTTCTTCGTCTTCTCCAAGAAATTTTTTCGTCAACATAATACGTATACGCGTTACACGCACACCTTCAGCCAAAACGGAACTAACACACGTTTCGTTCGTCAATCGCTATCTTCACTATGCAATCTACTGAAAATTTTGACAGCTTACCGTCAAGTTATAACCAAGTTATAAACGTGTTTTTACAAATATATACATAAATGAATTTCTTTTTAATTCAAATGATAAAAACCAATTCCACCAATCCAATTGTCTTGAAGCTTTGCAGGCGTGCGTAGTTTGGATGGCAATAGAATATATTTAAAAAAAAGCCCGAAAGGATGAAAAAATTATCCAGTCATCAATTAATAATATAATAATAATTTATAATATTGAAAATTATCTGAAGTCATTCTCTATGCAAATTATCTTTGTAAAAAGAAGTGAGATCTCCATAAAAAACTTCAGAAAAGTAAAAAAAATACGCCAAGTACACGAAATCAAATAAATCACAAAAAATAGAAGATAATAATAATTATAAAATAAAAAAAGATGTGAAATCAAAATGAGCTGCACGTACATAAAGGTAATGGTAAATACAAATAAATATTTTAATACGAATAAACATTTAATTCAAAATACTTGCATACTGAATGCAATTCGAAGATTCTGTTCGCGAAAGTTGCAAGGAAGCATAGTCCAAGATCCATTTCCACACGGGCGCGGTATGCGTGGCACGCATGTCGGGTGACTGGCTTCTGGGGTTGGTCGAGAGAAAAGGGAGTTCGCGTAAGACGTTTCCGTGCGTGGATACGTGGGAAGGTCGAGAACGCGGATCCACGAGGGCAAAAGGACTCCGGGAGTGATTTCAGCGCACCCTCTCGCCACACCCAGATCGACCTCCCCCTAAGAAGTCACATCCATCAAGCTGGAATCTTGATTTCCAAATCCACCCTCCCGCGGCTGGTTGCCTTTCCGCTCTCGTCCGGGCGTTTCTTCTCTTTCAAAATGCCCCGCCTCGCGTGACCTGCCGCCTAAACGGGCTCGCTTCCGTCTCGCCGGGTGTTGCAACCTGGAAGTCACGTTTCGCGTTTACTGGATGCCAGATGGAATCCGCTGGCCCGTAGACGTTCTTTCCTTAGCAATGACGCGGACGGGTTCGAAGGGCAGAGATTTTTAACGCGCCCTCGAACGGTGCTTTGCATCGTTATCGCCGGGATTACCGTCTGGGAAAGGATGCTGGCGAGGCCGCTAGTATTCTGGGCAAAACGGGCGCGCTGAAAGCTTTGGTTAACAGGAATCGAACGGTACCACTTGGAGCTTGAATACCAAATGGGAATATTGTTAAAAGGTGGACCAAAGTTTGTAATTCATCAGCTGATCGAGCGAGAGACTTGAGACTGGTGAACTAGCATCCGTGGGATGAATAGACATTTTTTAAATAAATGGAAAGTTTTACGTCGCGTACATTTAAGGGGTCTTCGCAATGTGACGTCTGGAAGAAATTCATTTTTCGGGAATTAAAAAGGAAACAGTTTGTAGCTTTATTCTATCGCGTTTTAAGTCTATAAGAAATTGTATGTAAAAGTATCCATTTATAACGCAGTAGGAGCATAACAGAAAATATACCAACGTCAGTGTATCTTCAGAACTCTCTGCTAAAACTAAGGGCAGTTTTAGAGAAAAGGATGAAGTTTACACTTTGGAGCCCCTAGCAGTAGGGGAGACCGGAACAAAGTGAGACAAATAAAGTTTGAAGTCGAATAAAATTTTTCCCTTTCAATAAAAATATGTGGTAATAGATTTATGATATAATTTAAACATTACTATTGATAAAGGACGAATATTAAAATTCAACTTGAAAAGAAAAAGCCACTTTACCCCGTGTAAGGGGTACTCCCTATCCGGGGTGAAGTGAGCTGAAATAAAATAAGAACTTTAATTAAGGATATAGGTAATTATTAACCCCTTGCACTGAACCGACGCGTGTAGCACGTTAGCTTCTGCTTTTTTGCATCGTGATTGTCAAAAACTGTGGCAGATTTTTCATTTTTTTTAGATTAATTTCCGGTCCATCACGCCACGTGGTATTCTAGCCAGCTGACAGGTTAGAATATTGCGCACCTCACTTGCGCATCTGTTCTTTGCAGCTCAGTTTACCCCGGCCACTTTATTCCGAATATATATTCAGTAGAAAATTAATTATTTAATAATGTTGGGATTAATGTTTTCTTAAACGCGTGTGCATGTATGTTTATAAGGTTGTTTTAAACACGTATACAAATTTTTGAGTTAAAATAACACATTTACGACTCATTTATCCAAAAAGCTAAATTGAAAAGAAAATCCAATCGGAAGTCTCTAAAAATTGATCTTTAAGTTTTTAAATGAATTTACATTTTTCGATATCTGAATGTGCGTAATTATCATTGTTATATTACATACATTTATTACGTCACCAAATTTTGTAAATTTATTCTATTGTTAAAAAACGAATTAAGGAAGCTCATTCTACCACGAGGCTCACTTTATCCCGGTCTCCCCTATAGGAACTTGAGGCTAGCAGCCTTGAATACAACGAAGTTTCTTTGAAACGTGAAAAGATGTCCGTTTAACCGTGCTCGATCCCTAATGTGATCGTTTCTGAGGTACCTACGCGATAGGAATGAACGGGAGAGAAGATGCATGCATCAAGGTTGGGTAACGGGTATAACCGTGGAACCGCCTAGTCGCCAGGAATACTTAATCGTCGATAAATGTCACCATAAAGAATCGATAGAAAGGAACACAGGGCGTAAGGCGTTAATAAAATGCGCGTACGCATGCGACATTCTATAAAGGACGCTCGTTTAACCGCGGCTAGGCGTTATTTTCGTCGGGATATCTTAAACAGCCGTGTGGACGTTATCACACAAACGTCGTACAAATTTACAGCCTGTCATTATCGATTTCACCTGAGTTATTAATTAAATCTCGCCGATAACTTTCTCTCTCGTAAGTCTTCTTTGTCGCTCTCTTACCCATTTTGCGAGTGAAGACAACTTTTCCTTTGACTTTGTTTGACCGTCGAAGTTGCCTTTTAAGTACCTATTGACACGAAGAACTTGAGTTACTTGATCAAAGCTGTCGATACTATTTCAAACCCAATCAGAGAGAATCACCCGTTGCTTTGATTTTATGTCGCATTTCTTGGTGCTTGAAGGCCATAACGCCAGGAAAATAACACTCGCGTGTCACACACTCATTGATAGTAGAAGGGAAAAAGGTATTTGCCAGAAGTTACTGAAAAGAGTAAGCTGGCAAAGGGTCGAAGGTACGAAGAAATAAATAATTCTCAGGAGCGCGTCATTCCCTGGCCCTTGTTTATTCGAAGCTTTCCATTGCTGAGCTTTCGCGGTCTCGCAGACTTCTTGGCTCGGAGTTACGTCTTTCTAAATGACTGGAGACAGGATGACAAAGCGGAGCATGGACAAGTAGAGGTGGGGCGAGCGGAAGACGAGCCTGGTGCACAGAATAAGACGCGTATTTATCATTGGCTCGCCGGTAGCTACGGGTAATTAAAGCCTCTCCCTGTGCTCTGACCCAGATATTAATTAGGCATTCGTGGACGCGTCTCGCGCCGCCTGCCTTCCTCCCTTACGCTATTAAATGCTTGGCCGTTTGCGTGCCCGCGATACGGAATGGTTGGATTGAGAAATTCGCTTGTCGTTTTGGTGGGCCGAGTTGGCACATGCCGGCGTGTTTCGTCCATTGTTTCTGATTGTCGGTCATGTTGGATAATTTCGAAGGTATTTACTGTATGATTTGCCGCAATGCAGTGTCCACTAGCCCTGGTACGGTATTCAATTCAGCTATGGGTACATTTAACATTTCAAGGGACGGGAAACACACTCTCCTTATATTTTTTTTTTTCAGAATTAGAAAATTTACAGAAATGAGACCACTGTTGGGTTGAAAAAGACCGAAGGATCGTAGTAGGATTTTTGACGACTTGAAGGATGGGACTTGTTATTGGGTTGAATCCACATTCAAATGGGGTTATTTTTTTCGATTTTTGTTGATTACTTTTGCAAAGATTATATTTAGAAAAATTATTAATATAGGAATTATAGTGAATATAATAAGAATAATTATTATAGGGATGATTATATATATTTTATTAAAACCTTTTAATTGGAAGTTAAATGTAATTTGTTATACTATATACATAGGATTAGAAGTTTCATCAATAGATTGTAATATATAGAAATAATCAGATGATGTCTACAAAATGTCAATATCATGATGCGGTTTCGAAATTTAATATAAAGCCAAACTTAAGCGCGGCTGCAGACCATTTATTATATGTAAAGCTTCGACTAATAAGAATACATAATGAAATTATGTATATATAGATATAAAAGTAAACACAGCATATCAAATTCTTAATTAAAACAAAATTAAATTAATCAGGAAGGCAATATTGTTTTTGCACCTGGGCGGCCAAAATCCAGAAACTCAAAGAAACTATCAAATCCAAAACACTGTTCTCCCATTCTGATACCTCGCGTTGTCACCCATTGCACGAGCGAAACTTTATTGGCGTACGCTGACTCTGCTGGTAATTGAGCGTTGGTGCACGCGCGCGTCGTGACGCGCCGTATTCCTCATCGCGGTCTTTAAACGCGGCCGCGGTGGCATCGCCATCAATTTGCCGGCGTGCGCGCGCAAAAAATACAAAACTTGCGAATAAAATATGTGCGCGTCGAAACCGGGCGCGTGCGAAGTATCGCGGCGGCGGCAGGTGCGTTCTCCACTTTATCAAACACGTTTTTCTCTAGCCGAGCGCGCGGCTATCGCCTGAAAAAAAAAAAAAATGAGAAAAAGAAAACGCCCGAACGGCGGATCGGGGACGCGAGACTGGGTCGAAACATAATTTTACATAAAATTAATTAATTCGACGGCGCTCGGGGTCGTAAATAATCGCGCCTCTTCTTCCGCTGAATTTATTCCCCGAACCTTTTTCGTGCACGAGCGACGCGCCATTCGTAAACATCCAGCAGAGCGACGAAAACTGCGGGTGAATAAGATATGAATTCGCTCGTTCGCGTCCTGATCGCATCTCGGCGAGCGCACCTACCTACGTACGGCCGCCGAGCGTGCGGGGACGCGCGAAAAGGGAAAGCAGGAGCGGCAGAATTATCGCGGCCGAATCGGCGAAAGGATTAAGGCGAGCTGTAATTCCTGGATTTATTGTGCTGCGAAATTTAAAATAGATCGCCGCGAGTGCCCGACCGAATATAACATTTCGCCGCGGGGCCCGGCTACATTTATTCTCCTCCGCGTGACTCTTGCCCCCGAGATAAGTGTTCCTTCTTTATTCCCTTCTTCTCCGGCTGCCTCCTCCTCGCGTTCCTCCTCGCCTCCACCTGTCGCGCCTCTTAGCGAAACTTCGCCGTGCTTATCTTCAGTGACATTCTTCCGGCCGGCGATAAAGCACCGTTGCGGGGCCCGTACGCAATTTTATCGGGCCGCGATCGCGACAAATTTGCAGGCGCGTGCGGAGAGGCCGTTCTCCCGCGCGATTCGCTAGCCTACGAATCCGGCGCGCCGCGCCGTCCAACGGAGTCCCTACGGTCATAGTTACCGGGGATCCGTATCGCGGTAATTTATTGCTCCTGATACACGCGCGATTCGCGCTCGTCCATCTCCGCGGAGATGAAGTATCGACGGACAGGCGATTAATTGAATTTTTTAGCAGGCTTCGGCCGTTTTGCTTCTGACAGTGGAACGTGCACGCGAACGTGCGCCGCTCCGCGCCGGCCGATCGCGATGAAATTCCTCCCCGGGATTAATCAAACTTGAGCCTCTTTTTTCTTCCCTCTCGCTGCCTCTCGCGATCGCTCGATGTCGAAATTTACTGCAGCTTTTATTTACCGTCGACCGTTCACGGCTGGCTCCTCTTGCGCGCGGGGCGGATGGATATAGTTACGCGCGAGTTCGCGGATCCCTTTATCTCGGTTTAGGGCAGAAGGGAATGATTTACGATCATCTACAGTCCGGCCGGCGGAGGAACCGGGGGTAGGCGGTTTCGTGAATTCTGCAGGTGGACGAAGTGGTTCAGCACCAGGAATAGATCAAAGCGTCTTCAACGAGACGGGATCGTTTCTACCAGATGCGCGGATAATCTCCGTTCCCATTCGTCTGTATTTATTACATCGCGTTAGACTCGCTGTCGCCTGCGTTTAATGACGGGGAGACGCGAAACTGGGGCGTTTGTCGCGCCGGCCACGTCCGTGGATTTTAGAAATCGAGCCTCCGCGGTGCCGTTCGGATCATAAGTCGAGAGAAACTTCGGACGGACGGAAATAAATGTCCTGTTCGGTTGATTCTGTGAAACACTGTGGCCATTCCGTTCTTCCTCCCCTGCCCGTCAGTAAACAGAAACCCTGCACCGTACTGATCGTAACGGAGCGAATTATTAATACAGGAATCATCGAGCAATTCAATTACACGTGCGCCCGTTACGCTCGCGATAATCGTAATTTATAACGACCATTACGAAGCCCATTAAACTTCGTGTAATTTCGCTGGCAGTACATAAGAGGCAGCTCCAGTTTATTAATTCCTCTATCGTTCAGCCGCGTTCCATTGGGACCGTAATTTTCCCGCTCGATTTCACTTGAACAGCGGCTCGCGTTAATCAACGTGACGGTCCCGATCGTAATCCCCGAAACGGCGCAGCGATAAAAGGCGTTGCGTGGCTGTCGGCGCGATTGCGCAACGGGAAAGCGAAGGAAAACCAGTTGCTCGGTGGTTACAGGGGCTTCTTTATCGCTCCTCTCCATCTCTTAACGAGAGACAAAAATTGTTGCGGGCACGAGCGCGTGCACAGCCATAAAGGCGGGTCCAAATGCGAACGAGCGCGGTGGTTTCGCGTCAAGGAGGCCGGAAGCGGCCTACTTCCGAAACGGCGTATAATTTTTTATGCAAAGCCAGCGATCGTTCCAGCTCGAAAACTGTAATTTGTAGCGGTCGTTGTTAGCGGTGCAACAGGGTGCAAGAATGCATCCGTGGAGGCGCGTCCACGTGCACCGATCGCAAGGTGGCCCTAGACGACGCCCGATAATTACCTCGTCAGAGGCTTCCTTTCTTCTCTCTCTCTCTCCATCGCCGCGGCCGGTGTAATTTTGGCCAACGAGTCGCCTAACGACCGTGTCCCTTGTCTGGCAATCGGAATCAGGAAAGAGGATGTCGAGGATGCACATTATACGGGGTGTGTCTAGGAACTGAAACGGGTGGTCGCATGATTCGACGGCTTTAACGTGATCCACGGTACCTAAGTTGCAAAATTGTAGCGGGTAACCTTCTTCGATTAAGGGGACCTTCCGGTCTGAAAGTCGATTTTTTTTCTCCATTTTTCGAATGTTCAACCTTTTGGGAATACGTGTCTGAAAGGATTTGTTGAAATTCGTAAAATTCACGAAGTTATAGGCATTTTAGTAGCGGCAAATGCATGGGCAACAGCGAGCCACTCGGCGCCCGCGTTAAACTTTAAACGCGTTTTTCTCGAAACAGAGTTCTCAAAACGGTGGGACCTGTATTTCCAGAAGTTTTTATTCGATTCGACTGAAACTTTTTTTATTTTGAAGAATATACTACTGGCTACGGGGGATACCAGAAAAAATATAAAAAAATTGAAAATTTGTAATTTTCAAAGGCGTTGAAAGGATGACGTATATAGGGAAAAAGTGATTTCAAACTTCAAGTGTTGTTATTTTCTAAATAAATGTCATTTTTGTAAATTGTTCTGGTTTCACCCCAGCCAGAAGTGTATTCTTCAAAATAAGAAAAGTTTCAGTCGGATCGGATAATAACTTTTGGAGATACAGGTCCCACCGATTTGGATGAATTTTTTGACGCCTTGACTTTAACGACTCCGCAGTGCCGTCTGCAATGATTAATTATAAAACAAAAAATATATTTCTATAACTTAAGATATTCTTAATACAATGCAAAAAGTCCCATTAAATTATATATAGTACTTTTCCTTTAATTAATTCCTAAAGATCACGTATTTTTGGGGGCTCTAGACCGGAGGGTCCCCTTAAGGTCCTATTTCAATTTTCTACGGCTTTGTACATTGTAGCTTTAAACTGTCCCACTGTTTACATAAGAGACACTTTAATTACACCCAAGTAATTCCCCGTATATTTTACTTAAGTTATCAATAGATCTACGGAACCTGTTTTGTTGCAAAGGATTTATGTTCCAAGCTGCACCGTTGTTGCCACTCGATCGCTCTAGAACCGCCTCCGTTTGCCACTTTATATTCCTCTCGGGTTTAAGGCTGCGGCCTGTTCGATGAACAATAAATTCCTACCGGTAAAATTGTTACCCCGTGCCTAATTAGTGGTTATCGTGGCCAGTCGTTAAACCTGAAATATTACACTCAGTTTGTCCTTCCAATCTACTTTGTTATGGCTTCTTTAGCTGCGATGCGTCCCATAGATTAATGCTACTGCTTCTTATACAGCGGAGTGTGCAACGATCAAGCGGGTGAGAAGCCTTTAAAAGATCAACCGGCGAAAATAAATCAGTCTTATGTAATTCGTTATATCAAACGATTAGTGGCGATAAACAAGTGCAAGGTTGCAAGAAGGAGCTTCATTGCTACCCTATTGGCGATAATTTATCGATCACCACTGATACCTTCAATTTGAACTGTTTAAAAGTAATTGCATACAGAATATTGTCTTTAAAAAAACAAACCTTTTAAAGCACTTCGAGTCTCTTTTATTATTTACTTTCACGTTCGTACTATCTGGAAAATATCGAAAGTATGTCAGAGTGTCCACGAACGTTTGCTCGATGTGAGTTAAAGGGCAGTGCTATTTTCCGAGCAAACAGCAGCAAAATTTAGGATTTTTATTTTAGAAACCAGCGATTCCATTCATCTGAAATTTTGACCATGTTTTTATGCATCTTTGAAGAAGTTGCAGTTTCTTTTTAAACTCTCTTGGCCTGACCGGCTTGAAGCCACTCATACTACAGTAAACCCTCGTTATGAGCTCGACAAACAGGGCTGGCGGCGAGCTCGTAGCGCGTTGCGAACACCATTCCGCGGCCAATGGCGCGAGTGAGAAAGCATAAGAACGAGCGTGAAGAAACGAAAGAGCCTCTCTCTCGTTCCGGGTTCCCAAATGGTGGGGACAGTCGCCGGGCTTTAAGCGCGTGGTGGAAACGGGCTCATAACGAAGATTTGCTGTATGTTGGTGCTACCGTTAAAAAAACCATCCCTTTAACATCGAAGTAGATCTTGTAATCAAAATGGCGGTCTCTGCTAATACTGTAGGAGGAAGTAACGACTATGGGAAAGGAATCACAGGGTGTGATTAAAGTACGTTATAGAAGTGCACCGCTATCGATTAAACACAGCGGATGAAAGTGCGGATCGGCTTGATAACACGGCGCGCAACTATAATTTCTCCTAACTGTCGTCTCTCCAATAAGAAGCCTACCTCGCGTACGCCTATGTCGATCGTCCCAGCCCGTCCGTGGTCGTATTTACAGCCTCGCATAAATCTGCAACGAAGCTTCACCGTGCGCCCGAGCCTCTATTTCTGCATCGTGGAAACATTTTACGACTGCTGCATCAATTTGTTTTCTTCCTCCTCGGCCTCCTCTCCCGACCGAAAGGCTCGTGGAAAGAGAGTCCCTCGCGACGTCCCGCAGTATTCATTAATAGCGCTGCTGCGTCCTTGCTGGGACATCCGCCGCGCGCGACCTGTAATAATGATGATTCCATTCAATTAATTAGGAGCGTCGTTATTGTAAGCCCTCTGCGGCACATGCTATCAACGTCGCCACTATTTTGCGTCTAATCGCGCACGAGGATTTACAGGCTTCGCACCGGCTCCGCTAAATCGGAGCCACAATTCGCCACTAAATCATCGCTAAGGCGGCATTAATCCGATGATTAAACACGTGTTGAATTTTCGTGAACCAACTTTCGGAGAACTTGATTGCATGTGTTATTCGTGCGTCTTGTCACGATTCTGCACCGTCGTCGGTGATAAGGCGAATCCGGGACTGTCGATACCAGTGAACGGCGGAAAATACAGGAATGATCAAACTATTTCGCGGAGGGGGAATAACCAATCAACGCCAAGGTGGGAAACGAAACGGCGCCACCGTCGAGCCAAACCAAGCTAGCCAAGCGGAGAAGCTGTTGTCGACACTGGTTGGCTGAAGCCTCATTTCCCTTGGCTAGCTTGGTTTGGCGGTGATGACGCCATGATGGGAATCGAAAGCGTGACGTCACTTGCCTTGGCTTGGCTTGACGGTGGCGCCGTTTCGTTTCCCATCATTGCGTCATCACCGCCAAACCAAGCTAGCCAAGGGAAATGAGGCCTCAGCCAACCAGTGTCGACAACAGCTTCCCCGCTTGGCTAGCTTGGTTTGGCTCGACGGTGGCGCCGTTCGTTTTCCACCTTGACGTTGATTAGTGTTGGCTAGAACCGTGATTTCGGAATCACGAGTGATCCGATCACGTTCATTCTCAATCACGGTGATTTTTCACAGTGATCCATGATTTTTGTGATCGCTTCTGATTGGTGCAGGCAGAACAGTGATTCACGATTTTCGTGATTTGATTGGTGGAAACATAACTGCTCTTTGCATGCGCCACATAACCCCAATTACTTTTTCTTGCCGGTCACAACTATTACATCTATCACTATTTTAGCCAGTCGACATTTAAAAAAGAGGTTGACCGTAACCTCAGTCTACCTTTTGTAGCCTATAAATCCAGAAAAACACAGAAGGAAGCGATATGGCGCTATTCATTCAACTGTTTGGCTTCTAGAGTAGCAATTGATCTGCACTTTAACGCATTTCTAGTTATAGAGTCTGAAATATAGCAGCTGTACCAACTCCCCCGCCGTACCGACACCCCGGATTTATCTTATCCCGATTTAAACCGTTGTAACGTTAAGAATTGAAGCATATACGCTCGAAAAGGTATCAGAAGTGGCCAGTTTCAATCTCGCTAGAATCCATCATCCCGTCTGCTGTTTCCCTGCGTCGCTTCAACGCCTGGAACTGCGTTCGAGCACCACCAACTCGACGGAAGTCCGTTAGAAAAGAGGGAAAATCACAGGTTAACGAGCCGGCCGATCAATCTACCAATGCGCGGAGGATCGCCTCGGTAACCAATTCATTAAACGTCTCCCTGATGTGTCCGGTATACAGCCCCGCCGTTCGTGCGAGCTTCTCGCTTTCGCTTACATAGCCCGTCGAGGATCCCAAATGATGGATATATTACCGTCATTTGTATTATTATCGTCAGCAACAAGCGTCGCCGATAAATTACTAGTAACTGGCCGACAATGTCGTCGTTATCGTCGCCTCTAATTTAAACGTTATTAACCTTTGCGTCCGCCTCGTCCCTCGGACGACTTAACGATGACAGGTTGAGAGATACGGACAAGCGGGCCATGACAGTGATCGAGTCGGCGCGGGGAACACCTTTCGATAGGTATCGAGTGTTAACGAAGTCAATAGGGCAAAGCCTGTCCTGGGCCTGGGACAGGACAATAACCGATGTATATACGTCCGTCTGTTCGTTCGCTGACCGTCACGTCCTCCAATGGGATGCCTGCTGTCAGTGCGAGGAGCAGGTGCGACCGTGACTTGCCTTCTCCCCCTGTCCACGTACGTACGTATAATTACGCTTGCGCGTACCTACGTGTTCTACGTACTCCTGTTCTATCTATCACGCGTGTTCTAGCCTCATCTAGCACGCCCTACGCTCGCCAGCTACAGGCAGGTACATACGAGCGGCTATGTGTTACGCTATGGCCACATACCGGGCCATGTACAATATCGTTCGTGATTACTCCAACGTGGCTGCGTGATGGCAATTGCCTGGGTTAGGTGCATTCTCGATACGTATTTAATGGTTATTTTAGCCGAGGTGGAGCGTGGAGGCTATCAGAGGGTGACGATGCTAGCTTTTGGTGGTGGTTTTCCGGGTATCAGAGTTTCTTCTTATTCCACGTGTATAGCAGAATGCTACCGAAGCTTCGGTAGCACTCTATGCGTGGACACTTCTACGACTACGCTCGTTATCAGCAGCGAATCCGATCCCTCCCTCCGCTCGTACAAACATAACGACAAAGAGCCGCATAGCTCGCAGGTATGCCCGGTATTTAAGCGTGACGCAGGAATAACCAACCCCTCCGTTCTCGGCCATCCGTAGCCTGCACTTACCAGTCGGCTCTCGGCCTTCCTGCCCGCGCAAACTATAGTCGTTGCGATTCGACCGCATCGCTGTACGAACGTGCAGCCGAGTCGCTCGATTTCTTTCTCATTTGTCCCGTAATGAACCGCGGAATAACTTACGCGGATGATTTATAGGTGGCTGCGTTCCGCGCGGTTTAGACGCCCGTGTCACGCTGCGAAATTAATACCTGCTCGTCCGCGGGGGGACCGAATGATACTTCGCAACAGAAATTATTAATTACTACCCACGAGCGCGGTACGGATACACGCGTATCGCACCCTCGTACGAGAAGAATGACACGGAGCGGAGGGCGGAAGGGCGAGAGGGACGGATCGAACATCTTCGTTTGGGCGTTGCGGCGGCAGAGTTGTTCGCGATGGTATGCATATATCATTTATGCATGACACGCAGGTACAGTTTGCCCGTTTGTGCGCGCGATAGTGGACGCATCCATCTGCATACCCGCGGCGTGTTGGTATCGTATTATGGTCACTCCTCCGCGCGGCGAATAACGTTTTTCCTTTCATTTTGCTCTCGTTCCATATATATTCCGGCGTTACTTTGCATATTAAGCGAGCGAACTACTAAATATGTTAAAACGCGGCGCTAAGTATCCCGCGCTCAGCGAACGATTCATAAGCCGCGCTAATAGCCTGCGAACGATTTCACCGGGACTTGATTCTGTGGCTGATAGAAGTAACGATCACATCCATTGCACAGGGCGATCGGTTTTCCGAACAAAAATTTGACGACCATCGCCGGATGTCGGTCTCTTAAGCATATCCTCTTTGGGTTTATAACGAGCTCAGCATGCGAGGAAAATTGACTCGAGAAGCCTAGAAACCGTCGCTGACCACCTGTGCTCAGGTATGAAAGGAAGTAACAGGTAAAACTGAAAATTTCCCAGCTCCCAATACATGATTGCTGCTTTCGTGGCTAGCATTCAGAAGACTTGCCAGAGATATCTTCAATCACCTTTAAAAGCAACAAAGTGGGGCTATGTTTCAGCCTGAACTTCCTGTCTGGGTCCCGTATTACGCTGCTTGCGTTTAACTTAAAAATTATACATCGAGACCCAAAATTAAGGGACAGGAGAGCAAGGCTGGGTTAGGGAGGCACTATAGGCAGTATTTGCGACGAAGAGGCAGTCATGAATCTCGCCTACGACCTCATCGATTGTTCGAGGAAGGGGCCATTCGCCTGCTATGCGGCGGAGCGTCTCGAAGGGCATCGTTCCCACCGGATTTATGTATCGCACGGGCGCGGAAACACGCGTCCCTTATCTTCTTTAATTCATTAACCCGTCCGCAGGATCAGCGACTCCCGCAACGCCTCCATTAGTGCGTATATTCGCGTCAGTCTTTACACCGCATTCACGAGTCACGACAAGCCGGGGTTAACGTTATGCAACGACCCCGCCGGCTATCTCCTTGCTTATATGTCCGTGCGCGTACCGCACTAATTCTCACACTAATTCTCGCACTAATTTACCCGTGATCCGGATACGCATTCGCATGCATCAAACCGTACATCGCTGGTGTACCCAACACGGACGAGAGGGATCGTGTATCCCTTCTGGTGCCGTGAACACAATACACCCTCGTGTGCGTGCCGCACACGCGCTAGCCACCTACACGCTCGCCATCGTGCGCGCGTAGATTGCCACGCGGATGATTTGAATCCTCTTGGACGCGATCGTGCACGCTTCTGTCTGTCTGTACTGGGTGGTCCATTCGTCACGAACGGTTTTTCGCGCCGCGCCGCTTCACTCGTGTCTGATTACCCCTCCGTCGTGTGCGGGTTAGTCCGCGATCGCGCCACGCCATCGCGTGTCGCCCTGCACGGCCAGAAAGGATGATAATCGATGCCTTGGAATTTATGATCTTTAATAACGCCGTCCCGGAGCAAAGCTGACGGGATTATCGAGATCGTTCGGTTGCTGCTGGCCCAGGGTGGCGAGCGAGCGATTCGCGGAATGCTCTGATCGGAATCATTGAATCATTGATGAATTCACTTGGGTAGTGTAATCGATATTTGTCCTGGCGCTCGCACTATTCGAAATAACGATCTGCAGCAGTTCTGGAATAATTAGACAGGGATAATTTACTTCATACTCCAAGTGACAATTCTACTAGCATCCCTTCGGCTGGTCAAGCAACTGTACAGTACCGCGGTACATAAAATTCCAATTCGAAGTCTTGCACGTCAGCTAAACGGGTTAATAATTTCCTCAAACCAGACTGGGGCATTATGTAAATAAAAAGTTATTTAAATAACGCATCGAATAAAAGATACTTTATCTTCATCCGTTGGCGAGTACAGAATAAAATGTTTATCTCTTATTCGAACTGAACAATTTTTTATTCAAATACATTTTTGCCCATCTCTGCTGCAAACCCTCCATATTATTTGACTCGCGAGCACAGGGAGCGTGTGAGAGCTCGAGGACTAATATTTACGAGTCTGTTCCTTAATCATCACGACCGCGGGATTCATCTCCCCTCCGCGTCACTCCAAGCGTCCAAGCAGCATCGAAATTATTCATCGAGGACCGATGGTCTCACCCTTTACATTGCGGTTCAGCGTGTCATTTTCTATGCATACGAAGGCGCGCACTTACACGCGGCCGGGTCCGTCACGTACAAGCTGACACGGTGGAGGAGCACGGGCGACACGCGAACACACGCTCGCGGATTCATGCGTCCAGAGAGATACGCATCGTCCACGATATTGTTGTCTTCCGATTACATCGGACAATGGGTCCATTTCCGGAAGCGGAGCGGAAATTGTACCACCCAGCATGGGCGTGATGGTGTGTGCGGGTGGACGCAAGCGCGTTGCGCGGCGTCTTCGAGGGGAACGTAATTTTGGCCACCGCGGACGTCAGCCGAGGAGGAAACCGGAAATTGAATGGATCCGTCACCTGCGGGTGCGTGTTAATGTAACGAGCTCTGTTAATTGTCCGTGCCTTGAGAAGGTTCCTCTATTAAACGTTACAATATTGCGCGCGGGTACTATAAACATGCGAATTCAATGGGGCAGTTGAAGCGAAACTCAGCGTAGAGGACGCCGCTGGTGCATGTACCTTCGCTGGCTGTTGATTGCAAAATTAAAACGACAACGAAAGGAGTAAATTATAACATATAAAATATTTGAAAACTTTTTACACCAAAGTTGACTTCTAATATCTTTTATTTCTTTTGCCAGGTTTGACTTCTTTAAACCCTAGAAGATGCAAATTTATTTTTTATATCTTCATGATTAATAATAGCTAATGATAATAACAGTAATTATAGACACACGCATTTATTGTAGCAATAGAAATTAAGAAGTAAAATAAGATAATTTAAATACACTTAACCCTTAACTGGTATCTTGGGGTCGCTCATCACCCCAGGCACGCAAAGTTCGCTGCAAAATTTTTGGTTGTCTAAGCTTGTAAACTGTTTTTCTAATTAATTTTATAATAATAGTTTAACTTTCTAGGTTTCTATTATTTTACACATTACCTAAGAACAAAATATTCATAGAGGTTGATGCAGGGTCGACTTTACAAATTTCTGTGTCCTTTTTTATTTGGGGTCTGCCACGACCCCGGTATACCAGCCACGTTTGCCAAAAACAGTATACCAGTTAAGGGTTAAAACACCGATGACAAGTGTCGCATGGTGGCGTGACGGGTGGGAAAAAGTTGCAGTCAGCTTCCCCATTGAAACGTGACGTACTTACGAGCTTACCAGCGATTGAAATATTCGGTTGGTCGAATGCTAGATAACGCACCGTAGACACCGCGGCATTGCCAAAGGAGGATGAAGGCAGTGATCACGGGGAGAGCAGAGTGTCCTGTTCGAGGCTTGTATTAGCTCGGCCAGGGCAGTGACGAGCTGTTAAACAACGAGGGCCTTTAGTCCCGGTGCAAAAAGTCGCGACACACGCGGAATGCGAGTTTTTCAGCTGTAGACAAAGGACCGCCTGCCGTCGGCGGCGGGCCTCCATGTTTGCATAATTTATTCTCATAAACTCGGAAGCTCGCGTTGGCCTTTAAACGAAATAAAGACATCGCCGCGGTCTTTTCTTTCGGCCCGGCGTACGTTTACGGACACGTAGCGCGCATAAAGTCTGCACGACCATCGGCCGCGTGCCATTTATTAGCAATTGTAATGAAATGCCTGTTGCAACGGGTAATTTAGAGTTTCTCTCTCGCAACATTGTGAACGGTTCGAGGCGGGCCTCGCGGTTTCTTTTCGCCAGCGTCTTCTTTACGGTTACGCTTGTTTACGGAGCGCACCGTCTAATGACAGTGCAAATAGTTTCTATTGAACCAGCGGATCCCCGGGGCGACCATCTTGCTTAGAATTTCCTGCGCGCTTTCGTGTATCCTGCGCCCCGCGAAGGCGCCTCGAAAGCGCAAATTTCCTGCCCGCTTATTTGCCATCCCATTAAAGCCAATGAAGGCGCGTCCTCTTATTTTGCCATGAAACTGTCTGCCTATGCGCCCCGGCCGTGTGTGTTCGTTGACCAAAGGTGCAAAGACCTTTGCATACGCGCGTTCCGCGCTCAGCCGATTGTTTAGCGCGCTTGGACGCGCGGCTGAAAGAAGCGTGACTCTCGCGGCATCGACGGACGCTATATCGATATTTCAGCGATAGATCTCGGGTCTTGAGTAATAGAACCAGCGTTAATTATCGACCCGCCTTGCGCGTCCGGGGGCTACCTTAATTTATAAACGAAAATCACGACGCTTAACGAGTTCCGTTTTATCTGGATTGATTAATCGGAGCAGGTTGACAAGAAACGAGTAAGTAGTATTAATTACCGGTGCAGCTTACAAACATCAACTCGCCACTAATTTATACGTTTATCTTTTCTGGTCACGATCCTGCTTCGCTCCTCAAGGTTCCCTGTGCAGACTCTCTCTAGGGAGAGTCGCTGTACGAAAAATGCTGGGGCAAAAGGAAGGAGGAGGAAAAATAGAAGCCGCACATGTTGTGCATCGCGAGCCGCTGGACGCGGGCAATGCCGAAACCGTAAATATAATCAAAGCGAGAGAGATAAACGAGTACCGTACGATAAATTTATGCCTTCGACGTTAATATCGTCCATGATAATTAAACAGGGAAGAAATTTGTACGGGGATGAGTTTGATTAATGCGCGGGGCTAGCACGGCTATCGATGACGATTCATTATCCTCGAGGAACACCGTGGGCATACGCGACATCGGGGTCCCGCAGAAAGCGAGGGTGGGCCGTCCTCGTTTATTTTCCGTGGCAGCAAGGGGATCAGGTATAATTTGAAGCAACGCCACGCCTTCCGTTGCCGCGCACCTCGTGACTCCGCCGTGAATCGCACGGTAGCGTTAATAACGCGGCCGCGTGAAATATAATAATTGCCGTATTATAATTTACTCGCGACGTGAGTGAACGCAGCTCCGCTACTTCCTTCTCTTCCGTGACTCGTTTCCGCGTGCCGGACCGGTTCGGCAAGACTCTTCGCTGAATAACACGCGTGCTTGCGAATTTAGGCTGCTCGTAGGTTTCCCTAAAATCAGTGGCGCACCCCAAAAGGAGCCTAGGTGCTCTGGCACCCCCAAAGAAGAGGCTTTATAAAAAGAAAAGAAAACTGGATTTTATTATTTAAATAAATTTGTGTAATCTTCTAATGATTTTTATTGAATTTGCATTAACTGAAATTGCTTTAAATAAATTCTCTGAAATATTAAATCTTGAGTGTGTCACTGCCTAAAACGGTACACTAAAACCGTAGGGTCTGACTGAATTTCAAGTAATTCTTGATTCGCTTAAATTTTTCAGTTATTAAATTTTGTATAGGTTTATATAATTCATTTAACTCTGTTTTGGGAAATTTAAACTAAAACTACTTTTCTGGAACATTAATGATAGAATTTTGTATTTATTGAAAATTAGATTGAAAAATTACGTAAGATACTACCTGACTCCCTCCCCCTACCTGTAAGAAAACGTAAGAAATTCGCGACCTCCCCCCCAAAAAAAGTCTTACACAATTTAAGGACGACCCCACTATCTCAACAAATTTCAATATTCTCTACAAACGTGTCAATCGACGCTAGAATATCAAGCTTTCACTCCCAACCTTCGATTTTCTTACTGTAAACCGAAACCATATGCTGTAAATATTTTTTAAAGATATCCGAAGAGAAATACAAAGGAATCTTAAAATATTCAAATTTCGATTCGGGGTCACGCGCCACTCCAGAGTTTGCAGCTACGCTGCAAAAGTGTGACAGTGCCGTTCTAGGGTTAACAAGTGATCAGCTCGAGTTTGGGAGTTACAGCTATGAACGTGTCTGACGCGACCCGTCCGGAACCACTTTTACGGTGAGGCAAGTGGGAGCTAAGTAAGTAAGTGGGCCCTGCTGAATCTCACGAACTTATACCTGCCGCACGAACTTTACTTCGCGCGTTCCAGCGTGATTAGGGGGCAGTTAGAATTTCATCGGCGATCCCTGTTCAGTGACCTTCGTGGCAGGACTTCAGATCGACGGTGAACCATGCACCCCGCATCCGGCCATTTCTTTGGTTTCCCTGCTGTCAAAGCTATCTCCCTTCTGTCTCCCGATTAGCGTACCGTGCGAGCAATAAATTGCCTCTAACACGCGGTCAGCCAGGAACCCGGGATGTACGATGCCCATGATGCAGCCAAGCATACGTTGCCATTAATACGCGTACACGCTTCTACACTCCGGTGTGTGCGTGCACACGCTGCGTATGCGCAACGGGCACGTAGGATTGCGTCAAATGTAAACAACCGTGGACGCTCGGTATCGTCGATAATTGGCGTAATCACCTGTAAACAGGTAGTTTATCCTGTCATTATGGATTTACCGCGGCGCAGCTGGCTAATGAATAGCGCGGCGCAAGCTGCAACGGATTCCGTCCGGTGCAGAACCGACGCTACATCCCCCTCGCCGGCATTTTTCCCTGGATGCGATTCAATTACGTGAGCCCGAATCCTTGTCTCAGCTCGGCTCGAAATTTATTAGCGCCGCGTTCAATTGCTATCGAAGTTGGACTCGTTCGCGAGAACCGGTGGTTACTGCGCGCATAAGTGTTCCGCTACTCGGAAGAAGCTCCGATGAAAATTTGTATTTAATTAAAAGCTTGGCGTGATCTGCGTATTCAGAATCGTATTAAATACTGGTAAGTCATAAGTGTCTTCGTCGCCAAGAAAAAGAACAAAGCGTTCTCTGTAGGTGCGGATCCATGATGAGCTTTTACATTTGGCTTTTCTGTGACGAGACAAAAATCTCAGCAGCAACAATATTTGGTGTATTTTCAGTCTATGAAGAAAGACGCAGCAGGAATATAGTGTTTCACGTTGTAACATACTGCACGAACGGTCAACATAGATCGGACATAACACGCCGCCACGGCGGAGCGGGATTTCTCATCGAAAGGTCGATGTGAAACCGTAGATTTCGGAGAAGAGCCGTCCTTTTAAGATGATCGTAGAGGTAACTTCAGCTGTGGTCCACGAGGCCCTGAAGTGAGTGACTTACATGGGAGACGGGGCGGTAGCCCTCCGGTTTCATTGCGGCACAGCGCCTGATTCGAAACCTGCGCAAGATTAAATTTAATCGAAATTGCCGTCTTGAATTTCTTTCGCAGACCACACGGGTGTAATGTAATCTCATACTTCGGTCGAATCCTTCCTTGCTTCCTCCCCTCGACTATAACACCTTCCCATTCTTGCTCTACATTCTTCTCTTCTTTACGCTTCCTATCGGTCGCCCTTCTGCCCCGCGCGAATAAATACAATTTATGCGCGAATTCTGGTCGCGGATCTAATCGAGGTCTAAAATTCCTGCGGACTCGATACGTGTAGCTTTCACGGAGCTAATGGGGTTACATATCTAAGAAAACATAGTGAAATTCACAAACGCATGATTTATGAAATATTTAAGGAAGATGGTAATTAAATTTAAATGTAAATCAAAAATATTGATATAGATACAATAAAATCTAATTTCGCTGGATCCTCGACCAAGTTTAATCCGTAAGTGGATTCTTGGGACCGCTGCGATCCTGTGTAACTTTAAACTAATAATTCTTTAATATGTATTGATGTAATTAGTTGACGATTTATGTAATCATCCGTTATCTCATTATGCTTCTAATGCTGCAAAGGAAAATTGATTTCTATTTACCAATTCGGTGAAAATTAATATTAAATAAAATAATTGATTTGTTGGACTGTTGAGCCATTGCGAAGTCAATACATTTAGCTTGTAGCAGGATACTTTCCTTTACAGTTTAGCTTTTACTATTGAAATCCGTTTATCTCACGGATTTCCTAAGTAAGCATATAGGTATACATTTATATATTTATTATTTTATAAAACAATCGTCGTTTAAGAGACACTGTTGCATAGTAAATGGAATAAAGAGGTAATTTTATGAATATGAATGCGAGGCTGCGGCGGCCCCAGAGGTCCAACTTTTAACTAAAATTGAGGGGCCACCGAAGAGTTAAGAGTCCCACACTTCCGTTTCGCTGGTCAAGAAAATTTATTCCTGGTAACTTTTTGAGGCAAAAGTTTTCAGGGAGAGGTCCCTAATTTTTCTAACTAAATAAATCCGTTTTAAATGCAATTTTTGGCCATCCCTCCCGGGTCGAGATATGGAAATGGAAGGGAACTGAAACATACCGTATTCCAACTGCGAACACTGACAGGGCGCTTTCATCAGACCGGGTACATTAATCCAGCTCCGCGTAATTATTGATTGGCATAGTGTCACACGGGGTGGTCCAATAAATATTGCTATCTCTGGCGAACACGCATGCGCCCAAGATTGCGAACGCGAATACACGAAACTGATTGCATACCGATCGCCTGCATGCATATCGCGGTTGTATATCATTTGTACAGAGAAGACAGAATTGAAGCTGGCTGGTATTCGGGTTGATTGGCCGCGAAGGACCTTTGGGATGGAATATTCGTCCGGTGGAACAAGCGAGAACGAAGGAATAGGGGGAGAAATCACGGGAGAAGAAAATGTATCTTTCAACGGGGGATGGTAAACTGTTTTGCCCTTATTGAGCGGAATTAAAAAGAGATCAACTACTTTTGTGAAGGGAAACCAGGGTGGAGAACGAGTGGGGGTAGGGGGGGATGAAAGTGGAGAATGTGCAGCGAAAGTGGGACGAGGGGGGACCACTGAAAAGTGAAAGCAACAATTTACATCCAATTATAATTTGTACCAACAATTTCTTCCATCCCCGTAAAATCAACGTGGCTCGAGTTGTAATTATTTGTCAATCATTGATATATAATTTTGTTTTGTATTGATTTCACGTTAATGCATAGCAAATCGAGGGGAATAAACGCTCGCGTGCAATACTTCTGTTACGGTCGTTAGCACACATACAGTTCTGACATCAATCTTTTAATGAATTAAATTGACACAAATTAGCTATAGCAGAAGTATAATCATCTGTAATGATACATGCCGTGCATACATTATAATTATATGGCGGATGCTTGTTAGAACAAGAGTTGTTTATTCTGCACTTTAATCGTGCATTTTTAGCGTTTTAATTTTATTCCAAATTCTATCTTATCCGCACTAACATTTAGAAGGTATGAGAAATAGTTTCTTCAATAATGTAATAAAAAAAGCAGTGGTTCTGGCAAACGTATGTGGCATATTGTTTGCATATTTTAGAATAGCAATTTTGGTAGACCTTGTTACGGAATGAATGTGAAAATAATTGGATCTATAGCTGGTTGTTTTAATTCGTGATTACTGCTCGCTTCTTGTCGATAAATGAAGAGTACCTGTGGAAAACACTGTACCTAAGTGGCAAAAATCAAATTCTGCATATATTATAGTATTACCATTAGCACGTAGAACATTTTCCGATAATTTTTTTTTTAATTCTGGCACTTACAGTGTTTTCTACAAGGACTCTTCAAATATGGTTCAATAAATGACTTCTACATTAATTTGATTTGTAATTAAGGTAATTGATCGTTGGCTTGCACAATGTTAGACAGATATTCTACCTTGAAGATGTAACAAAGAACATTGTTCATCCAATGTCCTGTCAATATTTCCTGACAAATGTATTAAAATCTGTGAAATGTGTTTGAAAAAATATTACGTCACGTCGTTCCTGAATAATCTCTATTCCAAACGATTGTGTGCGATAATATTACATTCTTTTGCGTTCCTTTCGTTCTTAATGCAATGCTATCACTTCGAAATTTCAGTTAGGTACTTAATAGTATATTGTACAAGTCTTTTTTCGCGCATGTACATTTTGAAAAGCGAATTTATTACATTTTTGCAGCCTGCTTACGTAGTGTCTGTGTGTGATTGAGTGTGTCCTGTCGGAGAACCCCGAAGTGTCTGTTGGAGGTGTGGTCTGTGAGTTTCCTGGCAGCCCAAGGTAGAAAAAAGGCACTTGTATATTTTGCTCACAGTTCGATCTTATGTCAATTACGTTAAAAGTTGGTTGGCTCAGGTATCGCTAATATTGGCATAGGTGACATATTTTCTTACGTTACTTCTTCATACTATTCTCGAAAATTATTCCAAATTAATGCAAATTATTACAACATAATTTTTCGCACTCGTTATACAGACATTTAATTTCCAATATTATAGAGGGTAGTTGGTCGATTATTGCGAAGTTCAGTTCTTCATAATAACGATTTCAGATCGAGGAATGTATTCTTGCTGAGATATTTAGGTGTGTTGCATTGAAATGTTTTCATAAATATTAACTATTTGATAGGAATATGTGAGACGATATGAATTTTAGAGCCACCACACCGATAGCCCATTCCATCCTCTAAACTCTAACGATTTAAACCAATGTAGACCAAATTCCAACAGATAACAACCACGTCCCTACCCCAAAAGAACAAAACCAATCGAAGCCAAGATGCGTTCAAAACCCATTGCCCCATAAAATCCCTACGCTCCCCGTTGAAAGGTAAATGAACGCGCGCTTCTGTCAGGAGCTGGAGTAGGCCCGTGCACGCGATTAAGTCGACGTCACGTTGAAGTATCAAAGTGGAACTCTGCGTTCCGGCAACTGGAAATCTGATCACACCTAGCCCGCGCGCGTACGGGAAGGAAAGCACGGCGGGGAACATGTTGCCCGCTGGACATTCTTTCCATGGTGAACGGATTCTTCAAAGACGTTGTCGGGGGGCCTGACCAGCCCGATCTCGGCCTCTGCAGGATTCTATATTAAGAACTTACGCAAGGTTGCACGGCGATGCGGGGCGATGAGGTGCGATCAACGGGTTACGCGCGTTAATGCCGCCCTCTTATATTTGCGCGTCGCCGCGGATCGTTTTATTCGCGGCGACAAAGTTTTCCGCGTTGCTAAACCGGTTGCGCTTCGATCGGAAGTCTCAATGGTTGGCGCATTCTTGCCCGCATCACGAGCAACTTTCACCGTTCCCTTCTGAAAAATCTGCACGCCGGCCTGTCGCACGAACCGCGGCGCAACGCTGACGAAACGGAGATTTCGTGTGGTACCTTCTGTTTTTGAACGCGCAGTGGGCTGGATGAGGGGAGCACTGGATTGGGGTTGTGAGGGTTTATTCGAAATGTTGATTACTACTTAATTACTAGGGGTACTGAACGAAGTATTCATTTGTCTATCTAAAGGGTCATGCTCAGTCAGGAGGCCGAAAAAAGGGTGGTATTTGGAAATTTTTTACTCAAAAGCTATAATATATTTCTCAAAAAATCTTTTTTCCTTTTAAGGATTGCGTCTAGTACCGTGCATCGTATTTTTTTTATTTAAAAATATTTATCAATAACTGAGTTATTGGCTATCACTCGAAGGTTCTCTAAAGAAAAAGGCTTCTGCGGTGACCACTGCTGCTCGAAAGTCGATCATTTAAAATAAAAGATTCAAGAGAATTTACTTATTATATTATATTATCTAGTATTTAAACGAAGGTTTTTTCGAAATATTGATTTGGGGAAAAGTGGCTGATGTTTCAAGTAAAAGTTTCAATTTTTATCATAAATCTTGCCTAATTTTCGTGAATTAAAAGAAAACTAAGCATCGGATACAAAAATCCTTCGTTCAAATACTAGATAATATAATATAATAAGTAAATTCTTTTGAATTTTTTATTTTAGATGATCGACTTTCGAGCAGCAGTGGTCACCGCAGAAGCCTTTATTTTTAGAGAACCTTCGAGTAATGGACAATAACTTAGTTATTGCTAAATATTTTTAAATAAAAAAAATACGATGCACGGTACTAGATGCAATCCTTAAAAGGAAAAAAGATTTTTTGAGAAATACGTTATAGCTTTTGAGTAAAAAATTTCCAAAGAGCACCCTTTTTTCGGCCTCCTGACTGAGCATGACTCCTTAAAGCGAAGAGTCGCAGAGGATGGTTCATAAGTTGTTTTGAATTTTTCACACAAAATTTGGGGGTACACATTGCATCCTGTCCCAGGGTTAGAGAGAACTTCTGTATAGTCCTGAATCCGCCAAGCTTCCTTTTGTGGGACAAGCTATTTTGTTATTTCATTATTTCGTAGTAGGTGTGTTCGATCCAGACTGCAGCCAGGTCACGTCACTTTCAAACCCACATTAATCCAGTAAGATTGCTTCATTAAAGATCGTAAAATTAACGCTACTAAATTTCGTCTGCGCAGCCACTTATCGTTACTCGAGAAACAGCACTGAAGTCGTAACATCTGGTGGCGTAACTGTAGTTTAAGCCGCGATACAGATTACACGCGGTGACTAGGTGGAAATAACGCTGCTTTATGCAGATGAAGCGTGTACTTCATCTTCGTCACGCGTTATAGTTTTGTCGTGGAGCAGCCTTGGCGAGCCGGCAGGCTATACCCGTGTACCGATAAGATCTCCGTGCGTGATTAATTTTATCTAAAATCATTAAGCCCGCATAACGCGGCGGTGTTATCGCGGATGCTGCTAGGGACAAGGAAATTGAAAGGAACTTTAATTACAATCGTTCGAAATTGCAAACCTTAGTACTAAATCATAATATAATAGAATGTGGAAGTTGAATTGCAACTTCGTTGGGATGGGTAATTCATTGAGGATTTATGGGATAATTCGTAGTGGCTTTAAATCGAATCGACATCATACGAGTTTAAGGTTGCATCGCGTTCCAGGAACTTCTAAATAACAACCTCTAACTACCGCACCTCGTATCCCATCAATTTCGCAATTAACTTCATTCATCAAAACGCCTGTACCCTGCGTTCCATATAAGAGTGTACCACCGCCCCTACCGATTTGCGACCTATCTGCGCAGCTTCCACGGATCTGACACACTTGATTGGTCGTTGCACTTTTGCGATTGGTCGTAGCACTTTCGCTGCTGGTTTACTACCAATCAACAGCGTATCCCTGCGCGAAACGAGTATGCTCTAATGTGGAACGCAGTGTAGTTACAACCACAGCAAAATTGTTCGTAAGAAAACCACTCCTTCATGGGACACCACTGGCTTCGAACTTCCTATACTCTTATCTACTACAACGGAAATAAATAAAAATCAATTTGAGCTTAAACCACACGTTGAAGATGAATTTCGTATTATCTGAAAAGTCTTCTCTCCTCTCACAACCCACGCGTTACAAACGCACCAATCACTACCTTGCAAAAGACCGTCAGGCATCGCAGGAGCTGCAAACTGCAGGCGGGCAGAGCCTCTGAATCGCGAATGTTTCATTGCGATGAGCAACGCAACAAAAAGAAAAATGCAAATCCCCAAGCGCCCCGCCGGAGAGTTTCGATTTAGAAGTTCGTCCAGGACGATGAATCCTCCCGAAGGCGAGGACGAAGCTCTTGAGATCCGAATGGAAGCCGCGAGCCGTGGATCTATATTGAGGATCTACAGCCGGGTTGCATAACAATGCCGGGCAATGTTACCTTCATGCATAAGTATCTATGCAAACCCAATAGCGATCCTGAAGAGGCAGGACGCGCGGTGAGATAATATTTTCATATGAATACAAATGGCCCCCGTCCCATCTTTCTCCGTCTCGCGGTTGGCTGCAGGGCCGTCTCCTTTTCCTTCGCCTCTGTACGTATCCTCGCAGGGTCGCGAATGCTTTTTGTCGTAACGGCTGCCTCGACTATTTCCTCCGTCGAGAAGTTGCGGAATCGTTTTACTTTCAACCAGAGCGCGCTGAAAGGAAGTTTCTGCCGCGGGAATAATGTCCCCGTTTTAGTATTTAGCTGGGGACTGCGCGTGGCACGCTTGTCGCGCGTAAATCTCCAGACGCTATGTGTCTTTGGGATCTCCTGTTCTAGCGGTCCTGGGAAAAGCGAGTTTTAGTATTTTTAGAGGCAGTCGGTGACAAAGCATGGAACAGCTATCATGGTACCTACCACCTCTTCGAGTATGATGCAATGAAAATGTTATAGAACGGAGCTCTTCTGATGCCCTTTGAAATCTGCAATTTTATAATTACAGATAGGGATTAGGTACCAATCAACGGGGATCAATTCGATTCCACTTGCACGATTCACAAGCTTCCACTAGATCCTTAGTTATGTAATTTTGGAAATGACCATGGTTAAATTGATTTGGGCTTCGATCAGTCCAGTAACTACTTAGGTACACTCAAATGCACAGCTTTTAATCGTTCAACAACTTTTTGCCACCTATTCCCACTTATTATGGGTTAAAATGAACGTGTTAAAAGTCACTCCTGTAAGCTTCGCGTTAACTCTGGCGATTATCGTTGTGCTTGGAAAACGTGCAGCACAGTGCTCCACCATCCAAGCTAATCTCGATAAGACACTCGTGTACCGACGTGACAACCACTTTACATTGACGCGACACCGTAAATCATATTCACAAGCGGGACAGTTTGCATAACTGTCCCGTCTTATTTTTCCTACACTCGCGATCGATACGCGGGCGATAAGTGTGCAATAAATTCTGCTCGCCATCGCGCAGGACGCGCTTTTGTTCGTACGCATTACGGCGTACAGGATCCGTAATTATTTCACTGTCAATTATTTGCATCGGCGACGATGTGGAAATTCTAACGATCGCCAGAGACTGGCCTGTCGTTTTAGTGGCCGCGCTGGTCTGATGAAACCCGGGATGCAGATTAATGCTTCCTTCTCGTGCTCGTTACCCACACACCCTCCGGTCCTCTGTCAGACCTCGATAATCACCGGTTACCAATTGTTTATAAACTTTTCTCTTCATATCGCCGCGTTTCGCTTCGCTGCGCTTTGCCAAAATGCGCGACAGCCTTAAGGGGTTACACCTAGTCAGGCAGCCGGAAAGAGGCGAATGTTTGTGAATTTTTTTCGAAAAAGCGGAAGAATATATTCCTACAGAACTTTTTGCGCTTAAAAGAGCAACATTTAAAGAACATTTGGTAATTTTTTCGTTGAAAAATATTTACGTTTATAATAAAGTAACAACCCACATCCAAGAAGCATTTTTAAAAATTTGGTTTTGCGGTGAGCACTGTCATTCCGAACCAGCTTATCTAAAATCAAAAAACAAAAAAGATTTAGTTAGTATATTAATGTATCCTCAGGTTGACGGAGAGAATTTTCCGAAATATTAATTTAAAACAGAATGGCGGCTATTTAAAGTTTCGTGCAAAAATCACGCGAAAAAATCAGGATTTCAACTTTAAATAGCCGCAATTTTGTTTTAAATTAATATTTCGGAAAATTCTCTCCGTCAACCTGAGGATACATTAATATACTAACAAAATATATTCTCTTTTTTTTTAATTTTAGATAATCTGGTTCCGAATGGCTGTGCCCACCGCGAAACCAAATTTTTAAAAATGCTTCTTGGATGTCGGTTGTTACTTTATTATAAACGTAAATATTTTTCCACGAAAAAATTACCAAATGTTCTTTAAATGTTGCTCTTTTAACCGCAAAAAGTTTTGTAAAAATATACGCTTCCGCTTCTTCAAAAAAAATTCACAAACATTCGCCTCTAACCTACTAGTCAAAGCATAAAAATAACAGAAATTAACTCCGAATTCATAGTCAAGGTCATTCTTGCTGAGCTTCAGCGTGGACGCGTAAATTTACCCATCGAACTCGTAATCATCTTTCCCTACTCCTCACTTACAACTATCGAGATATTACCATGAATGCTACCATTCGATTGCACCGCTCCTAGCCATCATCGGCGGCATTGCGAGTTGCAGCCCGATGTCGAAAAATTGCACAGCCATCGGTGGGAAAAGTCACGGACGTGTAATACTTTTGTATCCCCCTGGCTGGCGGTGCCGCGTCGTTTCGCGCGAAATGCCGCGGCGGAGGTGAAAATTTCATTCGAAGTTCTGCGGTCTCCGTGGATAACTGTAATGAAGGTGGGAAGAGGGAGGCGAGCTCGAGGGAAAGGGAGAGTGGCGATCCTCTTCTTCGGTGTCGGCCGCGTGCACGAGGGTTATACTAGCTACCAATGAGAATTTCCGAGAATCGGGCAACGAAACGGAGACAGAGGCCAACGGCGAGAGAAGGAGGGAGTAAATAAATATTCTCAGGCACGTATAACGAGATGTAAACGAAGGCCGAAGTAAAGGGTACGAAGTAAATCTGGCCGGGCGAATTACAAGGCGAATATCACGGTCCGGCTACGTGTTTAGAGAGTTTCAAGTACGCGGACGGGGCTGAATAAGCGGATGTTCCTAGGCAACGAATTTCCGACCTCTTTGCCATTGTAGCGAGTCGCTAATGAAATTTTGTTAACGCGGCCGCGTGGCGCGTCTCGATAACGTTTCGTCTGGTTACACTGTCTTCCAACTTGATCTCTCCACGTGTTCTGTCGCCGTTCGTAATCGCAGTTTATAGTAGCTAGGTGATTGCGCCAAAAATTTCAAGTCGGATTAGCAAACACTTTCGTTTATATTACACGAGGGTTTAGCGCCGCAGGGGTGCACAGGGAGCCGTTTTCAGCGCCTAGCTGCGAGCAACCCGCCTGTCCCGTTGCTAAGGTTAGAATCGTTGAGGCAAACTGCAGTAGCGTACGTGCATTTGGTACGACTTGAACCAGCTATATACACTACTGCAGTTCTCCTCGCCGATTTTAACCTTAGCAACGGGACAGGCGGGTTGCTCGCAGCTAGGCGCTAAGAACGGCTCCCTGTGCACTACTAGTTTAGCCTGTATCGAGCGGTAAATCGTTGAAAGCCTTTCCTTTTCAACCTTGACGAACTGGCGTTTTCTAATGAAGCTTTTCACAGATCGTTCGTCGACGCTCCTTTCGTCCTGCTTGAAATTTCAGTAATAGAAAATAGATCCATAGCTTGGAAATTTCCTAAATTACTCTGGGGAACTTATGTACTTCAGAAAGTATACATACATACTCATGTTATCGTGGTCCAACGGCAGATACCTATAGGTAGTCTTTCGAGTAGAGTTCTCCGAGGGTTTTCTGGTAAATATAATCGTAATACTTATCAGGCTATCGAGTATAGTTGTGAACTCTAGCATTAAATCATATTATATTTTGGATCTAATGTGATTGAATGACCCTTCACAAAACTACTAACGGGAAGAGACGACCTGAAGGCGGTTTCCACGCATCGGAGGGAATTTCGTGATCAATCAGTTTAAAGAGAGGCTATTTTAAAAGGGGGAGGCCGATCGTGAGAACGCGTCGCGTAGAAGGAACGAAATTTTATTCCCCAAGATGCAGGCAGTGACATGGCGAAAGCCATTAACGGGAGGCCCCGCGTTCTTTTCTACTTCCTCGACGTCGCTGCTCGAACCGCCGATTTCTTGCCACCGTCGGATTAACTAGAAGGCATTTAGCGCTCCGGCTAATTGCTGGCAAGTATTCCGTTCACGGTGCACCGAACGCTTAATCGATTCGAGGTAATCGCACTGGCGATGTCGCGAGTCGTCTCGCTCTGTTTTTCGTCTCATCAAGTAAATCGCGTAAATTCCGTCGATCAAGCCTAATGAATCGACACGATTCTTGGCGAATCCTTCGGATAATGATTTCGATTTTCATTTCGATTGATACTGATCTCAAAATGACAGCTGATTTTTATGCAGATAGTGAGCAGGTGCCTTTCAAAGCTATCATTCTTCAGATTATTAGTATCGAATGCTACAAAGCACAAGTAGTTTTATAATAAAGTAGCACTGCGCAAATTCCAGTAGGGAATTGTCTGACCAATATCAGGTATATTCCCCTTGCAAAGATCATTCTTCGTTGACCCCCCATCGCTAAGTTATTCCAGCGAAAAAGGGAAAATAAAACATTGGGGAACGCTAGTAATTAAAAGTTCCCCATGTAGTGCTCCTCTTTTATTATCGAAAATACATCTAAATTCCTGCGCGCAAGCTTTGCTCCAATATCCGCGACTAATATCGTTTTAATAATGTAACTTCCGGCTTTGTGAGACGAAGGACAGGGTCGAAGGGCCCGTAAACACGTTCTTCAATGCGGTACACAGCACTGTTACTAATATTGACGGATAAAGGACGGGGACGAGGGGTGAAACGAATGCTTTGTGCAGCCTCGCCTCTCTCTCTCCCTCTTTTTCCCACTCTTAGGAGGAGGCCCAAGAAAGCCGAAGTAATAAGAGCGGCCTAAACTCCGTGAATCCTTTTATTAATCCGCGTGGCGGGATTGGATTTAAAGCTTCCGCCAACCCTCCACAGTTTTCAGCCCTCATTCCCTTCCCTTCGAGGCGCGCCACGAGTGAGAGGATTCCTGGAGATCCGCCGAGCTCTGGAGCGTATACGCTGAGTCACATAACTCAACACGGTTCATGTAATTTGTGTATCTTTTTTTTTTGGTGCAAGTAGGGGAACGTGGCACGGAAAATATTCTAAGAAAGTGGTCTATAGCAGATTAAAAGTATCCAGAGTGTAAGCTTTGGTAAAGTTCTTTTAGATACAGCAAATGGCTTTTGTGAGCTTTCCTTCACCTGTGATTTTAATAATGCAATTGGAAGTTGTAGATTGACATATTAATTCTTTGCACCTCAAAAGGGATGCTCTGAATATTAATTTTCGTTATATGAGCATACATCAACAAAAGTAATTGAAATTCAATTTTGAGTATGTCGTTAATGAGAACGTTGTAACACAATATGCTAACAGGTTGTACAAATTACTACATATAGGGTGACCTGTCCAGTGAATGAACGCTTAAGCTGCATGTTTGTTAAAATTAGTATTCAAAAGCCGTTATTTAATTCCCTGAATGTTATTGCTGCAAGCGAGCTGTTTTATTACTAAAGTCGGACATCCCGGAACACAATTTTAGCAATGTTTGATTGTTATAATTTTCATTAAAGGCTGGCAGAGGATTAAATAAAAAATGGGCCAATGACCAGTGAATGAAAATAAATTTCTAATGAATGAAAAGGGGTACCCCAGTGAATGAACGGGATATTAACAGTGGTTAGGTTTCCAATGCATTTAGACGATTTTTTGTGTAAATAATTTTTCATTCTCCAATTGCAATAATATTATTCACTTGATACTTTACTAGTCTTATAAGATCGTAATTATGCATAGTTGAAATTTGGTTTCTGGGGTGGGTTCACCTAACCTCCACACTGGCGGCGAAAGTTGTCAAGAGAAAAAAAGAACGGGTAAGCTGTTCATTCATTGGTAAACTAAAAAATGTCCAGTAAATGAACGGCCGTTCATTCATTGGTATCTCCCATCCAATGCATGAACACCTAAAAATCTCGACAAATTCTTAGAAACCCGTTATTTCATACAGTCTCTTTTGTTAAAGGAACATCTAAACAATGTAATTATAACAACAAATTACGTACAAGACTTACCTTGAACTTGTGGGAAGCCATGAGGGCAACTGTTGAATAAACGGAATTAATGCCGTATTGGTTATAAGTAAAAAGAAAAAGGCTTTTGCGAGACATCGGTGGGTGCCCACTCTAAATTTCGGTGTAAGTTTCAACGTGAAGTGAGCGATAGGCATTAATTTTTCGTATTATATGAGCAACGTTCATTTACTGGGGGTGTTCATTCACTGCACAGTTCACCCTATATGAAATTTTAATTGCGCTTTGTAAACAGCTGTAATTAGTCGTGTGTATTGTTCAAGATTATTGTGGAGAGACAAAAGGTATTGACCAACGTGCATTGATATTAATTCTTCATATTTCGTGAGATATCAAAGGCTGCATAAACGTTCTATAATATTTAACACGTATTTCGTTCGAGCTCACGAGCTTTTTATAAAGTGGAATGAAAGGAGGTCCGACGATAATGCAAGAAATTATTCGTTCAGAGGACGGAAGAGGATAAAACCGATTTATCATTTCTTTCATCACAGATGCAATGACTTAGGCTGGGAAAGGGACATGATCTTCGTATACTTCTTGATGACCCGCGAAAGCGTCATAATTGCGATCTAACTGACAGCGTATTATTGTGAACTTACTTAAGCTTTTAGATCAAGTGCACAAGTGGTTGATGCTTTATTAGTTTCCGTATGTATCGCAAAAGCGGTCATTTCTGTACTTGTGTATTCGTCATTTATTCTTAACCTTAAGGCTCCTTCGGACTTTAGTTCAAATTGATATTTTTCTGCAATTATTTTGTTCCCAGTTATTGTACAACAGTCTCCTTGCATTAGTTCGAGGAATATAAAGAGTCCACAAAAATATGGGGGGAGCGATGAAATCATCACTAATAGCTACCTTAACATGCACTTTTTATTGGCCTGGATAAAGAGAATATCGTTATTTTAATTGAATAAGAAATTGATTTCGATAAGACTGGTTTTCACGTGTTCGCTTGGATCGTTTTTATTACATCAAAGATATTTGGCGTTGGGAGGTTTCGCTATCTTTATAATGCATATAATTGCCACTTGCAGGTGAAATCTGATACAGGTTCCCAGTAAAAGCTGCGAGACAAGTGTATTTTAATGTTTCCCTGTTATTATATCATTTTTAAAAGATACTATTAAGATCTATCGAGTTAACGGTTATCTCAAGGATAATTGCGGGTTGCTTCGGGCTTTCAATCATAGAGTCCATAATTTTAATTATAGACCCACACGCATGATTTTAAATCTTGCATCCGAAAGAATGCACGCGAGCACTTGATGATCTGGAAGTATGTATCAACGAATATGGTTGCGAAAGGGTTAACGAATTTTTAATTCAACTGTAATCAGTCATATAGCCGTGCATTCCTCCTTATAGCCTTTTTATAAAACTGAATTAACTGTGTCGCATTACGTACGCATACCAGGAAGCAGTATTTCTAACTCTTTTTAAATAAAATACATAGAACCAACTAATTGAAACATTCCCTTCGTTTCATCGGTCACCTAAATTACAGACTTACATCTTAAACATTCCCCAAACCATTAGCAGACAATCTTACCTCGAAAGGAGTGCCTTACTCTCAAAGAATCCTCACCAAAGTTCAACAACCTCTCATCAAAAATCGCCCCTACTCTGTACCCACTTGGTACCATTATTTCTGCACACCCTGGCCCAAAAACAGATATCAAACCATCCACACCTCGCCAGCAGTCTACCATCTCAGCTCCACAGACAAAACGAACGATTGTCTAGCGAAGCGACCTCTTCTCCCCCGATATTCGAAACTCGCGATACACACCAGCGCGTTGTGTTATTTGGAGCCAGCGGCAGGAACGAGGCATCGGGATCAGAAAGCATGAAAAGCCGCGTGCTCGGTGACCCATGGGATGCGCACGAGGACCAAGCTGCCCACGCCGTCCATGACTCACAGCATTCTTCCCCTCGAAGAAACGATAAACGGCCGTGTCCTCGCCCTCCGCCGAACTTGCCCGGGACGAGGAAGTTTCCTGCATTCTTATTGTGCCCTCCTCCTTCCGTTTCTGCTCGCACAAAAACCATACGGTCTGGCGAGCATGTCTGGTGGGCAGCGAGTAGGCGCCAGGGTCCACCCCTTTCCGCAGCCCCCGAGACACCGGTGTTGCAGTCTTGCCCCGTTTCACCCCTTTCCCTTTCTCTCCCGTGGCCGTTAGAGCGAAAACGTTCTCCATTAACGCCTCTTCCTCCTTTCCCCCCTCCTTTTGTCAGTTGGCAGACGCGGCCGCGCGCCAAAGCGATATTAAAAACTGCCTCGCGCTGCAATAAAGCTAACTGGCTCTCGCGCGAGCGTATAGGTTCCTCCCGATGTTACGGGGCGCTGATTTCCTCTATTCCGGGCGACACCCCGAGACACGCTTTGCCGCTTCTTCGATTCTCAGACGCAGGCATTCAGAGGACCACCTGTCTGTCGGAGTTCGGGATTCTTGGCGTTGTACAGGAGCTCGAGATTTTGTTGCAGTTTGAATTCCTCGGGTGAAGAGTTCGAGAGTTTCTGGGACCTCGCGTCTTCGTCGTGTTTGCGGTCTTGAAATAGAGATTGAGTAGCTTGAAGTAGAGGTTTCGTGTGATTGACGCTTTTCGCTGCGCTTGTGAGTTTCAAGGATTTCAATAAACTTTCCGCTTTCCTTTTCGATATCCAAATAGAATTCACCTTCTCTCCAGGTTTAGTGTTCTTAGTTCTTTGGAGCCTCTCCATACTTTACTGCTTTATAACCATACAATTCTCGCGACACGCAATAAAATTCTCTCCGCCAGGTGCCTCGCAAGCATAGAATCCTTTGCGCCGAGTAGAATGGTGTTATTAAGAACGCAGAGGAGCACGAGGACAATAGTTATCGATATCTCGCCATAAATCTGCCGTTGAATGAAAATCAGGCAAGACAGGCGCACAGCTAAGTTCATTTCCTCGCGAGATCGCTTTGAAGAGTAGAATCAGCCGTAGGTATCATAGGCAGACACCTATACGTCGCGATTCCAGGGGTTCCGACGTCTCTGCAATATATTTGCCTGTCTCTCTGAAAGGAGCACTCCTCGCAAAAACTACTAGCGTCACAAAGGGACGGTTAGTTCTCGCGAACAATTTATTACCATCCTGCTGGTCCTTCGCTCCGGAAGCGGTGCGTGCACCCGCGCGCGGCGAACATTCCCCCCGGTTGTCTGTCACATAAAACGGCGGATCGAAGGCGAGGAGGAACGAACAGCGCCGCGAGAAATTGTCCTTCTCTCGTTTTCGCCGCGGCCGGCGTCTGCAGAAGGACGCGCCGAAGGAAGGAAGGAAGAAGAGCGGCGGAGGGAAGGGGCCGAGAGAAGGGTGGAAAAAGGTGGAAGGCGGGGGCTACTTTCAGGCGGCGGAAGAACCGCGTCGCGAGCTCTGGAGTGGCGGATATAGAGTGGCGGAAAGACGAGGGACTCTATTGCTTCGCCATAGGGAGGAAGAGGAGAAAGAGAGGCTGGAGAGCGTTCCCGTCGAGCTTTGATATCCCAGCGAGGCACAAAGAGTTGTCGCCCGGGCTCCGTGTGTAATGTAATTGCGTGGATAGGCACGTAGCTATCTGCCTAGGCACTCCATTCGCTTATTTGCACCGCGAGAAAGACACCGTGGTAGCTGATGGGCGGAGGAGGAGGGAGGGACGCGTCTCTTGGCTGGTACTTTTTCACCAGCCGTGCTGGAGCGTGTCTTTCGGCAGCTTCTGGGATGAAAGGAAATCCCCTGGTGATGGCGAATTCGCGTTTCGCTGGTCCACGTGTCCCTTTGTCAGCGGGGAATGAAACTGGCCCTGGGTGGAGAGGTGTCGTCGCCGTCATAGGGCTTTTAATGAAAGTGCTCGCGCTGAAAATTCCGCGCGCGGGCATCGAGAAACGTTTTAATCGGCCGCGGCTGCGGGGAAAAAACGCGGGACCGTTTAAAGTGATTGTCGCTCCCGTCTTCTTTGCCGGGCGACGCGGTATGAAATGAGTTTCTTGAACGCGGTTTCTCGAATCGCGGCCGACGCTCCCGGGGAATTCTGTTCGACAGAATTTTTGCTGTAATTGAGATGGCGGTCGGTGGGGTGGGTACTCTTCTTGCGGTGTTGCGTCACCGAGATTGACGCTCCAGAAGGATGCATCCGGGTGTGAGACATCCCACGAGCATTTTTGTCTCTCTTCGGCGTATTCAGCCGGCCCCTTTCTTCGCCAGCCTCTTTTTCCTCGGCATAGGAGGCCTACTACGTACTATGTAGCGTTCTTTGTCGAGGCTGTGGTGAAGCTTATGCTCGATTAAATTCTGGAAATTGAAATCGCTTGCCTGATAGCGTTTTCTGCCGGAGCCTTCCGTTTCTGAGGGAATCAGCTATAAGGATGGCTTATATTAGACTTCGGGTATACAGAAAACACTGAGTTTTAGTAACACAGTGTAGGTATATTTACATTCATCAACTTCTGTTTGATTATTTATTTATTTATTTATTTATTTATAAACGGGCCGAAGGCCTCTTTCATAAATGTTTACAAAGGAAAAAGAACTTCACTAATGTCAATATTCAGGTCAGAAAAACAGGGGTTATATCCATTTTCCGGGATCTTGTAATTAGTAGTGCTATTTCGATAGACTGATCCAAAAACGTGCTAAATAAATTCGTAATTTTATCATCATCTGTTGCCACATTTTCTTTGTAAAACATGTTACATGGCAAGCCAGACGTTTTGCGCTTAGAATTTATGAAACTCCAAAAGGATTTAATGTTATTATTTTGAACCGATAGCTCAGTTTTGCGTACGTAATAGGAGTAACAATGTTTAGCAATTCTCTTACATTCGGCTCGCAAGTTGACAAAAGTTAAGTAGTCAGACAGTTGAGAGCTCTTTTTAAAGGCTCTATGAGCCTGTTTCTTTTTACGAACCAGTCCAATTAAGGTACGAGAAAACCATATATTTAAATCGGGTGGTTAAATGACCACATAGCAGCTCCCTTAGCTCGTGGATCATAAACCCAGTACCGCATAAGAATTCGTATGATTCATTAAAATTGTAAAAAAAGCAAGATTCGTGGAAAGTTAATTTAAGATGATCATTCAGCTAATTCGTGATATATCCTTCTCTACCTAATTATTCTTCTTCATATCTAAATTCTTTCGAAGAGAATTTCTTTCCCCTTAATTCCAGTTTAATTCTGAACACGAAATCGCTGATCTTTAACGTTTCCTCGATATTCGCGAGGACGCGCCTGTCACGAAATAATTTCGCATCGACATCAGAGGGGTTCTGTACGCGTAGCGGGGTAGAGGAAGCATTGACGGGGACGCGGTGTTCGAGACCCGTGTATTTAAATACATCGCGAGAGATGGAAATGTATTTAGACGACAGCTCTTCTGAAAGGAAAATAATTTGACATATTTTAAAAGTTGGAATGCCGCTCGAACTTCTAAAGCCGCCCTCGGCTCCTTCGCTCCCCGGGGCTCAGCTGAGGGGGCGGAAAGGTGTCGAGGTCGCGGCCGGGGGGTGTCGCGACACGAAGAAGACGATGGTGCCAAGTAATTTTAAAGCGATTTTTTACCGAAAGAAGTTTGCATTAATTGGAGGCTTACCCGAAACCTGTTCCCTACCTCTCTTTTTATCCGCGTTTCGCGTCTCCGTGTGATTACACTTATTAGATCCCATTAAATGTCGAATCCACGAAATTGAAAATTAAACGATACTAATTTAAAGGGGCTGGCTTAAAACAATCCGCAGAGTGCCTAATTGTAACCTACCATTTCGCTCCAAAGATACATTATCAACCCAATGTACTGCAAACAACTCGCCCAGCCTCAGCAAGTCGAATTGAAAATTCACACCCTCCTGAGTGAGGCCAAATCCGATTCCCTCGCTGAAGATACATTCAATTACTCCAATTACCCTTTCAAAATACCCACTTGCACTCACTGGCGTCACTTTCGAACTTATGTGTCATACCAAGTCCGAGTAAAATCAAGAACAATTGAATACAGCTCTTGTTGCAACATTTAGCGCAGAGCAGAGATGGGCAAACAATTTTCTGAAATAAAAATTTGTGTAGGGTAAACCAACCAGTGAATGACCGAATTGTTGAATCTATGAACTTTTGAGACTAAGGAGGGAGCCCTATTTAGGACGCTAGGAATAAGGTGATTCTTGGGAATTTATTTCTGAGAAACTGTTAAGCGGATCTTTTCCAAACTTTCAGGGTATTTTAGTTCACATTCAAACAATAAAAATTAATTTTTTCGTTACGAAGTGTTCGGTAGAAATAGAGATATACGAACACTGGTTTGCGTTCAATTACTGGTTGGTTTACCCTACGAAATTTTTATTTCAAATCATTTTCTGCCCATCTCTGCCCCAGAGGAATCGTTTATCGAACCGTGCGTAGGAATTCGAGGAGCCCCTGAAAGAACCAGAGCGACGACGACGCGAAGTCGCGATCGAAGGAGAGAGAAAAACGAATCGTCTAAAAATTTCCATCGCCGGTACCCGAGCAACAGCCACGCTTAGAGGGCGAGAAAGGAGATGGTTCGCGGGAAAGGGGTGGAAACGAGGGAGGAGGGTGAGCGCGGTTACCGTGGCTTTATCCTCATTCCGGCAGGGGCGTAAAAATAACGAACGAACTGTCTAGGTGAGCGCTTTCGCGGGTGCGCCCCGGGGCTATGGGAATCGGTTGTGCAGCCCGACCACCCCCGACTCGACACCCACCCCCCCCCCCGATGCCGTGTACGCGGCCCGGCATGAATATTGCCAATTTACGGGTGGAGGAACGTACGGTTTTCACCTAACCTAGCTCCGTTCTCGTTCGAAGCTACGTAGAGAGAGCGTGCTCTCTCGTCCCGGTCCATCCCTCCAGCCGCCCCCTCAGCCTCCATCTGCGCCCCCTTTTTCTCGTTTCGTGCGCCTCTGCCTCGCATTCTGTCTTCCTCCCGGAGAAAGGAGCCCGGAGGAGAGCGAGATGAAACGAGCCGAGGCGGAGGAAGAGAAGCGAGCGGCCGCTTGACGCGATATTGGAAAATGGCGTCGATGTGTGCGCGCGGGAGGGTGGCTGGCAGGTGGAGGGTCGCTGGAGAGGCTCCGTCTCTCTCGCGCGCGATCCCACTGCCACCCTCCCCCGTTCCTGCCGCGGGAGAGTGGGGAAAAATAAAATAAATTGCTCAACATATCCAATAAGGTGGCAGAGCCGTTGCCCGGGCGACGCCGACTCACTACTTTCCTCTATGCTTCCCAGAGAACCGAGAGATGTTCTTCCCTCTACTCACTCTCCCCCTTTCTGGTTTTCAGCCCCTTTCTTCCTCTTTCGTCCGCCGTTCTGCCTGTCGTTTCTCTTTCTTTCGCTGTTTCCCTCGCCGACCGTTTGCCTTCCACCCTCGAGCATCCCTGTCGCGCCGTAACTTTCCGCGGAGTTCGACGAGGTCAGAGAAGAACGGAACTGGGAAAGGAACGAGTTGCAGCAACCCTGCGCCTCCCTTTCTCCTTTGATTGTCCCTTTCTTCTAGTCTCCTTCCTCTTCCCGCCTCCATTCCTTCCCCGCCTTCCTCCGCCTGTGACGCTGGCCTCCGCTTCTGATCTTCTGCCTCCTCTCATCTGCTCGTTCTTCCTTCTTTTCTTTTTTGGCGCCACCGCATAATACGCGCACGATAGCTAGCTAGCGGATCGCTGGGACCTCCCTGTCGATATTACCATACATATAGGACGGGCCTGTTACAACCCTCCCTTCTTCCTGCATCGAGATTCGCCCCGAGATTTATCTGGCTTACGTGCACGTACAGGTGGCTGCCTCGCCTCCAACGATTCCTTCGAGCTCACCCTTTGAGAATAATCGATGCGTTTCGAGGCGCCAGCGGAAGAGATATCGGGAAATCGTTACTACGGCGATGCTCCTGGCTCGTCAGACGATTCCGTCCCGAAACGTTCGCGTTTTCGACGATCTTCCCTTTCTTTCTCGCTTCCCGACGAGTTGCCTGTGTAATCTTGGCGGAGGATGTATTTAGAATTTTACCTTGGTATGAGATGTGATGCGTCGTTCCAGTAGTGCAAGTGACTCACTGTCCTCAGTTTATCTTGCGTGGAATAGGTAGGTACAAGGATCTATTGTCTCAAGTATTCTAAATATTTTGTTGCGCGGATGTTGAGAAATCCAAGGCTAGGTTCTAAATCCTCAAAGAAAGATCCGTATCCTAAGTTCCAAGTCTGAAACGTGATTGAAGATAGAAGAAATACGGTAGGTACTGAAATCTGAAGAACAGAATAGTATTGATCGAGTGTCAGCACAGATTTCAACCCTTCTCGGCACATTAAGAGATACAAAAACCAAAAAGACAACTCTAATTTCACGTCCATCAAGGTGAACGCCTATCTGCCTGGGACCACACTCATCCCGCGGTAATTAGAAAGGGTGAATACAAGTGTAGCAAACGGTGGAAATAATTACACCTGGCGCAGCACAAACTGTAACGACGATGGTACCATAATTCCCGCTCGTTCGCCATCCAATATTCAGGTAACTTAACAATTTTGCCGTTGCTTCGGCATCCTATCATTTGCCCGACTTGCTAGTTAATTATCAATCAAGGGGACTGTCGCCGAACGTCCTCCGTACGAGAGTGTTATCGCCTGCAATAATAAAGTCCCATCGTTTCGAAAAGTAGCTTCTTCTACGGAAAATCATAAAGGCAATCAACAGAAAATTCCGATTCACATTTATCTTATTTTCAATATCCGTTTCATCCTCCAAATGACAGATCGTCTATTCGGAGTACCTACGTAGCACCTTCCTACCCATACTTTCCCTTAAAATATGTACCTATCTATTATAACGTCTGTGTATGCTCGCTTCGTCCCTTTGAGATTTTCATAATAGTACATTGCGTGACAAGGGAGAGAAGAAAGCGATTTCGACGAGCGTGAAGTTCTTCACGCGAGGCAAAATCGCGTCTCTTCCTTGTCACGCACAATCCTTTTTTCTAGAAATTTATTATTTATAATTATTTACAAAGTTTAACTTAACCTACTGTGCACGCTTACCTGTAAACACAAGATACGACATTAAAAGCTATTATTCCACAAAGATTTATGTAGGAGAGTGACAATTTATTCAAACAATCCTAATCAATTAGGTTTTAAACTACACGTGGCTTTTCTCTCTCATCAGCTCTGTTCGTCCGCCCTCTTGTTCCACAGACATGCGCAATACGTCTCTAATTCGGAATGAGTTTTAAAAGGAATACGTTAGTTTTACAGAACTTCTATCTTATTTATTTTACGTGTTTATAAACGGAGTGTATGTTTTGCATTTTATAATTGTTTTTTTTTAAATTACGATAAGAATAAGTAAGTATTTTTATAGACATTTCGAGAAAAATAAATTTAAATGCAATTTCAACAGTCGTTTTGTTGTTATACATAAATATATTCAAGTATTAATCTGAAAGGTCCATAGATTCAACAATTCGTTCATTCACTGGTTGGTTTACCCTACGTCTGAAATTGGTCATTTTGCTACCGCTCAGTAGGCGTAAAAAAACACACATTTTCATGCAAGTGTTGAAAAAATTTCTTTCCAACACCGTCGGCTGAGACCGAGACCTTTGAATTCCAGGAGGTAGGCAATATCGAAATGGCTGTTAGCCGCGGCACACATTACAGTCTATGTTCTTGGAGTTTTAATTACGAAGCGCCAAGGAGCGCGATCGCGCGGCTTCGTACGAAAACGCTTAAATTCCAGCGATGTTGTTAGGCGCTGAAGCACACGGGTGCACGCACATACCGCCGCCAAATTGCCGTTCCTTTTTGCCTGGCTGGAAAAATTGGCAAAGGCAGTCGGTACGCCTCCTCCTGCAATATGTAAAATAATGACGGCCGCCTGAAAGGAATGCATAATGAGAGATATCTCCCGACGTGCACCGGGACCGAGGCGCCTCCTCCGCCCTTCGACCCTCCACCCACACGTGTCTATCAGCATACGAGTATGCATTATCGTTACGCCGCGCACACGCGCGCTACCGTCGAGAAATTTCATGGAAATTTCGAAATCGAGGACCCGCCACGCACGTCTTGCGGCCACCTTCGCCGTCGCTGGAAAATGTCTCGATCAGCGCTGCATTTCCATTTTTATGACAGCAATTACTTGTCGCTACTGCCCGTGCAACCTTCTACACCTTTACCTTGGATTTGCGTTTCGTGTTCATTCAGGTTGTTTCATCGTTTAGATGTGGAGGATTTTTGGGAGATTTTGTATCTTAATGTTCGATGTTAAAGGGGTGGAAGTGTTGTACTACGGTCTTTCTGAACACTTCTTCTCAAGATTTAATACGGCTAGCTATCTGAGTTTAGGGGTTTCGTTCCCTTAACCATATTTTAATTTTTACTCGACTTATACTACGCCAAAGAAAATGTTTAAATTCTAATATGGGACGAGGAGACCCTATAGAATTTTATAATTTATTTCAAATAATTTAAGTTATTTAAAATAAGTTATTTTATTGGGAGGATATTATTACAAGGATAATATTACGAAAAAAATGAAGTTTTTGTTTCAAAGTGTTGCCACTTTGCTATCTTTCAACCGAACGCAGAGACTCTACGTCGAACGATGGACAATTTAATTTTATTTAATTTTATTAATTTTTACTCGGCTTATAGTACGTCAAAGAAAATTCTTAAATTGTAATATGGGACGAGAAGATCCTATAGAATTTTATAATTTATTTCAAATAATTTAACTTATTTAAAATAAGTTATTTTATTAGGAGGATATTATTACGAAAAACATGAAGTTTTTGTTTCAATGTGTTGCCACTTTGCTATCTTTCAACCGAACGCAAGACTCTACGTCGAACGATAGACAATTTAATTTTATTTAATACCATCGCTCAAATTCCGTCTCAGGAATCTCCTCATTATAAGTCACGTACCGTTAGACCGCCCACGTCGTCACATGCCATAAACCGCCATCTTTGTATTTAGGAAAAGAAATGAATAATTTTTTTGTATTGTTCGAACATTTATTATCAAAAAGAAATTTCTTCTAAGAAACTGTTTCCGTTGCTTCAAAATGAATTCTTAAAACGTGGAACTTCTTGATCTGGTTAATGGGACTTAACCCATTAAGTAAAATACAGATCGCAATAGATAAACGACAAAAGTACCTACGGTCCCCGTGTACACGATCTTGAAAAGTAAGATGCAGCAAAAAGCTCGCCTACCGCCACCTTTTAGCATTATTTATTCCCAGCACTGCCGCCTGGCAACGTCGTGCCGCGCCGTGGTACGCAAATTCGTGGCATTAGTATGGCGGTAGGTTGCCGCGGGGACGCAAAATGCAACGCCCGCGAAAAAAGAAACCGGCGAGCGTTCCAGCAAGGGTAGCCCCATCAAACCACGCCTCGTACGTGAGGCATGCGTTCAAGATACTCGGTCGGATAAAGAATGCTTGCTTCCGATTGGTCTCTGCCCACCCAACCCCCCTCGATATACTTAGCTGACGCGTGTGGGGGTGCAGACACGCGCAACCCTCTCGCGACACGTGTGCCGTAAGACTTGTACGGCTTCCTGTGCCCCGTATCCGCTGGTACACGGTAGCCTCCACGGACGTGTGCCAATGGTCGCCGACGGATGTCACGCGAAGCACACAACTGCGTGCTCGCGTGCATTATTGCGCGCGCGGTGCCGTTACCCCTCGACGGGGTGGTTTCTTCTTGGAGAAACCATTCCGCGAAGCCGGCGAAATGCGGAGGAGAGAGGCGACCTCCTTTTCTTCGCGGGATCTTCGTACGTGGCCCCAGGGAAGTCGTACGTGTGTAATCTGCGCAAGTCAGCCACCCTCGTGTGTTAGACTCCACCCTGGCAATCAATCAAGGCCCCCCTTGCTCCGCGGCACTTGGACGACCGAGCCGGCACAGCCAACCGAAGCGACGTTCTATCGGCGAAAGATAAACCTTGGATAGGGGGACACGGAGTGGGTGGCACTCGACGGTGCGATGGAAGAAGGAAATTCGGATGTCGGGGCTCGGTATGGTTGAACGGATCGCGACGTTTCTTCTTGGCTCGAAATCCGCGAGCATCTGACTTCGGTGTGATATAGGGGTAGTTTTCTTACGAGACTGTATATTTGGCTGATAAATACGTTTGTATTTTAAACGTGCGAAATGGGTAAGTATACGCGTCTCTTAGCAAGACCTCGAATTCCTTTAAATATATTTCACGATCCTCCCACGTGTTGCGAGAGAAATGGAGTGGGAAGGTTAAACATTATAGGGTCGCGAGGTTTCGGCTGGCTCGCGAGATTCGCTTGGGCAAGCGTTCCCGGTGGAGTGGCCCAATCGAAGACGCTCGTTTCCGCGAGCACAAAGTCGCCGTCTCACCTGGAGGCGAGCACTCGAGCCGGTCCGTCGACACGGGGGGAAGAGGGAGAAGTGAAAAGGAGGAAAAAAGCGAGGGAACAAGTGGCCAGGTAGAGCCTCAGCGTTGAAGTGGTCGAGTGGAGTCGAGTGTGGAGGCAAGAGTGGCCGAAGGCACACGGCCGAGCCCTCCTCTCATCCGTCTCGAGCTGAAAATCGATAGCTGGAAAAAGGGTTAAAATCCACCCCTGGCGGCGTGGGCCGCGAAAGAACCTGACTCAGGGGTGGACTGGCTCCGGCTGGAAGGAGGAGGCGGAGAGACAGAGGGAAAAAGGAAGGAGGAAAGAGGTTGAGGGAACGCGACCTCGGTGAAACGAGATTTACATACCTACCCGGTGCGCCTACTCTTTCAGGGAGCCCCCTTGTTAGCCAAAACTTGCCTCGTCTGCGCGATCCCGTTAGCTTTTACCACGCTCAAACATCGCCCGGTCGTTAGCGGGGTAAAACTCGCTGGAAATGGAAGTTTCTGGGCCGCGAGACTGTTCAAGTCCGAGGGAACGGGATGATCCGAAATTTCAGAGGGTCCTGTTGAGTCTCAGATGCTCGCGGTGTTGCAAACTTTGAGCGGAACGAGGGAACAGTTTTGGGGGTGGCGCTTGATATGCAGCACTCTGTGAAGGGTGTGGAGGGAAGTCGTAGGGTGGTGTTCGAGTTGCTGGTTTGATTTTTTTTATGTCGTTTTGCACACTGCTCGATGGTTTAGTAATGACGGATTATACGAGATTTCTTTTAGGATGACAATTAAAGTACGAAACATTTTGGAATTTTTTATAGGAAAATGGGTTTGTTTGGGTCGTGTTGTTTTCTTCTCCAGATGATTTGAGCATCTTTTAGGAATACAGATCTCTGGTGTCTTTTTTAAAATAGCAAAGCGTATACGCTCAAGAACATCGATATCATGTGGTGATTAAAACGAATTAATTAAAATAAAGTGTAGTTGTAGCTGAAATTTTGATATAGGTACTTCAGTACCATTAGATAGAAAATGATTATTACTTTACATTACTCGTTAGTTATTCTGCTATCAATGATACGAAACCATAGTTTATTTAGAAGAAAAGTGTATAAGAAAGATCTTAACAGCATTGAAAATCACGTTCGAGAATTGAATTCGTTTGAGAATTTCATCACTGTGCGAATAGATTTTCTGTAGTTGTCGGACAAGAAAGCAGAGAAGGCGAAATAGAATAAAGACGTGGCGTGTGTACGAGCCGCGGCAGTTCGCGGAAAATTGGAAAATAATAAATTGCCAAACTACTTTAAAGAAATTAGAGAGGTCCGCCCGAATGTTCCCCGGCGGAATTTTTTTCCCGCCGTAAACTTCCGTTCTCGTTGATATTGATTAATTTGCTTAAAAAGTTCCCGGTTGCACCGCCTCCTTCCTTCTTGCTCGCTCTCCCCTTATTTCCCTTCCCGTCTGTTCTTTCCTTCCACTTTCTCCTCGCAGTTTTGTTACTCCTTTACGCGTGCCTAGCATGCAAAGCTTCGAGGCTTTGAAACTTGTATTTTGAAATTCAAAAAATCACTGAAAGGTATCGGGAAAATACTGTTTCTGGATCACCATAAAATAACGCAATGGTATAGTCAAATAACAATCTGAAAGGTATACAGTGGAAGTAAAATTAGAAAAAAATAAGACATTGGAGAACTGACGTGCTAACGAATAACGAATAGTATTATTACTTTCAAAACTTAAGCCCAGTTCAAGGTTCATATCTGATATTTGATATCACTGTTGACATAAATTATTTGTATTATCAACAATTATTTCTCTTACAACTAACTAATTGTATGCGATACAATTTGGGTGGTATATACTTTGTCCAAAACGCGATGTGTACGCTTCGGAAACAGTGTCGAAACCGCGGTACTAAAATGTGCAGAAAGTTCGCGCTATTATATTCCTTGATGACTGGAAAGTCGCATTAAGCGAGATGTAGGTCGGCCAGAGTTTTCCTTCACCTCCGTGCCCACGTTTCGGCTTCGCATAATAGGCAGACAGTTTCTAATCTTCCCCTTTCCTCTTCCTCTTTTTCCACGTCCCGTACCACGTGCTCCGTATTGAGAAAGACGGACACGATCGACTTATGGTAATGCACGGGCAAAAATACACCTACTAGCCATTGTTCCACGCTTGGTGGGATTTATTCGCGCGTGCTGAGTGTAATGGCTTAAACGAAGGAACAAGGAAGAGAGCGATAGTTTCCTACGATCCTTTTGTTTCTATTATGACGAAATTGCCCGGCAGGGATTTACATTAATCAAGGTGTTACTGTTCAATGCTTCATCCATCAAACTGTACAGGCTGTTCCTAGAAATTGGGCCAGTCTCCGGAAACATACACTTGTGCAATTTGGCGACGTATCTCGATAAAAAAAAATTGATCTCACTAAATGGCACTTTCTAAGATATTTTCTAGGATATTTTCCTACACAGCGATTCAAGTTCTCAACTAGCTTTTGCTATCGCATGCCTTTATAACACATACTTCCCCCGATTTTCCTCAGGTAAATTTCGTAAAGGAGCAGAATTTTAAAAACCTCCCCTCGCCGAAGGGTTTTGTCCAGCCGAGCGTGTTACCGCGCGACGCCCTTTGAAAAAGCCAGAATAGGGAAGAAACGAAGATTTCCGTGAAGATAAATTGGGGTCCCCTGTTAATTGTTTTCTGGAGCAATTACTGCGTTCGACAGTTTGAAACGCGCGCTCGAGGTGTCTTTTCCTTTCGCCTCATTAAAAAGGGAGGCTCGTGCGTCCGATGCACTCGGCCTGTGTACGCGTGCGCCCGCTACGTACGCGCGGACGTATTTTCACGCTGGCCGAGCATATGTCACGCGGATACAACGAAGGTTCCGATTCATTGAGCACCGAGTGGTTTCCTCGCGTTGATCGTTTAACCGTTTAGGGTCGGCACAAATCGTCGGAGAGGGCGGGCTGGTGGGGGGTAGGCGGGGGTTGAGGTTAAGCGATGAAGCGTGAGCATTTAAAATGCTCACAAATAAAAGGCTGGCTGGAGGAACTGCACAGTCGAACTGGTATAACGCGATATGATCGCTATTTAACGATGCAATAATTCCTGGCTTGTCGTACGATGATAGGATAGGTACAGTTGCATCCTGCTGCAGAATCACACGTAAATTATACGCATGATCTTGGGATATGTTATTTTCGACCGTCGATTAGCACTACGGAGGGGATGGTCGGGTTCGGTTGTGGCGACTGAATCGCGAAGCTTGACTACCGTGACCTCTGAAAAGTAGAATCTGCGAGATGCAGGGTCGGTTAGGTTTTATTGGGATCATCCACAAGGTCCAGGACCTGCTCGTAATAAGTTACGAGATGTGTCACCTGTTTTTCACTATACATATATTGACACTGGAAGTTCGCAGGACAACCAGCGATCTTGTATTCCTGTACAATTTAATTAATGGCCGCATAAAGTGTCCGAGCCTGCTAGGAAGCGTGAATTTTTATGTCGCAGGGAGGGCTCTTCGTCAGAGCCCTCTATTCTATGCAAGACGGTACAGGACTAATATTGGTCATCTGGATCCAGTTACTCGGAGTTGTAATTGCTTCGACAAACTTAATAGCGACTCTCACTAGAGAGTGAGAGTGACCTTTTCTCTGGATCGCTGGCATCCTTCAGAACATGAGTGTTTAGGTATCTTGAAAGTGGTCAGGGGTAACACTACTTTGTACACTTTGTGTAATCGCGAAAATTCCCGAAATCAGCGATTTTCGACCTTATTCTGCGATTTTGTAGCTCGGAGCAACGTTAACCGATTTTGATGAAATTTTAGGCACGTGTACAACTTATTGCAATCTACAAACAGGTTTTTTTTAATTTTAATTACAAGCTCACAAAAAAAGTTTAAAAATCGACCTTTACTATTCCTTTCGCTATTCCGACCAAATACATTTTTTTTTCAAAACGACTAAATACGTCATTTAGCAAACTAATCCTTCTAGCTTCTAAAAAAAATTCAAGTCGTTTGGACCAATTCTAAAAAAGTTATGCGATTTTAAAAAGTGTCCGAATATTAATGCGAGTCACTGTATGTATATATTTCTAAGCGTAATCAACGTTAAGTGCAACGACTTGTAATCTAGTAGTAAGTTTTTCTTATTTTTTCTTATGTTTGTAATAATTGTATTTAAAGGGTTATACCCGTTAATAATAATAATAATAATAATAATAATAATAATAATAATAATAATAATAATAATAAAAATAAAAAAAATAAAAAAATAATAATAATAATAATAATAATAATAATAATAATAATAATAATAATAATGATAATAATGATAATAATAATAATAATAATAATAATAATATTCCTATGGCATCGAACGCAAGTGTGACTACGCATGAGGGAAGTTTTAATACCAACTGGCACGCTTTAGATGGTTGCTGTAACTGTACCCACGTCCCAGGAATCCTCACTGTTGACTCTATGACTACTCAGTGGCGGGCATAAACTACGTACACATTCAATCACAGTCACTTCGTATTATCTGCAATTAATTCCAGACCTCGTGAATATTGAATAGATTCCGATATTACAGTATTGAAGCGAATAGTTTATCCAATTACTAAAACGTATTTTACCTTGGGTAAACCCACGGTATTGATTACCATCCCATCACGTTTACGCGTTACACACGAGCCCGCCACAAGCGCGGCAACCGCCGCAATTAAATCAATAATTCATACGGATGTCAGCCCACGGTTAAATTTGCTTTTCATAATACATTCTATGCCGCGTGCGCCGACAACCGGGGCAACCTCGTTCCGTCCATTACGCTCTGACTCGGGGCCGAATTTCTTCGATCCACTCGACCTTGGCCGTGGCGAAACGAGCCCTGGCAGTCGAGCAATTCGCGTCCTCGCTTCGCCCAACTAACTCCCAACCACTCGAACAGTTCCGAATGGCTCGAATTGGTTAACCCGCAGCTTGGACTGCTCGTAAATGATCGGGGGTGGCGCGCTTCGAACTGCTCGAGCCCTCGAGCTGGGTGTTGCTGACAGGGCACGCGTGCGTTAAAATTAGCAAGGAGAATAAACACTTAATGCTGTCGATTCCGTGGTAGACTAGTTTTTTGGGAGTGGAGTCCAAGTGGTGTACGAAATATTATCTATGATGGTCAAAGACGTCAGGTATGTTTTTGCATGACCTCTTCACCTGTACCCAGGTCCGGAATATACCTACTAGGGTTAAACAATTATACAAATTGCATCCGTGAACTCTGTATTCTGGACTATACACAGTCTTGCGTGCGACTTTGACGACTGTGGTATACTTGTTCCACTTATTTGATGTTAGAGTTCAATCAACTGACCCCCTCTTAAGTTTCCAGGTAGTAATCCCCTGTACAAATGTAGAACCGTCGGCCAACAGGGGTTGACTTAACAACTGCCCAGTAACCTACCTTTAAACAGTATCACATTGGATTGAGATCGCCTTTGCTAACGCACGTGTATCCATAAACCGAGTGGTTTCGCGATTCTGGGAACATGACCGTGCAGCTCCATAGTAAACTTAACAAGGTAACTGGCAAACTTTCGTATGAATACGAAAGTGGGCCGTGCTGCGAACGTGTACGTCGAACATTCATATTTAAGGCGTCGGGTACGTCGGTTATTATTCTACGGTTATGGGGTTATACATATTTTCTCTGGGGAGCATCGCGCTGGTTCTGATTAAAAGCCACATGTTTCTACGCAAAAGCAGGGTGACGCGATTGAACAGACCTCAATTTCGAATGTTAGAGCAGCAGAGGATTCTGCACACTGACCTGCGCCACTAAATACCGGCATTCTTTGACGTACAGTTCAGACCACTTGTAAATGTTCTTCAAGATGATATAATTCGCTAACTCCTTACTCATTCCTGAATCTTTATTCTTCGTGATTAAAATCCGCAAATTTCTTTCTCATTAATACTTAGGTACTAGGGGAACATTAGCAGTACGGGGTAACATTGACGTCTACTTAACATTTATTAAAAAGGGAAGAGAAAAAAATTTATGCATTTTCACACTTGTACTGCATTCACAAAAAATAAAAAGTCTTTGGAATTTTTTTACTCAAAAGCTATAACATATTTCTCAAAAAATCTTTTTTCCTTTTAAGGATTGCATCTAATACCGTGCATCGTAATTTTTTTATTTAAAAATATTTATCAATAACTAAGTTATTGTCCATCACTCGAAGATTCTCTAAAAAAAAAGGCTTTTGCGGACCTGAACCTACGCGTAAGTCTGTGAAAATTTCTGTTTTGACAAAAAAATAAATAAAATGGCTCTTTTCCCTGGCGACAAATCAAGTTTCTATAAAATTTGCCGTTTTACAGCCGCCATTTTTATAATTTTGATTTTTTTCTTTTTCAATAGGTTCAGGGCAAAGTATCAATTTCAGAGGTTATTTCACAATTCAATTTCTTACGGCCAGAATCACTGCAAAATTACAGCGGCTCCAGAAAAAAAACACCTATATATCAGGCAACTGTAGCGCTGTCATGCATACGTATATATTATTCAAATATTTTTTTTTACTGTTTATAGTATTAACAAACATTACCCAAAAGTACTAGTCACAATTTGTATTCATCTCCTTCTAATTAATTCGCAAAAAATACTTGATTTTCGAGCGATCTGACTGCCTAGTCTTAAAGCAAATGTAAAAAAGTTCATTTTTATATTACCTATATAGCAAACTGTCCCAAAAACATGCCAAAGTTTACGGTACATCCCAACTGTTGAACAGTAGTGTAAGCGGAACACCTCGCAACAGGGATTTACAAAGCAACATGTAGCTATCTTACGACTATGGCATATTTCCCCATTTCCCAAGAAGAAAGAAGAATGCCTCGCACTCTCATTTCATCAACACCTTTCCGCGCTCACCGTTAGACGCACACGCGCGTCATCGTCGCGCGTTCGCGCCACCGTGTCGCGTCCGCAATGTCTGCACTCGACTCCTCAGCCGCGAGTCTACAGAACGCGATATTAAAACCGAGTGTCGTTAATTACCATGGGGAAAACGATCCTGTTGCGCGATCGCATTAACGAGCGCGCGCGTCGCCGTTGATATCCATCTTAATTGCGTCTGCACGGTGTTTCCCCGCGCGCGAGAACGTTCTCCCGATCGAACCATTTAATTAGGAAATCTCCGCGAGACGGGCTGCGCGATAAGAGAGGAGGGACATGGTGCGTAGACGTAACGTTTAATTAATTATCATCGCCGAACACCGCGGCGCGTCGTTACAAATTTCCGCGCCGCGGTTGCGCGTCGAACGGCCAATTTATTCGTGCGGTGAAACCACTCGCCTTGCAGCCCCGCACGGCTCCCTCCCCCGCCCCTGGACACGCGTATTTTCTTTTCCGATGGAAACACGTGCGCGTGCACGTACGCGGCGACGCGTGCACCTGTGTACGTGCACGTGGAGTCCAACGACCGGCCGTGTGCGCGCCTATGCGTGTGACAAAGGACAGAGAAAGGGTAGCGTGTGCAGCTCGTATTGACGCCCACGTAGGCGCATGCGCCCTTGCTGCACCCTGTGCCTCCCTTACGGGACACACACCCGTCCGCCAGCGGTACGCACACGCACGCGAGTCCGAGCACGCACCCTCTCGCGCGATGCTCCCGTATGTGCTCTCGCAGTTTCTTTCGCGGCGCGGACATTCCCCGCCCACCGAGCCTTTCCCCCGTCTCCAAGTTTTCCATCTCGTTCGCTGTTTTTCATTTAGCCGCGGCAGAGCAAGCTAGACACGGTGGAGACTTCCGTCTACGCCGGATTATGCGTCGCTCCCACAATTATTTATCTGTCTCCCCCTTAGCTGATGATCCTAACGATTCTTTGGCTTTATCATGGTTATTGGCTCCTTTCCTGGATGGATCGGAAAGGGATTCGTGGATGATTCCTTTAGGTTTAATTGTGTCTAGCAGTTGCAAGATCCTACGAGTTGAAGCAGCGTCACTCTTCTGCAGCTTGAAACTATATCCATCCAAGTCGCTCTTGCGTGACTTGGAACGGTGGATTGTTTTTAATCACTTACTCTGTGGAAGTGTTTGGTGCTCAGTGTTCTGACGCAATACACGCAGATAAATATTGCTGAAGTTTGCAACGATGCATTGGCTAGGTGTTTAGGAACACTTTTCGTAAAGGGACACTGTTCCTCTTGAAACTGGCAATGTCGGCTCAAGTGGGAAGTAAGTAGGTGCTCCTGGCAAAAGGAGAAGGTTGAGAAAGGTGGTGGTGAATAGTGAAACGGGAGCGTTGAGTTGGCCAGTCAACAGGATTTTTAAAGTCAGCCCGATTCAAGGAGTCCCCTTCCCCCTGGAACCGCGATAACCGCGACTTCGTTCTTATTTAGACGACGAATTAAGATAAAAGAGGAGCAAAGTCGCTGGATCCGCCGCGAAATAGTCGGGGGTAGCGAGTCGCCTGGGATGGGTAGGGGAGCTTCTGAAAGGCTGAAGGTCGAAGGTAGACGCTCCCCCTAACGAGATTAATTTGTTTTATATGCGACCGCGCCACCGCCACTCTGTAGAAACATGAAAGTAACTCCTGGCAGATTGCGAGAGGCGTTTCATCCCGGCGTTCCCTCGCCGTTCCTGGTCCTCTCGACGATGCTCATCCTTGCTGCTGGAAAGATCGGGGCGTCAGAGGAGGAACCCTGAAATTGACGCGCTTTACTGACGACCAGACGCGGCTCCCCATTACGATTGTTGTAAAAGTTTTGGGTCCTTTTTAAGACCGCGGTAGATGGATGGCAGAGATTGTAGAATTTTCAGCGGTCGTCCTTGATTTTCTTTTTCGTCTTCTTATAAAGCAGGATAGACCTCGAGTCCTCCTGCTTACAACACGAAGCTATCGTTGACGGTGTTAATTATATCCCCACAAAATTAACTTTTTACAAAAAGGTACAAAAAAGAGCGCCAAGTATATAATCCCATCGAAAAGAATCCCATTTAAAAACATTGTCGTAAATTAATATTATATTAATGTTCTATATTTAACTTCACAAAAATAATGATATGCAACAATTGCGCCAATTATCACAATGGCTATTTGTACAAGGGAAAAATCTCAATGGTACAATGAAAAAATGTATTAAATAATATTAAGCAGATATATTTTTATAAAAATAAATATTTTAATACGATTAAATATTTTATTCAAAATACTTGGCGCTGCGATGTGAATTGGTGTTGCTAAACTGAATAAATATGTTTAAATAGCATTAATCTTTTTCTCTCTTTCTTGTGCGTGCGTTCGTGAATGTGTGTATGTGTGCGTGTGTATATGCTACGTATGATATTAGAATTAAATATTAAATATATGTAGAATAAATCTGACTGCGTTTCTAGTATGTATATGTATATTTTGCATTTTAGATTGTAAGGAAGTTATTGTAAATTATTAATACTAAGACAATTAGCATTTCTTCGGTTTCGCAGCGCCAAGTATTTTGAATAAAATATTTAATCGTATTAAAATATTTATTTGTATAAAAATATATCTGCTTCATGTTATTTAATACATTTTTTCATTGTACCATTGAGATTTTTCCTTTGTATAAATAGCCATTGTGATAATTGGCGCAATTGTTGTATATCTAAAACACATCTCTCTTGATGAGATGTGTTTTCAGCGTACTTTTTTCACTAATGTGACTTGCTCTACATTGCAAGCAATAGACTATAATTTTCTTAAATCTTAATGCTGTCATTTGACAATTTTTACTTACTTTACTTGACACTTAGCACTTGGTAGGTTGTAATGTCTCTGTCTAGCTGTCAAATTACAACAATTTGTTACGCGATTGGCCGAAACCCGCATCCAATGAACGACGTGCCTGAGAGACAATTTCCTCGCCCTTTGATACCCCCCTTGCCTACAAATGTAGAACGATGACGATGACAATCCTTAATTTTAAGAACATAAAATTCGGGAAATTCCAACTTTGCATTGAAATATCTCAGCTCATAGGGCACGTAGAAACAAAACGAAGACACTTTTCTGATATAAATTAAACCCAAGCTATCCATTAAGACCATTCAAAATGTAATCGGATCAGTCGTTATTGACATTCGGAAATCTCAGGGTTCTTAACAGCGAGTCGTGGCGTAATAGATACACTCTGTGTTCGCTGCGCATATATACCTGTATATACTTGGCGCGAGACACTACCGTGTCTCTTGATTCATCGATAGGGATTCGAAAGGAACTCGTGGCTACATAATCGTCTCCACTATCGCGAGCCAGACGAGTCGGTTTCGAGAAGTATCATTCGAGTCAAAGGGTTCCCTGTCCTCTGACACAAGCGAGATATATGGGGCGTCGTTGCCCCGAAAAAAATCGTTTCCCTGGAACAAATCGGGAGGAAGGCAGCTCGTTGAAATGCACGGCATTCGAAGCGTCAAAGGGAAGGCAGAGGCTGCGGAGCAATTCCGTCTCGAGTGCGTTTACGCCGATGCATCTGCTGTCTCTTTCTGCTACCCTTCCGTCGCCCCTTCCGCCTTGGTACAGCCACAGCTATTATTTTTCATCGGTGTTGGTGACTGTAGGTACGACGGAACGGACGAAAGAGGGCTCGCAAAAGGGGAAAAGGTAGCTGGAAAGAGGGAAACGGTGGCTGGAGAAAGAAGGGGAAGGGTGGAAGAGAGCGAGAGAGGATTACGAGGGACGAGGAGGGGCAGGGGTGGGCGCAGTTGGAAGGTATATAGCCCGCTGGGGTAGAGGACGAAAGGATAGGCGGGGGTGGCTCGTGGAGCCGTTCGTGTTTTATCTTCGGGTGAGTCCGCCGAAGTCGGGGTGGAAAAAAGGGGGTAAAGGGTTAGGGAACTAAAGAGCAGTAGACTCGGAAGGGTTGGGTCGGTTGGCTGGCTGGCGGGCTGGCTGGCTGGCATTGATCTGCACTGCTCCCAGCCACCCCGTGTGTCGGCTTTTCTTAGTACAGTCTCCTCCACCCCCTTCCTCCTTCACCACCGCCCTTGCTTCCACAACCTCCACCTCTTTCCCTCTTCTTTTTCCCTCTGAGCTACTACCACCAGTGTCGCGACCACCACCAGCACCACCTACACCGACCAGCCCAGCCAGCCAGTCTGCCAGCCAGCCAACAGCTTCTCTTCTACAATCTCTCATCGCTCTTTTCATCATGCCCTCTTCTCTGCGCTGGCTTCTTTCTTCTTTCACGCTTGGCCCGCGCACAGAACCTGGGATTCCTCTCAAGGGCGCCTGCCTCTGTCCCTCTCTTCCTCCGACTCGGAGCTTCTCTGCTTTCCTCGATATCGTCCCTTCTTCTTGGTCTTCGATTTCTTCTCCCTGTTCTTGCCCTCGCTCCTCCTATTTCATTTGTAAAGAAATCACCGACCATTCTCCGCTTGTACACCGCGCTGCAACGCATCGTCACCGGTACCCTGCACTGTTCCCTTACGAAAAATTAATATCGCGAAGTTCGTCCAAGATTGAGCTGTGCCATTTCGGTATAGTTCCAAGGTATGTCCGCATAAAATGTGTCTGAAAGCCGTACGTCTGCTGTAGACGTAGCGTAACAGGACTGCTCGTCAAGATTAATCTTCTCAGAGGTATCGAAAGTACGCCCCGGCGTGACAGACTGTAGAGGGTGCACCGAACCGAGGGAAGTTCAGCGTAGTTCTCCCAAACGGTTTGATTCCCGACAGCTTTAAGTACCGAGTCAAACGGCAATTTGGAATCGACTTAACGATCCTTTATCAACCAGTACCTATAATTTATCCAGCTCCTCTCGTTCGTTGGCCCAGACTGCGCCGTTCGTCTCGTTGAAATTAATCGCTGAACTCGAAAGCCAGTGTCTGAAGATTCGCTTCGGTACTACGACTGTCTAACAGGTGTAAGTAACCCTGTCCCTACTCGTTCCTTCTTCTTGTATCTATCCCTGGATGTACGTTACCTATGCCGGCTCGTTGGCTGGCTCGGCGAAGACGAGACTTTATAAATTGCCACCCATACGCGCCCTATTCCTTGTCCCTGGACTCGTGTGGGTTTCGCGTGCGGTCACTTGGCTCCAAGGAGTCGGAAGAGAGGCAGGGGAAGGAAGAAGAAGGATTCAGCTGTCGTAAAGTGTGATCGGGAGACCTCCCGCTGACCCTGTCGCCTGACCTACGGCACGGCGTCGCGTCAGAAGCGTCTCCTCGGCAACGTTTTCATATCGTCGACCGGCCATCGAGGCAGCTCCGTGAATTCCTCCAAGACTTTCCTCGGGTTCCTCGATTAGGCCGCGCCGATAAGGCTAACGAGCACCTAGCTGACGATAAACCGTTCAACTGGCTGCTCATTAACGTGCACTGTCTCTCGTCGTAAGTTTCGATAAGATGCCGAGAGGTCGGGCCCGAGATCCCGATAACGGCTGAAATATACGCCGTTTTCGGTGAGCTTCGATAATTTCTTGCCCATCAAAGACGAACGCTAGCCGTGCTTCCTGCGGAGCAAAGCTTCGGCGATGGAAGAAGTGAATGTTGATTGGTGAAGATTTTTGCTTAATTTGTTTCTGTTAACTTAGTTTCAATCTACTGCGTTTACGGCGATGGTTAGAAAGTATTTGAAGGGATTCTTTCTGAAGCAGACACTGGGAAGATACTGTGTTCATTCCATTTAGGGATATCGTATCACGCAAACTGTTATACTGTTTCCTCTGTCGCTTAATTTCATGTAACGCGAAGTTCTGGTCCTCGCTTCATTCATATTTTACTCTTTATTTACTCGGGCATTCTCGATCCAGTGATTCTGAAGGTCTGCTCAGAATTTCTGCGCTCTCAAAGAGTCTCCGTAGAAAGAGGATCGCAACAATTTCAATATTCAAGGGTCAAGTGACCGGAAGAAATAGTGATTACTAAAGACTGACCTCTGAGACGCGGAGCGGGCACGGGAGGGCTGGTTCAGTAATCTCTCGCTATTACATCACGGATTTATCGAACTTGAATGGAGAGAGGGTCAGGAGCAAGCTCCTTAAGGGATAATGGCTTATCGCGATACCGTCTCGAGACAAGAAAGGGGCTGAAAATTTGTTAGACTGGGATCTGGCGTCTGATTCTTCAGATAAGGCGCTTCAGTTCGTTGTATGTGCAGATTGGAATATTTTCAACGTTCGTTTCTCTTTGATTATAAGAGAACCAGTTTACACGCTCCCACCCACACTGTCATTATTACAATTTCGCGCAACACCGCATTCGGGATGACACGAATATAACACTGTAGATAATGTTTTAATCTAATGAAGAATAATCCTTGGAAAGGCTAAAAGCTTATTCTGAGCAGCAAATTTTCAATTACTACTTTGGTCGCTCTATCTTCGCGTATTTTGAAAAATGTTGCTGACAAAATGAAATTGGAATATCAGGGTGCGATATAAGCGATGCTAGGTTTCGGAACGCATTACCTACACGTATGCGGGACGTGCGAGCAGACAGAAGCGGGTCCCTTCGCGTCCCTGTTGCCGGCTTCGACGGTTGCTTCGAGTGCCTTCGAGTGCGTGGATTATTGGAAGCCGACCCTAAATCCCGTAATTGCCGACAATACTCGCTCGTAATGCCTTCCCGCTACTCGCGGCAATTTGTTCGCCGGCTTGAACTCTGACATGGGTGCGGCGGCCAAGCCACCGCAAACTGTGACCAGGAAACAGCCGCCTATGGGAAACTGTTCGCCGTTGGTAATCGAATGATCATGTCGTGACATTGAATTTGCAAAACTTTGCGAACCTCGAAACATTATCAAGGGAAGACGTTCCAGGGAAGCAGTCGTACGAGTTGTGTCAGGTGCAGGTTCGTTGTCTCTTTAGGTAGGACAATTGATAGTTCTTTTTCATTGTTAAAATTGGGGGAAATGCGTCATCTGTCTCGATAGTTCGCCTTCCGTTTCGTTTTGGAAGTGGAAGATTATTGAGAAGTTGTAGAAAAACTACTTTTCTAGTCCTAATCACGTCTTGGGCTTCTAAACGAAATGCGCTTTTCTTTGTTCAGACAAATATAAGTTCAGACTTATATTTAATATAATTAAATGTATATAATGTTATTGGACCGGAATAATCACAAAGCTGAGTTTCTCTCTCTGTAAAAGAGTTTTTTTTATTTTATCGTTTATGTTCTTATTTACAACTATTTACAACTATTTACAACGCTTATCTGTAAAAGAGAAACGATATTAAATGTCAATTACTCCCCAATTACAATCTCTATTTCCTGTTGTCCTTTTAATTCGTGGAGCTTTGTCCTTGCACTGGTGTTTACTCCTTAGTCTCTCTAACCTCCTCAGCCAACGCGCCGTGAGTGCGCGGGCTAATTTAAAAGGAAGTACCCTGTACTTTCTTTACATGTAATATAAAATAATGGTGTGGAAAAGTATCGCGACGGTTGTCGTTACTCCGTGTTCAAACCACGACTAAACTAAGATCCGTTCCTTTGACGACCAGAACAGTGCGGAGCACCTTAACAAAAAAAAAAAAAGAAACACAAGCTACACCTTGGCCTGCGTGACGATCCAGGCGTGTGACTCTCTAGAAAGATACATTAAATATTCGCAATATACATAGTCTAAATATATTATTCCAATAGAAGTGTTAAAAGTCTTAAAACACGTATTAAAACTTGTTCAAACACTTTCAAATTATAATTATCCCAATTTTGGGTTTGAACAAGTTTTAAGACGCCTGTATAGCAGTGCTTGTAAATTGTACATGAATATTCTTGGTTAAAGTATTTAATGAAGTTTCATTTGAAAAAGTTGTTTACGTGTCCTCCCTAAAAGTAACATATAACGTACAAATGTTCATCCACACCGAACAGAATATTTCCTAACGCACTAACTAAACGGTAGAAGTTCTTGCCTGCGAATGTCCCGACCTTTGGCCACAAAGGGTTAAGTATAATTTCCAACGCTCGACTACACGAGTGGGTTAATTCCCATTTGAACTGTATTGAGTCATCAAGTTTAATTCCCCCATATCCTGCTCGCGCCTGGCCAGATCGTATTCTGTTCTATGAAACTAATTTAATAAATGTTCACCAAGGTCAAGGCCTGATTATAGAAGCATCCTTTCGTGCGCAATTTATCTTGAACAAAAATTAGGATTTCAGGCGTAGTAATTTGCCAGTAAAATAGGTATTTCAAACACAGACGTTGTTAGAATTGCTGCCATAGCCAGGATACCTCTACAGCGCAACATCCTGAAATAAATAGCATCTATCGGAGTCTTACTATGTACAAGGGATGAGAAATGAAACGCGAAGACGCTTGAGGCATTGAGAGCAAAAACGGACTAACCTACATTTTTTTTTGCGAAATTGAGTTAATAGCAATAATATATCCCAATAGGCTGTACTAATAATATAAAATACAAAAAATTAACTTTTTTTCAATGTGGATTAGTGGGTTAGTACTGAAAGCCTCAATTGCAATTGTAATTCCTCTTAAAGAAATCAACCAGTTTCGATATGAAAGCCCGAAAATAGCTTTTATATGCCGGTTGGTGGGTAAAGGGACAACGATCACTGCCTCGTGCGCTTCTCAATTTTGTTTCGTGTTTGGTCTCGAGTTTTAAGTACCCGTGTAAATTTGTCCTGGACGAGGGAAGGGCATCGGACACGTGTGTACCCTGTCACATTTTCTAACGACGTTAGCCTCGCGTGTAAACGGACCTTCGGCAAACACGACCGTCAAACAGTCGCAGGGCGGCACGAAGTTGTCGTCCGATGGCCGAATAGAGCGTATCCGTTCGACTGCGTTTCCAGCCAAGTACTGTGGTTCGCAAAAGTGTTGACGAGCAGAAACTTGGTGGTCCGATCGAGTGTATCCTCATAGGCCCACGGTTCTCTAACACAGTGGTAGTCGCTATTAGCCGACGCGTCGCGTCAACGAATCGGTCAACAGGACCGCGTGACGAAAAGAGCGAAGGATGCAGCGTGTGGCGCTAAGAACATACGAATAGGGAATTGGGGAGTTCTGAGCAGGGCTTGAAACTGTTATTATAAAGATTTCGGTTCTTGAAAGAGTTATGAAGAACCTTTATTTGGAATAACCGTTAGAAAGAACCTAAATATCAGACTATATAAGTATAAGTTACGGTTCCTATATAGCTCTATAACTTTTACTTTTTAGGTTCTATAATTTTTATTTTTTAGGTTCTATAACTTTTATTTTTTAGGTTCTATAACTTTTATTTTTTAGGTTCTATAACTTTTATTTTTTAGGTTCTATAACTTTTATTTTTAGGTTCTATAACTTTTATTTTTTAGGTTCTATAACTTTTATTTTTAGGTTCTATAACTTTTATTTTTTAGGTTCTATAACTTTTATTTTTTAGGTTCTATATAAGTTACAAAGCGGTTATAGAACCGATTCTTGTAACGATTGTACAGAGTTTTACAGTAAATTAAATCACAACATATTACAACTATATATTACTCTGTGTAACCAAATTGTTTAAAAATTATTATGATATTTAGGTTCTTTATAACGGTTATTCCGAATAAAGGTTCTTCATAACTGTTTCAGTCAGAACCTTTATATAACAGTTTGAAACAGTTATTTTCGAAACCTATTCAAGCCCTGGTCCTGCGGCAGAGAGTGGGACGGCGCGAGCGAGGTAGCCGCCTTGCCCCGCTCAGCATCCGGCCGTCAAGATTTTTGCAAACCACAGTAGGTACCTATCAGAATTATTAACTTTCTCCAGTCCGGAGTATACTCCAAACGACGCCCGCTTCGTTTTAAATTATTTTTACATATCATTCCCGCGGACGAAAACATTCTTCATAGTACGATTCATTCTTAATCGACATAGTGCAGACGGAAGTGACTGGTGAGGGAAAAACGGTCGTTTCAGATTAATCACGGGGCTGGAAGAAGCGGAACACGTGGCATGACTCGAAAATTCCAGACGACCGTCTTCCCACGCGTATATCTTAACCCTTATCCGTATCCAAACTCTCTCCCTCAACCCTTTCGCTCCCTTTGCTGTCGGGATCCCTCGCGTCCCTCGGGCATTCCATAAAATCTACATACGAAAAGGAGTGCTTTCCCATGTCCCTATCTCGTGGACACCAGGCAGAACCTATCCGTCCGAAGAAACCTAATCTCTTCACCCTGCCGACGGGAAATTCCGCCGGGGACGTTAGTCACGCGATATTCAAATCCTCGAAGATCTGCTTTTGAAAGTTATACGCGTCCCGTCGACGATCGAGCAGGGCTTTGCTTTACGACCGGGTGCGCTACCACGGTTCAGCCGTGATGATCTTCTGTCGTCGTGGAGTTTCGTTGGCTCGAACCTGGGGGAAACATCACGTGCCCAAAGTAATCTTTCACAGTTTATTTCCTCTTGTTATCTTTCAGCGTAGTCGTTCTCGAAATTTCGACTCTTCTTTCGTTAACGGAATCCCTTGTCCCAGCGAGGAGCCATAACTCGATTAGCGCTCGAATCACAATCGGCGGCGGATAGAATGGTGTGTTGAAAAGAAAGGGAGTATAAAAAAAAATTGGAGTGGTATCGACCAGCATTCGGGTGGCAACTGGGCGCGACATCTGCATGCAGATGCATCTCGAGGGTTCTCACGTTACTCAGGTGGCGAGTGACTTTCCGAATAAATTACCGCCGCGAGAATCGAGAGTCCCTGAAACATTTATAGACACCCTGTTGTGTACACGGACACACACCGGGGATAATGGGCCTACCTGGTCCTTCAACCCCTTTTCCGCCTCTTTGCTCGCCGGCTGCACGAGCGGACCCCACTTTATGCTCGTTATGCCATTATTTCCCGAGTCAGTTTATTACCATCGACCTGTGTCATCCTTTATGCAGAATAATTTGATATCCCGTGCTTCAAAGAGTAGATATAACGCACACACGCGCACACGCGCGCGCGCGCGCGTACACGCCGCGCCTCTCTGTTTGCCGCGTCGCTCTTTCATTTCTGTCGTACCATCACCGTATCTGTCGTCTCTTTGTGCTAGACGGTCTCTCGTTCGAAATTATGCATACGAGATGCGACACGCGTGAAAATTACAGTGAACCGCTAATGGGTTATCAGGCGAGGCAGCCAATAATCATGATTATCGTTAATTGTTGTTCTTCGTGGTCAGTGTCATGCCTGATCTCTTGGCTTGTCGAGAATCGAGGCTGACGTCTTCTTGGTAATGATGCGATGCTGTGCGCATTAGAATTGCTTAAAGTAACTGTAAACCAAGATTTTCTCGACTAAATAGAGGTATCTTGACCAATTTACCTTCCTTCAGCTTTATTAGCTTATCTCAAGAAAAGATAAACTAATATTATAGGGTAAAGTAGCCGACTTTGACGACCTCTCCTAATATGAGACCCCAGCTTATCTCCGTTACAGAACTCTTGAATGTCATAGCGATGCTATTTCTTTACTAACTAACCGTGTATTAGTCGTTTTGTCTGCTGAGTGGCATTGTAATCAATTGAGCGCCTTGAGCCGGCACATATTTCTGAAATACTTTGGAGAAAGTTTTTGAAGCGGTTCGATTAAATTACAAATACCTCTAAAGTGGTAAGTGTATAATGATTTTCACAAATACTGTTGTATAGTGCTTGCAATGGAGTGTAAGGCTTACTAGTTATATATCATTAAATGACGAAGACTTAGCTTCGAAGCTACTTAGTAGTTATCATGTTATTGTTTCCAAGTATAAGACTCGTGAAAGTTCTACTGATGAGAGTGAAGAAGAAATTATTCTGAATGATGAAAGTGATTAAGAAAGAAAATTATGATACAGAATGCTTGTTTTGCACAGGTCTTTAGTCTTCAGATGTGCTAGGTGACTTCGGTGGTGGGCCTACGAAGACTGCGGCAGTAATGAAATAGATTTCACATGCCGACTTTATAAAGAAAGAAAGAAAAAATAAGTTTCAGGAAAAAACAAACTGGGTCTCATATTAGGAACCCATTTTTTTATCTGCGTATTTGAATGTCTTTCGTTTTTATTTTATTACGAAGAAAGCGAATTTTTGTTATAGTACTTTCCAGTAGGTTGCTAAAGAATACATATTCTACTTTTAAAACGTGTATCGAATTTTAATAAAAGTGTTCTCAGTCAAGAGTTATGATGTTTTTAAGAAATGGGTCTCATATTCGGCTACGTTACCCTATTAGTTTATAAGATCACGGAAGTTGCAATAACAATTGTTGACGCTGGCGTACGGCTCGAGAAATGCCACAGAAATTCAAAACGTAAAATAAATGTAATAGTTACGACGCAAAAGATATTTTCAATCAACTTTCCCAAAGCGAAACGGCAATTTCATACCGATGCGCCAACCTAATACCTGCAGCCATACTTGTCGTCAATCGTAACCCCCTTAATAATCTCAATAAACGATACTAATCACATACACTTCATCAATTTCTCCTGCAACACATTCAACGCACTGAAATCATTGACAGGAGATTTGAAGAAGCGAGACTCGCCCAGTCTATTCCGAATTACCGAACGCAGCACGCGCGTTAACAGGGATCGGGCGGTAGGGTGCGAAAATGAGGAGAATTAAGGGCAATGCAACGAACAAGTCGTTGGTGAATGGCGACAGCCTCGGCCACGGGTACAAACGACTTCTTGTTGTTGAGCAAAACAGAAATTACCACGGCGCGGTGGCAAGGAAGGACAGTGGAAAGATGAGGACACGAAGATTCCATTAACGGGTAACCGGCGGTAATGAATGGAAGACACCCTCTCGCGCCACCCCGAGACCTCCAACCCCTGGATTTCTCGTTCAGTTCCCGTTCCTCCTTCTCCCTCTCCCGCGGTGTCTCTGCACCTCTTTGTCCCTCCTAGCGGCTCCCATTCCCGGTTCGTTCTCCGTTGAAGGCACGTGGTCGCGATCGTACCGTCTTCGTTCAGTCGCTTTTACTACCACCGTAGGAGAGAGGTCAGCGTAATTTTCCCTCTCGGTAAAAAATACTCTCGTTTAACTTTTCCCCGCTCATTATTCCCTGCCGCCCTGACCTAACCCGACCTGACCCCGAAGGCGGCTTTCTTTAATAACCCAGAAAGAAAGAGAACGGCCGGAGCGCGTGGTTGGCTCCTCCAGCGGTGAAGAAGGAGGGAAACGGCGAGAGAAGGAGCGAGAGACTACCGAATGGAGAAAGAGAGAGGGACGAGAGCAACGCCAAGGGCAATCCTTGGATGCTAATTTGTAACTGGGCTACTTCCGGGACAGTGGTTCCCCGTCACGCAAAACTTTATCTGGGCTATCGCTTGAAAATTACGAACGTCCTGGACCTTCTGGCTCTTCTTTACGACCTGAATCCGTTCTTACGGGAATTAGAAAAGTTCCTTCCTAGATGCGGCGATCACCTTGCTCTGGAAACTTTCCTACTTGTCGTTTGCCGGATAATCGTCCCCATTTTGGGGAGGGAGGAGGAGGGTCGAACAACGGGTTTTCAAGACTCAGGAAAATGGCCCATTGTCGACTGAACGGTCAGACGCAGGGAGACTTTTCTAGGTTCAAGTAGATAAGTGATAGAATTCAATGCGAGATCTGTGATGATTACGTAAGGAAGCGTTTGGGAAGGGTTGCGCAGAGAAGCAATTTATATCTCTGTTTTCCAATTGTTTAAATGATCTATATCAGCTTCAATAGCGAGTGGTAATAATTAAAATCTCCCACGATATTCCTCCTATTACGCAGGACGTGAGTTGCCACTGTGAGGGGGAGGAAATGACAGTTTCGAGACCGGAACAACGGCACGAGGATCGTTAATAAGTTGGCGGTATAATCCGAAGGATGAGCACCTTGAAAGATCCTGCCGTGCCACGGAGGGGGATGGTTTTCCTTGCATCGGCAATTAGCCTCATCCCTCCTCCTCCCCCTTCCCCCTTGAATACCCTTCGTTCTATCCTGCCGGTTATAGCAACCAACCCCATCCATGGCATTTAATTACCTTGCCAACCCCAGGCTAGCAGCCTCGGGGCCAAGGTCACGAGCCATTCAACTCTCTCCGTATTCCTCAGCCCACGGGGCACACTGACCGAATTTACCCTTAAGCCCCGCTTCCGAGTTTCGATTATTTCTCGCCGCTTTATTGCGCCGCTCCCTCGTTACGCGACCCTGTTGCTGCCTCGCTCGACCCAACTCTGCGAAGTATTCGAGTTGTAAGTACGATACCTCTTCCTTTCACCAGTAAATTGTATTTCCATGAAACGAGCGGTGGGATTGTTACTGATTCAGATGTGGGGGATCTTTCTTTAAAAAATCCTCTGCTATGTTTTCAATCATTTACTTCGCCTGACGGGTGTCCTTTTAGTATTGTCCTCCTTTTTGTTTCTCGATTCACGGTATTATTGCAGGTCCTAAGCTCCCTGGGCCGACAGTATTACTTCTGTGGAGGGATTTTCGTATCCCGGAGTCGTCGATCGTCGATCTCGAGTTTTATATTCGCTGAGCTAATTATTAAAAACAGAGATCACTGTCTCGGTTTCCACATAATATTCGATCTCCCCTTTATTCTACTTGCAAGGGAAGATCCCGAACCGGAAAATTCAAAAAATTCTGAAACATACGGATTGTTTGATTGGACACAATTTTTTTTAAATGTGCTCGGAAAACTATACATCTTATTCGCGGATTTTCGAAATGTTAGCGCACCGTTTTTACAAAAATAATTTGTTTTAAGAAATCGGTAAGTACAACGGAAACTACACTCACATAGTTCATAAAAAAAATTGAAATTTGATTTCAGACCTGCTGTTCCATAGTTACACATTCGACAAGCTCGCGTGGGGGTCTAGAAGATCAATTAATATATTAAAAGTTATGGATGTTTTTCTATTTTTTTATATAGTCTCTTAAGGCAGCGTACTAAAGATAGGTAATACAATTTTTGTATGAAAACTGTAAATTCCTGAAAAAATTCTTAAAAATGGCTTACTTTTCCAGCCAGCATAGTGGTGTTCCCCCTTAAGGTACGATACAATGGGATCCAAAAGTTATTCGATTGTCGAGGAGCATATTTCCGCAATACAATAAAAGTTGAAATTGTATGGAAAAAATATGGATTATGCTGTTTTATAATTATTAAAACATCCAGTTCAAATTTCACGTGAAACCACGAACTTTAGAAAACATTATTAATATTTTTGTTAGTAACTTTTTTCTAATTGTTTAAAAAATTGATAAAACTTTAGCCATTTGATAGATCTAATTAAAAGAAGTAACTTTTGTCTTGAAATTTCTTTTCTATATCTTACAGATTGCGAGTTAGAAAATAAAATCGAAAAATCCCCGAATCTTCAGGGGTTAATTTCACCCCCTTAGTTTGATTTTGAGCAGCAAAAAAAAAATTGCGTTGTAATCAGGAGGAAATTCTCTGCATATCCACAAAGTTTCAGAATTTTTTTGAATTTTCAGGTTCGGAATCTATCTTCCCTTGTTAGTATGATTCTCTTTCCATGCTCTCCATGGGGTGAATGGAACTCTCCTCTCACATTATCGGTTCAGGAATCATTCCCGAAGTCAATCCATTCGATTGTCTATTCTTTTCGCGTGGTGTAGTTTTTTTCTTGTAACTTCTCCTTGCTCGGCAGCAGAATCGGCAACGACGACGAAAAGACGCTCGATGGCCGTTCGTCTCTTTTTCGCCATTGTCCGGGTGGCTCGCGTGCACAGCCGCCATAATCTATAAATCACCGAGCGCCTCGATCCTTTTTATGGGTTATGGAAGAGCACCCCCGACGTGTCTCCCCTTCAGAGGCCGATACCGTCCAACCCCCGTGGACGTGTCTCTCGATCCCGTTTTTATTTATTCGCGGGGCAGAGCTAACGAACGAGATGCTGGCCATTGTACGGGGCCAGGCAGCCGCCCGCCCGCCCGCGCGACATCCTTTTTACGATCGATTTGCAGAGACGCCATTTTCGCTTATACACCGGCAACCTGCGATCCCATAAATCAGTCGCTCTCCTTCCGCCGCCCCGTTAACCCCGTCGATTCTTCGCGAACGATCCGACCAGCCTATATCGCGCCAGTTATCCCATTTCGTTCCTTTTTCCTCCTTCCGGTTTTACAGGAATAACTCTCTGTAGACGGCGATATTTCTTAGGTTCGAGAGCGCCCAGGGTTGAGGGGGTGAGTTTGAAATTCCTTGGGGTCACGGGTCGGCACCGGGGGGTGGGAACGATGATCCGATGTGTAACAGGGGAAGGTAATTTATTCCACGGTATTGTTTTCGTCCGTGGACCTATTTAAGGCGATCCGATTTCACCGAGGACTCTTATTAAGCAGATGGAAGGAAGGAAGGGAAGTACCTTCCTCCCGATTCTTGTTGGATCTTTTTTAAACATCGTACTTGTAGAAACGGTGGTACGAAGAGGAGGGTAATAACTGAAGTTCACGGTGGAGCTGCGCGACACTACTTAAGGGGAAACACCACTCTGACGGCCGGAAAAGTAAGCCATTTTTTAAGATTTTTTTCAGGAATAATTTACAGTTTTCATAGACAAATTGTGTTACCTACCTTTAGTACGCTGTCTTAAGAGACTATACAAAAAAATAAATAGAAAAACATCCATAAATTTTAATATATTAATTAATTTTCAAGACCCCCACACGCGAGCTGATCGAAGGTGTAACTATGGACCAGCAGGTCCGAAATCAAATTTCATTTTTTTTATAAACTATATGAGTGTAGTTCCCGTTGTACGTACGGATTCTTTGATTGAGAGCAAATTTTTTTAATACATCGAGAAACTGTCCATCTTATTCGCGGATTTTCGAAACTTTTCTTCTAAACCGCACCATTTTTACAAAAATAATTTGTTTAAGAAATCGGTGCGTACAACGAAAACTACACTCATATAGTTTATAAAAAAAAATCAAATTTGATTTCGGACCTGCTATACCATAGTTACAGCTTCGACCAGCTCGCGTGGGTAGGCGTAGAATATTAATTAATATATTATAATTTATGGATGTTTTCCTATTTATTTTTTTTGTATATACTCTTAAGACAACGTACTAAAAGTAGGTAATAAAATTTTTCTATGAAAACTGTAAATTATTCCTGAAAAAATTCTTAAAAATGGCTTACTTTTCCGGCCGTCACAGTGGTGTTTCCCCTTAAGTAGGTAAACGATTCCGTATCACTTATTATCGAGTATTCTACTGGACGTCTACAACGTAGATACTACTGGAGCCTGCGGCAAGCCGCGCGTCGATTCTACGACAACGCGTGCTACGATCCACGTATTGTATCCCATCTCGACGAAAGGACCAAGCGTCTATTACACAAAACAACCCTCCTCACCGCTTCCTACGGTGCGAACGTTTCATATCCGCGAAACGCTAGCCCGTCGCGTGGACAGGCGAGCGCGAAGACGCCATTTTTCCGATGGCAGAAGGAGAAGAAATCCACGCAGAAGCCTGCACGACGACGTACGTGCTCTCGACGCACGCTGGCCGTCACCCCCGTCGCTTACGTGGGGGAAAAGAAAGAGGAGGTCTCGCGTCGTGGATGCCGCGAGGGGGTGGAATATGTGCGTCGGGCCGCGCACACACGTAGAAGAGGGGGAGGCCCCGGTGCACCCCGGGCGCCCCCGAGCTGCGCAGAAGTTCCTTCCTTCCGCTTGATCGACATCGATTCCAAGATGGCGGCAGAGTGGCAGCGGTGTGTGCGGCCACAGCATACATATCGGCCCATTCTACGAGCAGCCACCCCGCCCTTACGAGGGGGAGTCCTCTTCGCTTTCACGGCCCACCCAGCTCCCTCCTCCCCCGTTTCCGCCACCCACAGCTCGATCTGCTCGAGTCCACGAGTCGAGGGGGGTGAGTTCGTTCCAGGGATGCAGGGTGTGACGAGGGGTGGGGAAACAGGAGCTGGTAGTCGGCTCACGAGATGTCCGGGCCGATATCGGAATCGCATTAGGACGCCGCGCCACTTTCGCCCCCGGGAACACCGAACCCAACCCTCTCTCCCTCCGCTCCTCTCTCCTTCCTCTTCCCTTTCGCCTGGTCCGTCGTTTTTTTTTCCCTCTGCATCGGTGTTCCTCGTCTTCTCTGCCCTGGCTTCCAGCCTCTTTCGTCCTCCTGCTCTTTTCTCGGGCACCACTCGGGATCCCTTCCGCGCACGGCTACAGAAATATTCGAGGAAATTTCGCGACCACGCCTGCCGATCCGGCACGACGCGCCTCGGGCCACGAGATACGCGTACGTTTTCGTTAGGCTAGCAGCAGGCACCGGGGTATCTGTTTCTGCACGAGAAGAACGATCTGGGTGATTGCTGGGTATCGCCTAGAGACGGTTCTGGATGAATAGTTGCCACGGCGATTCATTGTTAGTCGCCTTTGTTATAATCTTGCTCGCAGCTCCTTTGCCGGAGCCTGATGCTCCGAGTGATCGTATTTGCTGGTAGTTGCATCCGGCTGGCTTCTCAACGACGCCATTGGGCAGATATAGCTGCACTTACAGATGTTGGACGCTCGACTCGCACGGTTGCGTTTCTTCCAGCAACTAAGGAGCGGTAGTTCGAATCGCGAAGTAAGTTGCCAGACGAGTTGCATTTTAAGGATGAACTTCAGTGACAGTCTTAGCCAAAAGTTAATACATTTCCAGGATATTAATAAGGCTTTTTCCTGTGATGAAAACCATTCAGAAATGGTGTATTTTTATCGCAAGTTCAGTTGAATTCGCTCTTATTTTTTATCTCATTTTGCTAATTTATTGAATATCTGATGATTTATCATTAACTTGTTTGATGGAATGTACCTGAAATGCAATTGCTGGAAATGAAATAAACTATAATTTTCCTTTTAACTTATATGAAAAGCAGTGAAAAGTGTGCCAATGTGTTATATTTGGTGAGTGTTGATCATGTATATCTTAATTATATTAATAAAACTCTTATATATACATAATCTTCATGAGCTGGAAATTCCTTGCGATCGTGGCAACGCTGCTCAATGAGAAAATATTCTTGTACAGCAGTTGGTAAGGTGAATGTTCCAATTTCTGCTCATTTAAGAGGTTACTCGACAGAAAGAAGGTGTAAAAAATTTGTTTATGATCAAAATTTGCAGAGTAATTGATTAATTCTTTAATAATAAATCAACCAGTTAAATTCTCGAGAAAAATAGTAGGAATATCTGCTACCTACTATTGCTAATCCTTTATATGGTGAGCAGATATTCCTACTATTTTTCTCGAGAATACCGAAAACACTGAAAGAAAAATTTGTTTTAACCCATCGTACAGAAATACTTTCCTACGCGTGGCTATTGTTTTGAAAACGCGTGCGGCGGACTGACTATAGGATTCGTGCAGTTCCAAGCGGTGTGCACTGTCGTAAGTTTGATTTTTTTCTTAACTGTTCCCAAAATCTCTCCACTTTTTTGAAAAGGCATTTATTAGTTAAAGACTTAACGAATCGAATGGTATTTTTTCAAGCCGGACCGAGGGTGGGAACGACGTCAAATCGAGCTTTGAAACTTTGACATCGATTACTGTTAAGTTCATTAACTATAAACAAAATATTCTATATACAGTTTGAGAAAGCATTCCGTCAGCTTTAAAATGAGCCCAAGATATTAAATACTTCGAAAACTATTTGACATAGGCCGTTGAAATTCAGTATACTTTGTTTTTGCAAAGTTATCGACAAACGCTCTAATTTTGAAGAGAATCGGTGAAACTAAATTTTTCACCTATTCGTTTTGACGTGGAATAGCTCGATCGCAGGAACTGCCACGAATATGGAACAAAACGCAGTAATGTGTTTCAAATATTCCCGCCTCTAGAAGTGATTGCGGCGTTGCCGCCCTTTCACAGTTACTCAATCGACAATCGAAGAAAAAAACAGTTTTCCGTGTCATTTTCTTTCATTTAAACAAAAACCATCGAATCAATTGTCCGGAATTTTTGTGACAATTTTGTTCAGTCTTTGATCTTTCGGTACACAAGATTTCATAAACTTTGACCTATTATTTCACCCTTAATTTTAAAGTTATATTCTCAATATTGCGTTTTCCCATAAGAACACATGTTAAATTGAAAGTGAAATAATTTGAAAACTACCGAAACAATTTTTCTAAAATTTTGCAGAGGTTTTTACCATTGCATAAAGATTGATTGCTCCAATTTTCAAAGATTTTCGCTTATTTTGAATGTTACTGAAGTTCGTCCTTAAGCCTCAATCGGACCAGAACTTGAGGCTAACCAATCATGTCCTCGACACAGGGATAACATTCAACCGAACATTTAAAGACACGCCTGTTTAACCCGTGACAACTGGGGCGCAAGGTCCTATTCCTCAGGCGTAAAACTATTACGTTTACCCGGTGGATAGCATCCGAAACGATCGAGCACGTAGCGCTCCGTAAACGCTGATAACGCTGCTACACCCGGGGTGGGGGGGTTGGAGGCGAATAATTACGAAATCTGCTGCTCGCGCGACGGAATAACGTCCGTTCCGCAAACAATCTTATCGACGCGGTCCACGCGGCTCGTTAAGGAGTCTCGCTGGAATTTCGTATGCTCACGCTCGGAGGAACAGCCACAGACGGGGAAGACCGGGACGGCCGGAGGAAGCAGAGGGGGGCGGGTAGGTGGAAAGAAGCGAAAGAGATTGACTCTCGAAAGTAAAGCCGATTAGGATCCCGCGGCGGACTTGAAATTTCGCCTCTCCCCCGAGGCTGATCCGGGGATCCCGGGATCCCTGCCCGCCGCGCCCCTCATCCAGCGTTCCCTCCTTCGTGCATTTTTCCTTCCTTCCTTCCTTCCTTCCGCCCTGCCGAAGAACGATGTACGAGCCAGTGAAAAATTCCCGTGCTGCTCCGCCACACCGTTGCCAGTAGTAATCCATGAAATAATGGCACGGGCCACGCTCGATAAATCCGGAAACGTAGCCTCCACTCGCGAGCCCCCGTAGGAGGGACTTGCTCGGATATATTTTCCTCCGGCATACACGCGTGCGTATTGTGTACGTGTGCGAGGCCGCGTCTACGTGGGAGACGAAGAAGCTGGATGGCTGGAACCGAAAGGTGGAGGTGAAGCGCGACGCGGGGGTGGAGCTGTGCACGTACACGCGCACAGCCACGCAGCGACGGAGAAAGAACACGGGGAAAGAAGCGAAGATTGATCTGCGGGCCGCGCGCCTCCCGATACGCGTTCCATTCCTTTCTCTCCTCCTATTCCTGTGTACAGCTTTTCACCCCGCAGCCTCAGGATCTCTCGAGTTTTTAGGAAAAGAGCAGGGGCTGCGGGGGATTTTGAGAAAGGGACAGCGGGCGGCCGTGTAAACTGGCGCACCTGCGGGTTCTGAATGGTAAACCGTGTTTGTCGTAATACTTTCGAGAAGGTTTCCTTGGGTATCTAGGAACCCTGCTCTTGAGAGGCTTTTGGGTGCCATTAATTTGACTGTTCGCAAGGTATGCGGTGCCGTGGTTCGTAGGAGTGGTTTGTTTCCTTAAGAATTGATAACTGGGATGGTAATACGGGATGTGAGAATCATTTAGCCTCGTAATGTTGTTGCCCTATAGTTAAAAGTCGATAAGTAAAAGTAACGAGAGAATAAGACGCAAAGTCGGTGATAAGTGCTTGATCGTTTGATAGATTAATTTTTCATACCTTGATCGTGGTATTAATCTTTCGTTGGTAATGATACCTACCTACTCGCAAGTAAAATTCAACAACAGAGGTGGTTGATGGGCGTTCAGGAATATTTAACGCAGAATTCAATTCGCTTCTAACGATGAAGAATCGTTGCTGACGGCGACGGTGCCCGCAAGAAATCGACCCTCGAAATTATTGTACGCGGAATGGAAAGAAAAAGGTGGGGTCGCGCCGGGTGGATTTCCACGCGTCATTACGCGATGATCGAGTCATGAAAATCGCCAGTTCAAGCGGCGATTATTCAAACGAAACCTCTAACAAGATTCCCGCCAATCAGCCAGCGTAATGATCCTCGACCGTCAAAGAAGAGATCCTTTCCCTCGTGGTGCTCGCCCCGAAACGATCTACGGGGAATAAAGGGAGGGAAAAGGGTTCCTTCGCCGCCTTTTCGTTCCAGCAAAAGGAAAATCCGCTTTCCCCGAACGTTTGAATCTTAACGTTTTCTCTTCTCCTTCGCGGGGAAAGAAGTATTATTTTCAACGATTAAAATCATTCTCGTCGCATAATCTACGCGATTGATAACTTAACGAAGGTCAAGCTGGATGTCAGTTAGAAATTAGAGAACCTAAGGAGCGGTAACGTCAACTTCTAGCGAGGAATTTAAATGCCATAGAGGGATGAAAATTGCTTCCTGTTTGCTACATTGCAGACGGTCTTTTCAATCTATTACTTAAACTTATTCATACAGCTTCGAAAGATTCATACGCGCCAAGTTAATTGAATTGGTTGCACACGGAGCATGCACTGTCTGCATTATTCATGAACAAATATCTTCCATGAGAGGCGAAACGAATGTGTCAGAGTGAAACAGACAGAAATAAAACAAGAAGGAACTGGGGCGGGCGGGTGAAATACGACGAAGAAAGACGAGACGACGATGGATTTCGAAAATTTCATCGCAATCTGCAGGCTGCACGCTCGTCTTTCCCGACGCCTCTTCCATTTCCTCTCGCGCTCTTCTCCTTTTTTCTCTCCCCCGTGCGCCGCCCCCTTCCGAACGGGTATTCCTCGCGGCTCTCACCCCGTTTTACCCGGGCGATCGCAAATTTATTCCGCCGAGTAGGCGACGGCGTCGGGCGGAATCGCAGTACTTTATACTCGTCGAGAATCGATAGACAGCCGCGCGCGGATATGGAAGCACTATATTTTCCCTCGTCGCGCCTCCTGCCCGCCCTCCGAAGGCCCTCTTGTCAATAAAGCGAGCACTTTCCTGGCACGGAGTTTCATTATTTCTTTGGCCGAGCAGCCGTCCACCCCTCGCCCATATCTCGCCCATCCTTTCGACCCCCCCACGCCCCGACTTGACCTTTCGTGGATGATGGGGCAAGTTGGTTAATGTCTCGCTGACCCACTGGCAATGAGACGTTTCGAATGAGGGGTAAATAACGAAGGAAACGGCCCTGCACCGATAAAAGAACGAGAAGATGCAATTTCGCGCTGGGGAACGATTACCATTCGGAAGACTTGTCGAGAGATATCGAGACGGTGTGTTTCCTTTTGAGGAGGATTGAGTGGCTCTCGAAGGAAATCTCTTTCAATGGGAAGTGAAGTTCTCTGTTAGACAGCTCCGATGTTCCTGGGTGGGAGCAATGATCTGTGTTATGCTTCCTTTCTGTCCGCAAAAGATGGATTTCTTATATTGTTGCGTGGTATTTATTCGTAGGGGAGAACCGGGGCTAAAAGTTCCGATTTCAATATATCATAAAAAATGACTGGAAAATAATGTAGTTACTCTCTTCACTTTTGACTAATTTCTTGTTAAATTTATTATACTTTCTGATTTTAAGCTTGTATTTGATATATTGTAATAGGTTTTTCATAGAAAGTAATTTATTTGTGGCTGATCGAAGCGGAACTTCTTACCCCTTTATGGGGCAAGTTGTTATCCCATTGGGGTAAGTTGTTACTAAGATATAAAAATTGCCTTTTAATGAAATATTTAATTTTCTAATGAAATTTTATTTTGAAGATATAGCCGTCGGAACAACTTACCCCTGGAACTTTTAGCTCCGGTCTCCCCTACTTAAATTTGTTCATATAAAAATTTTATTTCAACAGGCTGTTGCATAGACTCTGGTATTTATTATAGGGTAAAGTACAAGGTTTCTACAAATTTATTCTACAAACATCAATGGTGGAACGTACGAACTTTGTCGAGCATCCCTAAACGCTCCACCATCTCCACCCCCCTAATGAGAAGTTGCATCGATGATACGGCGAAGGGGCACATCGTGAACCAATAAGAAAATGGAGTCTTTGGTCGCGACTTGCGCCCTCGTCTGTAAATGTGGTTTAAAGGGGGGTTGGTCGATTCGGTAGATGGGAGTGAGATTTTTCGAGACTGGTCCCAACGCGCACGGCCGCGGGGTAGATTGGCAAAGCAACTTTTGGAATCCTCTTGGCATCGTTGGGAAACGTTCTCTGAAGTGAAACGCGACTCGGCGCGTCGGTGGCGACGCTCCAACGAAGAGGGTGGAAAGATTTAGAAGGCGGTCGGGAGGGCGGCTGAGTTGGAATCAAAGGAGTCAAAAGAGCTTTTCCAGGCTTCTCCCTCGGCGGGCTAGATTGAACTTCTTTTCCGCTCAGGAGTTTTCCTATTACTCCGAATTTCCCAGCCGCGGCGAAACCGCGTGCACCCCACCCACACGCGTGCATCCCGCGCCAAGGAAGTTGCGGCGCGGCCAAACTTCCGAATCGCGAAGAAAATTTCTTTTCGTCGGTGAACGCGGCCAGACCCAGGGCGAGGTGAAGCCGCACGTTCACTTTGGAAAGATTGAATTTATTGTGGATACTTTTCGCGGTTTAATTAGCGACTGCGAGTTGTTAGAATTGTGAGAACGTTGATAGCAAGTTCTACTTGAGTCGTAATTTCCTTCGTAAAATTTCTAGTTCCACACTTTTCTAAACCTAAACGTTTCTTCAGTTTACCACTGACAACGCTTGCAATAACAGGTCAGGTATTAGGCACTGTAGCTCCTTAAAAAAAAAGGAAATTTTTGAAGGAGGACGAACGTACGAAATGTTACTTTAACGAGTTAATGCGTTGAACGATGAACAGTGGGTGGAAATTTCAGACGCGATAGCACGCGCACATTTGTTTTGCATATTTTCTACATCATCGGGCGAAATGTAAATGAGCTATTCTATACATTGAAACGTTTACACTTGCGACAATGGGTAATCTTGTCATTCTAAGATTAATTATGCTCGTTCAATTTGAAAGGAGCAATAGAAGTAGCACTCAGCTTTCTGGACAGAGTGGACCGTAATTACCGTAGAATTAGTTGTTTATTTAAATAACCTCGGTATTTAGAGGATTACAGGGACGAAAATGCGCGAAGGAAAGAATTGAACGTCGCGTTAAAGGTGTCTCATTAGTACTTCCACTTTAAAGCGACGTTTCACCACCCCTCCGACCTCTCTCACCCTTGACTCGGCTGCCTAAGTAAAAATCAATAATTCCTTTATCGTACAAATTAACGTTAAGCATATTCCACCCTCGTATACGGGGTCTACGGCCGACGTTACACCGTTTCCTGCCTTCCTATCCTGCATAATATCACTAGCCGCGTTCCTGACGTCCCGTCAGCGCCTCTGCTTCCTTTCCAAGCATTCTTGGTGTCCTCCCATCGGAAGTTACGATTTTAGAATTCTGAATTATCCTCACAAATCGTGCGCATACTTAATTCAAAATACACCCTTCTAAACTAACCTGGAAAGCTTCCATCCCACTACGCGTTACCACATTTTACTCTTATCCCTCGATTGTGCATTTTCCGCTCCGCGAAGGATGATTTCCCGTATATCTAGATGATTACAACGATACCACTGGAGGCAACGTCCCGCGCGCACGTGACACGGTAAATTCCACCGAAACGTGAACAACGAACGCTCGTCGTTCACGAACTATTCAATTTCACCAGGAAATATCTTAATCTTGGTTACGCGGCCGGCACGAAAGCGTATTTCTCTTCGTTGTAAAAAATTACGGCCAGTGTTATCCGCTTGTTAATCCTGATAAGCGTTCCTCTTCTTTATCGCCCGCTATTATGGCGAACGATAGTGACCGCGTAGAGAGTCGGTGGTGGTGGGTAACCAAGCACACCGGGGGTGAGAGATTAACGAAATAAATATGACATCGTCTTGAGGTGCGCGCGGCCGCCGCGTGTGCACGTTGTTTCACGCTCCGCGCGATAACAAAGCGTTTGCCATTAATTACCGCGGTCTGAAATTATTTAACGACCTTCCTGAGCCGGCGTCGGCACGCAAACCACCACCGCCAACGTCGCCCAGGAATTGATCGAGCTAATTTTCTGCGAGGATGTATCAGTTTATGAAACTTCCGTGTGTTTTAACCGAGCTAAATGAGCGCGTCCCTGCAATCTTTTCCGAGGGAACAGATTCACGCGTCCGCGCGCAGACGGTGATAAATTTTGTTGCACCTCGTGGACGGGTAATGGTATTATAGATTGGTCGAGGTTCTTAAAACCGTGAGGTATAATCATCGGGAGGGATGGGGTTTTTAATTCCAAAGGGTTTCGTAAGAGCTTTTTAAGCTCCTCGTGTAAATGCTTGTCGGAGATTTAAATGCATAGGTTTCGCGGTGAAGTGTTTACCGCAAATTCTCCGATTTCATTCCTTCGTGTATATTTATATTAGGGTGCCAGTTATTTTCCGACTTTTGATTTTGAAAGGAGACCAGCTACCTCCCCGCAGGTAGTTTTGTTCCATTTGAGTTAAAATTCCGCTACACCACGTTTCAGCTCATTCGAATAATGGTATCCCATGGCAACAACACGTGGAAATTAACAAAAAATTACCTTTCCAAATTTTTATTGAAGGATTTATCTTTATTTCAAATGCCCCAACTGTTTTCCAAATGCTACATATATTCTTATTTATCGAATTCAAATTATTAGTCACAATTCCGTAACATATGAAAGTGAAGTATACAGTTTTACTGTTTCATTATGCGTTTATAATTGATTTGATACACGGTAATTTACATAACCGTACAGATAACGACAATTCTACGAAACAATGAAAGTAAAATGGAATAGCGGGGATTGCTATTGCATTCCTTAATTTTCGGTGTTTGCAAGATTTCTTTGTAATTTTTTAAAGTTAAAGTTCAAATCCCCACGGAAATCTTTACACATCACTATATTAGATTAAATGCAACAAAATTAGGGGGGTCCCATGGAAAATTATTTTTTTTTTTACCAAATAAATCAACCAAGAATCCCCAATTTTTTTAGTGAGAAATTTCTAATTCCATGAAAGAAGACTTCTGAGTACTGATATCATCCACCAAATTATATTAAAAAAAAAGAATCAGTAGAAATCGTGTTGCATCATAATTTGCATCCGTTGCGAATGCTAATTATCACCGCGTAAAGAAGCCTGAAGAACGAGCCCAACGCTATTCTCCCAAAACGAAGAGCACAACTGATTCGTGTATGCACGTATCCCTTTTTCCCGATGCAAATGGTAGCCCATCCCGTAAAGCACTCGCGCCCTCCTCACCCCGTATCGCGTTTCCGTCTATCTCGGTGGGATCTGCGAGCCGGCCAAATTAATTTGTCCGCGTCGGACGTGCAATTGGATGCACCGGTATCGTAGACACGCATTCGATTCATTAAGTCGATCGTAATACCTGGCCGGGCGACGCTCCTCCGGCACGGAGGACGGATATCCACCATTATGCCAGTATTATCGAGTTTATTTCAGCGTCGGGCGAGGGACGCGCGACGCCGCGCAGAGCAGACGTGTCCAGACGTAAAATTCCACCCACTCGTCACGCCCTGACGAATAACACGAGATGCAGGACGATAAGGTTTTAACTGCCGGCTAACACACTACGCGACCGTGGATTATCGGGGCCTTATCGGCCGACATTACAGCCCTGGACGTGGAGAAAACGAATGACCCACCCTGCCATAATGCGTTCCCCTCGCGGCTAGTGTGTGGGTGTACGCGCGGCTAGATTAGGATAACGAAAGCAGAGTTTGTAAGGTTCCGCCGAGTCGTCGCGGGTTCTTCAACCCCCGAGCGATGTGTCCGCCTCCTTTCTCCGTTCGCTTCTTGCTGTCGCCTCATTGGCAGGTAACGAAGGAATTGAGAACCTTGCGAGCAGGAGGGGTGCAACTAGTGTTCCTGATTTCTCGATATTTTTAGTTTCTCGAGAAATCAGAAATGAGATCATATTTCTTGAGAATTCTCGAGAAATTGAAGAAAATATTGCAGAAACTGTATTTTTGGAATAATGTTGATAATATTTATCAAAAACACAAGAAAACTTTAACTAAACGATTATTCCAGATATTAAATATAATTGGAAAATTTATTTATTTAATACAAAATTTGTACAAACCGGAACATTACGAAAATAAATGAGATTTATAATATTTTTCCTAGACTTAAGTTTCTCGAGAAATTATAGTATTTCTCAAGAAGTAAGAAATAAGCAATTATAAAATTTCTCGAGAAGGAACACTCGTATCATATTTTTTTCCTACAAAATGGCGGCGATAGAGCCATGATACGCAAGATCTTGAGGTGTGACGTTTTCCACGGTGTTCAATCTCACGGCTATACCGTTTGACCTCGAACAAAAAACCAAAAAGTTTTATTTTCTACATGACTAAATCTAGAGAAGTAATTAGCGGTTTTGCGATATCTTGAATATATTATTTTCAATTGACACTTTTATAAAAAAAATTGCACTTTTTCTCCCCATGGTCACCATTTCGAGACGGATTAATGTTTCTGGATTTCCCTACGTACTTCTCTAGTTTTAGGCATGCAGAAAATAAAACTTTTTAGTTTTTTGTTCTAGGTCAAACGGTATAGCCGTGAGATTGAACACCGTAAAAAACGTCACACCTCAAAATCTTGCGTATCACGGCTCTACCGCCGCCATTTTGTAGGGAAAAAAATACGATTTTTTCCGGCGAGAGTTGTACAATAACAAACTTCATATTAAATTTTCTGCTTATTTCATTATCTTCCTAAAAAAAATGCCGAAAATGACTGCAATTTTGCTCCGTCCAAGGTGGCCTAACCCCTTAATCACGCAAGGAGTTAAAGATTCCTGGAATCAAGAATCCAATGGTTGATATAATCACGAATCGAATATATGCATTTATTTAATCGGGAAATCGCACGAAGCAGAGATGTCCCTCTTCTAACAAGCACCCTCAATTTTCTGTTGCAGGTAAGGTCCCGATTGTCTGGGACGGTGCCATTCAGCGAGTTCGCCAATTTCGCGGGTGTTCGCCAACTTTCTCGGTGGCGAGGCTCGTGACCTTGACTTGTCGGCCACCAAGGCGCTAAGAGGTTTACCTTGGTAAACCCCGGTATCTCGGGATACCACTCGGGGTCTCGGCCGAGGGATTAAGACGGGGTTGTCGGGCGGGACGACAGAGGGCTGCTGGAATCGGCGCCGAGGAGCGAGCGAGTGCCGGCAGCTGAGAGAAAGGGAGAGGAGACCTGTAACCGTACGCCCGTATAATTGATTGAGTCTAATGAGTTAAAGGGGATGGCGCGGTATCGAGCGGGGAAATTAAAGAGTTCTGGGTCATGAAGGCGACAACCCCCCGGGACGGAGAAAGTACAGAAACTTAGGTACTCGCTTTCCACCCCGGGCTTCCTCTCTTCCTTTCTACCCTTGCTAACGGGCCACGAGGGCGCTGATTGTAAATTAGTTAAAGGAGATGCTTCATTTGAGACAGCTGATTCCTGGGTGCGTGCTGGAGATTGCGCGGGGTGGTTTACGAAAGTCAAAGGGGCGCGCTTAACCTATTGCCTACTGGCGCTATTTTCAGTACACACATACGTTCTATTCTTCCCTTTATAGTTTGCTTTAGAACAGAACTTTTCCCTCTACTTATGCTAGCTAGGGGTGAATTAAATGGTCGATCACACGCTTAAGAAATTCAATGACAGGAGGAGAATTTAGGTGTCCAGTAATAGAATCGACAATAACAAGTCTCTTTGAATATTCATAGAAGTAGCTTTGTGGGTTCGACTCCCGATTATAGGTTCTACGAATGTTTCCCACACACTGCACCCTCGATTTAAGTAGCCTTTTGGCTTTTATACATATAATGTTCTGTGATACAATTAATTGCACTTCTTTTATGGGAACGGTTCTGAATAAGTAAACTGAATTGTTTCTCTGTAAATCAAAGAGGATTTTTATTATTTTTTTAAAAATTTATGAGCTAAGGTTTACTTATGCCTAAAATTTCATCAAAATCGGTTAACTTTGCTCCGAGCTACAAACGTTTAAAGATCGCAGAATAAGGTCGAGAATCTCGAAAATTCCCGAAATCAGCGATCCTCGACCTTATTCTGCGATCTTTAAACGTTTGTAGCTCGGAGCAACGTTACCCGATTTTGATGAAATTTTAGGCACGTATACAACTTACTGCAATCTACAAACGGTTTTTTTTCTTAATTTTCATTACAAGCTCACAAAAAAAAATTTTAAAATCGACCTTTACTATTCTTTTCGCTATTCCAACCAAATACATTTTTTTCAAAACGACGAAACGCGTCAATTAGCAAACTAATCCTTCTAGCTTCTCAAAAAAACTCAAGTCGTTTAGACCAATTCTAAAAAATTTATGCGATTTTAAAAAGTGTCCGAATATTAATGCGAGCCACTGTACCTGTAAATCAAAGAAACAAGATTCAATGTTTATTATTCACTCTATTATATATTTACACTTTCTTTGGTTTCTTTGATACATTCGTACACACTCCTTTGAGCCACGTGTTTCTTCTCATCACCTTCTTATCTTTTTTTTCGCATCTCGATGTGTGCTTACCGACCGTCGTTATTACACTGAATGATTCACGTAGCTTTAGGAAAGTGCCATCTACTTTCCTTACACACATACCTGCACATATCGCACTCAAATATGCTCAATATTTTCCTCTCATTTCCCTCCCTCCATTATCGCCGCAAAAACCATAATGTCGTGCACAGTGCGCCCGCTAATCACGTTGATTGCAACCGCCGTTTCGAAAACTTCCCTCGCGATGGTCCCTGTTGCGACGAAGTCGGGCTTCGTACGCGAGGAAGAAATTACCAAAAATGTATTCCGGACGGCGGATCCGGCGCAATCTCATTCCGTCTGCGCGATATTACTTTTCGGTCGCCGCGAAACAGTATCTCGAGGACGTCTGGGCGTCGGTGGCTTTTCAATTTGCCTGGGAAGAAGGCCGCGAAGGTGGAGAAGCATCGCAGAGGGAAGAGGTGTGGCGGCGTCAGCAGGGGCGGAGGGGCGGACGAAGAATGAAAGAAAGAAAGCAGGCAGGCAAAGCGAGCGGGCACACGAGAGAGCCTCAGTGTCTTCCACATCCCCCAGGGAAATTATTGACAGTCAGCGAGGAAATGATGTCGTAAATACCACGCCGGCCCCGGAGCATCCTCCACCTTCTCGCCTTCTCGCGACCTCCTTCTCCTCTCGGCGCCACCTTCTTGCGCTTCCTTCGCGCGTAATCCCGCGCTCCTTTGTTTCCTTCGCGCCGCGCGGCGTACAACCCTCCCCCTAGCTCTTCCTCGCTTTCAGACGACGCCGGCCAAAATTGATTCGATACGTTGCTTTTTCTGCCGAAGGGATTTTTTACTGGCATCTAACGAGGCGAGCGTTTCTTCACGGGGGTGGGTGATTTCGAAGGGGTATCGCAATGTCAGGATGAGAGAAGGAGAGAAATGGAATACTTTCCGCGTTACAGCTTCCATGGAAACTTTTGTACGCAACTTCTTATGCACAAGGTGCATGTAACGGAGTCGACTAATTTCTAATCTGATAGGTTCATCCTGATGTATCAAATCCCATTTATTCTGATAGCGCGAGGGTCAGATTTAGGGGGGCATAAGCAGGCCACCAAATTTGGGGCGGCAAAATTGGTAGAAAGAGAAATTATAATCAATAGGAACCAATAAAGAAGTTAAACTTTTTGAGAAACCGGTAAAAAAGTAAGTAACGCATGTTTGAATTTATTATCAAGCACGTAAATTGTTTTTAAATCACTCATATAATTACTATTATATTAGGGAATGGTGCGTACCTATATTAAAGATTTTGTATTTTTCTTATTTTCTTATGTTTAATTAAAAAATAGGCACCTACCTCCTACCTGTATATTTTATTTTGTTTTGTCACTGTTTTTTTGTGAATATTAAATTTTTTATAAAACACGTCACTCACTGTTGAAAATTATATTTTAATATAATTGTATATAATTAAATATAAAGGGCGGCAAAAATCATTTTTATCCAAAGCGGTGGAAGAGCTAGATCGGGCCCTGGATAGCGTCGATGTACCTTTAGAGAAATTAACGTGGGCAAAGATATGAAAACTATTAAGACGGATGTCAGAACGAATAGGATCTGATAAGTGTAGCCTAGCACCTCGTCCCTGATAAGATGATAAACCCTTCTGTACACGATCGATAGGATACATCCGTTTCTCTCAAATATCAGAAATGCAATCCGATTAAATCAAGGGGCAACTAAGTACTGGGATAAACGCGAGTGAGTTACTCAAATGAAAAGCTGCACAGTAGTACGATCGCAATTAAAAACTTAATTAAGATTAATCATAGGCTTTGCCGAACACTTTTACGACTCATACCCAGGCTATTTGACGTTCCCTCGAACTCATCAGTGTCAGCGTTCATGAAGCTTCCCGTGCCTCTGGTGGCGTCGTCTCGCGTTTTATGCGCGCGCTAGCTGTTAACCGCTTACGGGCGTTGTTGCGCGGAGGAAGAACGGAAGGGAAAACAGCGAGCGAGGGAATATTAAGAATAAACCGCGGAACGTCCGCGAGCTAAGCTTCTCCTCATCGCGAAGTTATCGTGGCTGTTTTCAACAAAGCGGCCGATTCATTCGTCGCTGTTGTTGTCGAAAGAACAACGTTTCTTTCTACCGTTTCCAAGCTACCTTACAATTAGTGTTCGCGACTACGAACCCCGGTATTCACCTTTTCACCACCATTCTGCGTTCGTATCTCGAGCGCCTCATATAACTGCATTCGAAAGGCCACTGAAACAAGTCCGTTTCTTCTTGGCCGACGAAACTGAAAAGTGGATAGGGAAGAGGAAGGTTGGTTGCCTCCTCTGTAGGAGCATCGTCATTCTCGTGGCGGGACTGTCAAGACAGCGTGAGCTCTTCGCTTCAGAGCTGGCTTTGGGGAATATATATATTTTTAGCATGAAAGGGGAATATTTTCGAAAAAGGGTAGAGTGTGGATTTTCGTATATAGATGAAAGCATTCTCTATTGAAAAATATTCTGTGGAAGTATTCTACCTGGTTTGTTGAAGTGGGTACTAAATAGGGATTGCAAACCGGTAAATCGGTAAATCGGTTTGAAGCTTTTTTTCACTGATAACGTAGTAGATATCGACGGAATTATGCGCTACATATTTTTACCGGTAATTCGATAAATTATGTATTTCTCGCGATCTACCGGTAAATATCGAGAAATACATAATTTACCGGTAAATCGATTTACCGGTAAATATCGAGAAATACGCAATTTATCAAATTACCGGTAAAAATTTGGCGATTTACCGGTAAAAATTGGATGTATAGCAATGTAGCGCATATATATAGCGCATAATTCCGTCGACATCTACTACGTTATCAGTGAAAAAAAACTTCAAACCGATTTACCGATTTACCGGTTTGCAATCGCTAGTACTGAAATGTAACGTGGACCACTACAACCTGGTACATATATGTACATAATACAAAAGATATATTCTGCATAGTGAAATACAGAGGTCCTCAGAATTCAAAAGGTCTGTACCTAAACCTGTATTTTATTATTCAATGCTCATTTTGACCAATGAATAATTCTGGTTAACAGAGTAACGCATTACGAAGAGTACAAGAAAAATTATTGAATGATAAAACGGATATAGAACACTTTTATCACAAAACAATTTTTTCAACCATTCATCTTACAGTCGTAGAATAATTCTATAGAAATCATACAAATGCAGAGTGTGTTAGATCCAAGTCTCCAAACTCTGCAACACTTCGTTCGAAATTCTTGCAAGATTCTTCAGGCTTGCTCGCAGAGAGAAAAGGAACGAAAGAATGGGAACGAAAAGGATTCATACGTTGGAATGCATTTACCAGGTTGAGAAGCCATGGTTTCAAAGGATCGATGTCGCCCTACTTAAATCCCTCATTATGTGGCGAAATGGTTACGCAGACATGTTTCCGGTTCCATTTGCGTAAAGGAAACACACGCGAGCAGAACGCGAAAAGAATAATTCCTGTATTCATGGTATTATTGGCGAACCGACTAAAGAATATTATTTGATTCCGGTTTTGCCGGGGAAAGTGAATTAAACGAGTGTTAACCGCCCCCTGTGGTTCGATAAGCGAGTACAGAGAAACTTTTCATCGCGGTCGTAAAGCATCGCGAGACACTAGGGCTGAAGAGAAAGTCCGTTCGGGGTTAAACAAGAAAGTATTCTCGCAGTAGCGGTGGTTGACCGATGGAATTAATTTCATTATCAGCGGAAATGTAGCTCGAGGGTCGTCAACCTTCCTTTTCCTTTCATTAATTGTAATTAACTCATTCATATTTCGTCGGTGAAATACGCGTAATCTATTTACTTTATTAATTTGACAGGTGAGGATTTTGAGATTTCGCGCCCCTAAGCTGACAAGTGTCTGCCGCCCTTTCCGCGAAATATTATCAACTATTTTAATTTTAAAGAGTCGAGACAATTTCATAGTTAATTGAATATAGCAACTCACATATGAGTTATTGCTAATTTTCTACAGGAAAAACAAGTGAATTGTTTTTAAAGTTATCTCAAGCCTCTGTGTTTAAACCTTTCCCTATTTTTTTCGCTCGAAATTTGCCGCTCCCCTCTTACTTAACCTGTACACAAATCCGCCCCTGAATTTCATATTTTCCGAAATTGCTATTATAATATTTACATTCACCACTGAATCTTTAAAAGAATATTCTACTCCACCACCCCATCTTCTTTCTTAAACCCAACAACTTCCCTGCATCTTCCTTTTGTCAGTACTCATGAAACTGAATGTAGATATTATTTGTCTCAAAAAAAAACTTTATTTCTGATCGAACCAAAAGTTAACTTCCATTTCTGGACGAGAAAGGCTGAAAAAGGGCGTGAGAATGATAGAACCTCCTCTTCTAACGAAAAAACCTCCATGCGATCTTAACGAAGGAGCGCGTTGCAAGACTTGAGAACAGAAAGTATTTTAACAGCTGAGCCCTCGTGTTCCGTGTTTTGCAGCGCGTCGTTTAAACGGGGATCCGCCCGGAGAAACAAACAATAAAGACCTCCCCTCGTCCCCCGGTCTCTCGTAGTCGCTCATCGTTATGAGCGTTTTAACTCTTTTTACCGCGTTTCGTCAGCCACTCGACAGAACGATTTCGTGGAATTGCGTTACCGAAGTAATTAATGGGACGTACTGGCCATATAAGAAGGGACAGTAAACGAATGAAGAAGCTAAAGGATAAGTGGCGAGGTTTAATACACTTAAGCCAGAGTTGACTGTTCTGGAGCTACATAGGTACTGCTGCTGACGGGGTTGTCGATAATCAGTGACCATTCAGGTTTCCACATATTACCCTTCCGTCGCTTCACAAATTTTCTTCGACTGTTCAATTTCAATTCTTAATCGACTTCTGTAACCCACCCTGGTAATTAGAAACAACTCAGAGGCTGCGTAAAAAGTAATCAAGGTCACGTTAGGCATTCAGATTTCCACAACGATACGACAATCTCCCGAAAACGGTACGTTGAACGAAGTGGGCGCACCGATGCCCCGTCGAAAATTGCGAAACGTGGTAGCGCGTAGTCACGCGGCGCGAGCGTAATCCGCGAAAAGAACGAGCGTCTTCGCGGAAAGCACAGAGAGCCGCGTGGCCGTAAGGATAGCCGCGCGTAAAAAAGGCCGAAACTCGTTGTCGTAATGTTTTCACCGGGAATATTGCAACTGATGCCCATCCTCCGCGTCCCGGCCGCCCCCTCCGGTTATATCCGGAGTTTCTCCGCCGCGTGGCGGAGAACGGACGCATTATTCGCGGAAACGATCCTCCCTTTCGCCTCGCGGCCACGAAGAAAAGGGGAGTTCTCTCGGTCCGGTGGAAAAAAAAAAGAGGAAGGGACGAGCCACGGAGGAGACGCGACGGGAGGGAAACGGGGAAGAAGATTACGCCGCGGCTGAGGTGGAACGAAGACGGAAGTGTATCTCTCGCCGGGATGAAAGCGTAGAACGAGAGGGAGAGGAGCTCGAGGAGGGTGGAGGTGGCCGGGGAGGGACGGAGAGGGGAGAAGGGATGCAGAGCCGCGAGATCCGTCGGCTAAGGGTAGTTATTATAATAAATTTGTCGGGGGTTTAAGAAGCGGAAACAATTCAGAACTGCGAGTGACTCTAAGGATGTGCTTATCGTTGCTTTTATTCAAATGAGAGTGGAAGGCGACGAGCTGCGCCGGATGCGACCTGCATCTCCGACGCTTTTTCTGCTTCCCTCTCTTTCCCGTTCTGACTCCGCTTTCGCTTGTTTCTGGCGGCCACGTCGGTATATATCGAGGAAGATGAAGCGGGGCGTTTTTGAGATTGATGGGACTCCTTGTTGTCCATGGGAAGAAATTGAATACCGTGTCTCTCAGTTTGAATAGATAACTGGGTAAGAAGGTACCCACCGATCTTCCCCGTAACAAAGGAAATTACAAACATACCCAATCAACGTTTGAAAAGTTTCTACACTCCGCGGCAAAAAGATAGCACACTATTTAAATATAAGTTTCTTTAGATTTGGAACAATATATGGCATTGCTTTTCACGTTTACAGTGTTTAATGAGAATAACAAATTATGTGAATGTAGTTGAATGCATTTATTACAAAAGAATAATTTTAATCACAACTTATTGAAAAGTAACGAAAAATCGGCGCGTCAAAAAGATAGCACATTTATCTTAAAATACTTAATATGTACAGAAAAATATTATCTCAATATTTTGTAGTTCCACCTTTTGCTTGTATAACTGATATTAAACGCTTTGGTACAGATTTAAATAATTTTTTAACAAATTTTCGGCTTAATGATATCCAGTTTCGTTCGATGCAATTTTTAATTCCTCAACGGTCTGAAATTGTTTTCCCTTGGCATGTACTGATCTCGATAATTGTGCCCAACAATTTTCAGTAATGTTCAAGTCCGGCGACCTGGCTAGCCATTCTAAAATTTTTATATTTTGCTGTCGAAAGTATTCTTTGACAGCCTTTGCTGTATGAACACTTGCATTGTCCTGTTGGAAAATATAGTTAGGGCCCCCACTCGTTACTGCATGTTTCTTCAACTGTTCGTCTATTAAAGTAATATAATTTGGACTCTTCATTGTTCCACTTATAAATTTAATTTCAGTGTTCCCATAGTACCCAATTCCAGCCCACACCATTACTCCTCCACCACCTGAATGTCGACGACTTAAAATGTGTGTTTCTTTACGCAAATCATGGAAATAACAACGATATCCACCCGTCCATCTAACGTAAATCTCTTTTCGTCACTAAAAATAACTCCCCGCCATTTTTTCCTCCAATGAATATATTTTTCAGCAAATTGTAACCGAGCTTCTTTATGTCGCTTCGTTAGCAGTGGTTTACTCATCAGTTTTTTTGCGTTTTATGTATTTACATTGTTTTATAACACGCTGTAAATTACGTACATTAGTGTTTACTCCAGCTTCTGCAGCAATTTCTCTCACAGTAGCAACAGAATTTGACGCAACCCTTAAAATAGCACGTCGTTGACGGTCGGTTGTCACTTTTGGACGTCCTGTGCTTTTCTCTTTTCCATGTTCCTCTAAATTTCTTAAAAGATTGTATATAATTTTACGACTCCGACTTAACAATTTCGCAATCTTAGCAATGGAACAATTTTCTCTACGCAAATTTTTAACTGTTACTTTTTCACACTCGCTCAATCTTTTACCACGACCCCATTCTTGTTAATTTCACTAGATTTCGATACTGAAACACGCAGAGTATTAAATATTTGCCTGTATGAACAGATTGACGACTTATCAATAACTGGAGAATTAAAACTTTGAAGGTGCGCTATCAATTTGACGCAGCACCACTAATGTTTACGTTTTCAGCTGTATCTTAAGCCAGTAGGCAAAACAGAAGTGTTTACCCTGAACATGTGCAATCTATTGCTGACTGAATCTGACACGTAATACGAGAACCGTTATCATTCAATTTCTTATGCGAAAATGAAGGAAATTACAGTGTGCTATTTTTTTTTGTCGCGGAGTGTATACACACCGAAAACTGTACCACCGTAATCGATGCATAGTCACTAAACACTTTGTTACAGGCCGCCACTAAAATATGTCCTTTATAGCTTACGGCCCATATAAACGCCACTTATCGACGCCAAATCGCACCTGCCGCTATCAATCGCGCCCAAGGGGCATGAACCATCGCGAAGCGCCAAGAGTTTAGCATCAAACGCGATACGACGCCCTCAGACTGGCCGTATTTTTTATTGTCGCCTTAATGGCACCCTCTGGCGAGAATAAGAGCCAATGAAACGCGGACCGTTAAAGTTTAAGCACGCTGACACCGGGGCCAAGGAGAATGGACCGTGATCCCCGTGGACCACCCTGATCACGACCCTGTTTACGACGTTCTCCGTTCATTAACAAGCGACGGTGGAGGGGAGGCGCGGTACCGCGACGATCGCGAGGGTGGCTGCCGAGATAAAAACGGGCCGTTTCGCCTGGAAAGGAGCGGGGGGAGAAGGAGCAAAAATCTTGTAACGAGGAACGGGTTCGGTGGACGGCGGAATCGGTCGGCCGACTGGTCGAAATCCAGCCCTGCCTTTTATCTTTTTCGGCGCGACTGATATAGTTTAGGGCCGCAATAAAGGTGGGGCCGGGCCACTTGGATTTACGGCTTAATTAAACGAGCCACGTCCCGGGACACCACGAAAAATCGTCGAAATGCCCCGGTGGTTTCTTAAAGTTCCTTAAATACGAGCCTCCCGTTGCCGCATCGGGATCGTTTATGGCCGTTCGCCGATCGTGCGTACCTTTTTTCGTTGGCCCCGATAAATGTCTCCCTCGCGATTCTGGCTACGCACCGCCGCGCCGCGCCGGAAGGGATTTTTCTTCCCCGTTTCCCTTCTGTTTTTCTTTTTTGCATCCCTCATTAGCGTGCCGGGGGACCAGGTCCTCGTCCTCGAGCATTTAGGAAATCGTGTCAACTGCGAAATTGCCCGTACATGGATCATCCTTTGGCGAACAGCGCGAGAAATGGGCTCGATGGCTCCGCGATTGGTTACCGGAATGCTCGCGTTACGAGGCAACAATGATCGGGGATTTCGTTCGTCTGTTTCTCTCCGTTGCTCGTTTTTTAGGCCAGCCACGGCCGATTTTTTTTACTGCCCCACAGTTTACGAGGCGAGCGTATCTCGCGAACGGCTGTAAAATAAATTACCGATTCAGCGAAATTGCTGGGGAAATTGTTCTGCGATTAACGTGCCTCGCGCGCGAATCGTTCGAGCGTCCGGTTGATTAACGACGGCTTGTAAATTAACCGGGCTACGATCGAGTTTTTCTTTCTGAATTAAGGGTACTCTTTTTTTCAAGAATATTCCAGGTAATATCAGTGGTGTATGAAATACTTCTTTCCTTTATTTTTAACTTGCTTGTTACCTTCCCCTTTTTAGCCTTGCTTCATCGCCAACAAGGTGTGCAGGGAGTTTCTCCGTTCACGAGAGCTTCACCCTAAGGTGGCGTCTGCAAATTTTATTGTCATCAAAAAGGCAGCTATAAAAAATTTGTAGTAAACATGTATGATTAAATAGAATTAGATCACTCATTAACCCGGCGGAAGGCGCACCCCGTAGTGTAACACAGGTTGTCGCTACCGGGTGAAAAATACCCAAAATTGAAACGTAAAAAACACGGTTTCAGAATATTTTTTTTTAACTTTGCAATTAAAGTACAGTGTTTTAAGAATCAAACAAAATTTAGGAGATATCTTATAATCTTTATTAAAGTTCTTTAAAAAATTCTTCATTATAGTCTTCATATTCTCGCAACTAGCGCCTCTGTGGTAAATTTTACCCAGTAGCGCCTCCCGCCGAGTTAAATATACCTATAGTGCGTATGTTTCCAAATAGTTATTACTATGTTCACACACAAGTGCTTTTATGAGAATTATTAAAGAATATTAAATTTTCATACCCTTGCGCCGAAAGATTGGATTTCCTGTTTAATCTAAAGCCGGTGTCCTTTCGTTCGAGGACACCCTGTGTACACGGACGTTTATCCACGTATACACTGGACTATATCTCGCGGTGGGTTTTTCGTATTATCCCGGGCGACATAATATGGGGGTTTATCTGGTGGAATCATGGTAGCTTAGCGGGGTGGTTTCTTCCCTCGCGCAGACATCCTCCAAGGCAAATCCTCCATGCAGAAGACAACGTCGCAGCCCCTTGGACCTCCGGGCCACGTATATATTTTCCCCGTGTACACGTCTCCAATTTCTCGTTCCACCCTTCCTTCCTGAGACGTCCACGACGCCGACGGATTTGGCGTGTCCTTCCAGCAACTTGACAACACCAGAAAGTCCTCGGGGTCATAGTAAAAAAATATTACCCTGAAACTGATGAAAAGTACGAAAGAATGAGTTCCCACCGCGGCTCCTCTCCCGCCGGTGACAGGGAAATGGAAAAAATGAGAGTGTATCGTCTCCTGAGAAATGGCGCGAATGGAAGTGTGTGTCGCGTCTTAAGAAACGGAAGAAGAATGATGTTCGGAGTTCATCTCGCGATACTCAACTTTTTCTACTTTGTGTCTTTTTTTTATACTAATCAAATTCGTCTTAAATTTATGCACATTTTCTAGAAGACCTAGTTTTTCATAGGTCCAATGAAAAGTCGAGAGTTTCCTATCTGTTTTTATAATTTTACTTTGGTAACAATATTTGAGTTGCAGTACTCACCCTCGGTAGCAGTGGCCTGTAAACTTGGTCAATGAAGAAAGTACAGTATGTAACAAATGTAAGTAAACAGTCGGAGTTCTAGCAAACAAAAGATTGTATCGAAGTAAGTGTTTAATTTCATAGAACAAAGTATACATTTATTGATATTACACCAGACTACTGAAATAACTATACTAATAAAACATTCACTAATTAATAATCTGTTTTACTACTACTAACATAAGGTAATCTTTCTGCAACGCGACCGTGTTTCCCTGATGCGTGTAATCGACGTCGAATAGTCTGGGTTGATGGTGCACTTTTACCTTCGTTTAATAATTTTGTACGAATTTTTGATGTAGATAAAAAGGTATCTGATGATGAAATATTAACTATCCTTTTATCTATTCGAATATTAGTGACTTTTGGACGTCCCGGTCTTGGTAAAGCTGATACTCTTCCATCTTTCTTATACGCTTTAACAATTTTAAAAATGGCTGCTGGTGTTTTATTAAAAAAGCTAGCTATTTCTCTATATGTCTTGCCCTCATCTGTCATTTTAATTACTATTCTTCTCTTCTTGTTTGTTAAATGCTTCAGCTGAGACACTTTTCCGTATCGATTTTAAAGAAAGAACGCAAATGCCACAGAGATATTTACAGGACTGAAAATATATTTTAATAATATATCAACACAACCTTAATACATCGAAATGATTGGTAGAATCTATAAGTTTATAACCTAAAAGAGGTAATTCAAAAATACATTTCAGGAACGGAATACAAAATGAAAAACCAAAGATGTTTACTTACTTTTGTAACCTTGTAATATATATGTTCTAATTAATTTGGTACAATAAACTTAATGCTCAAAAGAAACTTGTGCTCCAAATAGGAATAAAAATTGGAAGTCGTCGCCCTAACGTTTGCTGTTTTCATTGCCAGGACACCTAACTCTAGGTTTCAGAAAAATCTAATCATACGTCCGAAACTTTCGTGTTTACTTACTTTTGTTACATACTGTATGCGTTCAGAATAATCGTACTTGTACGATTCTACATATTTACCAAAAATAACTCTGAATTCCCATGAAGGACGGAGTCTGCCTATTAATCAAGCCCCTGTGCTCGAATCTGTAAAATTAGTAGGGGAGAACTTCCCCCCATCTTTCTTCACATCGACGAAAAGAGGCAAGCAGTTGAAGGATAGAAGAAAGTTTCGTTGCACGGCCAAGTACGAAACACAATAGGTTTGAGTGACAGTGCTATCGCAGGAAGTCCTCGAAGGGAAATATTGGGGGGTGGAAAAGCGCGTGCACGAGCTAAGAGGGATGACCCCGGGGGAGGATGGTCGGTGTTATTGATTCTAATGATATATTCGCGCCAAGGGCGATGGCAGGGTGTAATTGATATCCTATAAGACTCCAGATACATTTATGGGTTCGTTCCCACATCATTCTTCCTCCCTCATGAATTCCCACATTTCTAAACGAGGTACTCGAAACTCTCTGTATTTCGCTCGAGAATGGAGTCGTCGAAACTTTCTATTACAGCTGCCATACAGATACTGATTGCTTAATTTTTCCAGGTATAACACCTTTCTCAGAAAACAACTTTGAAGACATTTTCTTATTTTCATTCAATTCCCTCAGTACCAGTGGTAACAGACATACCTAGTCAGGCCAGTAACGAACTGAAATTAAAATGCAACGAGCTGTCAGTAGGTAGCAATTGCTATCGTCAACCAAAGTGAACCAACAGGTCCAAGAGTGAACGTACGGTGATTTATTATCGGTGACGATTCGTTTTGGCAAATCAGCGATCGCTTCTTCTAAATCGCAGCGCGGGAACGTTCTTCTGTGCCAGCGGCGTAATAACTTTCTTTGGCAGGGCAAATTGTACCCTCAGCTTCAACGTTGAAAATAGAGCCATACGTCTTCATAGGCCGTGGTAATGGGCTAATGGTATACACGCAGCGAGCAGCATTCCGCTCGGAAGGAAATAAAGAGCCGCGTATCCGAACAGATTATCTGCTTCTGTAAAATATTGAATTTTCACGACGCGGCCCCGGCCACGGAAAGCCCTCGCCACTGTCCCCGGCCGATTTAATGGGCGCAATTCAATTGTCCGCCGCGGATCGAATAAACAAGCCCAACGAGCATTAAATAACCGGCCCTATTTGGCGTTGCGAATTGTCGCTGCCAAGTTAGGAACGATGCATAAGGTTCCGCCGCCTTGCGCATACGAGGAATAACGAATGTTGCTTGGCTGGGAAGGAGATCCACAATTGGCGCGTTCGAGTCCAGCTTTGGTTGTCCGACTCTACTTTCGTCGTAGCTACGACTCGCGTAAATAGCCTCGTTTCAGCAGGGCCGATAGAGGGTGCGTTACCAAATTCTGCGCAGGCAGAATTCACGATCTTTTTAAACTTCTTAAGCTCGCGTAACTCACGAGTGCACTCTGATAGATGATACTGTTCAATTGTAACGGAATATCAAGTGTCTACCGCGTATGAAAGGTAAGGGAAAAAACAGGGAATGTCACAAAACAGCTTTATCGAAAAAATCAAGTGTTTTGTTCCAGTGCAGAGTGGAAACTACCTTTTTTTTAACCTGTATACCAAACCTTTAGCGTTATCTTACGGTGGTATTTGAACTATATAACCCTTTGTGATCCGACAGTTGTGTAGTCCCAGCTGCCACCAACAAAATATGCTGTAAATCGCAAAATCACGAAAAATGTACATTCTTCGTTTTCTTCCCTTACCCTTCATATATGAGACCAAAAGACTACTACCTTATGAAATATAAACATTCTATCAGTTTCTCTAGAAAATTAAGTTACAATCACCAATCATTACAAACATCGTTACTCCATTCACAATTCTGTTACTAACTACAAAAGCTTCTTACACTAGTTTTACGCTCTTGAACCTCCGTCTTCTTATCTCCACGTACAATAGTACACCATATGAAGAAACCCCTATCTCCTCACCAACTCGACGCTGTCCAAAAGTCCCGCGGAAAATCACAATCAGCCAGCGCTATCGAAGAAGACCCTGAAATCCCCGTCTCTGTCTCTGACACAGGAATCATTGACTCCGTCCGAAGTATCGCAAGCTCGCGGTTTCGTACGCGCCCCCCGCGCATTCCGCGTAAATTCAATCCCCCGGTCTGCCCCGGTGGAGCCGTGTTGCCCGCGATTCGATTGTCGCGCGACGTCGCCGGGGATAGCAGATAAATCGAGGGGCCTTGTGAAATGAGGCGCCCTATTTGGCGTTGCAAATTGTCAGGGGCCGCGTAGGAACGGGATACAAGGTTCGATTACGCGGTTGTACGAGGTGCAAGGAACGGTATCTCGGCCTAAAGGAGAGGTATACAAGGGCTATTAATCCGGCCCTCGGAGCGGGTACATAAACGGCCGCCGCTATCCGGCGACGTTTCTATGGACGTATATGTACGCGGCGTGTGTCATAGGCGTCGTCGTCGTCGTCGTGGTTCTGCTGTCCGCTCTCCTCCGCCCGTTCCTTTTATTTCCTCGAATCGATGTGGTGCCCCCGGCCGCGTATATACGTGGCGTTGTCGCGCTGAAACACACGGCTTTTGTATGCATATGTAAACGCGGTTTACTCGTAGAAATTGCCGGGCATTGTACGCCGCGGACCAGTTGGCCGCCCATTCTTCTGGCTTAGGAAACGAGCGAGGTTAGCGGCGTGATCCACGCACACCAGCGTATCCAGCGCCAGCCGGCTCCTCCTCTTTCCACGGGCCGGGCCGTGGAAAGCCGCGCGGCGTTTAGGGAAACGCGAGCCCGATCGCTATTAATCTCGATGATGCCGCGATGTCTAATCCGAGAAAGTGGTCGGTCGCCCCTTTCGGGACAAGGGGAGCGGCTGATTGTGAGAAATCGTGGGATTAGTGAAAGCACGGCTTGGTTACGGCGGATCGTCGAATTGGCTCGCGGCGTGGCTGTGTCTTATTTTCCTGAAAGGGACATGGGGATGCTGAGCCAGCGATGAATGCTACTCGAGTTCCTACGGTGTATTGACTTCGAGGTCGGAGGCTGCGGCTCTCTGACATTTCTAACGTAAGTCCTGAACGGCGACCGGTGAAAGTCTCTCAGGGTGCAGTGGGTACAGTGAATTTTTTAGGAAGCTTGGCTTTAGACGCACATGCCAGAAATAGTTTCTGTTAGGGATGCGAATGTTGGTAACGATCTTGGCTTCCGAACTTCTATAGAGCGTTTCGTAATCCCTTAAGGTCTCGAGCGCCTCTCTTCTGCTCTCTGGAACACGCGCGCCATATGTTAGCTGGTAACATCCTGGCTGCTTCCGTTCGACGTGAAATCGTAGAATCCCATTCGGATCGATACACCAGAGGTCGATCAAGGTGTTGAAACGGGTTATGACGAATCGACCCATTAAGGGCCGCCGGCCGTAAGAATAAGAGCCGCCAGATGACGATGATGATGACGATGGTGAAAGCTCGGGATGATAGCACCGTGGCACCACGCCGTGCCCCGCTGGATGCCACCTCGATATCCCGTTGCGAGCAAACGGTTCGAATAACTCGTGGGCTTTTCGACGTGGTCGATTCTAAGCGAGGGCGTACCAACACCTTCTGCTTATGCCAGTCTATCGTGGGAGGCGCTAAAAATGCACAACATTTACGGTTTGCCTTCGATATCTCCCTGTTCCCATGCTTCCCGCGCAAGTGTGCACGAAAATTCAGGATGCAATAGTTTTCCGCGGAAAGTATTGGGATTAAGGTCGTACAAAACGGTGTGTGCTTGATGCACCATGTCATAGTTCTTTGGGCGAGTTCGAGAAGGGCCAATGTCAAAATTTCTATCAGGGCTTGAAACCGTTATTATAAAGATTTCGGTTCTTGAAAGAGTTATGAAGAACTTTTATTCGGAATAACCGTTATAAAGAACCTAAATATCAGACTATGTAAGTGTAAGTTACGGTTCCTATATAGCTCTATAACTTTTATTTTTTAGGTTCTATAACTTTTATTTTTTAGATTCTATAACTTTTATTTTTTAGGTTCTATAACTTTTATTTTTTAGGTTCTATAACTTTTATTTTTTAGATTCTATAACTTTTATTTTTTATCTTGTGGAGAATTATTTGAACTTTGTTTTCGAAGTTTGAAGGTCCGTTTAATATTCTACTATTGGATTTTGGAAGAATTTAGGTGGCAATTATTAGCGTTTGGAATAATTATTTAAATATTCTAGTATACATTTTGATGTTCCCCTTTGTTGGCAGTTGTAATCTGTTTCCATGTCATTGTAGGCAGCGTAGTATTCAACCACCAGTTCAATTGCATCGAGAACGCGACTCATAGAAGGCAAATAACAATGGAGAAGGGCGACTTTAATTTTTGGTTGCACGCTATAATCTTTCCCCCTAACCGTCCTGTGTCTTGGCAATGCATTCTCTCGACCCCGTCGAGTTGCATCAATTTTTTTTCCGTTAATGATATCCCTAATTGCCGATGCAGCGAGACACCGTTGTCATCTGTCTCTTAATACCATTCCATCATATGTTGTGCGTTATTTTCGATACGAAGCGCTCCTTTTGTTGCTAGTTCACAGTGTAATTACAATAATACGCGTACACAGCCATGTCGACAACGGTTTTGTGGAAATAATTACGTTTTCATCTTATTACGCTTTCGTCGCTCGAAGAGGCATGGCTGTTGATCGTTCGCATTTCATCGTTTTAGGAGACTAGGCAGTCGAAAAGTCGATTCTTTTTATTGCATTTTCCGAAAGTACTATCTTTTCTCAATAAAATGCCGCTTGGTTTATAGTAAAATTTGCAAAATTGCAGATTTGGCAGCTAAAAACGTCAAGCGGCAACCTATAGCGTCGCCTTTGCCCAGAAACTTTAAATGCATTTTTCTCGAATATTTTTTATTTTCATTTTTCCTGATTGCGAGCGAATTGAGGTTCAAATCGACTTGGAAAAAATTACAGAATGTGTAGAACATGTGTCATTTCGGCGCAAACCTCTGATATGGTCTGTAAAAATTCGAGATTTTCATAAAAAAATTAAGAAGTCACCGGATTTTTGTAGCACCCAAACAATGATGGTGCAATGGTCCTTAACGAGTCGACCAGTTAATTTTATAACTTGGGATCAGCGTACCTCTATCCATTCTCTTCTTTTAAAAGTTCTATGGTTTTCCCACAGGTTTTCGATAGTTTGAAATTTGTATACTTATATGGCACCTTGACTATTCCATAGTTGTGATACACTTTGAGAAGATTACTGCAGTGTGTGTCAAATTAAAATTATTTCCTATCCAGCACTCGTAACCAAAAGCGCAACTAAATTTCTGACTAAAACTATACGCGAATCAGAATGAAACAGAAGTGAATGATTTAATTCATTGTAAATCAATATTAAACACTATCCATAATGCCTGCTTCCATGCAGATTTTCGTGGTGATGCCACAAATATTTCCAACGCTGTATACTATTATAGAAAACTTTGTCGGTTACCCGCGTGGACACCCTGTATACTATATAGACTGCTTTCTACGGCGTTGCTGACGGTGCGTCAGGTGGCTCTGTTCTCCGTTTCCCACGGGCTTCAGCCTTTATTATATCATTCGATCACAATGCACACCGAAACGTCTCCGGATCGAGCGTGGAGAAGCGGTGCACCTGCAGCCGGCTGCAGCTTCGACTTGCGCCATGCAATAACACGCCAGCGAGAGAACACAGCGACCGCCACACACCGTTCTGCCACTGTGTATGTGCGTGCACGGTGTTCCCGAGATGTATGTACGTGTCTCGTCGCGATTCTTCGCCGTGATAGATGCACCGCGATTCAGGTCAGTTTCTGTTTCGAAAGAAGGGGAGAAAGGTGTTTTAGAGGGGCTGGAGGAGAAGCTCGGCGTTCGGGGCGGTAATAACGGTGAATCGGCGATCCTGTTTATTGACACGTGTGTTTTAGAGCTGTTCCCCGAGGCTCGGAGAGGCGTGGGTTGGGGTTCGTTCACCCCTTTCTTCTTACAAAACTTTTGCACGAAAGAGTTTCTACTGCATAGGTGTTACACGAAAGGTATCGGCGAAGATAGTTTCTAAAAAAAGGCTTTCACCCCGTTGGCATAATGGCTTCAACACGCGACTGATTGCACGGAGATTGAGCCTGGTACAGAATTTAACCTGCTATATAACTACATAGTTAAAATTCGAATTGGATTACAATGATCCTTGAAGGTTTGTCTCCGAAAATCGGAACATTGGTCGGAGTTCTTCCAGTGATCAACCCCCTTCGTTACTTCCCCGGTTAGGGTAAACTGCACTAATGCTGGCACTGTACTAATCATTGGCACTTCTGATTAAAAAGCCAAATATTAAAGAGGCAGACCACTGTAAAAAATCAGAATATCCGATTTTTTCTTTTTTCACAATTTCTGAAAGACGTACGTTTCAAGAATGCTCTCTCAAAATTTTATGAAGAAATTTGCAAAATTGCGGAACCGAGCGGAACTTTGAACGCGTTTTTCTCAGAATGACGTTTTTCAACCGCGTTGACAGTCTACAGAGAAAACTATGCGTCCAATTGACATGAGCAAGGGCATTTATTGTACGAAAAACCCGTCCCTATTACCTGACGATCAGTTTCTTTTAATTAACCAATTTTGTACCTCCAAAACATGTTTTTTTTCAGTGCTCCACCATTTTGTAATTTTTTGCGATTTTGACTTTTTTGTTCGTGGTGTAATAGACGTAGGCTTCTAGCTTCTAAATATTTTTGTCTTTTTGCCGCAGCGCACATTTTGACAAAGACTATACAGGAAACGGATTTATGAATTTGATTGAAAAAATTTTGTTACCCTTCAGTAAAATTGCTTATTTTTCTTTCACTACAACACTGCGAATTCCGTTAGTTAAACTACACCTTTTACATCTGGGAACATCGCGAAAAGAGTCTTAAATGTAGGGGTGGAAAAAGACTAAGTTTCAAGAGTTTTCTTCAAATCTTGATAAGGTGTAAGTATATTTTCTTTATAATTAAGTAATAGACTGAAATACAAATTTACTAAATGTTGTAGGTATTTAACAGTAAATGACATAGTCTGTTTAAACTTCGTTTTCACATCGATTGTGCTTTTATGCCTGTTTTTGTTTCTCATTGAATATTTCCAAAATAAAAAGCATAGTAGGTACTTAAGAAACTTTATTTTAATCAAAAATCCATAATCATTATACCAATCGAAAATTAAAACCATACAAAAACTTCACCGAAAAAATGGACATTTCAATTGGGATTTCCTCTTAGGGTGCCGATTATTGTCCACTTTATCCTACATTCGAAACAAGAAATTACCTCGCACTACCTGAACTTACCTGAACTACCTCCGAAGAACCTGTGCCCAGGAACGCAGTTCCTCGAATACTGGAATATACGGTAGTCGTAAACCTCGGCCGCCATCGGTCTCATAACTCATGGGAATCTTTTACCCCGCATCCACCTCGAACCATCAATTTCCGACTCGTTGGATTGACGGGGACCGTGCTCGCGAGACATCTGCGCGTGTCCACCGCGCAAAACTCGGGCCAGCCTCGCGATAATTTCCTGGGCGACAGGCGATACCGGTTTAACCGCTGCTTCTCCGCGATCGCGAAAAAAAAAAAAAAAAAAAAAAACGACGCGTCATTAGGGTAAGCACGCGGGCGAATGGCGAGCGCGGGTTCGCGCAAATGACGATGGAGCCGGGGGGATAAATCTTTCACGGGGCTGGCCTCGGAGGACCGTTTTGTAACTGGCTAAGCGTTCACCCTTCATCGGCGATTTATCAACATCTTGGGCGGCGCGCGCATTAATAATGGGATTTATGGGCTAATATCGATCGATCTTCCGCGACCGGGTAAACCTACACCGCAGTGATCTGGAATCGGTCACAAACCGGTTGCCTCTCGCGGCCAAGCAACGTGATCGCCGCGAATTTATCATGCGCGATCCTGATAGCGGCCATTTGTCACTAGCCCCCGGTATTCGGATAACACGCGCGAAACTGCGATACCGGCGTTATGGATCGGCTATTATTCGTATCATCGATGGGAATGATTCGTCAACGAGATCGAGGATGGTTCGGTCGCCTCGATCATTCCGGTCGTTGCGCTCGTTGTCGCCGGGAGAAGGGAAGTATGGACGCGATACCCCGATGCTCGTGCTGGAAGATCGATGCGTGTCGTTATTAAAAAATTTCGGCTTGCACGTTCATCTTGTGCCGCGCGCTAGGACTGCTAGGAGGGTATTGAGTGATAATGTGGATGGATTAGCTTGCTAGAGCGTTGTGTTCCGTGGGAACAGAATTTCTCGAGTCCAGAGACCGATCGAGGTGTTTCGCTGCGACGAATGTGGCGATTGGTTTCGAGACGCTTTCAACCACTTCGCACGCGTGCTGTCAATCGTGTACGAATGATTTTAAAAGTCTTGATGGGTGACGAAGGTGTTGACGAATCTTTTGTTTCTCAGTCGGCGCGTGACGGGCTCACAATGGAAAATATTCTTTGCACAGTGGTGCGTGAAACAAAAGACTCGTCGAGGCTCTGAGAACCTATTCAGAGTTTCAAGACGGGACGTTTACGATTTTTCTGATTTGAATAATGTTCGGAGTGATTCGAGGTGGAGGAATAATTACGTTCGTTGGAATTATTAGTAATATGGACGTGGTAGTCGATAGCTTTGTCTATTTGTTTTATCTTTTTTTTTTAGGATCGTTAATGCCGTATTAAGCGCAAGTGAAATAGCAAACGGTGGACGATTGAAAAGTCCGCGCATGTTCCATTAATCGAAACATACATATCGTGACGACGACCAAGCGCTGCTCGTCACGCGAGATCTACCGCAAGCTCTTGATCGCGGTAGCGGCTGATCGAGGTGAAATCGTCACTCGAAGATGACGCGCCGCGGGCTATTGACGTGTACTTCATCCCCGCCCTCCTTCTCGCGTGTAATCGCGCACCGGAACTAGGTCATGCCCGGTGTGACCGCGAGAAATTTAAATAATAACCGTGCGTGGTCATTTTAGGTGGCAATTTCGCGTTATGCAAACGGCCGAGAGAGTGTGTATCTCACGGCACGAAGGCAGCCCGATATTTCGTGACGCTTGAAATCCGAATTACACGGCACCAAAGCGAGCTGCCTCCAGTAGAAACGCCTCGAGATGACTATTATCGTGCACGCCGATACACTATCGAACTTTCAAAATGCCACGGAGCAACGAAACGCGAAACCCTTTCCATCGTTACGTCAAGATCTTCCAGTTATCCTGCGCAACTCCACCAAGCGGTATTTTCGAAACAATGTACAAACAGGAGCTGGTTGTAAGATAGGCTTCCGATCAGGCGCCGACTTCTTTTCTGAACCCATCTGAATCATTCAGCTTGGCTCGGTTCACATTTTTATTGAGTCGTTGGGAAAATTACTGTCACCGAAAGCGTCGACATTCGATCCACGACTCCGTCTCTCTTCCTCAAAATATCCTCGAGAAGAGATCCGGCGTTTGGAGTCCCGTCGAGGCGATCCGTGGCGTGAGTCAAATTCTCAAACTGCATAAGAGAAGCACGTGAAGAATAAAACGTGCCGAGGTGAAGCGTAGAGTGAGCCTGCCTATAGTTCGAAATAAAACAAAATCCTTATTTAACACCGCGATTGAGCTATTCCACGTCAAAACGAATAGATGAAAAATTTAGTTTCACCGATTTTTTTAAACAAATTTTTCTTTCAGTGTTTTCGGTATTTTCGAGAAAAATAGTAGGAATATCTGCTCACCGTATGAAAGATTAGGAATAGTAGGTAGCAGATATTCCTACTATTTTTCTCGAGAATACCGAAAACTCTGAAAGAAAAATTTCTTTTAACCAATCGTATGTAACTACTTTCCTACGCTAGGCTATTATTTTGAAAACGCGTGCGTGTGGACTGACCATGGGATCCGTGCAGTTCCAAGCGGTGTGCACTATCGTAAGTTTTATTTTTTCTTAACTGTTCCCAAAATCTCTCCACTTTTTTTAAAATGGCATTTATTAGTTGAAGACTTAACGAATCGAATGATATTTTTTTCAAGCCGAACCGTGGGTGGGAACGATGTAAAATCGCGATTTGAATCTTTGACATCGATTACTGTTAAGTTTATGAACAGTAAACAAAATATTCTATATATATTTTGAAAAAGAATTCCTTCAGCTTTAAAATGAATATAAGACGGTGGTATTATCTTTAAAAATGTCCGAGATATTACAGTTCAAGTGATAACGCGTCAGCCAATTTCGTTTCAATTTTCGAAACTCTAACATTAAACATTTCGAAAACTATTTGACACAGGTCGTTGAAACTCAGTATACTTTGTTTTCGCAATGTTATCGACAAATGCTGTAATTATAAGAGAATCGGTGAAACTAAATTTGTCATCTATTCGTTTTGACGTGGAATAGCTCGATTGGATCGCGCGCAAAGCATCCCCGTATGCAATCATCCTAGATCTTACCGCCACGTTGCGACACCAATCGTTTCCCAAGAGCAGCTGAAAGAAAAACTGCTCCTCGCGACAGGCATTACCGTGATTGCGCATCTTCGAATCGACTGGAGATTCGTGAGCGTTGGCGCATCGGGCTGGCTCCCATGCCCCACTAATCATCGCGACGTCAGCGGCAATTGAAAAACAGAATCATTTCTCCGTACGGGGCTGAACACCGGGCATTAGACGGGGGCCGTAAAACCTCCGTAGACAATTTACGAGGCAGCTCTCGTTGCATGGGGGCCCGCGTTTATCCCTGCCTCTCTCGCGTGTATACGTATACGTCCAAGTACAGTTATTCCCATCGGTGCGTTTGCTGCTGGTGGGCGCCTCTGCAGCTTCATCTCCGTAGCCACGGTCAGCGATGGGGGAAAGGCGGAACACCGCGCCGACTTGGCCGTAGTATTTTAATTGTTTACCGTGCAGACACCGCCGCACGTCGTTGCTGCTCGGTCCGTTTCTTCGTCCGTTCGGCCCGGCCCGTACGAATCCGCGAGGATGCATTTCGGTGCCCTAGAATTAGCCTGGCTCGGGGCCCGCGAAAGATTGCAGGGTAGAAATACCGCAGGAGACCGATGGAACGAAACGAAGAAGAAGAAGAGGAATGACCACGGGATGCTAAGTGTGGGAAAGGCGAGGCTGGCCCACATGACGCGAGAAATGTAGTCCTCGCGATACGCGCTCCAATGAAATTCGCTATTCCACGGTTTCGTCAGCTACGATTATTTATTGGTGGACCTTGATCGTGTCGGTTACTTTGACTTGACCCTGGGGTGGTGGGAGTCTTGATCGTTGCTTGTCTGCTTTCAATTTCCTCGATTAAATGCGACACGTAGAAGAGGAAGGATGACGGGGTTGCTCCCAGTGTTGGTTATTGAGAAAATTACGAACCTTCGGTGTGGGTGGAATTAAAATGTGCTGTACCTATGACGCGAAAGTAGACTGGCAAGCGGTATTCCCTTATCCTTGAGATACTTCTCTTCGGAACGGTTACGCGTCCGTTTGCAAGTGAAATTTCCTCCAATCTGCAATAACAGTAATTTACCCTGCAACTGTGTTCCACATATCGCTTGTCATACGTGTGTAATAATTCGCCGACAGAGGAATTCTTTTTATTTTCGCAATTCGAGAATACGAATAATATACATGTAATGAGGTTATCCTTTTTTCTTTAATTTATCTCGAGGAAATAATAACCATACTGAGTTTCTCTGTGAACACAAGAAATTTATTATTTATAATTATTTACAAAGTTTAACTTAACCTACTGCACACGCTTACCTGTAAACAGAAGAAACGACGTTAAAAGCTATTATTCCACAAAGATTTATGTAGGAGAGTGACAATTTAATCAAACATTCCTAATCAATTAGGTTTTAAGCTACACGTGGCTTTTCTCTCTTATCAGCTCTGTTCGTCCGCCCTCTTGTTCCACAGACATGCGCAATACGTCTCTAATTCGAAATGAGTTTTAAAAGGAATACGCTAGTTTTACAGAACTTCTATCGCATTTCTTTTACATACATACGTTCATGTGGAACACTGTCTACAAGTCCAGATTTTGTATTATTTTCTAATTTCTTTGCAACCACTTGGGTTCAAATCTCAAACATATTTCCTTAGCTTACAATATTCCTCTCCACGGAACAATCTCCTGCTACAAGTATCCCTAAGTTTCGAATATATTTATGATTCACACAATTACCCACGTTTCAGGATGCATTTTAAATATCTTTTAGTAGGAGCCTTCTCTCCTCCGAAGATCCTGTCGATAAAGCCTGCAGGAACGGACCTTTCTCTCGGCATCTTTTGCAAACTTCGCGAGAGATCGCAGAGCAGACGAGGAGAAGTTTCGTTTTAGCGTATGAATCGCTTCGCCATAGACACCGTGATAGATACCCGTGACGATCCCTTGACTCCTTGCGCGCTCTTATCTAAAGGCACATTGACGCCTCCAGTGAAATCCATGACGCGCGATATTCACGATGATCTTTAACTCTCGTGACTCCTCTGACACTGCCGCGCGAACCTCTGTCAATTCGAAGCCAAGGTTGACTCGTGCTTGTCCCCTTCTATGACGTGCATGCCCCTCAATACGAAATTCATTGTAGCTGGAATGTAGTCTCGCGGAGGATCCCGTTGCCTCGGGGGAAAATGGTGTGACACGGGAAATTTATTACGCTCCTCAGTTGGGAGACGTTTCGCTGTCTCTTCAGGTGTACATCCACTCTGTTCCATGACATTTTTCATCGTGGGGTTGGAAATATCATTGGGAACTCGTGCCAGTGCCACTTGGAAATAATAAAATATTGTTTCGCGTGAATTAAGAAATTTTAAATTAGTTGAAATGGACGTAATATAAAATTAGTTAATGGGGTGAAAGAAAACTTGTGTTTTCATTAAGCATTTGGAACCTCGAACGAGGTTCACTTCATTTGTGTTCTTCTCGGAACATTTAGTTTACAAAAACCAAAGATTTTCTCAAGACAGCATTCCCTTGTCATTCTAATTTTCATTCGACCCATTTCAAACGTCGAGATTCAAGAATGTATGTTTCTAAATAGTCGCCTTTTCCCTTTATGATTATCGAAATGTTCAGATCAGTTTGATGGCGGTTTCGATGCCGCGATGAGAATTATTTTTAACTAAATACGCTCTTTCGTTGATTGGTTAAAACTAAAAGTAAACGACGGATATAACGTTAGTTCGGCGATTCGAGCTTACGGCTCAATTACATGGGGTTTCGATAGTGAAAAGGGTTCGATCCGCGTAGGATTACCGGTCGATCGACTTCTGTAAGTCGGTATAAATCGTTCCACATTCTCATCGAAATCCCCATGCCCCGAATTCCTTATCTTTCACTCGGAGCTCCTTTCAACTGTATCATCTCTTAATGATCGTCGATCAGGATCTGTGCTAATGTAAATGAGGAGGCCGTCGCATGGGTAAGACAATTAAAACAGTATCAAATCCCGTCAGGTTGCAGTGACTCGTTACACAACTTTTTAACTGTAACTAATGAATATAAATTCAGAGGAAATGGATTCAAATATTTTTTTTGTTGGTTCGTTCACTGTAGATCTGTTGCCTATTAGGGATTGCAATCGCGAGAAATACCCTAAAATTTTTACCGGTGATTCGATAAATTACATACAGCAATATAGTAATTAATAATGTTTTCGTGGTGACGACCCATATTAATAAATATTGTCAATAGTCATACAAATATATCTATTTTGTGTTATATCATTTTATATTTTATGTTCAGAATAGTTTTATTTCCATATATTTTTTATAATGCTCGATTAGAGTTCATAAACAGTTTTTTTTGTAATGTTTACTCTTATATTTTCAATACCTTAAAAAATACCGGCAAATTATCGGTAAACCGGTTTTGATTAAAAATTTTACCGAATTACCGGTAATTGAAAAAGTCGGTAATTATGCAATCCCTATTGTATATCAGCGTTGATCAGTAACATACATTCAACTTCTAGATATACATTATTTATCATAAAATTTTACATAAATTATTCGTATTAACTAAACGACGAGAAGTAATAAGACGTGTACTGCACCATCAGATACCAACAGCAAAAATACGACAAACTTCGTCAACCCTGCGTTATCTTTTCCCAAATTCAGAACGATACCAACAAGTGACGTATTATGACAGAGAATATTTCAGTCAACATTACTGGGATCGTAAAAAACATGTTACACTCGTAATAAAGGGACGGTGACCGTGGGTGCCAATGTTTTATTAACTCCCCCGACCTCTGGAGGTCCCACGTGTAACCGGAAACCGGCCGACGGTCGCCCCAGGACATCTAATTCGTTCCCTCCCTGCGTTCAGGTAAAATAATATTCGGATACACGCGCGCTGTTCGAACACGACCCCGGCCGTGTCCCTGTGAAAAGCTAGGAGCCGGGGGGTATTAGATTCCTTCGTCGACTAGACGCTGATGAGATTTCAAAAAAGTTTGTAACAACCTGCAAAAACGTGGATAGCCAAGATCGTCTTCCGATCTATGTAGAAGATCTTGTTCTAGCGGCGACAAAGGGCCCAACTAGATCCTATTACTAGGCTGCGCGTAGCAGTTTGAGTTCGCCAACCATGTCGCCGTTTAGCCAGCTTGAGAACCGAATCCGTCCTCTTCGTCATCGACCCCCTCTGGCCAGAAAAATTACGAAAAAGCATCGTTTTATTCAGCGGCTTCTTGAACGATGGAATCTTAATTGTTATTCCACCGAATAGAAAAGTGTGGGGGACAAGGCAAGGGGCATCAAAGGTATTCTGTCGAGTCCTCTCTGGCTTCTCCGGCCATGAATTCGATGTAAGGGACAAGCTAAAAAATGGTCAAGAGCCGTGTCGCTCGGGGAAGAAAGGTGTCGTCGTTAAGGACCGAGCATACCACGTAATTCGCGGATGCAACGATCACGCGTAAAAGCGTCTAGTCGCCAGTAATCCAGACCCGTGGTACAAATTAACCCGAGGAGACGTTCCTTGACCTCGGTCGGCTTCACTTTGCTATCCACTTACCTAATTAGTGTCGATCACTTCGCGAATACTTTTATCCGCGGCTTCAGAAATTATAGGAATTAATTGAAGCGGAGCTCCTTTATGAATAAAAGAATTTCGAGATTTAATTTCCCGCTATAAAGTATTCCTATTATGAATACCATCGTTAATTGACGTTTGGAGTAGTAAGCTACTTAAGATCCCCGTTCAAATGAATGTTACACAAGGATTTCCGGTCCCCAGCCGCTTCTTCCTAAATCCAGTCACACCAGACATCAATTAATTCGCGTAACTCCACAGCGATATTGTTCGCGTTTGAAATCTTCAACTCTGCCCGTCGATTTCACATTCATATCCCACCGTATGCGGGAATAATAATTTCCAGCCGTCCGTGTACGCCGCGCGGCGGCACAATATTCGACGTTCCATCGGGCGGAACGATTTCCCTCGGCCGTTGAATTAAAGTTTCAAAATTTCGAACAATTCGTGCTCGAATTTCGACTGGTATTTCGCGATGAATGACGGTGACACAGAGCCGGCCGCGTGGCTTTCATCCTCCCCGTGTGATTGATAGCGCCCCCGAAAACTCTCCCTCCTCCCCCGCGGTATTCTTCCTCTCCGTTTCTCCCTATCTCTTCCCTGTCATTGCCGTTCACCCACGCTCCTTGCTAGTAATCAACGACAATCCGACCACTCCATTGCAGATCGCACAAAGACACTGCTGGATCATTGTCCTTTGAAATGGATACGAAGGAGGAATGCCGGGGCTCCTCCTCCTTGAAGCGCCGTGGAATGCTCCTTGTCCTGGTAGACACTATCTGCTCCGGGATACTCTCTTATCGGGACGATAAACGAAGAGGCGCGTAGACGCCGGGGCGAGGGGGGCGGAGACATTGCAGATCGACGCGAATGTTCTTCCGTAAAATCCTCGGATAGAAATATTCAAATCGTTTCCTCGAGGACACTCGAGGCGAATGGAATTTTTGTGAAACTGGAGTAGGGGCTTTGCAGGGGGAAATACGCGATAGCACCGAGGCTCTGCAACGATGGGATAGTTTCGGATCTGGCGTGAGGTTTTATTATTCTCAAATAAGTTTCACTGCTTTTTAATAATGCAGAGTGCTCACTTTAACCACTGCTATCAGGACGTCTCCGTCACTTTTCTCTGTCAATAATTTCACTTCTAAAATTCCATCTTAATTTAGGTGAGCATGCTTGCTAAGTAGTAAGGGCTAGAGACTCCATTTAACTGGAAGTCATTGGCTGCGTCTAAACCCTCCGGTTGCTCAGCGTCTCCGGGTCGAGCAGCGGAAACTGCGACGGTGAACGACACCTCCGCACAGGAGTAGAACCAACTGGTAGCTACGCAGCCGGGACCCTCTTCCCTCGATGACGAACAACCGCCCATGTAACAGTTACAAAAATAGTCCCCCGCGCCTTTCAGCGTGCGTTACGTCAGCTAAAAACGTGTTCCTCCTACGTGGTCACCGGTCAATTCTTCTCTAAGCAAACATTATTCTAACCCCCCGGGCTCCTATGATATTTCAACGCGCTGTTCAGTCGCACGTGGGTAAACAACGAAGCCAACCAACGGCTACCAGCGGCGTGCACGATGACAGTTCAGAAGAGCGCGTTTCCTTAAACACCCCGGTTATACATCCACCGTGCTAAGTACGGGGGTAGATTGAAATCTTCGCGGCCTAACACAGAAGGAATGTATTAAGAATATATCTTCTCGAATTATCTTTCAACATAGTCCCTTCTCAAATCTGTACACTTCGTCCAGCGGTGTTTCACAGCCATGATCTAGGTCTGGTAAAGTTTCTCGCTCCAGTCTGCAAAATACTCTGTCACCGCTGCTGCAATTTCTGCAGTCGACGAAAATCCTTGTTCTCCCAGGTGGTTCTTGAGCTGCGGAAGTGAGGGGAAGTCTGGTGGAGCTAGATCCGGTGAATAGGGAGGATGGGGTAGCAATTCAAAGCCGGGCTGGTGAATTTGAGCCATCGAAACTGCTGATGTGCGGGCTGGAGCATTGTCTTGATGGAAGAGCATACCTTTCGTTAGCATTCCAGGTCGCTTTCTCTTTATTTCTTTGCGAAGTTGACGTCACAAGTTAGCGTAGTACCGTTCTTTTGTGGTTTAACCCTTCACTAACCTCTGAAGAAATAATCTTACTGCCTCTGTATATCAGGTCCTGAAGTTTCCCAATCCGCCCTCGTATATGCATTTGAAATCGTTTCCACTCTTCGTGTATATATGCGCGTGTAATTTCTCGCGCGACTCGAGACGGGGGAAAATCCTGGGGAGCCCGATTAAAAATCCCAACGAACGGCAGATTATCTTGGCGGGAACGTCGGAGGACCTGGCCATCGGGGCGAGCGCTATTAGCGCTTAAACTGTTTTATCGGGATCGCTGATCGAGATCCACCGATAGGGTATGAATATGTAAATGACGGGGGGTGGTCATCGAGCCACGACTACGAGATCGTTTCTTAAACCGTTCGCCCGATTCTGCCCTGGATCACCTCGGCGCTCGAGTCGGACGCGAACGATGCCTTCGGGGCCACCGGCTCCGCGAAATTGCGCGAAGATTATCGGCACCGAGATCCTGGCCGAGTGTCCCGCCGATCGATCTCTGTTTCTTGCTTCGTGACTTGGGATGTTGGAGGCTTGGCTGGCTTTTCAAGTTTGTCGGATCGAACGACGATATTCAGGATTGATCTGGGCTCCGCTTGGCCCTTGAGCGAAGCGAGCGCTATGCATTTCAATCCGTAGTGGAAAGTAAGTTATTATATGGACGAAGAATTTTAGGCTCTCGCGGCCCTGGCTTCTAGAGTTATCACCGATTAACAATAAGTTATATAGAATTATAAATAAACTAAATTTCTACCGTAAAACTTAACTGCAATGGTATCGGCGCACTGGATCGGTCAGATTAAAACAATTATTATTTTAATAAACTAAAATAATACATCAAAGCTATTTTGCAATTAATTAATTATATGTATTAGGTTCCGACGTTTCGATCTTGGTTTTGATCATCTTCAAGGACAGTTAGAAACATATATAAAATACTTCTTATGCTATTGAAAATAAGTCACCGTGCTCTGGCACAACGTGTGACTCGCGAGTCGGTTGGAATAAGACTAAGGTAAACCGTGAACAACATATCTGCTTTTAGGAGGTGAAAAAGGGTGAATACCGTTGACAGGTAGAAACATATCTAAAACCCCCGAAATTCAAAATTAAAGGATATACAGTCTACAGTAACCAAACATTCTTGCTCATATGGTGTGTTATATACACTCTTAAAGGTGTTCACGAGCAAACAAACAATTACATACCAATAAACTGATATGTAGGAATTAGTTAGATCATATGTAATTCTATGGAGCTAACGTATGCATTATATATATGTAATGCAAGTTTTTCGTATTGGGGTTTCTTTCCGAGGGAATTAGTTTTAAATATGAATACGAATGACTATCATTAAGTTCAAGGATAACCCGAAATTAATATTCCTAAAATTTAATTAAGAAATTGTTGAAACTATGACGGCGACTGACAGTAGCTACAATGGCCCACAAAGTGTCATCCGAAATGAGTCTACTCAGCTGGATGCAAGCTCATTCGCGGTAAAGAATAATAGCATTCGGTGCATGTTACAAATGGTCCAATTATCTTCGAATCCATCGTCGATTAACCGCTTCCCCGTTCATACATTTTGTACCCGTTCCTGGCGAGCAGTGCATCAAACGTCGTCGATGCAAATTCGCCTCGGCGATTCCGCATTCAACGGGCGGTGGAACGGAGTGAATCGCGGACAACCGTTTACCCTGTATCACCAGCCCCTCTTCTTCGATCCAGATAGAAACACACTGTCGAGATCTGACGCGCATCCATGACTCCAACACGCAGCACACCGGATCAAACGTGGAGACGTTTAACTTTAATTGACCGGCTCCCGCGTTCCATGATGCCGTCAAAGACGCAACCGTCTGACGGACAGATACGATCGCGCCCGGCCATTCACGTTATCCGCATTTGAATCTCAAATCGCTTCTGAGTAGCGTGGATCCTGGCCGCGAAACGTTGAGGGCTTAAGGGGCCGCATAACTTCCACCGGCGAGAAATGATTTTATATAGCCGTGCCATCGTGTGGAATAATAGCGTGACCAATTTACAAAATAAATCGAGGGATGTTTATTGTCTGTACTTGACATAATCTTGCGCAGAGTGGAAATCAGTGTCCTATGTGCGAGCAACGACGTCGTTTCAAGATTCTCCTCGCAGAGGCTTCAGTACAGTGACATTTATCGTCACAGTGGATGTAATAGTTCTCAGGGATCTGATTACACTTACCCTAAAAGCAGATAACAATTAAGGAATGCACTAAGTCGAACAGCTTGCAATAAACAAGAAGAAGCGCGTGAAAGTATTACCAATTAAAGACTCAAGCCTCCTCCAGTGTCATCAGACCCATCAGGAGGCGCAGCACGATGAACAATAATGTGTCGTGTAGGACCAAGAGGACGTTACGAGGGGTGGTGAATTAATTGCCCCGTCTGTTGAAGGAGGAGAAAGTGGCATGGCAGCCCGGGGTGTCCAATATTTCTCTTTGTTTATGATGGTGAGCCACGAGAGGACAACGCCGAGCACGTCCCGCCGTACACCGTGAAAAAATACGCTGTCGTAAGGTACCAGGCGAAAGTAGCCTATTTTTGGGGCTGATGGCCCGGATGGAGAGCGCCCGTAGGACGGGTCGCAGCGTGGGGTGCGCTCTTTTTGGTCGGTGATACTAGATGCCGTCTAGGGGAGGTGCTCAGCAACGACGACCGTAAAAGAAGATCGGGACCGCGGGCGCAGGAAGACACAGAGGAAAAAAGGAGGATCGAGGGACAGAATAAAGAAGAGAACATCGTACTCGGTGAGGTGTTGGATTACCCCGGGTCTACGGGCGTTGTTCCTTGAAAAGTGCAATCGAGGCCCGCGAGATTGGACGGCCGCCATGCTGGATGACCAGATACCTGCATCCTTTAAGTAACTCAAGGGTTCGACTGATAACTGCTACGTATTCATCGACTAGTTTCTATCCTCCCTCACTGACTGTAGTCTTCACTGTTTTCAACATCCATCTACATATTTTCTGTCGTTAATCGTCTCTTTTATTAGCTTCTTATACTACAAAGTGTCAAGGGTATGGGATCAGGAGGAAGATGGTACCCTATGTTTTCTGCAAGCTCCTAGAGACTACCCAACTGTGCTAAAGGCCCAGATCCGTCGAAGGGTTTAGGAGTTAATAGGAAACATACAGACAGACATTCCATTTTATATAGGGGAGACCGGGGCTAAAAGTTCCAGGGGTAAGTTGCTCCGACGGCTCTATCTTCAACATAAAAAGAGCGTTGTACTTTAAATTATTTTTCCCGTGTGAGTTGATCACGCCACTCTGTCGCCCACTTTAATAGCGTCCGCGACAGCGAATCGTGTGAGTGTAAGCAAGGACCTATTAGTCGCGTACCAGATAAGTAAAAAATTTAAATATATTATTTTATTAACTCTCTTCCCCGCGAACGGATGAACCTGGAAACGAAAACAATCAAGTACGTTGTGTTATCAATGGTGTGGTCAGCCTGGAAGGAAACTAAGAAAAAACTTAATTAGTTGGTGCCGATCGAGATAATTTCGACTAATAGCAGAGCACGCACGAGCGTGCAAAACCATCGTAGAGATACACGAAGAAGAGCATGGAATGACGACACATCGACGAGACGCGCGATAGAGTGACAAAAGTCATACAAAGCCATCGAAGAAATCCATGAAAAGAAATAAATCATGAAAACCCATCGAAGTAATCCATGAAATAGAATAAATCATGTAAACCCATCGTAGAGATACGTACATCAAAGAGAGCAGGGAAAGGAAACACATCAGTGATATGCGTGCCAGGGAAGAAGTCTTGCAAAATCATCGAAGAGATCCATGAAAAGAAATAAATCATGCCAAACCATCGAAGAAATGCACGAAGTAGAATAAATCATGTAAATCCATCGAAGAAATGCATGAAATAGGACAGATCATGCAAACCCATCGAAGAAATACACGAAATAGAACGACTCGTTCAAAAATCCTGGAAGGAATGCATGAAATCGGACAGATGATGAAAATCAATCGAAGAAAGCAATTAGATAGAGAGGGAAATCAGTTTTGACTTTGGCAGAATAATAAAATTTTAAATGGCTTAACGAACCCCAAAATTTCATCGGCACCAACCGAATAAGGTAATCCATGCCAGGGGGGCGAGGGGCCGCAGGAAGAACCAAGGTTGAAACTCTGACCAGGTCTCCAGCATGTCCAGCAAGTCCAGTAGGTCCCAATGGTCCAGGGGGTTCGGGAGCTCCGGGGGTGGAGGAAGGACCAGGGTTGAAACCCTGACCAGGTCCCCAGCCAGTCCAGGAAGTCCAGGAAGTCGAGAAGGTCCAGGTGGCTCGGCAGCTCCAGGGTCCCCGGAGGTCCTCCAGGCTTGGAGGACCGACGCGCGACTGAGTACATGGAGCTCTGTGAGCTCCTTATCTAGCCTTTGAGAAACGATGTCCCCCGATCAAAACAAGGTCGACGGTTAATTACAATTGCGAAATCCACCGAATTCTTTGGCAAAAATGGATTTTCTGCTAAAATATCCATTCCAGTGACTATTGCAATGACAAATAATGTTAACAACATTTACACTAACCGCCCAGTATAATTTATTATTAATTATGATCGATAGAACTCGAGATATCGAGCAATTAGTAACGTTTGCTCTTGGATTTGCAAATGATTTTCTACGCCGAATGATTTCTGTTTTATTCTCATTGTCAGTGTTTAATCGTTCGATACATTAATGTTAATGCTTATACATATTACATACTATTATATATAATGTATAACCCCCCCCCCCCCATAAACATGACTCATGTATGAAAGAAGCTAATTCCCTTTAATTCACGAAAAAAGTTCTCACGCAAAGATTATGAAATCATCTTTGCTAATTCCAATTGTACCTTTAATTCACGAAAAACATTAAAAACATTAATAAAAACTTGGTAGAGACTAATTTAAACGAATCAAAGTCGGTAATAGATTAATAGCACATTCGCCAACCTGCACCAGTGATATGAAACATTTTGTTTTAAGTCGACTTCATAGTTTTTTCTTATACAGCGCCCGGGGATTCCTTCCTGATTACAACGCAATTTTTGTTTGCTGCCCAATTTCACTCGAAGGGGGTGAAATTAACCTCTGAAAATTGGGCTATTTTCCGATTTTGTGTTATAACTCGCGAACTGTAAAAGATAGAAAAAAAGTTCTAAGACAAAAGTTACTTCCTTTAATTAGATCTATCATTTGGTAACAAAATTATTTTATATTTCATGAGTTATAATACAAAGTCGGAAAATAACCGGATTTTCAGGGGTCAATTACACCCCCTTTTGGGCAGCAAACAAAAATTGCGTTGTAATCAGGAGGAAGTTCCCTACATATTCACAAAGATTCAGAATTTTTTGAATGTCCGGGTTCGGGATGTTCCCTTGTTAGTAACAACTCACCCCAATGCGATAACAACTCGCCCCACAAGGGTGTAAGAAGTTCCGCTTCGATCAGCCACAAATAAATTATTCTCTATGAAAAACCTATTACAATATATCAAATACAAGCTTAAAATCAGAAAGTATAATAAATTTAACAAGAAATTAGTCAAGAGCGAAGAGAATAACTACATTATTTCCCAGTCATTTGTATGTTTTATCGAAATCGGAACTTTTAGCCCCGGTCTCCCCTACCTAAATATAAATTAACAAGAAGTATCGTGGATATTACATATCGTATTTTTACTCTGTCAGTCAATGCCATTTTAAATCATCGCTACTAAACGACTACCAAACAACAGAATGCCCCTAAACGCTAGTAATAAACGGGATCCAGCAGCATGGCGTCACGTACCACCAGAACAGGATGCTGGAAGTAACTCGACCGCGTGGTGGCCGACACGACGGTCGGCCGGAGCGCAAAGAGTTCTTGCCAAGAAGAGGCTGGAAGGTTCGCCAGAATCCAGCGGAGATTCGCGTCGTGTCGGTGTGACGGCAGTGCGTCAAAGTGGCCGCGCAATCAAAGGCAGAGGGACATTAAGACAATTAAAGCGTCACGCGGCCACGATGCCGCGAAATTTCAGCCCCGTGTGGAACGAAGAAGAGAGGACGGCTCGGGAGGGAATGGTTGGTGAGGGGCGCGCGTACGGCTCGCGTGTGGTCCATCAATCACGCTGTTCCCGGCGACAGGTGGACACTGGGGTCGATGGAGACCCCCACATAATTGGGAGAATAGTGCCGGTTTGCTGGTCGACCGGACACACGGTCATTTATCTTGTCGCGATCGAGCGCCCATCGACGGCTCGCCCCGATTCGAGTTAACGCCCGTGAAATCGTGCGTCGCCCGTTTCGGGAAAATCCAGCTCTTGAACCTACGCCGGCCGTAATCGATAGCGGATACTATTTCCCTCTTGTTACGCGGCTGTTTTACCACCTGTCTCGCGGCTGAAAGGCGGCCGCAACAGCCGATGAAACCGTGGGCCTACGATGTCACGGTTTCCGCTTCATGGCTGGTCGGATCCCGTCACTCACAGTTTTTCGGAATATCTCGCTGGGCTTTAATGGAATTCGCTTTTAACTTCTACTTCTTCAGGTTTATCGCCGCTGTCGCGGGAGCAGAGAATTCCTGCTTTCGAAATTTAAAGAACCAGTTGATTGCGTAGGGAAGTAAAGAATTTTCAATATTAGATTAATTAAGTTGCACTATAGAGCTTCTCTGAGCCGCATGTACACCTGCCAGTCACATTCTAATCCCTCAACGATCACAATCTACTAAATCCTCCACACAGATCCAATGGACCATAGGTATTCACCGCGAAAAGCCATGGCCACTCACCTTTTTCCAGACTCATCGACAGGTCGCTGCAACCTGTATCGTCACTTATCAGCACTGCTTAAATGCCCCGATACAGAGGAACACGCATCCCCTTTCAAACTCGTCGGGACCGACGGCGACGACATTATTTCTCGGCGTCCTGTGCTTTTAGGCCCCGTTATCAGATCCCCGATACCGCTGCCGCGGTTGAAAACGTGACGAAACGTCCGCCCGATAAAGGATGCGCCCTATTTTCTGGATAACGTCGCTTTAACGACGATTCCGCTGTACACGCACCGCTATTAGCGTTATCAACTGTGCAGTTGCAGTGCGGGTAAGTAGCTACTCGATGCACTCGCCGGTTGCATCTGCAAACTCTGTAGACTTTTCCCTGGTTAATTGCACGCGTATAAATAAACCTCTTTATTTACACGCCTTTGCCAGGCCTCCGGTCTCCCTGCCTTCTCATCCTCGCGCCCAGCCTCCCTGTTTCTACGAACGAGAAGGGGGATAATTAGGAGAGGTTGCACCCGATACCAGCGCCGATTCAAGCGGCTTGTCGTCGGCCCCCGGCGCTTTACGAGAGCGTAAAGCAGCGTTTTAATTGATAAGGGACTGCCACTGTGGAGAAAGAAAACCGCGCGTGGAAATGCAAATCGTCGGCCTTGTGGCTCGATGGCGTGCCCCGGTGTCTCCGTGTCTTGTACCTGGCGCGGAGTGTTCTGCGATTAATCGCGGTGTCGCGGAGACGCGTGACGCTGGTCGACGCATGGGAGAAGGGCTGAGGTTGGTTAGATGGAACGATGGCAGAGATGCATTTGGAGGGTTTGGTTTTCATCGATACGTACTTTCGATGAGTGTCGGTGTTTGACGGGCTTGAATTGCAGTGAAGGGAACTTGAAAGAAATCCTTTTAGGATGTAAGAATCACGTTGGTTACTGGATAGCTTAACGTTCGCAAAGTGTATAGGTAAGGTCAGTGTATGAGAAGTTCTGGCTACTTGTAGTGGAGACTGTTGTACCATGGAACACTTTTTACATTTTACTTTTTTTTTTTATTTTTTCGGCTAGAATATTTTTAAATTAAAAAGTATGATGGTGATTATTGAATATTCCTTCACAACGTTTTGTAATTATTTTTGTGCTTTACAGTGATATTGAAGGTTAAAAATTATAATGTCAGTGCAATGTAAAATGTTCCATGGTACAACATGGTCATGTACCATGGAGCATAACCTCTTGTACTTCGAACACTCTCGAATTTTGGTTTATAATCAAAAGTTGCCCTTCCTGAGTTCCGGGATTTTGTCAGTAGTCTTGACAAAGTGTTTAATTTAACATTATACTTTGCATGCTTCCCTAATTGATATTTTAGTCGCTGGAGGAGCCATAACTGCTTGAACAGCGTTCTTCAAAACATCTGGATCAGTTGGAGCCCTCTTAACACCCTCTTTACTTCGTGGCATGATTATTCGAAATAAAAAAATAAAAAAAAATGGCATCGTGTACCTTGGACCGTGTTCCAAGGTACAAGAAGGTGCACATTTATACTAATATGTCTGCAAAATTTAGATGTTCTCTAAAACTATTGAAGTAAGCATGTTTATTAACTCACCAGGAGATGTAGAGTACAATGTATGTAATACTAGTCACAGCTACAATTTAATGTCCTTATTAAATAATAAAATTACAGAAACGAAAACTTTACTTCTGTCGCTTAAAAATTTGTTTATTTCACTACGCACAGGTGTTGCACCACAGACAAGTAGAACTTCCGTTAGAGTTACCTAGCAGCATTCTCTACAACCTGTAATGAGTTTCAACTGTTTATATAGCACCACTATCCAGTAATAGACAATGTTTCAAGATACACTATACCCGAGGTACAACAGTCTCCCCTATTTCATTCGTTACTGTTTTGCCTGAGAAAATGGGTACCTTGAAAATCAGGAAAATTTAAATATACGTAATAACCCTTCTTGATATTATAGAATACTATTTTACAGTATTGAATCGACAAATGGGCTCCACATTTTTTATAGGTTCCTCTTTTGCATAACTAGCAAGAAGAGAAGTTACCACGTCATACATAATAATATTTCTATAAGTTTCTTTAATAAAATCATAATTCTTATTTTCAGCAGTAACTAAAAGTCAATCGCTGAAAGAAAAACCACGCGTCATTTTCAGTTTTCTGTTACCGAAATCGACGTGTTATTTTTCTCTTGCAATCGAATTTAAAGAGATCAGAGCACACGTGTTTCTACTAATACCATTGGAAAATCGAATCATAGCTCCGAAATCGCGTTGCATAGGTACCAGCGCACGACCGTCTGGACTGCGAATAAAATTCCCGCGCGTATAAATTATGGCTAGATACGTAATACACGGACCGAATTTTACGCTCGGCTGTTATTTGCGACACAAATCTATCCGTGTCGAACGTGCCCGTTCAATTAAGATGGGTACACGCAACCGACAGTTTACAGTGCCGGCGTAATTGACAAAGTTTGTTAGGGAATTCGACGGTGAACCTGTCGAAACGAAACGGGGCAACATATCGGTGACAGATCGCACCGGGGCACACGGTTCAACGTTGTCCACCGTGATTGGAAAACCTGTATTTGCCGGCGGAAATTTTATATTCGATCAAAGGCCGCCAACCATGAGACAGGTATCCGAGGAATTCAATTAAAAGGTGATTAAATTAACGCGGCTGTCTACCGATTAAAAATCAATCACGGACGAGTGTCTGGAAAACTAGAGTCGAGTGTTGTTCGCATTCCACTGCCCTAATTAAAACAGGTAATCTGATTAGTATCCCTTTCACGTTTACGTTAATCGTGTATCGCTCAAGTATCCACGTCTTTGAATGATAATTAATATTCGGCAATTGAGTTACCAAAAAATGAACGACTAGAGGGTAATTTATAGAATTAATAACTCTGCGGGATTGAGCTTTTAATTGCACCGTGATAAAGGTGTTGGAGTTTTAACTAATTAATACGCAACTAAAGTATTGGATTCAGAGATAATTTAAGTTCGTTCAGGCAAAAGAATCCTACGAGTCCGAGTAGCAGTTTACTAACCAACGCCACCACCCCGGCCCCATAAATTTCCCAAACTGACGATGCACCCGGTGCCGCGACACCGTTTGCGCGTTCATGTCGCGGCGAACCGCGAGATGCGTCCAGCCTTCGCGTACACCCTCGCCCGCCAGCTGATTTATTCCAGTCGGAGGTTTTCGTTTTCCCCCGTTTCCCGCCCTTTTCCTTCTCCCTTCCAACCTTCATTACTTCGTTACAGCGCCATTCGCTTGCGATTAGAGACACGCGTAAGTCGAGGACCGCCGAGAGGCAACAAAGGAGTCGCGAGATTTCGCATGGTAATCGTATCAATCGCTGTCGATGTATAATTCCATTGTCGACCAAGGGGAGGAGGGTAGAAGAGGCTCGCAATGGGGTCCCATTGACATGCCATCGATACTCGTGGAGCATCGATTCCCGTTTCGATGCTCGTGTGTCGTTTTCAACTATCCCTTCGGAACGGTCACCAACAGGAAACATATTTAAGGGGTTAGCTACCTTCAGGGGGTAGAAAAAGAATCGATTCTTTGGCAATTTATTTCAGAACGTACATGCATATATTTATGCAATGGTTTTTGTATTCAGACGAGGGACACTTAAACAGGTTATTATATTATGTTTTGGTATAAAAAAATATTGAGTTATTGGAAAATTACAACTGATTTACCGGAAGCTGTTTTTACACCGGTGATCACGATTTCTCCACAATCGCTTCACCAATCTTTCTGAAATTTTTTAGGTTTCTTCTAGACATTCAAATCCAGTCTTTAATCGAAGCATTTGTTTTTCCAATGCATAGTTTTTATTTTACGAATGAAAAATGAGTATTTCTAGCTAAATATAAGTGTTTTCATCCGTAAAATAAAAGCTATGCATTGGAAAAACAAATGCTTCGATTAAAGACTAGATTTGAATGTCTAGAAGAAACCTACAAAATTTCAGTAACATTGGTGGAGCGATTTCGAGAAATCGTGGTCACCGGTCTAAAAGCAGCTTTTGGAAATCAGCTGTAATTTTGCAATAAGTAAATATTTTTATACCAAAACATAATATATAATAACCTGTTAAAGTGTCCCTCGTCTGAATACAAAAACCATTGCACAAATATATGCATGTACTTTCTGAAATAAATTCCCAAAGAATCGATTCTTTTCTACCTCCTGACGGTAGCTAACCCCTTAAAGGGAGACATCGATGCCTGTTAAACATTTTTCTTGTCCTACCTGAGCTGCGAATTTCACAGTGCGAAGGTACGATGCATGTCCCACTGCACCCCGCCATTTATATCTTTATAGAATTATCCCTCGCTTCGATTGGGCCCCCCCAAGAAAATATAGTCAGGGAATCATTTACACCCCTTAAACCCTGTTTCCCTCTGGAAGCACGGGCACAGTCGCCGATTTCTGTCACGATGGTTACAAGAGGGGGGACGCGGCGTGTTCTCGCGGGATAAAGAGGTGTGTATTTTTCTGCGCGATCACCGGGCCACCAATCCTCCCCTTCGACGTGCATTGACGTTTATTGCATTGATATTAATCGATCAGGAAGGGTCCCGTGTATCGGGCCACTCGTCCTCTTTTCCACTCTTCCCCCTGGCTCGCCCCTGTCCCTTGCTCGCCTCTTTACCACCGCGAATGCTACCTGCTCGACGGTGGGATGTTTGCGGGCGCTGGTCGTTGTTTGCGCGTGTTTGGCGAACGTATAAACGGGCACGAGCTATTGTTCGATACAATGCACGGACTTTAATAGATGTTTCTCGGCAATAGGATATCGCTAGGGGAGGGAGGGGGTAGGAAGCGCATTTTTCAATGCGCTAGCGCTAGACACTTGTACGCGAGGCGGAACGAGCGTGTTCGAAATGTAAACCCGAATGGGGGATGAAATATTCAATTTCGGGAGGGGTGATCAGTTCGGGCAGACGCTCTGCCAACACAGCGTTTGCACAAATTAAAATAATTCCAGTGGACGCGTATTCGCTGGCTAACGAGGCTTCTGTAATACATATTCGTTTCTTTTTTATTCGAACGTCTGAGTGCCATGACATTTAGTACGAAACGTGTTGAAATATTATCCGAACACTCGAGTAACTTAATCCGAAGTCCTTTAACGTAAGTGCTGTTGAAAGGAGATTTTAATAATAAAAAATGATGGAAAGTTACGATACTGCATTCGTCACGGCGCGTCGGGATGATTTACAGCATGGAGACGTTTAGGAAACGGAAGAGCGCTTTTATCGTGAATTAATACCGGAGCGCTCGCCCGTTTGAAACGCAAGAGCTCGATATCTTTATTGTCAGCTCGAAAGCTTCTCGAACGGACGTATTAAGCGAGGCTCCGCGGAACGAAGTACGATAAAAGGGGCATAAAAAGCAGAGAACATGGAAGCCTGATACATTTGAAAGGCATTAAACGTTCGGCGCTGCCTTCGGTGTAATGTATTCTTGAATGTGTCCGAAAGGATAGGTTCGTGCTACGTGGATATTTAATTTCCACTGCATTACGAATTAATCACGTTTTTCGTTGAAGCGAATGTGACGAATAAACGGGGGGATGTATTAAATAAATATTAAACCCAACCAAATAATTACCATTTCCTTATATTTCTAAATAATTTCAATACTATAAGAACTCGTCGTTTAAACTGCATTTTAAGAAAACAATTTTTAATTGGCACATTTAACCTCCACCATTTAATCGACTGTTTAACATTGCAAACTGTCAACTGCACCACCCTATCTCCGCTCCATTTTCTTACAAAGCAGTGTGCCTCTTATCGTTCAATTTTACATTGAAATAAGTGACGCTTCACCTGCCCGTTAATGTGCCCCTTTTCAGATATCTTATCAACGAATGTAACTGCTTCTGGAAAAGTTGTGTGTCATGCTTGTTGATGCGATAGGATGGCGAGCCAGTAGCAGGGAGAAAGTTTGCAACTTTGTCGCGACATATGCTGACAGGCTGACGTGCACGTACTTTGTATACACGTGTACAAGATCACGAGTGGTTTGTCATGTTGCAAAATTGTGGCTGCAAACTTGGGCCAACGGTGGTTTCTCCTCTGAAGTTTGTGCGCGAGATTATGCTTCATCTCCATAAGTTTCTATATCACTATTCAACTTTGTAATCGAAGTAGTTTCCTTCTGTACGAAGGCGGTCTAACAGCTCCTTAATATTAAATTTGGTTTTATTTTGGAAACGATTTCTTCCTTGAAAAAAATATTCTTATAAATAATAATTTTATCGGTGGTGTATAATACTTGAAGAGCTTCAATATTTCTCTGAACGTCACTTTACAATTGCTATGTACTATTTCGACGTTACCTTTGACTTTACTTCGAAAGAAATTAAAAAATTGGTTCCTTTTCTTTCTAAAAGAATCCACCTCCCATCTATTTAGTATTTTTTTTTTAATAAAGGTAGAAAAGAAAACAATGGATCGCATACTATTCCTTGTGGTATTCACTCATTCGGTGAAGACAGTCAATATCCTCCCCAGCGAGGTGAAAGGAAAGTGAAAAGTGAGAGGGGAACGGCTTTTCCGGAAATTGTCAAAGAAAAAAATAAGGAGGCACGCCGAGGAAGTATTCAAACCGAGTCAAGACTTAAAACGGCATCGCGTAAGAATAGTGGAGAACCATTTTTAACGTGAATGGGCTCTATTATACTATTGTGAAGGGGATTGAAAGGACCGATGAAGGTGGTGCTCCGCGATGGAGTCTCGATCAGACGTCGAGAGTTTCATTTCGACACTCGAACCTCCGGCGGGGATCGATTCGAAACAATCGTTTCTCCAAACATCTTACAACCGATTTACGGAATAATACCCGCGGGCTTTGACTTCTCCGATACTTGTATCCAACCGACTGCATACTGGGTGTGCCACTGCATTCGAGCGCAGCACGTGCGAGAACTCGTAAATACCTATCACAAATTATTAAAAAGTTTCCATAGCTTCCAAAGCAAACATATCCATTACTACTTCCAGAAAATTGAATGCAGAGTTTCTCGTTACTTACGTTCACACACATGTTACACAAAACAGTATACAACTCATAAAATACCATTCCGAACCTCAGCCGACACAAAACTATCGCTTCTTTGCTATTATTACGTGTGTTCTAGTTTCATTAAATCGTGTATTATTCTAGTGAATTACGGTGGACGGATGCGTGATTAGATACACTATTAGAACACCCAGTATATCGGCGTGGACACGTCTAGTCTGGGAACACTCGTTGATATCAGACGAACCGGCATTGTCAGCCAGAATGGACGTAGCTTTCGAGCACCTCTTCTCTCTTCTCCCCCTGCGCCCCTGGATCCTTTCTTGTAGTGGGCCGCCTTTTCTTTTCTCTCCCTCCATCGATTTCTCTCCGGCCACCTGCACTGCAGTCGGCCCTGCTAGCGGTTCACCCTTCGGTCCACATCCTGGACCCTTAATCCGCCCTATTAGACCGACTCTGACCAAATATCGGTCAGTTCCACGGGGTGGCGTTGGGGGTGGAGGGGACACAATGCGCGTCGTTTATCCGAACGCCCGATTTTCTCGACCTCTTCAAGCCACAAGTGCCTCCCTTTCTGACTCTTCTTCTACGCTCGCCCCATTGATGTTATAAAGCTTTGAGGATTCCAATAGGCGATCCATTTTGTGTTCCTTGGTGGATATCGGGGACACGAGATCGAGAGGCAGATTAAGTCGGGGGTTTGAGGGTCCACGATCCTGCACGAATGTCGCTTCACGAGGGGAGGGTATTTGTTGCTCCGAGGAGCAACTGCAGTGCTTAGGACTCCAGTGCTCGTTCTGTGTCTCGTGTGTACTTTTACACGAGAAACATAGATTCTTCGTTTTAACCAGACTGTTCAAAATTCTACGATCATTGAAGCTCCATTTCGCGTGGTTTATATTTAGAAAAATCAAACGAACCTAGTGATACACTGAGTCCATCTCGAACTCTGCCAATTTCCATTCTGTTAATATCGCAATCCACGTGAAATCGCATTTAAATTAATTTGGAAGGACTAGCAATCTACTTACAAGGAGAGGACACCATGTGGTAGACACCGATTTTGATGAGCCTTGGCACGATGGATCTATGTCGAAAATAAGTAAATAGGTGTTCGAGCGTTTTAGCCAATAGGCCTTAATAATAGAGATATTTACATGTAAATTATTAAAAATTTCATAGTGGCCGTTGGGTTTTAGTGGGTGAAAATCCCACACTACCCTGGCGCCCGCGGGAGATTCCCTTCTCGAGGCGTGGGGGTGCCTTTCGAAGATGTCTCCACGTTAAAAAAAAAATGTATAAATTTTTTTTTATAAATTATTTTTTTTAGAATTTTTTTTAACTTGAGGAAATCTTCAAAGGCACCCCGACTCCTTCAGAGGGAAATTCTCCGGGGGCGCCAAGGTAGTGTGGGATTTTTAACCATGAAAACCCCACGGCCGCTATGAAATTTTTAATAATTTCCATGTAAATATTTCTATTATTAGCAGAAAGGCAGAAACGCTCGGACACCTATTTACTTATTTTCGACATAGATCCATCGTGCCAAGGCTCATGAAAATCGGTGTCTACCACATGGTGTCCTCCCCTTGTTAGAAAGAACTAACAAAATCTAAACGTTCGAAGCCTGATATCTAGAAGGCAGAATCGATCGATGTTGCGTCCGAAAAAGAATAGTGTTCCACATCGTAGCCAAGAACATTTTTCGTCACAGGTTGAGCGAAACATTGGCGAACGGAGGCGTTCGTGTTCCATCGGCGCCAAAGGAATTTGTAATTCGGTACCGATGATACTCCGTTTTCTGAGAACAACAAGTTCGGGGCCCAGTTTGGCGCCGGTTTTAGTCCAGGACGGTCAGCCGGCCGGTTTTTAACCCGTTTGGCCAGTTTTCATGACATTAGTCTGTTACCGGTTTCGTAATATATGCCGCCCCTTCCCACCGAGTCCCGTATACGATGATAATGTTTAACAGATCCCAGCTGAGAGGAAAAAAGGACCAGTGCCGGAGAAGAACGGGCAGCGCATTTCACGTCGGTGAAAGTACGCAATGCCACTGGATCTTCCTTCGATCTTCCACCTAGCACAATCAACTTGGCTTTAAACGTACGAGGTCCTATAATGGCGCACCGTTTGACCAGAGTAATTTTCGTCTGTTGTACATTTTGTACAGTACGTGTGCATTTACACGAATTTGATCTTTAACATCATTCAGTCTATAGACACTTCATTTGCAGTGGACATATTTACCGTTCCCCTGTTTGTGAGCGTTCTATTTACTGTAATCCTATTTGAGGTCGCTCTATTTGCGATAGTTCCACTTGAAGCTCCTCTGTTTGCAGTGGATTCATTCGCGACTGTCCTACCTGCAGTGCTACATACCACTTGTGGCCGGCCAATTTCTAGCTACTTCATTTATAGTAGTTTTGTTTACAGCTCTTCTGTTTGCAGACACTTTGCCAGTGATAATTCTATTTCGGGCCGCTTTATTTGTGATATTTTCACTCGCGGCTGTTCCGTTTGTAACAGATTCGTTTGGGATTGTTCTACCTATTTGCAGTGGTAATCGCTCATGGTGGTCCCATTCTCAGCTATTCCGTTTGCAGCGGTTTCATTTGCCGTTCTTTTGTTCGATGGGCGTTTTCTTCGGAATTATACCACTTCAGGTCGATTTATTTGAGATAGCTCCACTTGAAGACTCCGCTCTTCCGTCTGCAACAGATCAATTTACGAGCGTTCTACTTACGCTGATTCAATTTGTAATCATACAATTTTTAGTTAAGGTGAATGCCCCAATTTCTGCTGATTTAAGAGGTAACTCGTCATAAAGAAGGTGTAAAAAATTTGCAGAGTAATTGATTAATTCTTTAATAATAAATCAACCAATTCAAAAACTATTTAAGAAAGATATTTCGAGATGTTTAACTGTTAGGTTTAATAAAGGAGAGATAAACAACTTTGAATTCCTTTTCTATTAATTATAAATGTATTTTATATATATATATTTTACTAAAGTGTTCATGTCTTGTATCATACAGTACTCTTACATATACCGCCAGTAGAGAGGCCGCCATCGCACAGGTGGCGACCCCAATCCCAACACTTGAAGAAGAGCGCTCATTGGTTATGATAATAGATTATCTAACATTAACTATTAGTAATTTATAATTAAATATATAACGCTCTAAATGTTCGTATTTCTGCTCATGAAAAATAGCGACGTATGTATTGTCCCAAGCTCGTGCAACACTCGCGTAAATGTTGAAATAATTTAGAATTATTTTCTTGCAACTGTAGTACAAACTTAACGCATATAATAATAAGAAAAGAAATTGGGACATTCAACTTATACCACTTGCAGTGAGTGTATTTCCTTTTCAATGTTATTTCTTAATTTCCATAACTTCTTTTTCAGCTGCTTTAACCATTTCCTGGCGAAATAGATTAGCACCACTAGCATTACGAAATTAGTAACACGGCATTAGCCTTACTTCGTGAAAATGATAAAGCTTTTCGATCACGCCAAATTCAATTAAAATACAAAAGCTTATTTTGAAATGCGTTTACATGGAATCATGGGTGAAAATCGACCGAGCGTCCTACGTGCATTAAACTATCCGACGCGCGTCAAGGTTTAATTACTCGCAATCAATTTATTTCCGATTACATCATTTAGCGCTGGTTGCGTTTCTACGAATGACGCAGAATCAGCGATAAAGTCTACATTAATTCTCGTCCAACTACTTTCGTTTCGAACGATAGCGGCGATCAGGCGGTTACCGGAAGTCGTATCGAATCATTCACGGCTGCAATCAGCAGCGGGAATAGCGAAGCCGCGCATCAAGCCGCGTGATAATTAAATTGATCACGTGGCCGTGATTGCAGCGTGCAAGAGAGGGGCGAGGGCTTCGCTGGTTCCCTTGATCATTGCAAATCTAGTTTGATGTAATGTAACACGTTCCCTTATGTTTCCTGTCTGCGTGTTCCGCTTTAAATAGCAACGGGCGCGCACAGATTATCGATGTGCTTTATTTTCGCGAGCGGAGTCGCGATGGGAACAGCTTAAGGTGCCTTGTAAACAGCTCGTACCGCTGGTTCAGAGGAAGAGACTTTCTTGTATCGTTTTGTTACCGTGACAGCAATTTCCTATTCGAGCGAATTTCCATCGGGACTGCTCTTATTTTCCTGACAAAATTTAAATTTTAGATAAACGAGATAATTGTGGTCACTGAAAAGAGAGCATCCAAGTGAAAGTTTCTCTATTAGCAAGCAGAACGGCCTCGTTCTACGATTAGGCGAAGAAAATTCGGTGACCTTTTCCCTTCGGTACCGGCGCGTCGACATGTATCCTCGAGGTGGATACACGGAACAGGGCAGGTTTGGGCGTGGGACCTCTTCGAGGTCCGTGGCGGGGTCGTTAATTATGGAACGCCATGGGTTACGTTTCAATGGATGATTGATGAACGCGCGGCGATCCTCATCTAACCTCCTCCCAAAGCGGGAAAGGGAGAGGGAGAGAGGCTGAAAAGAACGAACGAAACAGAGGGATGGAGAGAAAGAGGATCCAGCCGGAGGTACCACTCTGGAAACAGGTTTCTGATTGTTCAGAGAACCCAGCATCCTCGGTTTCTCCGCTCCCGGAACACGGTCGCGAATAGCTGGCTACTCTTCGGGTATTACTACTTAGTTGTTGGTCGTGTTGTTCCTTGTCGATTTGACGAAGTGTTACGGTTTAATCGATTTACGGGCGTCGTGAGAACGAGCTGGCTGAATCGTACGGCTGGAGCTGCTTCCACCTCGAAACCCTTGCCAATTTTATTACACTTTCTTACACTGCAGGTGTCATTGACCTTCGCGAGGCTGGTGAAGCGGAGGAGAGAAGCTTTTTCAAGTTTCATATCTATTATCATCTTTTTTTCTGGTATTTGCGACGCAAAATTTATTTCTATTTTATGGTGGAACCATTGAAGGGAATTGTTTTGAAATTCTCAGCCCCGAATTTGAACGTCCAATCTTGTGTCATATTCAAAATCAATTCCTTTTAGTTAGTTAGTTAGATATATTAGTTTATATACTAATTTTTATTAGACGTATGAGTTTTTAAAACCTTTTAATTTATATCCTACTTAAATTGTATTCCTCTCTTAAGAAGTTCGCGCGATTCTTATTAAAAATCTAATCGAATCGTAACGAGAAGTTTCTGATTCGTTGTTCTAAAAATCAAAATTATCCTATTCGATGAGATAGCGATGAAGTAGGATAGGGTAATTGTGGGACAGTTGCCGCGCCTTACGCAAAATTGTCACCGTGTCTAAATTTTGCAAATGAAAATTTGTTCCAAGGATACATATTATTAGTTGACCATCTTGTCCTACTACTAGCATTAAAGAAATTAAAAATTTAATATTTGTCACCCTTAAAATATCGAAACTAAAAACATCCATTTTTAGGAGAGACGCCGCACGTGCGGGAGTGGTGCTGCATTTCGAAAAAACGTTTAATTTTCCATTTAAACTTGCTAATTTTAACTTATTATTTTAAAAAATGGTAACAGCAAAGTAAAATGATATATCTTTTTAATTTATACAGTTATAAAATACAATAAAATTGGAAAAATAAATAGGAGCAGATATTGTTTCTGCTTTTCTAAATTTAATTGTCTTTTCTTCTTCCTTCCACATTCATTACACGTAAAATAAAAACAAAATGTGAAAAAAGAGTAAAACGCCCACAAATATGTTTGGATTATCAGATTTGTCATTAAAGAATAAATAATTTGCTGTATTTTCAACATTAAAATCCGATACAGTGCGCATAAAAGTGCGGCATCTATCCCAAATGCCCGGAAGAGACGCCGCACTTTCGCATTTCCAAGTGCTACGTCGAATACGACCTATTCTGGCCGAGAAATATTCCACAGAGTTCCTTTAACGTATTACAAAAGTTACATCACGAAAAACTATGAATTTTTAACTACTACAATAGCAAAAATAAACTCGACGTATAACTATCGAGGCAAAGTGCGGTAGGCTTACCTCGAAAAATAGCAAAGTCTTTAAAAGTAATAATGGAAACACGTTCTCGCATATTAATCTAACCTAAACGAACAGCCCAAAGCAAATAAAATCGACAGAGTTGTAATTTATTACCGATAACCCTGAAATACCGAAAGTGCGGCGCCTCTCCCAGCGCGGCATCTCTCCCGCAATTACGCTAATCGGTGAGTGGATAAGTCTTTACTTGAACACCATCGAAATTGCTCGTTCACTTTGAAATGAAATATATTAGGATATAAAAGTGATTGATTTGTATAGATTGGAGAATGTCATATCGAGTTCGTCATGTTTGAAAAAGCGAAATGATTCGTTTAATAGTGACGCAATTTGCTGCGAGATAAGAAGGCGAGCGGATATCGACACCTATATCACACGGAGGAACTCTAATAATGCCGATGATCACCGGGAATGATGATGATGATGATGATGATCGTAATAAGCTCGTAGCGATGTCGGTGATAACGGTAATGCAGAAGATGTCGATCGCATATAATCGTCAGGCCACTTTACCGCTTCATTCTCGCGAAACTTATTTTGATGGCCAGTTATTAGAACCAATTAAAAGTCAATTACCAGTGGCACATCGACTCTATTTCGTGGCGAATCGAACATACATTCAACGAGGTATTCGCGGGTAAAGACCTACTACGTCCTGTTAATCGGCCACAAATCGCCTTTTCGCAAGCTGTAATTTTGCCGATCGTTTAAGAACGACACAGAATGCAAACACAAATGTGTGAAAATGCAATTGAGACTTGAATATCCACTAATGTGCCACATTCAGACAGCATGAAGAAACTTCGCTTAACTTTCCCTGATTACTTTTGTGCAACACGTCTAACGACTTAATTAAACCACAATTTAGGATAGTAGGCAATAATAATAACAGCAAGTGAAAGTTATAATTCAGCATAGAGGGCCCCGCATATATCCCTAAGATTCATAAGCTTCGGAGTAACAAAACTTATATATCCCTCCATTACCTTTTCCAACGCTAACAATAAGATTTAAACGCCTGTCAAATTTAAACCCTGCGCGCAGAATTCTCGCTCCCTTTACTCGCCGTGCACATCGAACTCCCGCAGGCGTCCGCAGCGCGCACCGCACTGATTAATCAACCGCACACGCGCTTAGCATCCTTCAATTAAATATGGAAAATGGAATTGCACGTTCCGCGTCCGTATTCCCGCACAATCGCGAATGCAGCTCTACAGTGGCAGCTGCTCGCCAATTGCCAGTATCGTGCACCCTTGTTGCAGGGTTAATTTTTCACTGGCAAAAAGGTAGTCGCCATCCGGAGCCTGACGACTCGATTACGCGCGCTGAAAATCCGCCAAAAGATCCAGAGGGCAAACGGTTCGCGGATTCCACAGGCGGGACATGGCGAACCCGCGCAACCACGAAAAATGTCGACGGCCATACGTGTTGGCACGTCCGCCTCCGATCACCTCGAAGATAACGCCGCCGCTTTTCTTGTCCATCGTGCAAAACTTGCACGTGCCCCTGTCCGGTGCGTCTTCGCCGCTGAACGAGACGGAACACGAAACGGGACAAGAAAGGAAGGGACGCGAGGAAACTTCCGAATGAATTACCATCGAATGCGCGATGCTCTTGGTGGTGGGCTCGAATGACCATTGGACCCTCGGCTGAGGGGTGTGTTGAGACGATCGGGAGGAAATAGTTGATACTTTTTTGGGGCTCTTCCCAAGAATAGTAAGACAATGGTGGTCGTGTGACATTAAAAAGTAGGAAATTAATGGTAGGAACTGAAATTTATAGTGGTTAAGCTCGAGACGAACAACCCTGTTCACTGAGTTTCGAGAGCACAAACGGGCTGACCGGAGCAAAACTGTCTGTTTAGGAATAGTAAATATAAGGCTTATTGTAGTAATGAGATTTCGTGCAGAATTCATCCAGAATTGGATAGGGAAATTTCCCCGAGAAAACGTTTTGAGGAACAAGGTTGAATGAATTCCGATTTCGAGTTACACACGGAATTATAATTAAATTATAGTTTCCGTATAATTTCTAAGGAGTTACGAGTGCACGAATTATGTATCGTACGGCATTTGCAGGAGGGATGATTAATCGCTGAGATAACTCCATAAACGCGCCGAGCAATGGAGCGTGGCGAAAGTGGTATAAGTACACGATATTAATTCCAACAGTGTATTAATTAAACAGCATTTGTGCCTCTTACTATAATAGCGCATACATCAGCTCTGCGTATTTACTTCGAGACTTTCTCGGCGAACATTTAAAGGTCGTTTAACCCTTCTTAAACTGGTTAAACAGCGTAAGGGTTTAGAAATCCAAATTCACTCGATAAACGCCAATCATCCGTAATTTTGCAACGTGGAAACAGACCCTCGACTCTGTTTTATCGAACCTAGTTTCCACGAGCCCGTCGAGTCATACAGTTTCGGTGTGTACTAATATATACTATCATAAATACCTTCGCTCTGCGAGATCGTAAGCCGGTCTAGGCAGCACTGCAGGTTTCCATCGAAAGCGAATTAACGAAACGAGCCAGCAGAGGGTCGAGTCGATTCAACTAGGATACGCTGGGCTAACAATGGAAAGATTCCACGCTGAACGCGGGAGCCCATTAATTATTCGACGAAAACCGCGTTGATTATTCTTCCATTAGCAAAGGCGGCCGACCGCCGTACGCAAATGAACGACGACGCTACGTTCCGAGCCGTCCCGAGCGAATCACGGTCGAAAATACTCGTGCAAAGTTTCGAGGAAGTTCGAAATCCGATCAGAGGCGGCTGCACGAAAAAGAAACGCGGCCTGTGGTCGATGATCAACGCTGGATCTCACCAGGACCGGGTTCGATGGAATTCGATCTCGCGGTCACCATCGGGAATTTTCATGAACAGCATCCCTCGCGTTCGACGATCGTCGATATTCTTCCTGCATCGTCCACACCTTTTTGCACCTTTCCTGCTCCCCGTCCTTCCTCTTTTCTCGCCCGCCCTGGCTACACCTTCGACTTCGCCCCGGTTCATCGTCTTCCTTGGCTGAATCCTCGAGCTTCCCTCGCCCTCCCTGCCTGTTCGATGCCAGAATCAGCGACGCACCTCGTCACCTTCCCGCGCCTCCCTTTTTTTTACCCCGCTGCTCCTCTGCTCGTCCGTTCTCGCGCTGTTTCGGCCTGCGACGTACCGCGACGGTGTCTCGACGAAGCGATCGTAAATACTGGCGGGAACTCGGGTAAGAAGTTCGAGCCTCGCGGTCCCAGCGACTCGAATCATTTTTGTTGCCCTCCATCTGCTCCCCATCGCGGGGCCTCTCCTCCTCCCGGGCCCGCTGGACCTCCACAAATGCGGTCGCATCGATGCTTCGGCCGGGAGACGCGAAAAGAATGATCGGTTCCAACGTTCTTCTGAGGATGCTCAGGGGGATGGCGCGGTGGCGTCGACGGCGAGCAGAATTCTGGTTAAATCTGTTGGAGGGAATTCGAGGGGGGGTGGAAGCGATCGAAGGTGCGCATCGAGCTGAGTGAAAATTGGAATTCGATGCGGCAGTGTTCCTCGATGTTGCGTGGTTGCTTATTTTTCTGCGTGTTCCTTTGATATAGGTAAGTGCGAGGAGGAATATTAAAGGTCAGTCAAATTGGGGTTGCAAAGGATCAAAAGGGAAGTTACCACCCTGCCATGCAAATGGAAAGGCAAATTTCAGGGCTTCGCGAGGATCTCAAGTAACTTTTGCTAGAGTAGACTTCTCTTCTTTTGAACCCCTACCAAGATAGCAACCTTACTTCTATCGAGACAGCCTCGACAACTTGGTTACTATTTATTTCGGAGTCTACAACAGGTCGTCTTTTCATCTAGGAACTCTGAAAACTTTTTACATATTACTGTTCTTATTATTCGTCATCGTGTATTCGGTTTCCAATACTCGGAACGTTCACGATCACTAATACACGTAGGGTAAACTTGCCTAAATCGTACCCCTTAAGAACAAATGCTTATTACATGAAAAATAACAGGGAAAATGAAACAAATTTAAAGGTAATCAACTCTTTATTAATAGGATAAACAGTTTTATAATCTTAAACAACAAAAATAATCAACTTCTATTCATAAAAACGATTTATTTTTAATCTGGAAAAAGTGCGATTTAGGATTAATGTTCCTAAATCTTCTAATTCAATTACTACAATCATCACGAACCTATGTATTCAAAAGTAATTCTATCTATTCCCGCACAAAGCTGGTGTATCATATTTTCCTGTCTATTTTCTTGACTGAATTTACAAAACCAGCTTTCATTTTCATCGTCTTTCTTCTTCTTCTTTTCTTTCCTCTGTGTATTGGTTTTGGCGGCACTCTTCATCTTACGAGTTTCCTTTGCTCCAAGTTTTTTTTCTAGATTGTTTTTGTATATTCGTACCAGTACGATTTAAGCTTACACCCGGTGGTACAAAGTAGACACAGAGCTCAATTTGAATTGAAATCTATGTCGCTAAAATATAGGGCACTGTTGGTTAATGTCAAAGCAAGAAATAAACTTGAAAATAGACGTAGTTTCACATAGAAATTTGTTTCGCTGATTCTCTCAAATAGTAATTGTACAAAATCCTTAAGAATTATGCCAAAATTTCAGTGAAAAGTACCCGATAAACTTACCTGCTTTATATTTCTTTTGTGAAGTGCCGTCATGGTGACTCGGCTTGTTAATGGCGTATGGCTAACTGTTGTTTACACTTTCTATCATTAGGGGTGGTTGTGACTGTCTTAGGTTAAAAGAAACAGCGGGGGTACGATTTGTTTACCCTACTCCAAAGTCCAAGCATCCGTCAGCGACGCTAAAAACCACCAAAGGTAGGTACCTACCACAAAATGTCGCGGTAGGTTATGCTTTCATTTTCACGCGAATCTTCTCCTTTTTTTCCCACCCAAGGTCGTCGTTTTTCCCCTCCGTTTCGGAACGGTGAACCGAACGTCGGCCCTCTACAAATGGCAGAAACGTGGGCCGTGCTCGGCTCCTCTCGTCCCGTTGCTTCACGTGCAGCCTATTACTCAACGTCTCCGTCGTAATTAGCATAATAATATCTGTAACTCGCGGTTGCAGCGCTAACTAATTACCGGCATATTAATCAAGGTATTCGAGGCTGGAGCCAGGCCAATCCCGCCTATCCGAGTTGTCAATCCAATTTATCTGTGCTGCATTAGAATGTCAACCGAGAGCGGGACACGTCCGCCGCTATAGATCTCTTCATAGATCCCCGAGAACGGACCATTTTCCACTGTCACCTGGGACAAATGAAATGCCAGGAATCGTTGACTTCGGTCGCATGAAAGAACAGAGGCTGATGGGGACAGGGAAGGCCGCTAATTGGAATATAAAGTCCCCTCCGCGGGTCTGGGATATTATTAAACGAGCGAGTATTATTTAGCAAAGCCCGTTTGGTAAAACAGATGTCTGGTAAATATCGTGAGCTGTTTGGGGTCCAGTAGCGTATACCTCCGAGACACTTTTCCGCGAACGTGTCTAGTTGCGGCGCACTCTTTCGGCGTTTCGAACGATCACGCGACGTCTAATGTCCGTTTCATAGAGCAGTCGACTAATTTGTTGCAAGCCAATGTGGTGGCAATTAGGCAAGGCGCCAGAAGTTTTCAGACTCGCTATTTGCGAAGGGATGTCAGAAACTTTCTGCTGATGACGTTGAAGGGAGTAAATATAGGGTGATTTAGATTTAGAAGTAACGCAGACGTGTTTCTGTGGAAAGAGGGAGGACGATGGCTCGATTTTGTAGGGAAACTTCAGTCCTCCTGAAAGTCACTCTCATCCTGTATTATTGCCTCGTGATCTCTTGGCTTTTCCTATCTAGAGATTATGTCTTTGCTACTACAAATTCAATTTCTGTGGGCAGTCTGCTAAAATTATTGATCACGGTGCTTTATACTTAAGTACATTTCGTGTTATTACTGTTGGGATACTATTATATAATAGTACTTCGATAAATGCGACAGTCAAAGCTGAGGATTGGCTTTTCATGCAAGATTAATATGTAATGCCATAGAATTTAAATTCTACAGGTATTTATACTGCTCGTTTTAATGATATTGGGGGTGTTGTTTATTATCACAGGGGTCATCGATGATATCGAGTGTATCATTGGAACTGGCGGGAAACTCTTCCGCGGACCCCCATCTCTGACGAGTGATTAGCATCCCAGGTGCTCGTGGACCGATCGGTATGAGGAGAATACGACTCGGGCGAGAGAAAGAAAAACGCGAGAGGCGAGAGTCACGAGGTGAACAGCCGAAGGGGATGAGAAATTATTTCGCCGTCGCTGTAAGACTAATTTTGGTAACGCCTCTTTCTGGCGAGAAAGTACCACTGTATCTGAATACCGAAACGCAGAGAAGTTGCAAACGCTGTGGTCATGAACTTTCAACCTTTCCGAGTTCTCGCCAGGCAAGCTGGTGGATGTTGCATTTGAAACTTCACCTTCGATAAATCAACAAGCATTTTCCACATCCACCATTTTCTTCAATTACACTTCAGAACCACGATTAATCGGTACCAGCTAACATTCTGCTACGTACAACCGTTCCACAGTGGTGGTCGAAGGACAGTTTAAAACTCGGGTTTTTTATATGTTTGCATAACTAACTTACTTTCTCTCCAATCTGTGGGATATAACTTTTAAGATATAATTGAAGAGTCCTTGTAGAAAAAACTGTAAGTGCTAAAAATCAAAGTTTTCAAGGAGAGAGAAAAAACTTCCCTGACTTTAAATTATTTACGAAATTTGATTTGCGTTGATTGCTAAACATGCTTAACTAACAATAACTCAAATGCATCACAAAATTTTCTATTCTTTGCACTAAGGGGACTAGGCAGTCAGAAACTCGATTTTTATGTATTTTTCGAAAGCACCACCCTTCCCGAGTAAAATGCCGTTTGGTTTATGTTAAAATTCGCAAAGTTAAGGATTTTACAGCCGAAAAGATCGAGCGCGTCATAAACCGTTTCTGCGCGCACGCAGGTAGACTAATTCCTCTTTCGAAAATTTAAACGGGTTTTTCTCGGAATCGTATTTCCTTTTCGTTTTGCAGTGATTGCGAAAAAACGGAGGTACAAGTCAATTTGAAAAAAAATGCAGCATATGTTGGAACATGTCTAGTTACGACCTGAACCTACGCGTAAGTCTGTGAAAACTTCTGTTTTGACAAAAGAAAATAAAATAAAATAGCTCTTTTCCCTGGCGAAAAATCAAGTTTCTTTAAAATTTGCCGTTTCACAGCCGCCATTTTTATAATTTTGATTTTCTTTCTTTTTCAATAGATTCAGGGCAGAATAAGGGTCAGGGCAAAGCATCAATTTCAGGGAATATTTCACAATTCAATTTCTTACGGCCAGAATCACTGCAAAATTACAGCGGCTCCAGAAAAAACACCTATATATCAGGCAACTTTTAAGCGTCTCGTTAATAAAAATGTATAATTTAAGTTCAAAAACCTGGTCGGGGGCGATTGCAACATCAGCAGTCGGGGTCGGTTGTACCGGGACAGAACCGAATAGTGACAAAGAAGATTAATAATATTGTCTTGTTTGCATGGAATCCTATAGCACAGCACAAGCATACCAAATAAAAAATGGGTGCAATGTACTAATTGTAAGGATTGATCACATGAAGAATGCACCAGCCAAAACGTTTTCTATTTCTGCCACAATGGCGACACCGCATAATTGGTTATAAATTTTACTTTTCTCATTTATTACTACAATTAAAATCAATAAATATTTTAATTTTGTAAAGTTAAATTTGTGCTACTATCGACTCCATGCAGCTTTACAATCGACCCGGGGTCAGGGACGGTTGTAACACTTTCTCCGCTTCTCATTTCTTATTAATAACCGGAATATTACTTAACATACAGCGAAACTATTCTGGCTCAAATAATGTCCGATAAGTAAGTAACATTTTCGTAAAAAAAACTGTTGTTGTAACTGTAATAGTTTTTGCGTAAGCGTATTCCAAAGCCAAAGTGTTACTACCGCCCCCGGTCTACCGTATTACCATTGGCACGTAGAACATTTTCCGATAAAAAATTTTCTTTGAATTTTTGCTCTTACAGTACTTCGATCCTTTCTAATGGAACTATCTTACTTTTCTTACCCTTCACGGTTTAAGCTTTCTTTCCACCACTAGCGTACACGTTTAAAGAACACCCACCAAAACGTTCCACGCAACTGTTACTTAAAGTATTCGGCACAGCCTCCCCGCGCTCGGTCGAATGGGAGGAGGAACCCACCACTTCCACGTCCGACTTCGTATCGTCTTTCACTACTTCATACGCGATATTGTACGCCATATATTATCGCGAGCGGAACGAAAAACGAGCAGACCAGCGGCCCCTGAAACACGGCACACGTCAGCGGGAACAAAACGGAGAATCGGTTTCACGCGGCCGGCCGTCGCGAAACAAAATCAAAATAAAATCGACGTCTCTTTTACACCGTTGTCATCGGTGGCTGTCAGCTCCTCCCCGCTGCTTTGAGCCCGTTAGTCTTGTTTCTTCTCGCGCGGATACCACGCTCGGTTGCAACGCGCCGATTAAATCAGAGCGTGGTTCCTCCGGTGCGTGACTATCGCCCGACGCGATTTCGATTCCACTCTGTCGAAACGGACAACGGACGATCGATCTTCGAGCACAGCTAACGTCCACAGATACCAGCCACTTCCTACTGCGCTCCTCCGACCCTGGTCGGTGGCTCGCAATTAGCGCCGCGAGCGCCGGCTGCCGCGACACCGGCCACTCCTGCCAACGATAGCAAGACAGTACATTTACTGCTGATCTCCCCATTTACCGGTGCCTCGACACACATGTGACCTGAAAAATGGGTTCCTTGTCACCTTGCGGCTGGCGTCGATTGGTATCTCGCGAGTGGCCCGTTGTTCCTTGAGAATTGAAACTATTAGAAGCTTAATTCCTTTCTGTGAGGATTCCGATGGACAGGAATGACAGAGGAAGGAACGTGAAAAAACGTTTCTTCAATAAATCAGGGAATTCTAAAATTTAGTACAAAGGAGTAAGAGACCAGAGATGGATAAAATTGTTATTCAAACAAAATTTCGAATTGCGAATAAAAATTATAAGGATTATTCGTATCGAATAAAGTTAACGCGGGTTAACGAACGGATGACGAATAATTTGCTTAACTTTTATCCCTTGTTCGAAATTTTATTTAAATAAAAATTGTACCCATCTCTGCAAGGGGGCACTGTATTTGGAATGATGGACCAAATGAATCAACTCGCGAACCATCAGCTCGCAGGAGCCACGTAAGAGCGCCGCCATTTTCCATTCGACGACAAGAATACCGCAAATTGTGCGGCGTTCTAATGGATAACGAAGTCGACGAAGAGGATTGATGTAAACGATCGTGCCAACGACCCGCGATTAGACTGCGATACGCGCAAGAACGGCGCCATTTCGCGGCGAAGCCGAATGGCAAGACGAGCAGGAAGATGAGAGAGGCGTCGAAGGGGATGGCCGTGTATACGCGTCCGCGCTTCGTGTGCGAAACGAGTGTGCCGTTGATCCCGCGACGTCGAACCGGTGGAGAAGGAGGCGAGAGTGAAAACGAAAAGCAAAAAGTCAGCCAGTAGGTACGAGACAGCGTAACGACTTCACTTGGAAGTTTTGCTTGGTATAACGGGCACGGATATCCTTCATGGGAGCGGTGATCTTCATCATACGCAGGAATGTAAACACGGCAGGAAACCGGGCAAACGAAGACTAATCACCCGGCCTTCCGCCATTTCGCTTCATTTTTCTCCCCCGGCCTGGGTCGTCGTGCCGCTGAAAACTATGATTTGAAAGTAATTGAATTAATTGCCGACGGCTTCCCGGAGCATATCTTTATATTAATCATCCACGTTGCTGCTTTCGAGGAACGGGAATTAGCGTCGCCGCAATTTACATGCGGTGCTTGGTGCGCGCTCGGCTGGCAGAAAATTTTACAAGATCCCAAGATGCAAGGGAAGATAAGGGCAAACGAATAGAGGGTCTTGATTGCACTTGATGGCACGGTCTTAATGGAGTTCTCCCGTAAATAAATAAATAAATACCACCTTCAGGTGGATGTAGGAAGGCATAGACAACCATCAAGTTTGTACACACAGGAAGTGGAACTTGAAGCTAGCCAAGACTTGTCGTTACTCATCGACTCCTCCATTTGGAGATCGATCCCAACCAAAGCACACTCGACGAAGCTTCAACCTCCGCTCTCAGCAACCACAAAATTCGTTCGGAAGCGTAGGGGAAGGTGGGGTAAAATGGAACGCTTAACTTTGGGGGGTGATAACTTAAAATCGGGAGGAGAAAATGACACGAGACTTCAACAGGAGTCTTCAGTGGACCTTAGACTGTAAGAAAATCAAAGCGATTGTTGAGGAAAATCTTTGGGAACGACGAAAAATGAAATTTACCGGAGGTGTTGAAATCTTCGCCTCGCTCAAAAGGTGGGTAAAACGGAACACCCACTTGAAGCCCATGCAAACGTACAAAATCTTTATTCTTACGATTCAAAATGTATTCATTTATGTTAAAAACTATAAATATATGTTTTAGGTATAACTGTTACAAATAAAATACAACAAAAATATATGTTATACAAATTGGAAAAAATATTTTACTAGATAACATGAAAATTACGGAAAATAATCAAATATGAATATAATATCGTAAAAGAAGGAGAGATTAATACAGTTTGTTTATTAATTTATGAACAAAAATCACGTACAAATGTATCATCTTCCTTTTCAGCACTGATGCAGGCCTCGTGGGCCCACCCTTTACATGCAGTCATTTAGTAAACATTTAATATTTGCACTTCAGCGCGAGGTAAAGAACTTTTTATATACGTCAAAATGTAGCGTAAGGACTATAGAATCCAACGATGTACATGCCGTTATTAATTTTCCAAATCCAAGTACCGAAAAGTGGTCGAAAGTCCAACGCAATATTGAAACGTCGACACCGGAAATTTTTCCAACTCTCTTAATGGAAAAATAACGCGTGCAGGGGTCTATGGTCTATCACAAAATGCTCTGAGGACCCTTTGGTTCCATGTCACGCGGTACCAACTCATTCGCAGCTCTTATCTAGCAGAAACATTGGTGTTCCGTTTTACCCACCCGTTCCGTTTTACCCCACTTTCCCCTATCCAACGCAAGAAAGCTGAATGCTTGATTGCTTGGAAAAAGTCAGTAGGAGCCAGACTAAAGTCGCAGGTCACTTCGATGCCTCCCTTGCCCAATGAAAACACTGGAAAGCTGTCGTCCCTAGCAGTTTCCAGTTCACTCAGCCCACTCGACGTATGGATGTCCGCGTTGAAGGGTTAAAGTTTCCCCACTGAGTTAGCGAGGAAGAGGCGCGGCCGATCCACCATGAAGACGTTCGCACCCGGAGCTCGTCACTGCGCGTGGTAACGAGACTTTGTCCAGAGACCGAGTGTTTTGGCACGTCTCGGGGCGACTGCAAGGCGGCGGCGGTTGGCCAGTTTTGTCACGGTAATATAGCAGATTAGTCACGGCTTAATGATGAAAATAAAAGGCGTCTCCGGTAGCGCGATTTGGCCCGGACGGGTCGGCTAAACGATAATCACTGCCATAAAGTATCGAGATTCTTCACGCGCTATTCCATTAAGGCTATTCCTAGAGACGCATTTGCTGAAACGAGTAATAAGCGTCCGCCGGCGATGGCCATTCTGCAGGAGGGCCCGTGAAAAGCAGCCGCGAATGCTTTTCCCCATAATCGTAAAATTTCTGGGAAGTTATTAACGTCCGAGGGGAAAGGAGAGCTGGATAGCCGTTGGACTCGGGAACGGTCGATTTCAGCGTCCACCAAATTGGATTGAATCGCAAAGGGTTGAGATCAACCCTCTCCTTGAAGCACGTTCCACGAGACAATCTCGCAGCGTGGAAAAAATCCGGCCCTAAACTCCAAACGCGTTCCTCGGTGGCGCCCGGGAGCCAGCCAGAGCCCGGTCAATTAATTCCGCTCGTGCAAGCAGTTCATCAAGTACCCTGTGTCGAATGTTTACACGAGCCGACGGCGGCCTAACGAAGACCGCGCCGAGGCAGAAGCTGTCCTTTTTCGAATTCTCCGGGGTGTGTCCTCTGACCCGAACTTGGCGGCACCTACGAGCCCCCGCGGGCGGAGAGACTCCTGGTATAAATAGAGCGGCCGAAAATACCGTGAGCGGCCAGGCATTCGCCGAACGAGCTGCCGCAGCCTCGTGGCAGCGTCCGAGACGAACGTCGGCCAGGAGGGTCGAAGGGCTGGAGGAGCGAGACAATGCGTACCGCGGACAATTATATGCGACGAATGCGTGTCGCGGTGACATTGCGCCGACGAAGAAAAAGGGGAGGGTTAACGAAAGGCGGCGAAGACGAGGGCCGGGGCTGCTTCGGCGGCAAAAAAGGCGCACAAAACGGATCACTTGGCGCCAGTATTATCTTGGTCGCGGGCGAACCTCTGGCGGGACGTCCGAGACCCCGAGGATCGTTCGATTACGAATGAGTCGTCGCGTTGCCCCGTACGAATCGATGGGAGGTCGATCGCGGAACGATCCCCTCGGCTGTGGAATCGAGACTCGTCGCCGTCACGGTTTAATAAATTAAAATAATTAATTAATTGCAAAATAGCTTTGATGTATTATTTTAATTTATTAAAATAATAAATTATTAAAATAATTAATTGTATATATTAGTTTCCGACGTTTCGATCTTGGTGTAGATTATGTTCAAGGAAAGTTAAAAACATATATGAAATACTGCGTATGCTATTGAAAATAATGCACCGTGTTCTGGAACGACGTGTGACTTATTTTCAATAGCTTACGCAGGATTTTATATATGTTTTTAACTTTCCTTGAAGATGATCTAAACCAAGATCGAAACGTCGGAAACTAATATATATAATTAATTAATTGCAAAATAGCTTTGATGTATTATTTTAATTTATTAAAATTAAATTAATAATTAATTTATTAATTTATTAAAATAATAATTGTTTTAATCTGACCGATCCAGTGCGCCGATACCACTGTAATTAAGTTTTACGGTCGAAATTTAGTTTATTTATAAAACCTACTTCCTTAGTTGAGAAACGAGATCTCGTCGATGTTTGCTGCTAAATCATGGGTGATATCGATGTGACAGCACAATGGAGGAGAGAATGCTGTTTTTGTGTATCTTCGGCATATCTTTTGGAGAATACTTGGGGGTTGGTTTTGATGGGAAATTATGCAGATTGGGAAAGTTACTTTGTTTCTCGCAGATTTTGTTTATTCCAGTGTACCAGATGGTTAGGTTTTAATTTGGGCGGTGGAAGTCACTTTAGAGATTTGGCCGGATAAATTTATGCAACTGCAGAGTGCACAGATATCCGCACAATATTAATTCCCATCAGAGAACGAACGGCCGCAGTAGTTTCCTGAATTTTCGTCCGCGAGTGACGAAGAATGTACGAACGAGTGAGTGGTTCGACGTCTTCTGCACCACGAAGACTTCCGCGTACGTTTCGCGGCTTCAAGGTCGCATGATTCCGAGATACATACTTTCACGCGATCGGTCGTCCTTCTGGCACGTTGCTGGCACGAGCACTAGCGAACGCTGCAACGCGTGAAACGCGGATGAGATCGGCAGCGGCAGCGCTTGGAAAGGTGTACGTACGTATCCTTTATGACAGCGGATCACGCGAGGCTCCACTGATATCAAAAATTATCCAAGCTATCTGAGAGTAACGAATGCGGTATTACAGGTGTTACCGGTAATCATTAGTGGTTTCGTACTTTTCTGTCCCTCGCGTGCCGTTCTACGGTCTCGTAAAGCCGCGGGAAAGGACGTTGCCTTCGGTTGCTGTTGCTCGTCGACGTGAACGCGTGAAACGGGTTCCAGCAGCAGTGTTACAGCCAAGATCGGTTATATCTCGCTGCGTCTTCTTTTGGTCACCTTGTCGCGTGATCCGCGGAAACTGTAGCAACGGGAAATTAAGATATGGAAGCCTGATCTATGATCCTATTCCTTGCTTGTAACCCCAAGCTACCATTAATCAAGTGTTCCCTATTTCTGTCACACTAATCATAAATTATTGACGAACAACTCTGTCTTAATAAAATTCCAAACATCTCGAATCAGAACTCACTTTTGCGGGAATAAAAATGTCGTTAGGTACTAATATAGCCTTAGTTACATTGGAAAGCGATATTAGCTCGGTTCCAATTAGGATTGAAGCTCACCTCCACCTGAATCCCTCTCCCTTCAGCTCCGTCCTTCGGTGCCGCGGTTGCTTATTATCCTGACGTCGATTAACAAAACTCTCGCGGCTGTCACCGCTCCGCTTTCTCCAAAGCAGAGCGTACACGTGTCTCTTGTTTGCGGCACTGTACGTTTACACGTGTTTTCAATTTGTCGTTACCGAAATACGGTGGACCCGCGCGGCGAGGCTTCGCCCCGCAACTTCTTCATGATCGTTCCGCGAGGGGATCGCGCTCGGTGTGCAATTAAACTTGAAACGGTTCCGTTCACGCCAAGCGAATCGTTTGCACGGTTTCGGACGCTTTCCTCGGGAACGTGCTGGATTTGCCGAGAGATTTATCGAGTCTGATAAAACATTTGTGGCGTGTGTGCTTTTAATTGGCGAGCACGAAACGATTCTTGCCAGCGAAAATACACAATGTCCTTTTCTAATCGATTTAAAAGAGCATCATTGCAATTATTAGCGATGGTAAGAAATGATCGTGGCGAAGATTCTTCGCAGTGGAGATCGTGCGCCAATTTTCATACATTAAGAAACACAATTCATGCGCAATTTCAATGTTAACGGCCACCTAAAACATTTTTTAACAACGCTACTAATTTCGATGGCCTTTTCTGTCGATCAATTAACATGAGATCGCTTGTGTACTTTTATATCCTCCCCCGCGCCCTCCATATCTCCTACTGTAAGCCTTAATTTATGCTCGGGCATAAAATTCGGCCCGCGTTTATGGATTTCGTTCGTGGATGAAATTTCAGTATTGTGCTTAATTATACATCTGTTCCTTTTATCGCGGCACTAAATTCAACCCTTGCGCATCGTAAAAGTCTCTGTTTGAGACGGAACAGCATGTTTTCTGTTCGTAACGACCCGAAATCTTATTTTTATGGGTAACGATGGGAGGATTTTGATACGAGCCCGGGCACACGAATTTCTTTCCAACCAATTCCGATGACCTTAAACCACCAGAGAACCTGCGTGCTACGGATTTACTAAGTAGTAAGTGACTTTACGAGAGGAAAACCAAAAACGGTACATCGTTTGGTCCCCGCGTCCCGGATGCTCATGAGCGTCTACTTAATAATGTCCTACCGGCAGAACAATCTGCCAGAGAATTACATATTCGGCTGAATGAAAAATCAACGAGATGCCGGAAGGAGGAGAAGGACGTGAACAAATGCACGTGCTTAATTCGCGTTAGGTATGCTGCACGGGCGTGTCTAGCGGCAGTGCTTGTCGTGAGCTTCTATTCGTGTTCCACAGCCGTTTTCTAGGCTGCTTATTAATTTCCTAATTAATAGCAATCGCGACGCTTACACCGTAACAACGATCGTTTGTTTTTCACTGTACATAATATCCGCTTTAAACCCCGTATCATAAACATTCGATGGGGCGAGTACCTCGGCAGAGGCACTCGACAACAGTTTCCATTTACCAACCATTCGCGCTGCCACAAATCATCTTCCCCCAGAGAATTTCAATTTCTCCATCAAAATGGTCAAATCTTATCAAGCGATCGTACAATCACCCACAACTCTGACAGTTACAGTGTACACTATTCAAACGACGTTATCCAAGGTACCACTATTAATTCCGTACATTCGCAATAAAATATCCCCCCGTTGGACCGGACGAGACACCCACGCGTTTTATTCATCCCTTCAGAATACGAACACTCGCGGCTGTTGGCAATTTTTGCATCTTTATCCCTCGCAATTTATATCGAGGCAGAAATTGACGGATAAAAGGGTTGCCGGCATTAAGGAGGATTAAATTGCCGATGCCGTTCTGAATGCGAATCGTAATCTTCGCGAAATGGTCGGGGTGAGGGGGAGAACGCTGGACGTTATGAAGGTACAAGGGGGGGATACGGTGGGGAGGAGGGAGCCTAAAATTTCTGTTGTAACGTACTGGTAGCCGGGCAAGTGGAAAGGCCGTGTTTAACCACTGGCGCAACTCGTCCCATTGTACGCTAAATTACGGCCAATTTACAGGAATTTTTGTGCCTCGTCGTAAATGAGGGCAAATCAGACGGCGGCGGGGGCTGTTGAACCCGTCCCAATAGCGGCTACTTGGCAGCCGACCAGCTTTCGGCGAAACGAGCATTTCAAAAATGCAGATCACGCGGCCGATTGGACGTATACAAATAATCCATGGAGGCTGGGCTCGCATCGGGGACGACGGGCGTTTTAAAATTAATGCCCGCGAACGCGCGATTAATATATTATATAAAGCGCAGGGGGGAGGACGGTTCCTCGCACAGCCCGACAAATCGGCGCGGTCTCGGGGAGCGCACGATTTTCGGCCGAGCGTTCCCCGCGAGGCCGGCCACCGTCCGCGGCGATTCGTGTGAAATTACAGCGCTGCGCGGCCCGCGATCATTTCAAAGTAAAATCTGGAACATCGTTCGCATGATAATTTGATGGACTCGCATATCACGAGGTGAACCGGGGCTGATATCGTTTTGGAGAAATCTCGACTCGTTCCGTTACCACTGCTCGGCAGTGTGTTACTCGCGCACCGTTTTATGGAGTACTCGTAATTTTAATTAACCCCCTACCTTCCATCGTCGAACAAAATTATTGTTGGCTAATTAAACCCGCAACTCGAGGAATGCACGGTGGAGTTTCGATGTTAAGTTGCGTTCTCGCGTGCGAGATATGTGTGTAATGTCGAACACACTTAAAGGCGCCTTCCCACGTGTGTAATTTACACGCGCACCCTTAGATACTTTCAGAAGCATCGTCTCAAAGACAATGTAGGGTAAACTTGCCTAAATCGTACCCCTTGAGAGCAAATGCTTATCATAGGAAAAAGAACAGGGAAAATGAAACAAAATTAGTGGTAAACAACTTTTTATTAATAGAATAAATAGTTTTGTAAACTTAAACAGCAAAAATAATCAACTTCTATTCATGAAAACGATTTATTTTTAATATGGAAAAAGTACGATTTAGGATTAATGTTCCTAATTCGTACCGTACTTATCCTAATTCGTTCTTTCAAATTTAATTACTACAATCATCATATACCTACATATTCAAAAGTAACTCTACCTATTCCCGCACAAAGCTGGTGTACTCACATTTTGTCCTGCGTGCATTGTATCATATTTTCCTGTCTATTTTTTCTGACCCAATTTACAAAACCAGCTTTCATTTTCGTCGTATTTCTTCTTCTTTTTTCTTTCTTTTGTGTATTGGTTTTGGCGGTACTCTTCCTCTTACGAGTTTCCTTTGCTCTAAGTTTTTTTTCTAGATTGTTTTTGTATGTTCGTACCAGTATAATGTAAACTTACGGTGGTACGAAATAGGCACGCAGCTCAATTTGAATTCAAATCTACGGCGCTAAAATATAGGGCCCTGTTCGTTGATGTCAAAGCAAGAAATAAACTTGAAAATAGATGTACTAGTTTCACATAGAAATTTGTTTCACTGATTCTCACAAATAGTAATTGTACAAAATCCTTAGGAATCGTGCCAAAATTTTAGTGAAAAGTACCTGACAACTTATCTTTTTATTTTTTTTGTGGAGTGACGCATAGTGACCAGAGTTGGGCATTAGTCGAATAAATTTTTATTCGACTACATTTTCATTCGAATGAACTCGAATAAAAATTTTGAATAAAGTGAAGTTATTCGAGAATAACGAATAAATTTTTGGTCGACTAAATTTTTATTCAACTAAATTTGTAATCGACTAAACTTCTAGTCGCTATTCGTTATTTAAAGGACCGCTGTGGCGACTAAGCGACACGAATAAGCGGGGGTCAGAACCCGAGCCGCTCCGGCTGGGGTCCCGAGGCCCTCGGCCTCTGGCCGGGCCGAGGGGGCAATCATGAGGCAAGGGAACACTTTTCGAGTGTACCTACTCGAGCCGAACCGGCTTATTCGTGACGCTTACAAGTGAACATTCCGAATCCGGAAATTTGAAAAATTCTGAAACTTTGTGAATATGTAGGGAATTTCCTCCTGATTACAACGCAATTTTTGGTTGCTGCCAAAATTCACTGTAAGGGGGTGTAATTGACCGCTGAAAATCCGGTTATTTTATCATAGACATATATAGACGGAGCAGAAGCTGGGACTATCGGCGAGGGGAACGGTAGGCTTGGAGGGGAAAAGGCAGAGGTCAGATACAGGCACGTCGGGTTAGCTTCGGAAGCATTCGGCACGCATAACCACTGCGTTACCCGATTTGCCTGTATCACTCCCCTTACCGCGAATCTTACACCCCCCTCAGCTTACGCTCCGTCTATATATGTCTATGGCGGGGGTGCGATTTAGGCGCAGGTACGAATTAGGCAAGTTTACCCTACATATCTCCAAAACATGCCTCTTGAATATGTCTCGCCTAGCGTGTTGCACACGTGGGCACCCGGCTTTAAGCAACCCCATATTCTTTCTCTCTATACCACTTACATCAATTCCGCGGTGGCAGGGATACAAAGTAGGAGACAAAGGAGACGGGAACGTCGAGCTGGCCGCGCAACTCGTCGCCAGGCGTTAATTGAGGGGAAATTACGAGGCGGCTTATTATGAGGCAACTATTCGGCGTGTTGCGACGCGAGCCATTTCGCGCGCACTGTCAGACCGAATTATTCAGTCCGCAGGATGTTCGTCGTGCTTATCGTTTCTGCGCCGGCGGTGGGTATCGCGCGGCGCGATCCTAGACAGGAAATTGATGGTATCTCGAAACTGTGTGTAACGCTGGATAGCCGATCTTGATGAGCGGATAATCTTCGCCGGGGCTATTGACCCTTATCTTAAATGAAAACCGCGATCCGGCATTCCCGATCTAGTTGATCACAGATGCCACGCGATACTTGGCAATCCACTTACGAGATGGGCTGGTTCTCGTTAATGTTACACGACGTGTGTAATAGATCATATTACGCGCAGTTCTTAATATATTATATCCTATCTTTGTACACAATGTTGTGGCTATATAATTTGCGAGTGGGCCTCCGTGTAGAAATTCTTTCTGCTTGAATAAAATTAGCGAAATCGTGGATGTTGTTTTTCCATGGTAAATCAATTGCCAGCCAGGGGGGTTAGTAGAAAAATGATCGTGCGCGCTGAAAAATAAATCGTCGAAGACTTCCACCTCGTAGTTTACAATTCAATTAGCATCGAGTATTTTGCTGGAGACTCAAATGCACGATAAAGCCGCGCGCCATGGCCGAGGCATCCGACAAATCTACGACGCTCAAAGCGGCCGCCCGAGGCCTGTAAAGCTCTGATTTACAAACCAAAATTTAGTGCATCCTAAATTAAAGCGGCAAAACGACGATATTCATCGTGTCATCATTTCCATCAATGTCAGAGGCCTCTTCCCCCGGCGAGTAGTTTTACTAAATCTTCGTGACAGCGGGTTGCAAGTTGCAAGGGAACCAAGCGGGAGATCCAGGAGGTCTCAAAGCATTCTTCTGATACATACAGAGTCACGGAAAGAATTATAAGTTGCCTTTGATACTTTCCACAAGAAAAAAAGAATGTTCCCTTCTGAACAAATTTTATTCTACACCTGCGACTTATTTCTTTCATGTAGTACCTATCAACACCATTCCAGTTGCACCCCCAGTTCTGAGACACCTTGTATACTCGCATTCAAGGCACTACCTTCTAAAATTGAATCCGATAAAATGTGACACTTGGCGTGCATCCACCAAATTTACAGTAGCGGTCAAGGGAGAGTTTAAACTGTGAATGGTAACAGAAATAAGATAGTTCCGTTAGAGAGAATTATGTATATTAAAATTTGCATTTTACGGATTAGGAGGTAATGCTATTTAATACTTAAAGCCTGGGATTAACTTTCTTATAGGCTAATTGTAAGTATGTTGCAGCCGAGGGCGGCAAATTTTGGGGAGCGACAACTTTTGAGTGAAAGAAATTGGAGGAGCTTTAAACACAGAGGCTTCAAGGAACTTTAAAAACAATTCACCTCTTTTCCGTGTAACGAATTAGCAATAACGCATATGTGAGTTGTCATATTGAATTAATTTTAAAATTGTCTCGACTCTTTTGAATTAAAATATTTGATGGTATTTCGCGGAAAGGGCGGCAAACGTTCGCCAGTCTAGGGGCGCCAAAACTTCGAATCCCCCGCTGTGTAAAAATATGATTTTTAAATTTCCTTATCTGTATATAACATGATACAACGATGTTAGAATGCTATCACAGCCCGTTACATTTTCAACGTAGATTCCATTCCCATGACAGTAGAGTGTTGAACGAAATAATAAAATTCGACAACGCTGTGATCGGAAGAGATCAGCGAACGACCAATGGCGCAGACACAGCGTACGGATCGGTGCCGGTATAAATAATATTTCACTGCGAACGGTAAACAGTGATTTATCGCGGAAGATAAACCTGGAAGTGGTATCAATGGAATTTTTTAATAATCCGCGTAATCTGCGGATCATTAATTATTGCTTATCACACCTGACGGATTTATAGGCTGCGTCCAGATTGTAAATTCGCTCCGGACCATGAGCTATTTTCCGTGGGCCCGATTCGATTTCCTCCACGGCGAAATGTAACAAGAAACGTTGGACTGGCCCCGTCAGGAGGGAAGCAGAACTTTATTTCCCGTTTCTAGGCCAACTCCTATTCTGTCACGAGATACCGCGAGATAGACGGCGACTGGTGCTGTGTTATATGTATATGAGGAATTAAGAGCAAAAACGGACTAATCCATATTGAAAACGAATTAAATTTTCCTATTTTATATGAGTAGTAGAGCCTATTAAAATATATTATTGCTACTAACTCGATTTCGCAAAAAGTGTAGGTTAGCCCGTTTTTGTTCTCATTTATCTTATATGTCTGGGTTAGGCTGGGACTATTCGAATAATTTAATATTCGAATATTTTACAAGTATTCGAATGCAACGAATAAACTTCGAATATTTGAGTATTCGAATGCAACGAATAAACTCCGAATATTTGAGTATTCGAATGCTACGAATAAACTTCGAATATTTGAGTATTCGAATGTTATTATAATTACAGAATACTATTTTTCGAATTTTTCGGTATTCGAATATTCGAATACTTCAGTTGCTCAATTATTTGGCGAATATAATTCGAATATCCAAGTATTAGAATACTATTCGAATATTTAAGTATTCGAATACCATTCGAATATTTAAGTATTCGAATACCATTCGAATATTTAAGTATTCGAATACCATTCGAATATTTAAGTATTCGAATAGTATGGTCTGAATTATAAATCAAGTTCTTTAGATTCATTTTTCAGGGCGAAATTTTGTAAGCTAATTTTGACCCACTTCATACCATACTATTCGAATACATCAGTAATGGTATTCGAATACTTAAATATTCGAATAGTATTCGAATACTTAAATATTCGAATAGTATTCGAATACTTGGATATTCGAATTATATTCGCGAAATAATTGAGCAACTGAAGTATTCGAATACTCGAATACCGAAAAATTCGACAAATAGTCCCAGCCCTAGTCTGGGTAGCCCAAGAAACGCATCGTGACAGGCAGAAAACGACGAAGGCGCGTAATCGATTTCGTTTGTAGACAGCAGTGATATACCAGGAAGTACAAAAGCAGAAGAGGAAACAAACTTACAGAAAGTTAAGAAAGAGACAGGTATGTACTTTTGCTCCGTTTCTTTATTCGGAGAGTTTTATTTCCACGTTTGTGTAAATTGGTTACTGGTTAAATTTCGAGGATCTCCACGAGTAAGTTAAGAGTACTGGTTCGAATTGTGTAGGTACCTACTTCTCGCTTGCCCCGCGGAACCTCTATTTGCTTTCGTTACTTTCCATGTACATCCACTTAGAGTCAAGAGCACGATGGTGCAGAATCAACAAAAGTCCGGACTGGCATCGTGATAATATAACGCAGCCGCGAAAACTCCGTGGCGCATGGGTGTTATTCTAAATGCACTGATCGCGCAAGGAATTTTAATGGAAAGGCCGAATGGTAAACAGAAGCCAAGTCAGGTTTGCGTATGCCAACGACGCCGCTCGCGGAGCGTGCTCATTTCGAATGGTCGACCGCCAATAAAACGGAATCGAGAAGTCGCCGCTCTTATCGAACATTCTACGGGCAGAAAAACGAGAAGAAAAACAAAGTACAGAAATCTCGTCCCCATATTCGAAATACTGGTTACTGTGGCCTGGTGCATACTACTTACCACCGACTAAACTGTTTACATGCACGAATCGATGAAGTGTCCATGACTTCTCCCCGACAAAACAGTTCAGTCGAGCAATAATCGAGAATGCTGCGCGTACCATCAACTGTGAGTCGATCGATGGCAAAACGTTGAAGAGTTTGGCTCCTATTTACGCATTAATTTAGCGCGAAAAGGAAGATGAAAAAAGAGACACTACCTTTAGTCTGTACCAGCCGCGCCAAATAGCGTCTAGTAAATGTTTTACTCTTCTGTCAAAAAATGGCCGAGTTAGAAATTAGAATTGCCAACCGCGCTATAATATATAATATTGTACTACAGTAAACACTCGTATTAAACCCGACGAACGGGGCTGGTGGCGGGCGTACGACGCGTTGTGGACACTATTCCGCGCGGCCAATGCCGCGGGAGAGAAAACCCAAGGGCGAACGAGTGGGAACGGAACAGTTGACACGAAGTTGCCGTCGACTCCTTCGTTCCCTCTCGCTCATTCTCGGGTTCTCCCACTCTGGACCGAAGGAGTCCAAGAAATGGTGGGGATAGTCACCGGGCGTACTACGCATGGTAAAAACGGGGCTATAACGAGGATTTGCGTATATTTTTGTCCTAGTGTACTATATACTGTTAGAAAAATATATTAGTACGTAAAAATACTATATTTCCGATACATCGATTGAATTCTACACTTTTTAATTATTTTTTTGTTCTATGCCCATATCAAACTTTGAATTTGTGAATTTAAACTTTTACCGAGTGGATTTTTTCTGTAATGAATATTAAGTGGTGGGAAGAGAGAAGCAGAACCAGTCTATCCTTCATAAAAATGAGCCCCTCATACAGTGAATAAACTGATTTCGCGATTTTCTACTTATTCTGCGATCTCTAAGCGTTTATAGCTCAGAGCAACGTTAACCGATTTTCATGAAATTTTAGACACGTATACAACTTACTTCAATCCACAAACGGGTTTTTTGAATTTTCATTACAGGCTCACAAAAAAAAAGTTGAAAAACGACCTTTTCTATTTTCTTTTTTTGCTATTCCGACCAAGTGAATTTTTGTTCAAAACAACGACTGACGTCACTTAGCAAATTAATCCTTCTAGCTTCTAAAAAAGACTCAAGTTGTTTGGATTAATTTTAAAAAAGTTATGCATGTTTAAAGAGTATATGTTAATTTGGACTTTCAGCAAAATCGAACCTTTGACAAAAAGCATAACAATCATGCATTTAAAAAAATAAGATGTAGCTGTTTAAATATAGTTTGGCTTTGCAGTATTTTCCTCTAAAAAGTACTAAATTTTTTTTCTCCACGTACTATACGCTTTTTATCACATTTGGCCGTAAAGAATCTACTATATTTTCCCGGAAAAAGTTAGCAACCCTAGGTCGAGTATCACTTAAATAAGTAATTTCAAACGACAAAAAGTCGATAATATAGGTTCATGTATTCGTCCTCTTACGTTTCTCACATAATACCGTTGAATACTCGACGAATGTCGGAGCACAAAGGATGCCGATCATTGCGCAAGAAAAATGAATGACCGCGCAAAAGTGGCTGCGATTGAGTTAAACGTGCATAGGGCCACGGTTCTCGGTGTTATAAAGGTGTCAGAAGATGATCGACAGCGAGCAGCCGCGGTTCGTTGACAATGCACGAACGTTTCTGCTTGATCTCGACGGTGTCCCTCGCGTCGCTGCTGTCCATTCCGACGTCGCGTCCTCGTAGCTCAGCAGCCAACTATAAAGTACGGTATATTAAACGCCGGGCTTTCCTCGCGCGAAACGGGCGTTAGGGTTGCTAGAGAGGGAAGGGGCCGCGAAAGAGGAGCCACGGCCTCGTAACTCCATCAAGAACGGCGACTTGGCAAACGTCCGTGGGATTACTTTACTGCTTCGTGCGCCTTAAGATGCGTCAACCTGTGTGACATCCAGAAATTCTCTCGCGGAGCAGCTGCGTGGCAGAGCGGCTCTTCTGAGCTTAAAGGCTCCGCTGTCGGACTTGCTCAGCCGATCGCGCGTGCACGCGCGAACACCCCGCGCTGCTTGGGGGTCGCTCGGTACATAAACCGCGTTTATGGGTGACGCGAGCAACCCCGAGGAACCTGGCCATTCCAACGTAACGGGGGCTATCTTTGGAGAATTAACTAATCGTTAAGACGGCGATGGCGAGATGGAAGAGGAATTGGGTGAATTTACGTTCTATTCCGATTGTGAAGATCTTGCGGACGAAGTTGATTGAGGAGAATAGCCTTGGTCGAGGTATTTAGAGGACATATCAATTAGGGCACTTGATAGATCTGTAACCTAGTTGACTGCGGAGTCAATAATTACACGCGGAACTGCTTTTCAAGTGTAGGTCTCTTGGAAGATCAACTAAGAACCCTGTGGTAATATATTTTAGAACCGAGTCTGAATTCTTCAGGAACGCGTGGTTCAAAGTGTTTTGAGCAACCCGCTTCCTAAATTCCAGCTGTATGTTCGCTACCACGAGCGTCACATATCTGTGACGCGTTAAGAAACAGGCGCATTTATCCAATTTGCAAATTACGAAAAACGAAGTGTGGTTCGTGGCGCGGGTTTTTTTCCACCCCAAAGCAGGAGCGAGCGTTTTAAAGATTCCATCTACCACTCCCTGCTGAGACGCAGAAGCATCCCAGAACCCCGGAACGCTAAGCAAAATCTCGCGGCGTTAAAGACACCCAGCCCCACCAGCAACTTCGCCAAACAAATCGACGTTTCCGCGCGATCCGTCAGGCCGGGGCGCAACTTCGTCTCATCGCTAATGCCCCGTGAAACGCGTGGCGTGCCACCGGCCCGCGAATTAAAGAGTGAAATATGTTAATGGAGTGCTCGAACGGGAGGAGGTCGGAGCAGCAGCGGCCGGATGGTATCTTGATTAAGGCGTCTGTTAGACGCTCGCTGCCAGGCGACCAGCGGCAGCAGGACCGCGCAAATCTAATTTTCGTTGGGCCCGCGGCTTGAAAAAGCCGGCGGTTTGCTCGTGTTCGCGCATCCAGCGCCCTTAATCTTTCACGCCTCGCCGGGAACGGGTCGCGATATCGCGGGGGCGACACCGCGTTCGTCTTCGAGCTTGCAACCGGAGAGGGTGGTGCCTGTGATGAAAGTTTCTTGGATACTTAAGGGGAAACCGTTAGGAGACATTGGCGCAGTGTGTATGTAGCAGGCAAGTTGATGGATCGGTGGGAATGTAGGTGGTGTCGATTAATGGGTTCATGGTTCAGTGGTCTGAGGGCCCAGGGGTTAAGAAAATATTGGGTTGGACTAACCTACGTACGTCTGGGCAGTTAGTTAAAGTTATTACTGATATGTAATACTGATTGAGCTTCCGGGTGTAAGCCGTATCCACTAAGTCAGAATTTTATCCGGACGTTTCGCCAGCATTGCAGCTAGCGTCCTCAGGGGTCCTTCATCCTCCCACGCTTTCCTTAAGGGGACTAGGCAGTCGAAACATCTGATATGGTCCGTAAAAAATCGAGACATTCATAAAAAAAATTAAGAAGTCACCGGATTTTTTTATGAAAGTTTCGAATGCTGCCAAATCTACAATTTTGCAAATTTTACTATAAACCAAGCGGTATTTTATTGGGAAGAGATAGTACTTTCGGAAAATGCAATAAAAAATAAATCGATTTTTTGACTGCCTAGTCGCCTTAAGGGGAGAAGCGCGTATAAACGGCTTATTTTTGTATCAATTTTTAGGAATTTTTTGCAAAGATATCAATGTACTAATCCTTTCGTAATATTAAAGATACTTTATTTAACGCTATGACAAGTAAAAAAAAATGTTTGTAACAGTACAATTATAATAAATACAAAAGAAATTGAGGAGTATCATCTGAAATAGGTTTTTTTTCAAAGATGCAAACGGCGTCGGTTGTAGCGTGACTCTTTGGTAGTTATGTGAAAGAGACCAATACATTTTTTTTCTATTAATTATATATAAATTTGCATATTTTAAAAATCGTGAAGCTTCAAACATTTTCGCCAAAAATTCGCGTTTTACTTATTTAAAAACAGTAGTTAAAATTAATAATTTGGTTAAACATCGTGGTTCATATTCTGAGGAATATTATAAACTAAAAGTGTGCAAAATTTGAAGTTGATTTGTCAAATAGTTTTTTAGTTATCCCCGGCGCCAATTTTGAAAACGTGGTTTCGAGAAAGACGCGTTTAAAATGCGTTTTAGGTATGCTCGGCGCTTGGAGGCGCGCTGACTCACCAGGCTATAGTATCTATACGGAGTTGAATTTCGGCCTATAATTTTGAGAATATATTTTTGAAATGTTTCAGAAGCGATTTACGCAAACATTTTTCTTTCCATTTTTCGTTCGATTTATACGATCTTCTCCCCTTAACAGTTCCTTAATCTTTTCTTCCTTCTTTATTGTCCTGAACGTCTCATTGTGTTAACGTCGTACAATCGCCATTGTAATTATAATTTGTAGGTAATTGAAATGGTGCAACAACGACGTGTAATAATAATAATAATAATAATAATGATAATGATAAATAATACATTGATACATGTGTCTGGCAGTTCAGAGGTAAATAGCTGCAGGTGCCTATTGGCCGTGCTCAGCTCACGGATCATTGATCACCGATCAGAGCTCTTTTCAGTTGGTTGGCTAAACAATTAAAAAATTGGAAGGAGTGTATTCCAGAGGGCGCTGGCTTAATAGCCTGCATCCCTGTTGATGTTATTAGCGAAGTCGAGTGATGCATCGAAATCGTATTTGCATATCGAAATTTCTATTACCAGGATGCTGCAGCTTCCTATTTTCTGAAAAATCATTTAATCGCGTAACTATCTGCACGGGCATCGCTAGAAACTTTCCCCCCTCCCAATAATCCTGAAACTTGTTAATTTCAGATTCTCTGATTTTCCAGAAATGTCATTAATTTAAATGGCGTCCCCGCCGACGGGTACGGTTAATTGTCCCCAGTCGTGGGAACGCGAAGCTTTTTCTCCCTCCCCCATGCAAAATCATTCGCTCGCGCTGTTCCCCGATGTTTTTCCATCGTATCGCGCGATATTGTGCGTATTCTCATGTGTGGGGGGATATAATTTTATACGGCAGGCAGAAACCGATGGTATTTTAATTGAACCGTAAATGGCTGATGTTTCTTCGACCTATACAATTATACGCGGATGGGATATCGTGAAGCATGGAAGGCAATTTGTCCTTTCGAGCGGTGCGCTCGCTCGCTGCCTGCTAATTGGCAGCGCATTAGAGATACTCTTCGTTATTTCTCGCTAATTGAAAATACTTCGGCACGTCACCCGGTAGAGACCGAGGGGGCATAGTGTAAGAATCTCCTGTTATTTGTTGGAAACGGCGGGCACAACGAGGATGGATGAATTCCTGCGATCGCTGCGAGCGTCGCGCGGATGCTGAAGATAAAAATCCTGCAAAGAGCATCCTGCGAACGAAGAATCTCTAGACTACTTTGCTGGCGAATCTGATTAGTTGTTAATCGGAAAGTTGTAGTCTTGAACTGGTTAGAGGAGAAATATCGCGGCTTTCCAGCCCTGTGGATCTGTATTTACAACCCGACAATAATTTTACAGCACTCTGAATGACTGAATGGCTGATTTAGAAATCCAATATCGTCCCTTGTACCAGAAACTAGATTATTCAATAAAATAATAGTACATAAAAATACAATAGAATCTGTTGTATATAGATGTATAGGAGTTAGGGTGGTACTTATTTGACCCATATTTTTTTTTGTATTTTTTCACAGTGCACCATGTCAATGTGTTCACACTTATGAGTGAGTAATGTGGTATTCATTTTTTTTTTTTGTTACTTATTGGGGGTGGCTACCAGGCATTGAATTTTGTGTTTTTAAGAGAAAGATGCAATTCTCTATTCGACGTATTATATTTTTGAAACACATTTACTTAACATAAATGTTATTACAAAGTAAATTTATGAACCAGCGACTTTTGAAAATAGCCAATTCATATTTAAAGAAGTCTAGTAGTAATGCTTACTCACCATAGCTGGTAAGGTGGGTTGCCATGTACTATTCTGGAGGGGAAATTCTTGATACGTATAATGACGCAGAGGACCTGGTGTACGAATTCCTCTTAAGCAGAAGCTACCATTTTATTTAAAATATTAATAAGCGGGCAGCAACCTCCAAAATATCATGAAATGTAATACAATTTTAACCAGACCCGTTTCTGAGTATAGAAAACAAAATGTTACGGTGTACCTGCAATATTTTAAAAGTTAGATTTTAAGCACCACCCTAACAGGAGTGAATGTGTGCGTTAGTCGAGAGTGCCCTCTAGTTACTAAGCTGCAACGTTAGTCACAATGGCCTCAGAACGTGGTGTAACAAAAAGGATTCATGTAAAACATACTGTGCTATTAAATAGTGAATCAGAAGGAACTAACGGACCTAAAGGATGTGATAAAACAGAATCTACATCCCAATTGTAAATCACAAAAATGTACAATGACTAGGGAATTCAATCTCGGGATCCCGGCTGTTTTTTGGATTCCATTTTTATATTTTTCAGTTAATTAATTAATTTTTTTAAAAATTCTCGAAATTCTCGGGATAAGTTATAACTTGATATATCAAATCCCGGGAGTTTTAGAATCCAAAAAACAGCCGGGATCCCGGGATTGAATTCCCTAACCATGAGACAAACCCATCCTCTCGAAACACACGAATACATACCTGAAGCCTTGCGCCTTAGTATTCCCACCCGAGAGCAAGCACAGCGCAGCTCCTGCTTGTTTGCCGCCATCAGGCACACCACGACCCAACGAAGAGCCGAATGCCGGATGGATCTAAGTGGCGATCACCAGCCGGCACGACCAATTTATCCGTTAACGTAATTGGGAATTCGAGTCGCGATCGCGCCGTCAGATGGAAAACTGGCCGGCGAGGGAAAAATCCGGGCGAAGAACCCTGCGGTAGATTACGAGTAGTGGATAAGGACGAACTGTTTTATAGCGCGGGGCCACGCTATCAAACGCTCGCGCGAACATCCTCGATCGGCAGCCAGAAGGCACGCGCAATGGAATCGAGCGCTAACAGGATCCTCGTAAACGGACTTCTTGGACTCATCTGCGCGCCGCGACCCAGCGAGTTTTACGACTGTCCTTCTCCGCCAATAGATTTCTGGCATTCCCGCCTCTAGCGCGAATAGAATATTTTCGATAACTAATCGTTATCGGCGCGACGATCTTCGAACTAGGAGTCCCCTCGAGTTCTTTTAATCGGCGTCGCATTGACAAATCATTGCCGGGGCGCGACGCGCACCGGACATTTAACGACCAATAAAAAGGCCGCGCCACAGCTGTCCTCGAGTTCTCGCGAGCTCCAAGGCATTCCGACCGTTGCATCGCTCGCCTAGGGAACGTCGTAAACGCTGAAGCTCTCGCGGTTATGCTCGTCCGCGTTTGCACGGCCTTAAGGTATCGATGGCAGCGATAATTATTCGAGGATACTCCCCCTGCAAAATACGGGATTCCTGTTTATGGAGATCGGTAACCGCTATCTCGCCGAGACGTGCCTAGGCGGTCCACAGTGGTGGCTTCGCAGAGAGTGGTTCTAAGATTAACTTGGAAAAATGAAGGAAGGATAATTTCTAGCCTGCGTAGATAATCTGATGAGGTTTATACAGGGTGTGTCGAGGGAACCGCGTTTGGCGTTATGCGTTGGTTTGGATGAAATTCGCGGATAGGTGGGGAATTGAAAAAAAATTCGACCCCTGTTGAGCTGTAAGTGTAGACGCGCAATAGTTTACGCGTAGTTTACGTTCAGTCGCTTCGAGAACGCGGAATTTACGACGAATCAATGCGAGAGGGACTAATTAACGGCAGGGGGTCGTGATATACGCAAATTACGGCCACCGGACCTCCAGCGTTTAGCCGGAGGGCCCGTGAAACGATGGAAAAGAAGGGAGAAGGAATCGCGCGTCGTTGGGAATGTCACAATTCCCTGGGAAGGAGGCCGACGCCAGGAGCTACGGGCAATTAAAGAGTCTGCACGCCGCGGAAAGGACGGGACGCGATGCTAACGAGCGAATTAACCCTTTGCTAAATGGACTTTCCCTTCCAAGGCAATCGTGTTTTCCCGGTGAAAGGAAAAACGTTTCATTTAAATGTCATTGTGCGGCGGGCCGCGGCTTTAACGAGCTCCGAATGCCGGAGATGCTTCGAATAAGCGGCTGACTTTATGGCTTCTAACAATAAGCGGGCGAACCTTGCGGCCGCTTGGTTATTGCAACAGGAATTCAATTAACAAAGCAGCTTTCAAGTTCAATGCGTAGTTGAGAGTGGATCAGTTTGATGCTTGATCGAATGATTCTTTGCAATTGCCAGAAGAGTCGCGACGATAAAACGTATCGTACATACAGTCGGTCGGAAAAATATTCGCGAGTACAATTTTCACCAGGGGGCCGAATGAAACTGTTAAAATGTTAGATTAATTATGAAGCAACTGTAATTTTAATGACTATTATCTTTTCTGTTCCGAGAACACTGCTATAAAATGCAGTGTACTAACTGAATTTGTTACTCTATACATTTTTGTGTAAATAAGAAACTTTTATTTGCTTGAAAGTTAGAATTTTTTTAGTTAAACAGGAACATTTATTCTGCTGTGAAAAAGTTAAAGTTCTGATAAGCCAAGTTCCTGAAAATCTTGTGGAGTAGGTAGATCTGATTGTGAAGTTGAAACCTTAAACCAGTCTGTGAAAATAATTGTATAGAAATTACAATGTGCTTTCTCTTCTATATTTATCCTGCTTCCAATCCCTTAAATAATACTAATTAAAAAAGTATTCCTATCTTTTATATTTTACCCTTAAATATCTGTTCAGTAGCATATGATCCTCCAGAACTTTTATTAATCGAGCATAAAATAACTGTTAAAACTGAACTCTTACAACAGAGTTCAAGTGTTATCATACAAAGCTACAAAGTTATCGTACACAGCTGCAGTGTTATCGTGCAAACTTAAAACAGAGAAGAAGTGATTTAAATGTTAAAAGTTCGATAAATAACTTTCATTTATAAAAGTTAACTGTTTCATTCGACCCCCCTGATTTTCACATCTAAGCTCTATCTTTTGTGCAATTATACAACGACTAACAGAAGTGTATCAGTTCATGTCATAGTACAGTATTTGGAGGCCAAAGTGAAATAACTCTTGAATTATTGCACACGGTTGCTTTCGCTATGTTTGTAGAGAATTCCTCAGTACTATATAATGAACACTAAGTTTGTAACTGCGATAAGCATAACTGGTTTCAGACTGTTTGACAGCTTGGTATGTAAGTACAGATTCTCTCCTTTTAGGGGTAGGTAGGGGCAGTAATATTAATAACTATTCATTGCGAAATTCAAGTTTGTTCCTCGAAGAATGTTGCAAAGTGTTTGGCAAGATGATGTTTCTTTGAACCAGTGCAACTGAGCTTCAGTAAGTCGGTGTACGAGCATTAAATTAAATCGGCCTCATAAATATATGTTAAACGCGGTCGCATAACTACTTCTTCCGTGAGCGAGTGGTTCCCAGGTTTTTCGCGGGGACTGGTGGTGATTAAAGTTACGCGCAATCCCTATGCAAGAATGTAATAACTGAATCCCGCGGAATCGACGTCCGCAGCTTTGGCAGAGGCTAATTAACATAGTAACTGCAAGTGGAATACTTCGTTAGGGGACGGTAGGCGAAGCCAGAGGAATATTAATACTCATGCGCCGCTGATTAGAGCGCGTTCTTGGTTTCTTTATTCTTCTATTCATAGATATTCGCGAGGTAATTTTCAACATAGAATTATTCACCGTCTAACGAAGGGGAAACTGGCCACTGAAAACCTGTTGGCACAAAATAAATACAGTGCTTTCGTTAAAGATTTTCTGCCGCTAACACATGTGGAGGCTGCCGTCTCACTGGGCCTTGAAGTGGGCGCGTACGCTCGCACAAGCTGGGAAAAGCGTGTGCGTATACGCGATGTAGTAAACAAACTGTTTCAACCAACTTTCGTCCTGGAATCGGCAAGAAGGAAGTTTTTATGAGTTCAGTTGCCTCCAGTAGACATTCGTGCAGGGTGGCCTGGTGCGTTTGAACGCTAATAAGCACCGTATGTTGAAATAATAATGAATTTATGAATCGTGCACTGCGACAGCTCGAGAAATGACAGAATGAAGCTTCAAGGATTCTCCGTCAGCGGCGCTGATGGTAAATTCCAGCTAGTGATCGCTCTAGAGAGTGATCGGAACAACGCGTATCGTCGCTGATTGGTTGCCGCGATTTTGAAGCAAAAGCGCAAGTAGACAGAGAAAGAAACTGTAAAAAAATAAAGAGGCAGAAATACTGATAGAAAGAGACAGAAATACTGATAGAAAGAGACAGAAATACTGACAAAAAGAGAGAGATAAATACTGATAGAAAGAGATAGATATGTTTATTTTCGGTTTTGCTCCAAGATGGCTGCGGTTATACCGAGCACTCCCTACAGGATCACTAATTCGCACCATGTAGCATCAGAACCGGTAGAAGTCCAAGCTAGCCGGTAAATATAGGAAAGACATAGTTGCCGATACGTATTGGCAGTCGTATCGCGCTGTTGCCGCATTTCCCCTATTACTATTTCGTCGCCAGGGAGGCTTGAATCTTGAATCAATCACGGCGAAGCGGCTGGAGAACATAGATGGGCAAAGATAATATCTGAATAAACTCAAATAAAAGATACTTTATGTTTATTCGTTACTCGAAGCTTCGAATAGCACGAGTTATCTTTATTCCAAATACCACGGATAAATAAATTTATTTGAAGTGAATTCACTCGACGCCGAAAGATAATTTTTTTATTCGAAGTGAATTGATTCGACGGCGAAAGATAATTTTTTTATTTGAAGACAGTTTATTCGAACCGTCGAATAAGGTTTCCATGTTTATCCGTAGTTTATTCGGCTTTTATTGTAAGGCTTCGAAATTTCAAATAACTTTCGACAGCGTGTTTATCCGAACCGGCGCGGATTCGGGTGGCGGCTTCTAATCTCGGTTCGAAAGGCATACAGTGTTGCTTGCGATGGATTATGTATTAATAAAATGTAAAACGTAACGTTTTCAGTAACGTACTGCTGAGATTTTCCAGATTGAAATGAGTTCAAACACAGTATAAACCGGATTATTTCTAGCACAGTACGAGATACTTAATTAAATATACATGTAACATTTCTAATCTAATAATGCTAAAAATAATCCGATTTATAGCGTGTTTAAATTCATTTTCATCTGGAAAATCGCAGCAGTATGTTACTGAAGCGTTCACGCCGATACGATAGAAAATGTGAAAGTTTTAAATTCTATTGAAACAAACAAAATAAACAATCATTGAACAATCATATCATTATATTTTTTTCACAAGAAAATATAAATATTCCCCTCACTGCATACATTACATTTCGCTCATTTGCTGCAACAACATATGTAACTAAAAATTCTCGATTTTTGGAGAAAAAGGTCCAAAAGTTTTCTTAGACAATAACCGCTTTTTCTATACGAATAACTCAAAAACTGCAAATTTTTAGTTATGTCGTTGTTGCAGCAAATGAGCCATTTCATTACGTGCGATCTGGCAAAAGTTGTAAGAGGACCGTTAATGGAGAAGAGGAATTACACAGAATGAGAGAAGCTCTATGGATCTATTGGATCTATAATACATGTTTACATATTTGACGTGCATGCCTTTAGCATTAATTGTGACCTGGCATCAATTCCACTAGTTTCTTGGTAGTTTCCAGAGAAGTTTCAATCACAAAGGAGTTCGTACAACATGGCGGGCCTACAGTCGCGTGCAAAATACTTTGTGACGTTCATTGTCTGGCAGAACGCGGTTCTCCAATAAGCGATATGGAAAGTATGCAGAAGGACTGAATGTTTTAATGCAAAGATTCTTCGCGTAATAATTAAGAAGGCCCAAGGACGAGCACACTCTTTATCGCCAGCAGCTCGGATATGAGGAAAGTTCTGCGGAGGGCCGAGAGCGGGGAACTTTTAAGCTCTAGCTTGGTATCCGTCGTCCATTTAAGGACGAGATTCCGGGATTATAACTTTCGGACAACGTGGCTATTAATTCTGACGCGTAATTAATATCGGCCCGATAAAACCAGCCCGAGAGAAACTAATCGGTGGGCTTTCGGCTAGCGGCGTTGCCTGGCGATAAGTTTGTCAATGGTTATCGATGAACTTCGTAGTCGGCGGGGTCAACTTTCACTGAGATTGGAAAATTAGGGGATCGTTGTTCCGAATAGATTTCCATTATGCATTTGCCACGTTTAGCGTGCAGAGAGGATCTGAAAATTAAAAGACTTCTCATCGCTCATGTAAACTTGATTCATTATTAAATCATTATTAAACCCTTTTCCTTCCCCTTAAATTTCCTGTGGCGAGTCCAATTTGTTTTTCATATTTGTAGGAATTATTATAAAAAGGAAATTCGTCAACTGTTAAAATCTGATGAAAATCTACTGTCAGATGGATTTTATTTTAAGTAGATATCTTTAACTATTCACAAACCTCCATTGATTCCACTCCATGGATTTATCCCAGAAAGCCATTTCTTCTTTGTAAACTGGAGGTGTCCGTTACGTTCACTGAATGTCCATCGAGCAAGCAGAAACGATTAGAGGAACGCCGAGGAATTAGCGATCAAACGATTTACTCGCACAACACGTTTGAAGCCAGAAATGGCGTGGGCGTCAACCCCCGACACGTGACCCCAAATGGTTACACCAGCGCGAGCTGTATTAGATCGTCTAATGGCAGGTGAAATCGCGACCTGTGCCGGCTATGCCTGGGCAATCCTCGTTAATATTAATTGCCCGCGTTCCATGGTCCCCGGCCAGAGGGATTTGCATTCCGTGTGGACATCAGGAAATCGTTGTCAAGACACGCAGAAATAATCGTCACGTAGCAGCGACGTATTGCTCTTCAAGTATGTCCAGGAGGCACGGCTTATGGATCGTGGCAACAGGTACGCGTGCCGGAAGTCGGCAGCCTCGACACTGAATCACGATTATTTCCCCCGACGGTTTTATTTCTCGCTACGAGTCAATGGAGGGACGCCGATCAATTGCCACGATTCTTTTCTCGAATCAGACAGAATTGCTCAAATGTGCGCGAAGCCACTGGTATTGCTATACCATAAACTGGGCAAGCTTTGTACCCGCTAAAGCTCAGTGAACTGGACTTCCATTTCAAGAATTCGCCAAGCTCTGGCCGAATTCACTGGCGGCTGAATAATAGGCACAAAGGATAATCAAAGCGAACGAGTCATACGACCCATCCTACACGAGACTCGTGCACGTGAAAGGTCAGTAGTACTGACTTCAACTCCAGATTACATCGATATAGGGTTCATCAAACTCATACGTTCGCGATCTAACCCGCGCCACGCTGGATCACGGCGCGCATCACTGTGCGCGGTGGAGGCGAGAATGGTGCGATTTGCATAAGAGACTCGCCGTAAACACGAAAACCCCTATCGTCCAGGCCCACTCGAGGCGTACACGCGGCGGAGCATCGGCTATCACAGGGCATTATATACCTTTCCTCCCGCAGAAGTACAAAAGGCTACTTAATTTATATGATTGGATCGGCAGGCGGGTTCGACGCGCGGTTCGTAACACGATCGTCCCACTAAAGTCGACGACGAACGGAGGCTGAAAATCCGGGAACAGTGCTGCCCCTGGATGAGGTCAGGGAATGGAAGATCACCGCGGAGGCTGGAGTCGCGATAGGCAATGCGCGCTCGATTACACGCATCCACGTTTGAGGCGCGATCGGGGCGAGCTGGCGGTATGGGTGTCGGGACGAATACATTACCCACGTTCCACGTTCCTATGATGCAGTCGGCTCGAGGTGTGTTACCTTTAATGATAAAGCCGTTGTTGTACGTGCTGGTTGCTAGCGCTGCATATGTTAAACAACGATGGCATTACCATATCCGTCGGGGCTCGACTGGCGTTCTATCGCCGATACGAGCGCAGCGAGCGCGCCTTAAGGGCATGGCTGCCGGGAAGAACGAGCGGCGAACGAGTAATTGGGAATCCGACTGATCTGGAAACCGTTGTTTGCCGTACGACCGCGTTGGTATTCGCTGGGAGTACGTAGTAACGTATTATATGAGGAGCGTAACTGTTTTATGCATGATATGGAAGTCCTGGGTCGCGTTATGGTGTTGGAATTATTATGTGCTGGATGGGATGAAGAGTGGTGGAAGTTGTAAGTATAGGAACTTGAGGAAATGTGTTTTAAAAGTTGATGGACATCTTGCTATTAAGGGGACTAGGCAGTCGAGAAATCGATTTTTTTTGTCGCGTTTTCCGAAAGTACTTTCCTTTCTGAATAAAATGCCGCTTGGTTTATAGTAAAATTCGCAAAATTGTAAATTTGGCAGGTAAAAACGTCAAACGGCAACCTATAGCATCGCCTTTACCCAGAAACTTTAAACGCGTTTTCTTCGAATATTTGTTACTCTTCGTTTTTTTCCTGATTGCGAACGAATTGAGGTTCAGATCGACTTGGAGAAAATTACGGGATGTGTAAAGCATGTGCCATTTCGGGGCAAACCTCTTATAGTGTCCGTAAAAATACGAGATTTTCGTAAAAAAAATTAAGAAGTCACCGGATTTTTGCAGCGCACAAACAGTGATGGTTTGGGTTACAAAATTCGGTGACTTCTTAATTTTTTTTATGAAAATCTCGAATTTTTACGGACCCTATAAGAGGTTTGCCCTGAAATGACACACGTTTTACACATCCTGTAATTTTTTCCAAGTCGATCTGAACCTCAATTCGTTCGCAGCTACTTTTATTGCACACGCTCTACGAGATGACCCACATCTCCATTAATTATTATTATATTTTGCTGAAATTTTTTTTACAACTAAGTGAAATGTTAATGAATACGTGTGGACAATGCTCATCGGTGAAAACTGCGTAGTTTTTTTTGTGCATCGTCCCTGAAGAAAGGCAAAACATTGGCCTCCTACACGAGAATACCCTTTAACTGTTTTACATTTTGATGATAAGTTTGATAAGTCACATCAGAATGTGTCATCAAGGCTGTTTCTTTTGAATATCAGTCAACTCAGATAGGTATCATTCGTCAACTCAGATAGGTATCTGTTCTGATCAATAATCAGTTGAGACGTTAAGTTTTATAAGGACGTAACCAACAATATTAAGTTGGCAATCTTCTGAATGACAGCGCAGATGCTATTAACGATTCGCCGCGTGATTGCAATATGTTATCGGCGAATATCGATCTCAGCTTATCGACAATGTCGTTAAGATACTGTAATTACGGCACTGATTACCTCGCGAAGAGAATCTTAAGCGTATGTTTTAATAAGAACGTCGATGGAAATGGGCCACAAACCGGGGCGTTAACAAGATTGTTCAACGTTAATTTCCGCGGTTATATGCGCCGTGTCCTCGTGCTCCGACTAAGACCGTCTTTATTCTCGCATGTGCTCGGCTTTATGACGGATTCAGATGCTCTTAAGGAAGTGAGACACGGTCGCTGTTAATTAATAGGCTGGCCGAGCGTTGATCGAACGTTTTCAAGCTACTTGCGCTGTTTATCGAACAAACGAGCTTATTCAGCGCAAGGGAACCGCGCGGAACTCTTTCCCACATGCTGACCGGCCTGCTTGTTAATGGCAGTGTTTATATCCATCACCACGATACATTGCGTTTGAGGAGTACGTTTTACGAAAGCGAAGAGTCGTTGCTTTCATGTTCTTCATTCGAAGCCTCCCTAAATATTTTCTATTTCGATTTATCGTGCAATACGCTGACGTTACTTCTAATACCCTACCCATTTGATTAAAGGATACTCGACTGTTGTGTCTGCCACCGAAAAATTCACACTTCTTACCGATAGCTTAGTGGATTACCTGCACCAGTGTCTCCCAACCTTTTCTGAGTCGCGATCCCCTTTTACAATATTCAAATAACCTGCCACGCGAAAATTTAATAAGGTAAAGAAGACACAATAAAAATACGTATTTCAGAATATAATTCTAACTTAATAATATTTAAAGAAAACCAAAAAAAAACCGTGGCGACTTCCCGAAAAACACTTCGCGACCCAGCGGTTGGGAATCACTGACCTATGCCTAAAGACACAATTGCGCTACATCTGAAAAGCCGCAAGTGTAAATGGCAGTAAGAAGCAAAGTAAGTGTCAGAAGAAATCGCAAGCATTTCGCAGGTGGAGCGGAGGATAGAGACTATTGAAAATCCTCTCGGTGTCCAGCATCGATAAAATCGTCGATACACCGTCACCGGCGTACCTCCCGCGGACTGAAGCGGATACCACGCGGAGATAACGCGTGTACATCCGAGGATTCGCGGCTCGCGTGTGGGAACGCGAGCCGCGAGGGCGTATGTACACCCTCGGTCGCCCTGTCGGGAGAGTTGGGCGCGTGTACGAGGAAGATAGAAGGGAAAAAAGTCGCTAGGCGTTCCCGCGTCGACGGGCGAGGAAGTTCGTCGAAAGAGGCGAGCCCTGCGTGTACGAGGCAGGGGAGAAAAGAAAAGAGTCGTACGCGTTGGATCCTCGACGCGCGAGCTTGCCAGAAAAAGTGGACCCAATGGGACGGCTTACACGAGCTGTAAAAACAAAGAAGTCCCTGATGAAGACTAAGCTGTTAAGCTGCGGTATCGGGGATTAACTTCCAGTTCGGGCTTACCGAAGGCTACTTGCGCTTGTCAAAAGAAAGTTAAGCTACTGATTGTGAGAAGTGCAAGGAAGCTTAATGAAATCGGAGTAGTATGATTATAACTCTATGTGGACCAGAAGTGTTTCAATTCCGCATACAAACTCAGGGACACGCATTGCCATTCAATATCCAAATGTCATTCATCGCCTCTGCTCTCTAAGAAAGAAACAAGCAACACCATTCCCAGCCTCTCGCAGGTGAGTTTCAGGGGAAGTTAGGCAACCCGGAAATTCAGAAAAATATGCAACTTTGTGTGCAAGTAGAGTAGTTCATGAGCAAGACAAATCTATTTTTTTGTTGGTGCCGTAGTATGGTTTTGGGGGATGAAATTACCCCTTGAAAAAAAGGCAGAATTTTCTTTTTATCGGTGATATCTCGAGAACGGTGAGAGATATCGAAAAGAATTATGAAACAAAATTGCATCCATATGTGGAGACGCCGTAGCGTCTCGGCGCCAAGTACATCAAAGACACCCTGTATATGTCGACTGTCGCTACCGCTATCATTTACTCGTCGCACGGCTGTTCCAACCTAACCTGAAACTTATTTCATTAATATCTCATCACGCCTGCAATATTTTCTAAATTTAAAGGCATTTTTCTGATGTAAACCGCATATTAGCTTTCGAAAAAGACCAAATTCAATAAAATCGGTCCACGCATAACAGAGACATCGTAATATCGTCTCATGAATCAGTCGTAAACGGTAGGATTTTTCTTCTGATTCTCCAACCAAGTTCTGTCGACATAATACGTATACGCGTTACACGCACACCTTCAGCCAAAAAGAAACTAACACATGTTTCGTTCGTCAACCCCTATCTTCGCTATGCAATCTACTCCAAATTTTGACAGCTTACCGTCAAGTTATAACCAAGTTATAAACGTGTTTTTACAAATATGTATCGTTGTACCATTGAATTGCAACCAAAATGCAGTCTCAAACGCAAGGTAAGTTGCTGAAATTTGAATTACGACATATTTGAATATCATCAAACTGTTTTTTATTTGTAACTAAACTGAGGATATTATGTATATATAGATAATCGAAGCGTAAAATAATGCTGTGACTGGATTTGTCTTTAATTCTGTCCCGTGATAATTTGTAAGTTATAATATTAAAAATTATCCGAAGTCATTCCCTATGCAAATTATCTTTGTAAAAAGAATCCCCCCGAAACCGCATATGGCACCAACAAAAGAAATAAGTTTGTCTTACGCATGAACTACTCTATCTGCACCCAGAGTTGCATAATTTTCTGAATTTCCGGAAGGGGAATTAGTACCTCCCACTTACGCGCCCTCGCTAGAAGTCAGCCCGGACAAGCCAGCCGGGAGGACACGGGACGCAGGAAGGAATCGTAGAAGTCCCTTCTTCCTCCGAAGGGTTTAAAGGATAGACGCGCGCGTGTACCGAGGCAGATACAGGGGAGCAACGACGGGGGGGAGGGTGAAATAAAAAAGGTCCCTGGGTGTTCCTGGCTGGACCTAGTCTGGCGCCGTGGCGAAGGATGGGTGCGTGTTCAACGGAGATAGAAGCTGAGAAAAAGTCATAGGTGGTTGTTCCTCTTGCAGCCACCCTGCTCGGGGCAGACGGTGCGGCGAGGCGGCCGTGCGGGAGAGCAGGGCGCGGAGGTGCGGCGAGGGAGAGGAGAACAGCCGTAATCACGAGCAGGTACAAGGTACACGGCACCACGTTGCGAGGATTAATGATTCGCGTCCGCGACGTCGTTACGAAGCGAGAAAGCATTTTCCATTTTTTCCACGTCCACCCTTCGGACTCCCTTTGTTGGCCGGTGCCCTCGCCACGGACGTAAGATTACGCTCACTGTGGAAGATCGGATACCCGTTCGACTCGTTCGAGCACATCCGCTCGCGGGAAGCTGGATACACGGGGTGGCGCGTTACCGACACGCACATCGCTCTGTACTCGCGTGCGAGTGAGCTTATCCGCGGCGCGATCCCGGGATCCGGTCGATCTGGATGCTGGATTCGGTGGCCGTTGCGGCGGAGAGGGGAAGCTTTTCGGTATATGAAGACACTTAAGAGCGTATTCTATCCGCAGTTTCGTGCTCCTCATTTTTCGGCAATAAGGTAGTAACGAAGGTGTTCTATTAGCAAGTAGCCGGGTGGATTTGTCCTTTCACAACCCGTTATTATTCTAAGCCTTACAACTTTCTAATAATAATTATAATAAGCCACCTCGCTGCCGTGGAAGTTTACCCACGCACATGTTGATCAGTGATAAGAGGTGCACACCAAGCGCAGCAGCCCTGTGCGCCTGCCGTTCGGCAATGACAGACCGCGAAAGTTAAACGCACGCGACCCAGCAGAGGGGATTAAGCCTGTACAGCGCGAGGAGAATTATCCAACTTTTTCCCTTGATCCTTTGCTTCCTGAGCAATTCTATGACATACTTTGCTGAATACGAAAAAAAGGGGGCCAGTCACTATGTATCAGGTAATTACGTAGTGGGCCGAGAAATTGTTGGTAATTTTATCTGTCTTGTACTGCAGCCAGGCCCGCGTTATAATAACGCACGTAGCGGGCAAAACCAGAAGCGCGACAACCGCATAATTTCGCCCCGATATTTACTCAGCCAAAATTGCGTAGCGAAACCGCGGCACTAGTGTATCCAGAACTCAACAAACTGTAATATTCCCTATCACGGTGTACGCAATCGTGCAATTATAACCGCAGGAAGCTTGTTACAAGTGATTGCCTGCCCCGCGTTACGCGCGGCAGCGGACGTGCTCTCGATAAAGTGGTTAGAATGCCCGAAAATTAGAGGCTCTCCCCGGCTGACCGACCTCCGTGGATAGTATTTTCGCACGAACAGGTGCCAGGCTCCCGCTATTCATTAATATTCATCAGCCACGCGCGGAATCGCGTGTCACGTGTACCGTCCGACCTATTTCTGCGACTGTGCACTTCCTCGCTGGCTCTGCTCTGTCATTAGACGGGCAGCGAGAGAAAAACGAGGCTCCCAAACCAATCGTCGATCGCCTTGTCGATCACGCTGCTCGCTAATTCGTTCCCTGGTTTTTTGCCCTGCCAAGTATGCTGCACACGCAAGAAACGAGATAACTGGCGTTCGATTAGTGTTCTAATCTAACGGTCTGAATTTAGGCTGGCCACCTGTTCCCCAGCCCGTAACCGCAGCAGGATGTTCTAGGGAACGGGTTTTCAAGCTGACTGCCGACACAGAATTCGCGAAGTTCTGCACGTTGTTGACAGATTTGACAAACACGTATCCCCGGTGAAATTGAATAGACGTCTGACAGTGGGTGTTGGGTGGATGCTTCGGATTCCAGGGAAAGTAGTGTTTGAAATAGAGCCTCGACGGCGAGGAGGTTTGAACACCTCTGTAGCAGCAGACCCAGATTCCCACCCTTCACCTTTGGCTTTCCACGTGAATCGAAGAGGGACCCCTTTAGGGTTGCCTGTATCCTTCCTCCTAGGGTCTTCTTCTACACCACAAGCTGTTACGAGGAATGTAATTAACTCGCTGCTTTTATAGACCACGGATTTACGAAACTATTTCTCACGGGTCTTCCATGCTGGCTCGTGGGCTCCGCGGCCCGTGGCTGGCTCCTTCGGCTGGCGGGGGACAGCGTTCAGCGAAGTGGTGACGAGTCTCGATGAGATGCGATCTTCGCGAAAGGAGGTACCTATTATGGGCAGGAAATGAAACGTCGGGGATATTTATCATCGTGAACACGGTGATTCTCCGTTTTTTGTAAACTTTTCATCGCCCTGGATGCGCGCGAACACGTTTCAGGGATCGAGTTCGGATTATCCGGCAGGGACTGGAGCGTCTGAACCGGATTCACCGGTGACGCGTAGAATTTTATGGATGGCGTTGGAAATTATGAACAGAATTCGAATATCCTTCTTCCCTTTCTCATCACCAAAAACATTCCTTCCTTCTCATCGAATGTGTATTAAAATTCTTTGATACCACGATCCTCCTCCAGTTTCTTCAGTCATAAAAACATCAACAATCATTCGTTTCACCTGAAACCACAAGTTCTCGAACTTGCCTTCGTCGACCCAGATTTTGTGGAAGCTTCGCTTTAAAGCGGCTCGATATAAATTCCTCGATTTCTGCATAAGAAACGCGTCAGCAAACGATAAGTAGCGTGTTTATTATAAAAATCGATCGAAGGCACACCAGGACTTGACTTTTTATTTGCAACACTTTATGCGGACGGAGGCCAAGTATCTTCCCAATTATTTCCAATAATCGGCATCGTCTCGTAAAGAAACGCCGTTTAATGGGCGCCGAGAATTATCGGGGTACTTCGGAGGTAGCGGGTCGATCGAGCGGGGCGAAAAACAAGGATCCGCGGGTAGAGACGAGTCGGTGGACGAAGAGGTGCGTAACAGGTGCCAGACTGAAAAGAGATTCTTATTGCCAGCCAATCGATATTAATCAATGATCCAACGAGATGCAGCTGGCCCCGTGGCCATAAATGTCAGTCCGGGGAGTTGTAAAATCATGGATTTATACCCCTTTCGCCCGTCCTCGGCAAGGACTCGTCTTCCTTTTCTCGTCCCAGCTACCGAATCTTCGGTATCCCTTCTGCTTCGGTCGGCTCGTTCTTTCCGTCCGTCTTATTTAGCTCGCGCCTCGCCGACGGTGGGGTTTTCATGGCGGATTAATTTAAGACACGACAAGCGTATTAGAGGTATCGTCTCGCATTACGAGACACTTTTTGCATCCCTATTATTTGCGCTCGCACCGCGGAGGATCAATCCCTAATCCTATTACTTCTGAATACAAGAAATTAGCGCGTGACGATCCCTTGCGTTCTGCGTTCGCACATCGGAATTGTTTATTAAAAGAAGGGTGGCTCCTCGGCGTCACTATCACGTGGGTGACGTTAAACGGCGCGAAAGGAGCGGATGCGGCAGGTGGCGCGACAGCTGCGAATCCGTGAAAAAGGTGAGCGTCGGATAATCTTGATTTGATACGCCCCCGTGAAATCTTGGCGGTGGAAGGAATGCGATACAGGCTCGCTCGGTTTCCTTTTATAGCCACGACGAACGACGGAGTTCTGGCGTATCGGAACGGTACGTTCGAAATCTAGAGATATCAATTTTGAATCGGGCGTTGTGCGACCGGCGCAGCGGATAACCAGATTCGCTGGGGCATCTGTTTGCGAGAACGTGCAAGTTCGACGTTTTCGAGGCGGTTGGTGTAACTTAAATGCGTCTCGGTGGAAATGAGATGCCCAATATTAACTCTTTAACGCGTCAAGGGAACGATCTCGTAAAAGTGCAAACACGGTTGCACAAATATTTTTCCCGAAAGTCAACAGTCGCGACGCGTCAGCGTTGGTGAAACGCGACCGAGTTGGAGGTGGATGCAAACACGGAAATCGGGGGACGATAGCGATTTTCGCAATGCCCGCCGCGGGAGTCGTTGCCTAATCGTTGGGCGATTAAATCGGCGCGCCGGTAGATATCTAATAATTCTCTCTTGTAATCGATACGGGAAACTGTCCTCGAAGGCCGCGATATTTAATCGATCGGTTGCACACATCTCGCCAATTAACATCTGAAACGAAAATGCTGCCTATGGCGCCAGCGTGTCACGCGATCCCGATGTCACACGCTCCGATGATTTCTTATTGATTCACTTACGAAACCCGTTTCTCGCGTATCTGATCTTTCGTGTGTGCCGTGAATAATAATGCCGCAAAGTTTTCCGCTCGCGACGCCCACGAGGAACAACGCTATTGCCGCTCTGGAAAGCATTTGTGTCAAGGAAGATAACAGCAATGTATTATTGTAAAGGGCGAGTGTATTACACGGATCGCAATGTGGTAATTTCACGCAAAATCTGTGTTGTATTTCTGAAACAAGATACTCGTCTGTTCAAGTCGGCTAACCTTATATCAGAGTCACGGATACGAGTTCTAATTCCTCGGTTGATCAGGTGAAGCTATTTAACGCGAACAGTCTTAATTGAATCTGATTTCTATCCTAATTTCGATCCTAAGTTTTAGAATATCTTCTTTTTGATTCATGTTCAAAAGGAACTTGCTAGATCTACGAATACTTTAAGCAGTTCCGAGTACCCTCACCGTTATACAAATCGATATCATATTTTGGCTAATGGCGATCTCGAAAACAGAGGATTGGAGCAGACTAATATTTTATTTGTTGCTCCGCGCCGACATCAAAATATTTGTTCCGCTCCTGCTCCGCTCCGATATCAAAATATTTGCTACGCTCCTGCTCCGCTCCGACATCAAAATACTTGTTCCAGCTCCGCTCCTGCTTCGCTCCTGCTCCACTCCAGCTGCTTTTCTTTTAAATAAAAATTCTTTTAATAGTTTCAAACAGTGATCTTTCATTTGCAACAAACCCCATCTTTCTAGCTTTACATTTTCATATAGAAAAAAATTCATAAAGAATACTTAATATTCGAGCAAAGAAAGTCCTCCTTAACACCGGGCTGCGCGGCCCTACGATATAATATTTTTTCAATGATGAAAAATTGAGAATTGGTATTTATTAAAAACATTTCATTCGTCTGCTCTTATAAAACGAAAGAAAATTCAAATAATAAAAAAAAAAGAATTGGAGCAGTGGAGTAGTAAAAATTTTTCCTGAGCTCCGCTCCAACGCTCTGCTCCAGAAGGAGATCTCCGCAGTGTAAACAGAAAAGTGACACGCATCCTTCGTACCAGCATTAACGAGTACTCGAAGGACATTCGTATAACCTCTTTTAACAAATCTTACAGAGTATATCAACACCGGGTGCACCCTTGTCTGTCGTGTGACCGTTCGTCCGATTGCCGGAAACGTCGACCTTGAATTCACCGGGCACGGGGGCCGTTATAAGATGGTAGAGCATGGTCGCTGCAGCGGCACGTAAGTCGCTCATCTTCCGCTGGACGACGAAGGTGCAAGCTGGGCTGCTTGGTTGCGCCGATAGGCCCGTCAGCCTGGAAAAAACCGCTGAGAGCTATCGTGCCCCCTCGCCCCCACGGCCGTGCCCTGTTCACGGCGGACAATAAATGTTCGGTCGCCCGGTATCTCGAATTATTAAGGAATAATGACGCCATTTGTAACCGGCATGGGGACCGACCAGCGAAGAGGAGAACCGTGGGCAAGGTGGAAGCGAGAGCAACGCAAGAAGAAGGCTCAGCGGAGCCCACGGGGACGTGGTGGATACCAGGGCGGGGGAAGGTGATCGCGAGGACGACGGGGGAGGGCGGGGAAGATAGAAAGCACGGCGATATTATTACTGATTGAAATTCTTCGTGGCTGGAGTTGACTTGCCGCGCGCACCGGCAGATTGCGCGATCAGTTTACGTTCCTCTCGTGGCAGTACGCCAACCACCGGCGTCTTTTTTGCCCCGTTCTCTCTCTCCACCCTTTCCTCTCGTTCTCTCTGGCCGACCTGGCCTTTCCCGGCTGCTGCCATCGAGCCCTACGGCGCGCGATTCGCGGGCCCCCGAGGTGCACCCTCGAACGCTCGACACCTGTCCTGCGGGTTACGCCGATAATTAGCTCGGGTACTCTAACAGTTTCAATTTCTGTCGACGATAGCCCCTTGATAAAGGTGCGAGCAAGCCTGATTTTGGGGGTAATTAAAGCTCGGGTAAGAATAAAGTTTAAAATTCGAAGTTCGATTTCATTAAGAATTGAATACCTACTTATTTATTGAAATTATATTTCATAGTTGAGCGCGTGAGGATGCTGTGAACTATTATGGAATCGCATTTCTAGTAAGCGAGCCGAGCCGAGTAAGGTGAATGTCCCAATTTCTGCTGATTTAAGAGGTAACTCGTCATAAAGAAGGTGTAAAAAATTTGTTTGTGATCAAAATTTGCAGAGTAATTGATTAATTCTTTAATAATATATCAACCAATTCAAAAACTATTTAAGAAAGATATTTCAAGATGTTTAACTATTAGTAATTTGTAATTAAATATATAATGCTCTAAATGACCGTATTTCTGCTCATGAAAAATAGCGATGTATGTATTGCGCCAAGCTCGCGCAACACTCGCGTAAATGTTTAAATAATTTAGAATTATTTTCTTGCAACTATAGTAGAAACGTAACGCATATAATAATAAGAAAAATAAGAAATGATCAGAAATGGGGATATGAGCAGAAATTGAGACATTCACCTTACCCGTAAAAACCGAGAGAATTTTTTTGAGTGGCTCGAAAGAACCGAGCGACCCGAAAGAATCGAGAAGCTTGAATTTTTTCGAGCGGCTTAAATATACTTGGCGCAGATCGAAATTTTCGAGCAGACCGACTATGTCGAGTAGCTTGAAGCTTGAACGTTTCGGGCAATACGAATGTTTCGAATATTTTAGGTTACGTTTATCTACGGGAATGTAAATAATGGTTCTCAATAACTAACGTGAATAATTAAAATGTTAACTATAAATGGAAATATTCTGTAACTTTTGAAAATAAGTACTAAATTCAAATCTTTCTTTTTTCCCCATTTTTTTGTGTATTTATGAACGTATTCATACGCTTCTCTTTATGTTATCATTCTTTTCTTCTTACTTTTTTCTTCGTCACCTAAAATATTCGAAACATTCGTATTGTCTGAAACGTTCAAGCTTCAAGCTTCAAGCTACTCGACACAGAAAATTTCGATCTGCTCCAAGTATAATATTCGAACCGCTCGAAAAAATTCGAGCTACTCGGTTTTATCGAGCCCATCGGTTCTTTCGAGCTACTCGGTTTTTACGGGTACTCGGCTCGGCTCGGAAACCGAGTCTCGGCTCGGTCCGAACTTCAAGCTACTCGAATATTCGAGTACTCGAGCAGCCTTAGTTTCTAAACAAGCAAGCGGCAGAGATGAATGGAACGGGGCGTGAAATTTGCAGGTACATAGGATCCCAGCTCATAATGCTGCCCTGTAACTAATATCCAAGGTGTTGAGTGGAGTTACTACGTCTGCCGAGAATTATTATACTAATGGACAACAATCGTAGAACGGTCGTCCCGCGAAAGTTGACACCTGGGGGCTCCGCTGAAGCCGGGTGAAACACTTTCGTCATCGTTCCCAGCCTCCGTTGCGGTTTTCTCTTTTACGCGAAAGATTACAGGGTCTTCTATAGGGAATGGATCGCCTGTCATCGATATGTGTGGGTAATTACAGTTCGTTTGTCGGTCCTTTTGCGACATTCCTTTACGTCACCGTTCCCAACGCGACGGTGGTTTCCCGTTAATTGCATAAACGTCCACCGCTTCCGTTGCTCGCTTGGGAACTCAGCCGAGCCGTGTCTTCCTTTATTGCCCCCCTTTTTTTTTCTCTTCTACCACCGATCACGGCCAAGATGGGACTCGTTTCCATTGGATTCTAAGCCAGCGATCCACGGGCTCCCCTCCTCTTCAAGCCGGTGTAGGCGCACGTCGAACTACGCAGTTGCAGAGCGAAGGTCGCATTTTTAAGCGACCGCATCATCCTGTTGACACTCTCTCCGTTCCACGATGGCTAAGGATAACGGCGATAGCTCGAACACTGCGCCGCACGAGGAATTCTGACGGGATTGTCTCGGGTGGGTTCGATTGTCCCAGGCCTATCATGTCTTTCTGGAACACGGGTGTTTTGATTGCGGTGGACGAAAACAGGCCATCAAGGCCACCATTCAATTTCTTGTTCTCTCTTTTCCAGTTGGGAATTTTTCAGAACGTTGGAATGAAGGGATGGTATGGGTACTGTTCCTGTTTTATTCACAGGTGGACATTTTATTGATTATAGTGGTTCCTTTGGTCACTCTCTGTAGCTACACAGAATTATAATATTATAGAAATATTAGAGATAAGAGGTGGCATAGTTTATTCACCTGTCTCAGAAATGTAGGGGAGAGCGGGGACAAACGTAACGGCGTCATGAAAGTAACACGCCTTCTACCCCCTTCCACAAATATTTCCAAAACGTTTGCTTCGTACAGTTAGATGTGTATAGTGGCCCTTTTATTGTACTGAGTGACGTTGAGTGGTAACACAAATCGTATATTGTGGGCAAATTAAAATTGTTATTTAGATCATTCCGGTAAGTTTCTCCTATTTTGATTTGTTTGTTAATATTCATAGTGAAACTATAGATATTAAACCAATTATTTGCAAGAGCGTTCCTAGATAATGTACCTGTATTTGATTGCAACAAGTCTTGTATAGTTTGTACGTTATAACAGTTCTATTCTGATAAACATGGCTGGGGAAAAAAGTAACACGTCACTATGGGGACGAAAGTAACCTGTTACTTGGGCGAGCAAAGTAGCATACAGGATAGGAATTCTTCAGACGATAATGATTGTCTAAGTCTGGTTTGTTTGGACCCTTTGAGTGAAAGCTGTTCGAGAGAGAAGTGGTTTCAATGTCTAGATTTTAAGGGTTAGTCCCACGAAGACTGCACCATGGGTGATCTCCACTACGTATGTCATAATTTTAATTCGGAGTAGGTGAAATTTAATACCTATTTAACTAAATACACAATACCAAAGAAATGTTCGAAGCTGGTTGTGCTTCCCACCTGTCGTTATTTAAAATTTATTTGTTTTTATCGTTACTTAAAATATGTTTATTCAAATGTTTCTTTCTATCGTTTTCTTATAATAAAAAATCTTATTTTGCGCTGGAAGAAGTGTTTTTACTTAATTCTCCTGAAAATAATTAGTGTTACTTTCGTCCCCACGGTATGTTACTTTCATCTTACCCCTGCAGGACAAAAGTAACAATAACAGTCACTGCGGAAAACTGCCATAACTCTTTGACTACTTATCATGCAAGGCTGAATCTGAGCTCAAACGATAGACCAAGAAACATACTATCTTAAAGCATAATTGTCATTTTTATATCTGTTTGTTTTTATTGTTTTCCTGTGTTTTAAGCAGGATGGCGTTTCAACCTTATTTTTGCTTATATTGCCCAACGAACTATAGTCACACATTTTTTTTATCCCTCCTCTCTCCTTCGGGTCCCAGCAGCAGCAGCGCACCGGGAGAAAGGTGGTCTCCCATCTTTCCCCAGTACACCGCCCCATGATGCTTAACTTCGGTGATCTAACGAGAACCGGTGTTTTCCATCACGGCTACGGCCGCTGGTTTTTTATATCTATAAAAGGTAATTGTAAGCTAGGCCAAATGTACAAATCTTACTTTCGTCCCCGCTCTCCCCTACCTACTATTATCTAAATTCATGTAAATATGGCACAGCGAATGAGGCTTTTTTTTTAAACGTGCCTATTAGTACTGCCATTATCAAGCAAGTGATTAAAATTTCTCAGCAGAAAATCCCTGAATTATACATGGATCGTTCCCACCTCACTGCTACAGTGTAACAGCAGCCGAACGTTTAAAATTAAATCGGCATGCGAAATATTCTTGTTATTTTAGCCGGTCGAATAAGTAAACCGGTCGAACGAATGCGATGCAATTTAGAATCGATTTGTACCGTGCATGTATCACGCTTAATCCGGGCCGCGCAGCCTTTAACGTTAATTAAATAGGAGAAAAACGAAGCAGCCGGCGACACACGAGTCATAATCGCTTTCCCCTGCACGCGGTCGTTCTCTGATGAACTCAAAGATTACTGGCAGCGGCGCCACCCACTTGCTCGTCGTGACTCCTTCGAGACTTGTATCACGATGGCAGAGGCTGGAAGTTAGTTGCTTTTCCGATATGGATTATTCTGGGAGCTAAAGCATTATTTCATATCCCCCTTAGACAATTGTGCTCTGCTTTAACTAGCTTCTATACATTTTAACCGGTCCCAACTCGCTCGAACTCCCTCAAATTCGCTTCAAACAGAGTTAAATCACCCCAGCTGATCTCAGCTTGAGTCAAGTTTTTTTTCCAACTAACTCCAGCTCATGTTATACGTAATTTCATTGGCACACACCTCAGAATAAGCTTTTACAGACTTACATCATCCTCTAATTTTGGCGTGATTTAAAAGCCTTATCTCCTTTAAGAAGTAATACACCGATAATAAGTAACTCACGGAGTTTGATGTCTAGGGTAGATCGAAATGGACCCGCCGTCCGCCTATTGGGAGTTAAACGCATAGGAAATTTACGATACGTAGGAGGAAAGGATTCCCGAAACAACGGCACGTTTATCGTCTGCTGAACGTCGACGTTGCTCGAATTATACCGTTTCTCGCTAGACTAGCCCCGATAACGAGACAAAATCGCGATAGCAGGAAGTAGTCGGCGATTGTTGAAGCACAGCTTTTAAGCGCGCTCGGGGAAAGGTGTCCGCGGACAGCCTTGGTGGGCCCCGAAGAACGGGGGCCCCGCATTGTTGGTAGGTGTACCGCCTGTCGCTGGCCTCTGATTCATTGCCGCGCCTCGCAATTCATCATTCTACTTCTCGTGTCCCAGCGTCGTTCTGCCCTCTCTTCCTCCCCGTCTTCCCCCGTTTCTCTTCCCTCCCAGGCCCAGTCCGTGGCGGCGCGCAGAGCCGCTGCTCGCGCCACTGATAATCACCGGTGGGGCCCTCCTTTCTCGCGCGGCTCCACCGCGCGCCACCCAAATTTTTCATAGTTACCCGACTGTCAAGCCGCGCGGAGCTCGTGAACGCTGCCTAATCGCCTCTTCCTATTTCCATGGTAATTAATGCGCCCCCGAGACGTGTCTGCGCGCTCTCCGGCCTATCGCTGCTGGCGGGGGAGGACGCTGGGAGGAAACGGAACGTTTCTGGTAATTGAAAGGCTGTAGGAAGCTGCGAGGGATGCGCCGGGCTGAATAAGAGAGACTTACTTGCAGATGCGATTCTATGATCCCGTCGCGCGACCCAACCTTCAGGTGCGCAGCATTCGTACGGAGTGGTTTGCGGGATCCTCGTTTATGAAGTTGTCGGAGGATGCCATTAACGGGGCGAGTCAGAAGAAGTTCGAATGCAATATTCTTTGGCTAATGTCACTCGACTATTACTTGTCAGTTGCGCGTGTGCAAATCGGTCAGAAGAAACGCTCTCTTCATTATCCCCGGCCGTAAAGAAGGAACCAACGAGCGGCGCTCGTGAAGCTCGTTAATTACGACATAGTGGCCCCGAAGAGCGAAATACCAGCGAGCTTTCTGGAGGTGAACGTACGGGGACGTTCGAAGATTCTTCATCACGATACGGAGCGACTAATAACGAGACTCGGTGGATCGTAAAGCCGAGAGTAACGCGAGGTTGCCTGTTCCCTCCGTCGGCATAAACTGCTGTGACAAAAACGCGGAATTAACGAGGAGGCCGTAATACGTCTGTAAACAGCGTGCAATTAGAATGTGATTAAATGGTGGCGAGATAACGGCCGCCGAGATAACCTTAACGGTACGCGGACCAGCGCAGGGACCAGCTTTTCCTCGGATCTCCCCGGGATCGGCGCCCGAGATAGCGAGCCTCCAGGACACAACTCCTTTTCGAGGATCCCGCGGCGCGCGATAAGAATCCGCGGATCTTGCCGCTCGGTATCTTTGAAATCGCCGGGGGAACGATTCGTTACGATTGCTGGACTACCGTCCGGCTAAACGCTGCAATTACCTTCGTTTAATGGCCCATTCGGATAAATACACGTCTCGCGGCTCTGGTAAAGGTCATCCATATCTCATGCAACGATTAGCCGTGGCTGTAAATAAGTCTGCCGGCCCGTGGGGAAAAATGCCGGCATTAGGAACGATAGAAATGCATCTTTCGGTCGCAAGTGCACGTGTGCGAGTCACTGGGGGCTGTCCGCTGATCGCACTTCGCGTTAAGAGCCATTTGTTGGGCATTTGGGATCAGGTTACCTTTGAGCAAAAGAATCGCGAAGAATAAGCTGATCCCGGAGCAGTATGAAATTTATGATCGCCTGGCTTGGACGTCACATTACTCATGTTCTTCTTGGAGTCTTAATACTTTCCATGTTAATTAGTAGTCCTGCTTGGCATACACTGCGCGCAGAGACCTCGCGGCTGACTTTATTAGTTACTGATTGACTTTTAAGCGTCTACGTCTACGAGAAGCTGGGGGTTATAAATAGGCGACAAGGTGGGAATACGAGTGATTTAATCGAGTTCATCCAGCGTAGGCTAGTTTTCGTAGAACACGCGTATATCTTGAAGCCTCTGTCGGAATTGATGACGGTTGCGGTTTTGAAAAGATCAGCATAGACGCTTGGTGGATCAGTGCTCGTCCTGGGGCAGTCACGTTTCAAGATCTCTATGGCAGTCTCTTCCGGTCGCATATTCCCCCGCAGACACAAAAAGTTCGAAAGGCTTTCACAAAACCTGTTCCACGGACCAACCGTAGCTTTCTGAGGATTAAACGGCGGAAACTTCACGAAGAGGGATTAAAACTGCTAGAATTAATTCGCGTAATTGCAGACGAATGTAGAAGTAAAATAACGGCTTGGCTGGAGCTCTCGGTCTTGCAGAACTGAAGGGGATTTTTTGTTGGCTGCCGGCGAGGAAATTGTCTGACGTGGCAGGGTATGATTCTACTGTGCGATCGCGTTCAACGCGTGAATCAGAATGCGCATCGTTGTTACACGCATGATTGCGTTCTAATTAATAATAATAGTACGCGATGGCTTGCTTACTGTATCATTAGATAACTTGTTGGAATTAATTATTATTTTACTGGAGATTCGATAGCAAATGTCAAAGCAAATGCTTTTCTTTATACATTTCATAATATTATTTCAAATTCTACAAATTACTAAAATAAGTGGGTGATCGTTTCGCGATCATTTGAAATATTTTAATTATTTTCTAAAACAGAAAAAGGTTCCAGAAGTAATTACTGTATCATTAAATAACTTGTTGGAATTAATTATTTTACTGGAGATTCGATAGCAAATGTCAAAGCAAATGCTTTTCTTTATACATTTCATAATATTTCAAATTCTACAAATTACTAAAATAAGTGGGTGATCGTTTCGCGATCATTTGAAATATTTTAATTATTTTCTATAACAGGAAAAGGTTCCAGAAGTAATTACTGTATCGAGGCAAGCAATCTTTCTTATGAATCTGGATGTTCCTTCGAAATCACAATTTCGAAAATTTCGATGAAGGACCAATCGGAAATAGTCACATATTTTCTGTAATCCCAATTAAATCCAATGTCCACCTTCCCATTGAAGTATATTGATTCGACGATTGCATTAAACAAATTTGTGCCGTATTCTCCACACGACGCAGCACACAATTGAACAACCAGAATTTCAACAGATATGAAAATACCTTTCTGTACAAATCAGAGTTTTCAATTGTTATTCATTCTCCACCCGTCGCGCAGAACTCGGCAATACTTTAGACGGGGCGAAGCAGCAACGTGTATCTGCTTTCCACTTTTTGTCCCCGTCTGACGATCCTCGAGGAGCAGTCTAGAGCTTGGGTAAACTCCTATACCATCTCTCGCATTAATTAATTAACGTTCTCTTAATTGAATCACTCCGCGAAACAACGCCGCGTTAACTTCGCCGTCCCTCGTGGATGCTTTCAAGTGAGTCGACGACATTTCATTTGCTTTTCACTCATGGTTCCTTACTGGCTGTTTCCATTCCGCGAGAGCGTTGAGTGGATTTTCATTAAATCCAGCGCCAGCACCGCGTGCAATTCTGGCCCGAAGTAAACTCAGCTTAGATCCGAGATGGCGGCCAGAATTTCATAAACATTGGATATTCCGAGCTAGATGTTGCAAGCTTTGTAGTAGTTCAATTAATCTCTCGTTATCGTTCATCCAAATATTTGGTCCACGCCGACCGCCTTCGATTTCATCCACCATCTACTTCCACTGAGTCGCAAACAGCCCCTCCTGCGCTTCCCTCGAGTAAACAAAACTTACATTACACGGAAGTCAACGGTGTCCCTTTCCAAGTAGCGGCGACAACAACCCCCTAGAAAAACCTTGTGGCGTCTCGCAGCGATCCCTCCTCGGATCCCCCCCGCAACTCCTCGCGACATACCTACACCGACCATTCCCGACAACATTTTGCAATTTGTATCCACGGTTCTTCAGCCGGGCGCAGCCCCTCGAAGAATCTGCGAAAGAAAGTAGGAGGGCCGAGAGCAAAAGGCAGAACACGAAGGGAGCACGAGGGATAGACCGTCTGGTAGCGCAGAAGCGCGAGAAACATGAATTATTCCCGGCAACGGCTGCCCAGAAACCGCGCGGGGATCGTGTTTCCCACGATTCATAACGCGTTATCAATAATTAATCGCCGTTAGAGGGACACAAAGGCAGGGCAGCTGAGACAAGGCGGATAACCGCGGGGAACAGTAAGCGTGTTTCTCGTGCAAAGACACGACTAGCATCGATCGCGTGGATCCATGTACCGCGTTCTTGGATTGCGGACCGCCAGGGTGTGGAGGCCATGGCGGCCTTATTCCTGGAAAATCGGCCCCGCGTAATAAATCTCCACCGATGACAGATCAGTATGCGATCCTTGTTATCTGGATCGTAGAAATGCCCGATGAGTGGATCTTGCTGCACCGCGCATGGCTCGGAGCGTACAGGATCGCGACATCGTCAGTTTCTGACGGAGAGTGACCATTTCGGGGGCCATTTTCTGTCGTGCTGAAAGGGGGTTGTGGAATTTACTTATTGACACGGTTTCAATAGAAGTTGTGTGATTGAGATTTTTGCTCATATGAGATTCAGTAGAGACTCGCGAAATTATGCATTGTACTAATGTTAATAAAATTCAGATCGTATATTTTGAAATTATTAAATGTATTCTAACGAGATGTTTGTTTTTGTGTTGCAGGTAAGGCTTTCCAAGGAGTCTACCCTGTTGATAAAGTTAGGTTGCTAAGGCTTACTTGTCAAAGTAACTTGTTTGGTAAGTTTGCAATAATTGTGACAAGCGTATCGTGGAAATATCTCGTGCGATTTGTTTGAGAAAGGTTTACTTGAAATAACAGCACTGATAAAAGGGAATTTTACTACCCTGTCGAGTTAAATGGAGTAAACATTTAGGACCACATGATGCATTTCTAATCTGTGCACCTTCAACGGTTTAAATATTTATAATTCCTTTTATAACCGATATTTCGCTCCGAGAATATCAATATTTTATAGAAATATCTCGTAAAACAAACCGGTGTGCGGCAACAAGCCACGCGGCAAGCACGGATCAGCCGCTCCAAATCTTGACGAACGGCCGGCTTATTTTCGCTTTCTTTTTTCATAAACTCGCAAAAATTGCTAGCAAATACACACGAGGGTTCAATATTTACCCTGTGGTTTTTACCGGCTTACTTTCGAAAGCGAACGCTCTTTAAATCACAGAACTATGTTGATCCGTAAAGAAACTTCTTACTGTAAATATGATCAACACGAGAATTAACAATTCTGCTGCTAGATTTTTCTGCAGGTACTCTGTGCACTTGATCTTCGATCTATTTGTCAGCTGTACATAATAATTTAATTTTGAAATATGTACTTGTAGCACAGAAATTACATTTTATACAAAAGCAAAATTATTTCTGATTCGAAACAGAAGAGAACCTGAAGAAAATACTCAACCCTGTCCGTAGACTAAATATATATATTGCGAAATATAAACTAACCGCTGACTGTGGTCGCTAATAACCACGGAGTTGATGCAACCTAAAATAAAAGTAAAAAAAATAAAAATTATTTCTTCTAATCTTACTTATTGAATTTTCTGTGATAATCACTCTGATGAATTAAACCATTCAATGATAAGTATTTAAAGTTCATTCAAAGTTCAGGATCAAGTGACTCCCACATATTCTCCACTGCATCCAATTAATTACATAAACTTTTACAATCAGTAATAATTTTTTTTTTATCGACGCAGGGGGAAACTATCTTACCCAATAATTTATCTTGTTTGTTATCGCCAACCTAACCGTGGGATATCCCGAATGAACAGGGAACACAGCAAAGTCTCTGCCCAGCATGTATGTATCGCAAGGCAGAGATGTTAGCGTGTAATTCGAAAAATCGCTCATCGATTACCCAACACGTTTTCCACGTATAAATTACCGCTCGCCACACTCAGATAACAAATTTTCAATGCATCGTGCGTACTTGCTCCGCCGGCGAATTTTTCCAAGCGCGTTTATCTCCGCGCGAGCGATTCCCTGATATATTTATGTGCCTTGGCCGATGTGTATTTATATGCGGTTCCAAGGGAGTATCTTCGAGATTCCCAGGAAAGCCGCTTCATGGAAACCTGATTGGCCGTCCGACGTTCGTGAAAATGTTTTTGAACGGTTTATTCGTAAAACAAACAGCCGCCTAGGGTGCTCACATTTCAGAAGTTTGAATTTTCGTTTCAAATCATTAGGGCTATAATCTGCAGAGGTGTTCTTCGCCGAGCAGCAGTGTTATAATTTCTTGGTTGATAAATCCACCTTCCTCTTGTCTTTCTAGATTCACACCGTTTCTAAATTTCAGCAGATTTTGGGGTTCAAATCTGTAAGTCTTTCTACGTCGATCCATACACTGCAGGAGTTTACGACTTTCGCGATTATTTGTAGGGAACACGCAAAATTTGTGCACCTAATCCCGGAGATTTGTCACGCAGCTCTGAGAATACTCTGTTACAGGAGAGCGACATCTTGTTGCAAGCTAGTTTTGACTGACTTCAAAAAGGTGGAGGTTATAGATTCGACCCGTATGTATTTTTTTTTAATGTTTGTCCCCGCATAATTCCTCAGAATATGGACCGATTTTGATGATCTTTTTTTTATTCGAAAGAGGGCGATGCCCCTGTGGTCCCATCCTACACTGGCATCAACATTGGCACAATATTTTGCCAGTTCTGGTTAATAATAAAGACTATTGTCACATAATTATTATTATTTTATGTACGTACGCGCATATCTCCTCAGCATGTTGTGTCAATATATACATAAAATCAAAAAGTTAAAAATAAAAAAAATTAAAAAAATTAAAACCGGCTTCAAAATAATAAAAAAGCCGTAAAAAGTAAAAAATAATTTTGTCCCTGATTTAATCTACCACTCTCATATTTTTTAAGTCGGCGCCTCATCATTTGCACTGTGTAAATTTGGCGTCGACTTAAAAAATGTGAGAGTCGTAGATTAAAGAAGGGAAAAAATTATTTTTTACATTTTAGTGTATTTTTATTATTTTGAAGTCGGTTTTAATTCTTTTTAATTTTTTTTTTTCATTAATCAAGAACAGTGAATCATAGAGAATAGCTTTGCAAGTAACCAGGCATTATACCCAAGCAGCGTGTCCATCTCTGAGGATCTTGAAATAGTAACAGCTTGAATAATAAGTTCCCTTGATGTTCGAAAACACACACTGTTCCAAGAACATAATCACGAAACGTTGTTCTCCAGATTTCTCTGAATAGATCAATTCACTTGCAACTGGCGTCAGTCACTTTTTCATACAATTTTGAAGCAACCCAACCCTCATCTTATATAACTACTAAATTCACCACTCAAAACCCTATAATATTAAACAGCCCTAAACAACAATAATAAAAAAGAAACAGTTTCCAACTCTTTAACAAATTTCATCCAATTTCGCTGTTCATCATGGCCCAGGACCAAAATTCTGGCTTCTCTGTTCACTGGGGCCTCGATAAATAACGCTCGTCCGAGGGACCAATGTAAATCACGTCGATCGTTAAATCGCGCAGGCATAGACCAGCTTCCGAGAGGATCACTCGTAATGATCTCTGATTGCTGATATTTCATCGCGTTAAGTACGACCGGACGTTTATCGCCGGCGTCAGCTCGAGCGGATGTTCGACCGGCGGCCTGTTAATTCGCATACGAAAGTATTTAAGCGTTCCGCGTAATTGCCGTCTCGCGAATGGAGCCTCGGATGGCTCCTCGGTATTGCGCGCGTGCACTCTGAGTGCGCGGCTGTTTACGCGAGTGTCTTTTGCCCGACTTGTTTGACTTGCCCGTGATTGATAGGGGATGCAGGCCGTTTCGGCTGAGCTCGTTAGCAGCATCGGCTCGGATAAGTGCACGTTACTTGGAAGCTTGTAATTTATGGAGGAATGGAGTCGGGGTATATGATTGTAGAGGGAAAGTGTTTTGAAGTGCTGCGTTTATTGATGTCGAGGATGTTGTATGCGAAGTGCTAAAATTATTTTAAGACTTTAGCACTGACGGTCGCGGTATGTCTCGCGGGTGTAACGTGCCTTTGCAACTTTTTGAAAGTAACGTGTATCGGCGCACGGTTATTTACTACCTAGTATTCCCTCCTCCTGTCCTTGATAGGAGAAGGGGGCATGAGGGGGTAGCTAAGCAAACATGCAAATAAATTGATAATTATATCTTTTATTTATGACTTTAAGAATCAGTATATAATTATAAGTTAATACTTTAACCTTTAGTACATAGTTTCAGCACCATTTAATACAAATTTGAAGTTATTAAACTTTTAAAAAAAAGTAATGAAAAACCATCTTGCCCCTGCCACGGGGTATGATGGGGTATCGAAAATGGGGCACGGTGGTTGCCCTAAATATTTCCACAATCGGTGCAAATATGAATTTCTTCTAAATTATTTTCATCCTACCCTCGCACAATAGTTATTGGGCCATATGTTTTAAATATTCGACAAGTTCTTCCATTTCTGTTTGCGAAAATACTCTCTTAATTATTATTGGACCTAATGGTAAACCCACGATCACTTCATTTCCCTGTTTCAATTTTTGGACATAACGTTCCAATGTTGTTTGTAGAAGGCAATATTCCCGAGCAGCTTTCTTTTACCCGATTTTTTTACTTAAAACTTCATCTATAGATTTCTTCATAACTTCTTTTGACCATTTTCCTCGTCTAGTTGTTTCTTATATATCCTTACCATTTTCAAAACCGAATTAAAAGTAACGAATAATAGAGAACGATGGCGTTATTCAACCTCACATGAACAACCATAGTTGCGGGGTATGATGGGGTGCCCCATCATTCCCCGTATCAAGGACCTCATCTTGCCTCAAACCATCGTTTTCCAGAGACTGATGTTATTTGTACAACAAATAAAAAAACATTGCAACTGTTATTATTGTACATTAAAGTAAATAGAATGGAGATTATAATGTAACAAAAATAATTGACTTACCATTTTTAAATATATATATTTATTATAAGTCTTTTTAGTACACAAAATAAGATCCACGCAGCATGTGGACGATTTCACAGCTCTAAACCACTGATTTCTATCAACGACCTAACTGTTACAATACAATGGTTTCCTTTTGGTATTTTCATCAAATGTCTAGCATTTTTCTATCGTTTTTTTGACGACACCCCGCTACCCTATCATGCCCCCCTTTCCCCTACAAGGTGGCAGGTATTTTCATATCTTTTCGCACGGCTGTAAGTGTGCTCCAAACATCGTCAGCTTATCCCACTCAGCAGAATCGTTATCCCTTGTACTCCACTATTTAAAATTTAAATACAATCAATCCCACTTCTGGCAGAAAAGATCGTTCCTCCCCCATCGAGCAAGGGGGGCGTTATCCTTCGTTTACTCTCGATCAAACAAACGCGACCGGTGGGCCCTTTCATCCGAGCAGACAATCGTCCCCCGCATAGCTGCCAGTCGTCGCGTCATTTATCCATCGGATATCGCGTACACCCTGTAATTACCCCGGATAACGTAATACCAGACGTGTGTAAACAGGAACGCTGGCGCGGGGAGGTTCTATGTATTGGCAATTAGGGGAATAAAATGTACGCATCGTTAATTATACCAATATTTACACGCATCCGCCGAGCAGTAGCGCACGCGTGTGCAGAGGCGAGCAATCTGTCGGCGATTCACGTCGATCCCTGTCACCGTCTCTCGCCCGATCGTCAATTTCCCTGTGTGCCAGATATGCTTTTACCGCGCCGCGCCGCGCCGATATTAAATGTTTGCAGGCAATTTCGGCGTAATCGGCGCCCGTGATCCCGTTTTGCAGTTATTACGGCCCGCCCAGAGCTGACGTGTCTCGTGTTCCAGCATGGATATCGAGCGTTATTAAAAGCCCTCCGCCGCGCTAACGCCGAGAGAACGGAAGCTCGAGCGCGGACGCGGCGAGAATGATCGAGCAGTGCTTCTTCAAGGTGCTCCTCAGATGCAGGGGGACATTGCAGGAATCGATTCCAGGGGCTGTGTACGCGGACACCAGGGTGCTTTGAGAAAAATTGATTTTTTATTGCAAAGTGTGAAATCTTTTGAACCTGTGTTCAAAATATTTGGATAAAATCTATTATACTTGATCGAAGAAGGTGAATAGTCAGTCCTTCCTGTAGGATTTAGAATTCTATTATGCTCCCTGGATATAGATCTTTCTATTTCGTCGGTGTGTATGCGGTGTCTTTGTGAAAGATATCTGGAGAAATATTTGAATAAATTTGTTTGAAGGAAATACTGGGATTAATAGTAATAAGGGTAAGGTAATAGAGCATTCGACCTAATAAAAAATTGCAATGGATACATCGAGTATGTTGCGTTTGAAACAGATAGTGTCAAACCTACGTACCGTCTATTTAGACAGATCCAGCAGAGATGCATTAGTCGTAATTGTAGGTTTGATGGCGATCGTTCCGCGTCCATTTTGATAATTGCACTGATAGATATGAACATCCGTCCTTTTTATCGCAGATTAATTGTTGTGTGCTACCCATTTATCCACCGTACGTACATAGCCTCCACTTCATTCTCCCAATGGTGATTCCTCGTACAAACTAACTTCCATAGTCTCCTAATTATTCCCATAAGTCAGTGGATTAAAGTATAATTCCTATTCAGCCTCTCCTAGTCTACTAGGACGTGCGATGCATTATACACGCACATTGCACCGGAACACACGACATTTCGTGGTAATTACGTGGTGGGTAACACGGTCTGCAAGTTAACAGACCTGTTTATACGTGCATACAATCGTTAAACCTTTCATGCTTACGAGTACAACTTCCCTGACACCAACCACAAAAAAAATGACATTCTACAGAGAGAACTGGTATCCAGTGCACAAAATGAATTCCCTTCAAAATACTGAGTCCACGAAAAAGTGTGAACAGCACGAAATACCTCCAAACCACTTAAGGGGGAACACCACTGCGACGGCCGGAGAAGTAAGCCATTTTTACGAATTTTTTTCAGGAATAATTTACAATTTCTGCAGAAAAATTTTATTACCTACCTTTAGTACGCTATCTTAAGAGACTATACAAAAAAATAAATAGAAAAAACATGCATAAATTTTGATATATTAATTAATCTTCTAAACCCCCCACGCAAGCCAGGTCGAACGTGTAACTATGGAACAGCAGCTTCGAAATCAAATTTCATTTTTTTTTTATAAACTATATTAGTGTAGTTTCCGTTGTACGTACGGATTCTTTGATTGAAAACAAATTTTTTGAAATACGCTCGAAAAACTGTCAATCTTATTCGCGGATTTGCGAAACTTTTCTTTTAATGCGCACCATTTTTACAAAAATAATTTGTTTAAGAAATCGGTACGTACAACGGAAACTACACTCATATAGTTTATAAAAAAAAAATGAAATTAGATTTCGGACCTGCTGTTCCATAGTTACAGATTCGACCAGCTCGCGTGGGGGGTCTAGAAGATTAATTAATATATTAAAATTTATGGATGTTTTTCTATTTATTTTTTCTTGTATAGTCTCTTAAGACTGCGTACTAAAGGTAGATAATGCAAATTTTCTATGAAAACTGTAAATTATTCCTGAAAAAAATTCGTAAAAATGGCTTACTTTTCCGGCCGTCACAGTGGTGTTCCCCCTTAACCCAATTCAACAAACCCGTTACAGGAATATGTAAATAGTATCTATATACTAAGGACTCTAACAGTAAACGCCAAAGCAAAGCTAAACGAAAAGCAAAGTGATTGCCCAAGTTACCCAGCCAAGGACAAAATTACGATACGTGCATACTGCTCACGAATCGATGCACACACGGCATACAATTACAAGGCTACAATCGCGTTGCCCCTCGGACGCGAGCGCGAGAGGGTGAACGTTAACGCACACGCATCCAGTCGGCAACCAGCTCGGTGTAATCGTCGATGATTGCCCTTTATTACAGCAACGGTCAAAGCACGGCCCGGAATCCGGTCCCCTCGGCCCGCTCTCTCGCAATGGGCGATGGATTCGTCGGTTCACGAAGATGCGCTTCACGAAAGCGCTGGCGGTCTACTCGTTACGGGCCTCGTGCGTGTGCCCACGCCGACTGCATACGTTTCCTCGGAATCGAAATCCTAAGGAACCCCGAGTGCTCGTTCCTCCGGGGTCCCGACCACGTGGCCGATCGTTTCGAGGAAACGACGCTGCTCCTGAGGAACGCACTCCTGTTTTAACTAACCAGAACACGTTGCCAACCTGAAAATTCGGATTTCAATGAAACTTCGGCGTAAATGTGCTCCTTGCATAGGCACTCCAATATGATCTGCAGTTCTCGCGAAGTTTCATTAGAAGCAGAGTTTTCGCGTTGGGAATGTCCCCTTGTAAGTAGCAAGCTTTATTTTGAGCTGGGTCATGGCCGTCTCTAGTGCAGGCCGGAACCTACGATGTTGCAACACCACATTTCGAGCAAGCATCAGTCCGATGACTATGTTCCGGCCGGTAGCAGAGACGGCCGTGCCGTGGTCCGGTCAAAACGAGCGAAAGGCTTCATAAAAATTCAAATAGGACTGATGACAGCGTTGCCAAGTTCGCTATGCTCCGGCCTGTTGCTAGAGACGGCCGTGGCTGGGTCCGTGAGTAAGGCCGAAAGTCCGAATCCAGGTGTCCCGTGGGGTTCACCGGGGCCTTATTTATTAGCGTAAATGGTGGTTCTGTGTGCACTAGGAATTCTTTAATGTAATGACTCCATGTGTACCTACAGGAAGATTCTAGAAATGTTGCATCTAGCGGATCCGGACAGTGCTCATTCTTGGTGTTATCATAATTCTCGTACATTGGCCAGCGGATAAGGTTAGTCCAGGAGGAAGCAGTTGGGTTTTCAACCCTTTTTGCGTTACTGCCAGTGGCGACCAGGGTTGCCACCTTATCGCCATGTAAATCCCGAAGCGCCACACATTCCAACCTGGAGATTCGAATATAAACCCGGAGATGGAAAAAAACAAAAATAAAGTTTTCTTTTCGAATATTCAGAAAAAACAAATGTGCAATTCTTTTAAGCTTAAACGATTCAGAATTTAAAAGTATCTGTTTTTTAAATAACAACTTTTATTGTATATAAAATTGATACCATTGTATTATACCACAATTTCTTATTATCTCATTTTTTTTCTACAACCCGGAGATTTTTCCAGTAAAACCGGAACCCGGAGATTTTCTTCAAAACCCTAAGTCTCCGGGGAACACCGGAGAGGTGGCAACCGTGGTGACGACACATCCCTGTTGACACCAGTGAGGATCCTCTCCATAGGTAGTCGTGGGCTTGCTGACTACTTGAGATTATTACTGTGGATCCAGTCGATAAGTGCTGTCGGCAGAAGTGAATGGCTTCGAGAGGATATTGTACAGGTGATGCGACGATTTTTAGGGCGAGGGTGTTTGGGATGTTGGAAGGTCTTTCGTCACTTTTTTTCAGATTCTTCTGTTTTCGAATCGCGTTTGTTAAGGGGCAATTTATTCGAATACAAAATTATTCGTTATTCTGGAATAACTTCATTTTATTCGCAATTCTTATTCGAAATTAGTCGAATAAAAATTTATTCGGATAATGCCCAACTCTGGGTATTAGTAAGATAGTGAAAATAATTAGATACCAGTAGAAATGTTGTTGAAGGTAACTTATTTGTCATTTTTATTTAGTATATCATTCAGAAATCTTCCATTGTGCGTGGAATTCATCCTCGTGTGGTGTATTCTGGTGATAAAAGTAACAGAATACCGTGTAAAACGGCAACCCGTTATATTATAAAAGGAACGATGAAAGTCTTCGATCTTATGCACTTTTCTTCGGAAGTTCTTCGTAGGGAATCATCAGTTATCAAAGGATTGAACATCATCGATCCTCTGCACTGTAATTTCGACGAGTACAGATTGACTCGCGTCAGTATCGATTTCAATCACTTTCCACTTTGTAACAAGAAGTCTTTGATCGCGTAAAAACACGCAACGGTAGGATGCACGGATCGACTACCTCCTCCGAATGTCCCAAAACGAAAATTAGAGGAGTCATCGGACCGTTCTCGTGTTTGTTAAGTGTTTATTGCGCATTCCATCCGCTGCAGGCGAGTTTACATAAATCGAGGTGTTTAATTATAGAGCAGCCTGATATTGTCTACGGACGGGAGCAATTTAACGTGCTCGAATCAGTCGGAATGAATTTTAAGCTTAAGGGCAGTGCTTATGAGAAGTAAATACGCTTTTTAAAATACTGCGTATCACGGAACTGGAAATATAAATGTGCAAACATGAGATAATTACGCGCAGAGTTGAAACGTATGGGTACCTCGAGTCCGAAAAGTGTAATTTTGCAAATTATATGCTCCAATTTTATTACAAATGAGAGGGTAATAATTTCTGCATCTCGGCGCAAACAGCAATTATTTTAATTTACGATTATGTTAATTGGCAGATTGAAATGCAATTATCGGTGCAGAAGAATCACAACAGACTTTTACTCTGTGCTTTTGTTTAACTATCATGAAGTTGATGTGAGCTCCTATATGCAGAGAATAAAACTCCGAATAAAAGAATAAAAATTATTTTTATTTTAAATTATATTTTACATCTATTCCTGACGACGTGCTCGGTAAAACACGTTGCTTCCATACTTACGCTACTCTTAATCCCATCTCTAAAATTGTGTACCCTCCTCATTGAAACGTGTACAGCAACCGCAGAACGACGAAACCTTCGCTCCTGATGCGATTAGAATACCCAGGGTTCAATCGCACGCGGCTCGACGAGGAGTTCGCGTGCATTCCGTCGATTTTGTTTCCGAGAAGGCAAAATAACGTGATACACGATCATGAGCTTCTCGTGAAATCCGTCCAAGTTTCCCCAAGGGTGCTTCAGTCTCTTCCGAAAGGAACAGTATCGAATGCAATTGGATGAGCTACGCTTACAGGTAAAGTTATTATGACTCTTAGGGAGTATCATTTTCAAGATGCTCCAAAAGTTGGGTTTTGGTGGGCAAAATTTCCACACTACCCTGGCGCCCCCGGGGGATTCCCCTCTGGAGGAGTCAGGGTGCCTGTTGAAAATTTCTCCAAGTTAAAAAAAAAAAATTAAAAAATAATTTATAATTTATTTATTTTTTTTTTTTAACGTGGAGATATCATCAAAAGACACCCCGACGCCTCCAGAAGGGAATTCCCCGCGGGCGCCAGGGTAGTGTGGAATTTTTACCCACTAAAACCCACGGCCGCTATGAAATTTTTAATAATTTACATGTAAATATCTCTACTATTAAAGCCTATTGGCAGAAACGCTCGGACACCTATTTACTTATTTTCGACATAGATCCATCGTGTCAAGGCTCAACAAAATCGATGTCTATCACATGGTGTCCTCCCCTTGTTAGCATTACTTTCTATGAATAAAACGAGGAACACCATAAATGAAGTGATACGAATTTCAGAAGCGAAGCAGCTTGCACTTTGAAAAGAAATTTGAACTACGATCACTCCAATAGAAGAATTAATATTGTAGGAATTGGTGTGGAAGGTGTTCCTAATAAATACCTATTTATCGTCATTGTACATCTCGTAATGATTTTAATTATTTGCTTATTGTGTCAGAAGAGAGTTTCAGCCTCGCATGTTTCACGTAGCCAGAATTTTACACAGTGGCAAACACAGCGGCTATATTTGTCAAACTTCTCCCTAATTATGCACGCACTGTCCCCTTCGCTCTCCTGTATCGGCAATTACAGTCAGCGTCCCTCTTTATCCGTTATCGTGTGCTCGGTTGAAGAACGCCAAGTACGACAACCGCTGGGCCCCCGTAACGAAAACTCCAAAACGTTTGCGCGCCCATGTAAATTTAGCAGTGGAGAGCGTCGCTTCGAAACGAATCGTTCGAACTCGAAAGAAGAGCGGGACGACAGTCGTGGAGGATGGGCAGAATTATGGGAACGATATCACGGTCGTTGCACGAAAACGGCCTGGAAACTTGCCAGTCGGCCCCATCTGCGTGTACGTTGCACTTGTTGCGGCGTAGACGTCGGCGTCGCGGAGCCACGCGATTCCGGGTACGAATCCACCCGATTCCCTCGACGCGCTCAACTTTTGACTCGTATAACGGGGACAGGTCGCTGGAATACCGTGTCACAGGACCACGGTGACGTGTTCAACGGCTTTGAACACTGGAACAACGAGCAACCGAACTGGCGATCGGTCCTTTCGATGCTTCCAACGAATCTGGAGTAACTTGTTCCTAAAACACTTTAGCCAAACGATGAGAATTTTCCTATTTCACAGGCTAAATAGGTTCGAGCCTAGGGCGGACAATTTTGGGGGCGCAAATGTTGGCGGAACGAAATTGAAAAAGACAGCAAAGTGTTTCTGCCCGCTACTTTTTATTTTTCATCGACAATAATAGCATAGATTTCTGATAATAAAATATCTGTCTATATCCCCTAACACTGAAAGTGAAGGGTGATCTTTAAACACAGAGACTCGACACAATTTCAAAATTAATTCACCCTCTTTTTCACGTAGCGAATTAGCAATAACTCCTGTGCGAGTTGTCTTATTGAATTAATTTGGAAATTGTCTCAACTGTTTTAAATTAAAATATTCGATGATATTTTGCGGAAAGGGTGTTAGACGTTTGCTGGCCTAGGGGCGCGAAATTTCCCAATCCGACCCTGTGCTATACAGTAAAGTACACTTGAAATGATCTATAACCTGTAATTTCAATCCTATCTTCGTAATTGTCTTAGAGGCAGCTTCTGAGCCTGTATCAATGATGGCTCCAAATTCGGTAACGACCTAACTTGCATTCTAACATCGTTTCGGTGTGTTCAATGGAAGTGAGTGTAGCTGCATCGTTCTATTGATGCGCCGAGGTCGTGACAAAGGATTTATCGTTACCTAAAGTTTCTTAACTGGCAATCGTCGTTAACGGAAACAGGAAGCCTCGGGATCGAAGCGAATCCCAAAATGGAAGGGCTTATCGTCATCGATATCTGGGTGGAACGGTATAATCGCGATCGCCTTATCGGTCGGACGATATTAACAAGCAACAGTCTGGCCAGCAGCTTTGGCAATGAAAGATGGGAACAGGGGTTTCTGGAGGCTGTAGAAGCAAGAAAGGAAGGGCGTAAGATGGAAAGAGGCGAGGAATGGATGGCTGAAAGCAACGAAGAGAGCTGGGATGAGCGGAGAGGCATGCCTGGCCCGCCTTGCGCTCGCTACTCTCCAGAGCCAGGTTCAACGACACGCCTCGCCTTCTTTGTAGTAAACAACCTGGCGTAGACTCGCTCGTTGCCTTCTAGCGCGAGTATAGTGGTTCTCAGTCGGTCCTCCCTCTGACCCGTTTAATTAGTAACAACGATATCCCGCTTGGACAGAAAGATGGCCTCGAGTTCCATCGAGTCGACGGTCCTTTTCAGGACCCAATAGTTTTGGGGTGAGAAAAACGCGAAACCAGGGAACCCGGGACATCCGATCGTGTTCTGTAATCCCATGGCAATGAAGTCGTTCAACCTTTCCAACAGAACCAAGAAGCTACCACGAATTCGTGAGCACGCTACACTTCAACAGCCTCGTTATTCATTATAATACGTTCCAAGTATCATGAAATTAATACCATTAGCACGTACGACCCCCGATATCAATGAAACATCGCACGGTACACCTCAGAATTCAATTTAGCCGCGGCACAAATGAGGATGATTAATTAAAAAATCCTCCGCATTTTTCAACCCCGGCCGGGGCACGAGTCGCGGGCGTTTTAATCAACAGAACGATACATAATCCCTCACGGTGCGGGGTGGTAATTAAAAATGGCGAGGGAGAAGCATCGCCGCGCCTATACACGCCATCGATCATTTCGCAGCCACCTAACAGGACAACTATTTTCTACGGCGTGTTTACTATAATGAGGCCAGGCGATCGTGCAACGACCCGCGGCACCGAGGGCAGCCATGCCTTCCTTTCTTATGGCCAAATTACAAGGGAGAAGGGATTAAGAAGGTCCATGGCCCGTGGGCTTCACCAGTTACATTCACGAGGCGTGTTGTTTAAATCGGCCCTCGCCCCGTGGGAATTGCGGTGTACGCGACACTTTTTCTCTTCCTCCTAACCTCTTCCACCTTCTCTCCTCCCTCTTCCCTTTTATTTTTCTCAGCATTGTGACTCGGTCGCCGACGCAATCGCAGCGATTCTCAAGTTCGTTCCGCAGGCTCTCCTCGATCTGATAATTGAAATCGACCCCGCTCGACGAGACACGCGGATCCATGACTGGGCAATCGATGGGGGCTATTCATTAATTAACGAAGTGCAACCGGTCACGCGTTATGAGTTAATGGAAACCCCGTGGAAGGGGTAATCGGTCAGGAGAATCTATGGTCATGCAAGGCCAGCGTTTCGTTCGTTATCGCGCCGGAAACCACCCCTTCAGCGTTCATAGATAATAATTCTCCACTCCTCTTGTATCGTGAACACTGTGCACAGCTCTCTGTGCAGTGTCATGCTGTCTTGCCGAATTGTATTACTTGCAATGACGACGTTTAATTTCATATTCCAGAGAATCTTCTTGTTTGACCATTTTTTTGCAAGTGACATCACTATTTTTCCAGGTTCGGACACTATTATGATTCTAGAGGGCGTAAGTGGGATGTGTTCTGTTTTTGGTCACACTTCATCTGGTGCTGATCCATTTCCAAAACATCCTGTAGTCTAGCATTGTGTTCATTATACTTAGTTTTTAGTGCACGAACTCAAATGACTTTTTCTAAAGCAATATTAGGCTCTATTAGTGGCGCACTAGGGATTTAATCTTGGGCGGAGCCGAGTTGAACGGAAAAAATATTTTTAATGCAAATTCAATGAAGTTCATTAGATGATTATAAAAATTTATTTAAAGAATGAAATCCAGTTTTCTTTTCTTTTTACAAAGCCTCTTCCTCGGAGGTGCCAGGTCCCCTTGGCCCCCCTCTGGGTGCACCATTGCACTAAACATCACAGCACTAGTGTCACGGTCCTCATTATACTCCCTGGTCTTTCTTTCCCATGACTCATTTTTCTATCCTTTAAGCACCTCTCCCTCTTCTAAAACCTGCAGACCGGGCGGAATGAAGTCCGACTATCCTCGACTTGTCTTTCGCGACCAAGGGAAACACACACTAAAGAACCATTGAGAAGAGCTTAATAATGGCCAAGACGTGTGCTGAAAGGTTTACGGATGGAATATGTCATTCAACGTATACACCACCAGTTGCAAATGTCACTCGTGCTATTCTGTAGCACGGCGAACAATGTCAGTAACATCTGTTACTCAAGTGTCGAGTTAATGCGGGCTTGTGTTGCAAGAATAAGGTACATTGTATTTAAGCAACACTGAAGACCGTGCTAGGCATAGTGGTAGGAACAACGAACTCCGAGAAACCACTGATGACACATACACACGTGGTATCTGATGGCCACAGTGAATGGCAAATAGTATCTTTGCTTTTCTGACGTGCAGAGTGCTGAAAAGCTGATTCAGGACTTGCATGATAGATCGTACCTACTCTTTGAACTGTATCAGCTAATTTTACTCTTTGCTCAAAGAAACAACGAATAAAATAGTCAAATCTATAGTATACGACAGTGTGTTCTACGTTCTGAAAAATATAAATCATCTGAGAATGACGAATCCCAAGTCTCGTTGCCAGCCACGTTGCCACAAGAGTCCTCTAATTCGTCAAAAGTATGGTTCCGACCAACTCACATATGCCGCATAAAACACAGCGCGGGTAATACAAATATTTACTACATGTCACGTCCAGAATCCCAGATATCATCCGCGTCCTCGAGACGCAGATCCTTATCAAACCTGATTTATTTATACCCGTTTACACTTAATTAACGTGCATCATCTGCGTGACCAGTTGACTCAGCTAACAAGTGTCGTCGCTTAATCATCCATCTTAGCGTTCGCTTCCGTTTCGTAACCGATAAATCAGCCACTATGGTAACATTAAATTCTTCCGGACGTGCACCGGTAGGGAGGCACACAAAGAGACCGTCATACACGATTCCTGATACAGCTCATACATCCCAACTGTCGTCTATGCCTCCTCGGGAACACGCATCTGTTGCATCTGTTGCCCGAGTGTCCAGCCGTGGTTACCCCGCGATGCAAAGGGTGAAGACAACGTATAATTACACAATACCGAATTGCTCGGCGGATCGCTCGTGGCGTACACCTCGAAGGCGGGCCGCGAGTCCCGGCAACATTGATATACAATCTGCAACAAACTTGCAAGTTCGTTCGTCGCATGCCCTTCCTCCTTTCATCTCTACCCATGGCTGTCTGTTAGTGGCCCGGTATGATTACACGCCGCTGCGCGTATTTTCAGCCTTCAGGTGTCACATTCGTGTTACGGCGAAGGGGTTGCTTTTCTTTTAGCAGGCGGCCAGCAAAATGCTGGCGAAGACAGGAATATCGAAACCGAACGGCAGGTCGATTTATCGTCGAAATTGAACGCCGCCCTCTTTATTAAACCGATATGGAGGCTGATAAGGCGATCACGGATAGGAGGGGCCCGGTTAGAACCTGCATAGGTGGAAGGGAAGCTATACATCACACTGAAGGCATCGGGAACCGTAATGACTAAATTGCGAACTTCCAGTGCGCCTGCACTTTCGTGCCCGTGCCTTGATTCGGGCTGACATTTTTGCGCGGAAGTGACGCGCTGTATCGGGCACAGCAATTTGCGGACGTGCTTCCCGAAAATGCCTCGTTGGGTGGTTGCAGTTGGGGTAATTGTGGACAGTATGGGAAGTTAGGGGAGGACGAGTTCGAGGAGGCGATAGCGTTGAGCTTGAATGTGTTCTAGCTTGCTTGGAGCTAGCGCGAAGCTTGGATCGCCAGCTTCTCCTTGAAGAGGGAAGCTAAATTTCAGATAGTATGGGATCAGTTTCCGAATGTTAAGTCGGCATGGATGTAATGTTGTAATAAAGGGTGTTAAGAGGAATGTAACAAGGGCTCAACGATATCTTCTAAGAGTTGAAGAGATTGCAACAAGTAGCCTTGACGGGTTGCTTCATTGCTGAAGTCAGGGAACACTTGCTGGAAGATGCACCGAAGATTCGCATAAATTATTCCCTCCGTGAAATTTCCCCACGAACAAGCATCAGGTGAAAGAGGGAAGCCAATTACACTGTTCCCCAAACGAAATTACCACCCAGAATTCTTAATCCTCTCGATGTATCTCAAACTGTTCTTCAAAGTTACTTTCTTCGCACGCAACATCTTTAAACGACGTCCAGCCCCGAAGATCGTTTCGAAGTTCCCTGCACGCGAACTGTCGAGACTTCGAAGGTGGTTGAATTTACGATACGTAACTTCTTTTTTATCTGGTGGGAACAAGGGTTTAAGTCGGTCCACTTTCTCTTCCGTCGTTGCCGAAAGCACGCTGAATCCTGAGTGAGACCTGGGAGAACTGAATAGGCTCGGTTTCTGAACGTAGCAGGTACAATTTCTTTGGATTTTCACGATTCCTATAATTAATATCCGTCGAGCTCTTCAAGCATAACGTGTGTGCTTTTGAAGAAGTATTTTATTTTATCAGAGACGATACTTTATACTGCAGTATTCATGGAAACTATCCGTTTCATAGAATTACATACGCTTCTTTATCCAAATAACACACAGTTACCTACTACATAATATTTAACCCGAGAGTAGGCGCGCCAAATAACTTGCGTTAGTAGGCGCACATCGGTCATTTCGACCGATGGTAATGTAATCAGGAATAACTGAATAAAATGACTAAAATAATATAAATAATGCATAACATTGTATTTTACTTACTTCAGAATCGTTATACGTAAATAATTTTAATTTTTTATGATAAAATGATTAATCGTATTATAATATTATGAGTTCTGGAAAATTTATTTTTATAAAAATTGTAATTGATTTTAAAAATAAAATGTTATATAAAAATTTATGCGAATGCAAAGTATAAAATTATATTCTCTATTTATCAATTTGAATGTATCACTTGATTTTTAATTTTCAATAATAGTAATTATGTAATATATTTTATATTTATATTTGTTTTCAAAAAATATACTTATAAATTTATGGTTTCATAAACGTATTAAATATTTATATTTTCCTGAGATTAGGCACTGCATCTTGAGAATAAAGAATAAATACTTACGTTTCCTTCGCTCAAAGTACACGCCTCCTCTACATCTGATATCTCTATATCCGCAGAATCAATTTCCGAATCTGTATCGTGATCGGATTGCAAAACATAATCGGAATCTCCTGCGGAATCACTGATCTCGTCTTCAATGTTTTCATTCAATAAGAAATCTCGGAAATTATTATCAGCCATGATTGCCACACAGTACGCGTCGTATGCGAAAAGCCAACGCGTAAAATGTATGATTTAAAACCTACGCGAGTGCACTAAGTGTCGCTCCGTAACATAAATAAGTCAAGAACTCCTTCAAAGGGGAATAGCTCCACTGAAAAAGTAAACGATCGAACGCTATGGATCATGTTTCAGGACATATGAAATCGTCGGTTGAAAAGACCAACACGCGCCTACTCCCGGGTTAATAACCCAGCTACAAACTCCTAGAATTTCCAACAATCCTTCGCAAATATTAACTACCCCCCTGCAGATTTACTTGGACTTAAATCAAATTTCAATCTCCCCTATTAACCATCAGTCACATCTTACAAAACCGGAAGGGAAAGGAAGAACGAAGGCGTGCGAAGGTTCGAAAACTGTGCGCCACGCAATTTCGCTGGCCGATCGCGCGGGCTTAATTAGAATTTATGAAGAGAATGCTAGCCGGCTAGAGCGGCGCGCCTGTATAAACACAACGATATCATTTATGCAGAGACTCGACGGACCGCGGGGCGCAATTAATATAAATGATGGATTATTGCCCTGGCTCTCTCGACAATGCCGGATGCGTACACGCATGTCGCCGGGGAGACAATGCGCGTGTGTGCCCGCCTCTGTCGAATACGCCTATTTAGCCCCGGTACAATCTGCCTAAAAATTGCAAACGCCGAGATCGTGGACGCCAACGCGTTAAATATGCACGGGCCCCGGGGTTCGGCTAATTTTTGAAAGAGACACAACCCCGCCGGGAACGTTCGTCCACAGTTTTCCCCGATATTGATTGGACCCCGCTTTTGCCGTTTTCGCGTTCGGCTAGCGTTAATTACTCCGTCGCGATTGAACAGCTCTGTCTGGGCGCTACACGCTCTTCATTTTCATTAATTTCATGAATAAAACAGCAAAAACACCATTACACCCGACGGCGATTCTTGAGCTTCTGGCGTGAATTAAAGTGCAGGCACTGTGTGTGAGATTTATCATTTTTGTCGACTGCAGCTCCTTCAAGCTTAGCGCCCCCGTCTAAATACGTACGAAGCAGAAAAGAGATGCACCTGGTTCTTCGGAAATGCGCAGTGTATTTTTATTCCGGTGAAAAGGTGCGCGGGTTTCACACGTTTCAGTTGGATACTTGCAGTCCGACCAGACCGCGGAGGATCCTTAGCATTAATGAACCACGGTGTACGGTCATAAACCACGGGATGCAGAAGGTATCTTCGCGTGACGCGGCTACCGCCTCCGTTCGTATCGCGCGGGCAGAGCAAACGAGTAAACGGCCGTGCAATCGACGCGGGATCGCCGCCCCGCGAAAAGAGAATCGCGTATTCGCGGTAATCTGCACTTTGCTTTCATGCCGGCTTCAGGAGAAAGTTCGGATCTTCGGGCAGCAGCAAAAGCGTGAAAAAAAGGCCACGTCCGAGGCGTGAGAGGCCCCAGCACGACCACCTTCGCTTATTATCCCTTTCCCTCCCTCACTCTCTCTCTCCTTCTCTCTGCACCTGCAGCCAGCTACGAGACCTTTTATCGGTGATTATCCTTAATCGGAATAAAACCGCCTATGCTTTTATCTTAATGCAGCGGCAAGTGCCCGCGAAGAGGCTACCAACGCGCACGATAGTGCCCCGAGCCCCTCGCTTGGGGCCCCTTGGTCATTTTCCCGTTACTCTTTGTGAGAAACACTTGGAACGCAAGAATTACGCGAGTAGTACAGGTGCATTTATTGCGAATATTCTTTGAATCTCTGCTTAAAGGAAGGGGAGCCTCGTGATTCCTAGGACGGAGTTAGTTTCGTCAACCTCCGAACTTTGGTACGGTTCTTTGCTTACCATGCAACGCTTACTGGCGGGTACTTCCACGCGAAGGCGGACACTTTTCGGAGTAACATTTCGGATTCTGGTGCAACTTGGATATGTTGTAGTCTTTAGGGGTATGTAAACATATCTCGAAGGATTTTTCGAAATGTCAAAAATTGTGGATGTTACAGCTCTTTGAAATATAGTGTTTACTATTTTTCCAAAAATTATAACTGTTGAACTAATAAACTGATGAAAATGAGCTTTTGGGTGCTTACAGTGCACATATAAGAGTACCTAATAAAAATTATTTCACTTAACAAAAACGAATATTTGATTATTTATTTAGTAATTGTTCTAAACAAATGCAATTTTATAGTTGAAGGCACCTTTTTAAAAATTTGGAAAAAATAGGAGGATAAAGCCCTGTTTTTCCTCTTTATGGCCTTTATCAGGTATAGCGGCTTGGCCGCTGCGAGTACCGCACGGCCCGAGCGACCAGTCGAGCCGGTGTGATTTCACGCAGCGTTACATTCAATTAATTTTCATTTGGCCAATTTTAAAACGTCCACGTTTCTCAAAACATGTCCATAAAGAGGAAAAACAGGGCTTTATCCTCCTATTTTTTCCAAATTTTTAAAAAGGCGCCTTCAACTATAAAATGCATTTGTTTAGAACAATTACTAAATAAATGGTCAAATATTCGTTTTTGTTAAGTGAAATAATTTTTATTAGCTACTCTTATCTCTGCACTGTAAGCACCCAAAAGGTGATTTTTATCAGTTGATTAGTTCAACAGTTATAATTTTTGGAAAAATAGTAAACACTATATTTCAAAGAGCTGTAACATCCACAATTTTTGACATTTCGAAAAATCCTTCGAGATATGTTTACATACCCCTAAAGACTACAACATATCCAAGTTGCACCAAAATCCGATATGTTACTCCGAAATTTTTCCGACTTCGCGTGGAATGACCCTGGCAGCTGATCCTCGCCGAACTTCACATCTCCAGTTTACTTTCCCCCAAAAACGTCCTCTCTTCTTTTCAAGTACATATTTCTCGCGCAACAGAGTAACGCAAGCCACGAACACCATACAAGGGAATTATTCCTCCAAGTCTTCGTTACCTCATCCCATGATCACGACCCCATTCGAATTCGTGTAAACCATTTCACGCGAAAGGTCCAGCGCGCAGCTTCCAATTAAACGTGCCAATCCTCGCCACACCCTGGCCTAGCTCGCATAAAACCCTCATCGGTGGCCCCCGGATGGTCCCACGGCTGCCCACGTCACGCTGTAATTTCCAGGGCACACTTTTAACGGCTACAATGCGATATTGGGAGGTCGCGCGAGCGCGAAAACAAAGGCGGCCCGCTTTAAAAATCGTCTCCGGTGCGCGTGGTTGGCCAGCTCCTTTCATCCGCCACATGTCGGGGCAGGACAGCGGCGCTCCGCAGCCCTCGTGCGTCCCGTTTCACGAGATACAGAACAATGCCGGGGCCATTTCGACAATCCCGTCACGCGGTCGTCGCGAGATAGAATCGGGGAAAATTTTCTGCCGGGGGAGTGGTGTCGCGGGGCGTAGGGCAGGAGAGAAAAAAAAGTCTACCCCGCGTTGCTCGTGACGCGCGGCGAGCGGACCTCCGCGCTGTCCCTTTCTTTCTTCGTCTCTCGGCTGGTCGCGAACGGAGGAGGAGGAGGAGGCAACCCCTTTTGTACGGCGAGAAGGAGGGTGTGCGCCCCGTATACATACGCGCCCTTGATAGCCGGAGAGATTGAAAATAATAACGGTCGTAAAAAGCATACCGCTGGAGGAGAGGGGAAAAAAAAACGCGCGCCAGCCCGCCGTACTTTTTAATCCACGGAACACTCGCGGCCGTGATATGCAGATTTCACGAGCTACCTTTTCCCCGTCTCATCCGTGGCCCCTCTAACCCCCATTTTTTTGTCCTTTTTTTTATTTCGAAGGGCTATAGGGGGCTCTTTCTCTTGCCCCCCCCGTTCGTTGTTTTTTTCGTACGTCCCTGCCGCAGCGATCGCTTTAGTCCCGCCACTAAATCAATCGAGCGTTATCCGGGATCCCGACAGTCAAATGGTAATATCGTTGAATAATCTTGGCTGGCGTGTGTTGACCTCACGGATGCCGCTCGGCGGTAATTTGTACGCGAGCGTGCTTGCAAATGCCTCCGAACGACATCGACTTTCTGGCGATAATGTTGCCCGGTGATTAATGTTTGTTCGTCCGTTTTGTCGGGGCACTATAATAAGTCAGTATCTTCGTACAGTAAAATCTCTTTTATAGAAACTGTGTCACGTGGATATGCATACGTACCTACAGTGGGTTGTCTTTCGATTGAACGATAGAATATCGATTTAACAGACTATTTATTATATAAATTATAACAGATATGGAATAAGGCCCCGATGGACTTTCGGCATTACTTATAATTGAAGAATCCTTTTAGAAAACACTGTAAGTGCCAAAATTAAAAAAAAAATGTATCGGAAAATGTTCTACGGTGTTATTGGTAATACTATAGTATAGAATTTTATTTTCGGCACTTACAGTGCTTTCTACAAGGACTCTTCGATTCTGATAACTCGCGTCTTCTCCCCCCAAGTTTAAAAGCGTGTCTCATATTTGAAGTAAAGTTCGTTAGTTAATTAAAACACCAGTGTTTTCCTACATCGTAACACTGTTCGCGAGACGATAAACTCTGCGGGCCCGTGACGTGTATCGCGGTTTCATTCGTCCCAGAGGACCGTAGCCGCTGTTACCGTTAAAAATTTCGACTGTCCAGAAACGACGAAAATATCGGGGAACATTTTTCGCCCGAGGTAATCTCGGGAACCGGTATTTCGTGCAAGCAATGAGAGGAGTGTCCTGCTTGGATTTAATAACGAGCCGGAGATCGTCGGTGTTAAAATATCATTTGCGTTTCGGCCACTCTTCTCGTTTCTTTTTGTAATCATTGGTCCCTTCGATTACAGGCTGTATCGGTAAATTTGGCCAAGCAATATACAGGTTGTCTCGTAATATTCGGGGCACAGTCCCGAGGTGGATTCGAGAGCAGAGGAATGTTCATCTTAATGCGTGCCCACTGTAATCTCCTTATTGGGCCTCAATCTCTCCTTACAGAATTCCAAAGAGAATTCTCCATTCGACCTTGATGGATCTTGAAATATCATCCCTCTGATGTACCCTCGCAGATCCTGATCCGAGGGAAATCAGTGGCACAAATGATGGCTGAGCATCGTTGTGCCTAGCTTCTCGACGAGAGCGGGGAAATCGATAACGAAAGACAGTACCGTGTTATATTGTTTCTACGGGGGTATGGAGCCTTATTGGAATTCAAGGCGTCACGCGTCTTCGCGATAAATACGCACGGAGCGATTCATCGCTAATGCCTGAAGGCCCGCCGACGATATATCATATTTATTAATGGATCGCAGCGTAATACGCTTTTCCGAAACACTTTACGCGCTGGTGCGCTCGGCTGAATTTTAAAACACACAGGAAGACCTACTCTCGATTGTTTTGCTCAGGTTGCATCAGTTTCTTCTAATTGGCCGGTGCAAAAGTTGGTTCGCCTTTTTGCACCAAAGTCTTTACCCAGAGAAAAAATGTATTGTAAGTTTTTTTTATTGACAGTATTTTCCTTGTTTACCTATGAACTTTTGCCACTTTTTCTGGTAAAAGTAGGTAAACATTTTACATTAGTACATATAAATCTGAATCTGGATTAAATCTCTCACACGCCTCCCAGATGTAAATCATCAAACTGAATGATGAGGAATGTGTTAAAAGTACTTATTGGACGGCACCTGTCAATTGTAATGTACTAACCCTTATCCATGACTCGCGCTTAACCCAATCTTGCTCAGCCACGACTTTCCACGTAAACATGCGGCATACCCTCAAACGCTGCGCAATTGTAAACCGTGTGTCATCCCTGCTATCCATCGTCATCCTAGCTACTGCGTCATCCTATCAAAGTTCTGCACTTCTGCCGCATCCCGTCATCCCTTCTCCTACTCTCCGAAACCCTTAATCCCTCAACGACCGACCCCTGAAACGAAAAACTGACCGTGAGGCGCGGGTCCTCGGAACGAAAACCACCACTGTTTTTCCGGGTGGTAGGTATAGAAAATACGGCTTTAAGGTCTGGGTTAGGAACTGAGGAAGCCCAGAACGCCCGAAATAATGATTTTAAAAACTACTGCGAATTATACGCAAAAAGAGCAGCCGAAAAATGACAAATCAAGATGTTCTAAATAATTTACTAATAAGCCCCGATCCATATATATGGATATATATATATATGGAAATCAACATGAAGGAACTCTTGAAGTCGCATTATTAAAAAGAGCGACGAGAAAAAAATGATTATTGTATTTATTATACAATATATTACCTGTAATCTTAGATTATAATCATTAAATGATGAAATACGTAAGAAATGAACTGAATTCCTACCTAAACGTCGATCCACCCACTGTGGGGCGTAGAGGGTCTCTTCTTCTTACCACTGGCACGACGGAACAGTACTGACACGAAACTGATATGTGTGCGCAGACCTTTACCATTCCAAAAGCCACCAGCCTCAGACACAGAGTCCAGTTGAAATCAGTCAAGCGTTAAATATTCTTAATTTACTGTAATAAACTTACGTTTCTGCTTCTCAACGAATGTGCCTCAATGCCCAGCGAGAGAACTCCTCGTTGCAACAATATATTATTGATAAACGGAAGTTCAGAATATTCTTTGTGTCCGTTACTCAATCAACCCCATTACTGACTCCGACTTAACAAAAATCTAGATTCACCCACAACGAGGTATCCATCTATGACAATTGTATCCACCAATCTCGTCTAAGCCATCAGACAAACACAATCGAACACAGAGAACTATGTTACAATTAATCCGAACCATGTCCGTCAGGTCCAGCGAGAAAATTCTTTACCTCCTTCATCGTTCGCGCGGTGCGTTCGTAAACGAAGCTCGGACGGGCGACAGCGCGTGGAAGTACGAGAGCCTGCTGCAAGCGTACGCGCGGCCTAAGTAAAACATCAGTTGTAACGAGCGAGCCGAGATGCCGCGGAAGGCAGGCCCTCGGTGCTGTCGCTTTCATCGCATCAGCAGACGTCGGTCCTCGTGAAAGCTGTCATTGTGCTGGCTCATCTCCGACGATGCGGGCCCTACGCGGCATCCGCGCGTTACCAGCCCGCGTGTGCATGCGAGAATGCACATGCAGCCAGCAGCTCCTTCGGGCAGCGCGTTTTTTGCTCCAGAAATACGGTCCCTGCAGTCAGTCACGGGCACGCCATGTATATCCACGTTCACAGCTGTCCCGGCCCGTCCTTTTCATCCCGCTCAAACAATAACAACCATTGTCTGTTTGCTTATATAAACCCCCCCTCCCCCCCGAACCACGGCTCGAATTAAATTCTCCTCGTGCGCCTGGCAGCCGTGAATACCATGGGCCTAGGATCGACGAAACTTAGGAAGGTGAACCTGTCTTGCTGCTCGACACCGAGGATCGCTTTAGGGGCTGTTTTCACCCCCACAACGTGGACTATTACTGATAATAAAAAATACAAATGTCAAATATTTTTCACTATTCTGCAAATCCGCAGAGTCCCATCAAAATTGGCGTGTCCAGGTTGGATGTGTTCCTTAGTGAATTACTTTCTATTTTAGATTTTGTGTCGCGAGTAGTTGGTCAGGGCCGGAACTGGCGGGGGCGCAGAAGGTGCCTCCGCACCTGGGCGGCTAAACATAGGGGCGGCCGCAAGCCGTTTATTATATGTATAATTTTGACTAATAATAATAATCGAAACACTTACATGATAACTGTTTAAAATTATGTATATATATATATATATATATATATATATATATATATATATATCATGCAAGTGTTTCGATTATTATTATTAGTCAAAATTTTACATATACTGCAGCCATTTAAATAATTCATTGAGCAGAGCAGACTTTAAATCATTAAAACCAAAAGACATGTTTTTGATAAACGCGGTGAATATTTTTAAATTGCCGAGTTCCTTTAATTTATTATTCAACTTAAAATAAATTTACTAAAATTACTACTAATTACATCATTATATATATAAGTAAATACTGCATATCAAATTCTTAATTAATAAATATTAAATTAGTAAGGGCGGCAACATTGTTTTTGCACCTGGGCGGCCAAATTTCAGGAACGACCTTATAGATGGTGATACAGGAGGGATTAATTCTACTACAATCCATGGATCCTTTTCGACCCACTCGCGTTTTCATTTCTTTGGCGTTCCTCTAACTTTGTGAAAAATATAAGAAAGTTCTTTCTAGCAGGTGTATTCCTTGTTCTTTGGCATTAGATGCATCTATAGCTGATGCCATAGCAGGATTAACGAGATGCTCCTGACGAAGAGTAACAAATTTATTTTTACTTTATATTGAAACGAAACATAAAACAGCGTACTGTCTGTTTCACAAATGCCGTCGAATCTCCTTGAGAAATGGCCGAGGATGGGGGGCCGGCAATTTTTGAAACGCTTTGTATGTAGATCATCAATAACGTTCCATCGTGGCTTCATAAGACAAGCAAACTTCGGAAAGAGACGAAACGAATTCGGTGAAAGACAGCAGGCTCTGTTTCGCCAGTGATACGTGCACCGAGACGCTGCTTATTAAGACAAACGATTCTGGGCGTGATAAAAAAAATGAGTCGCAGGGGGTCGAAGGGCAGAGGAAGGGTGCCCTGGCAATATTTCGAACGAGCCAGCGCCATCCGGTTATTAATCCACTCGCTGGAAACCCGATGTTTTCGTCGCGTTCACCAATGGGTCGTTGCTCGTTGCTTCAGTGGCTCTCATTCCACAAATTTCAACGAGTAATCTCACTGGTTTAATACACAAATAATAGACTCAGTGCCACTGCTATTCACATCTCTATTCGTTCAGTCCAATGCCATATTTATCTTCCAATCCTACCTCAATTTTCCTAATCAAATATTCAAACTCTTCTCTTAACATCATCCCAGGAGCTCAAAATTTTATCTCACGCCAAAATCGACGCACACACGTTCCTTTAATACTCAGCTTAAAGTCGCTAACTCCAATACAAAGTTTAGGTACTCAATTGTTTTAAATATTCGTCTATTATTTAAAGTGCTCAACATCATCGACGGATTTACACCAGTAGACAATCCTCCAATTACTCTGTGCATGGCACAAGCTGGATGTCGAGCTTCGTAACTCATCGATACCCCCCAGACCAAGCCACAGTCCACTCGCCACTTACCTCCCGTTGATGACTAATTTTTCCAAGATTCATTTCCGCGTCGGTCGCCTTCTGATTGCGACCGCCAACGGTTCCTCGCGGTACGCATTTGTAGGCCCCGTTCAGATCGCGATCGCTTAATGGCAGTTTACGAGCGTAATGTTGCATACGCGAGAATTCATGGGCGGTCGGTTTCGGAGCGAATTCGAGCACCGCGATGCACGTGGCCCGAACGGGGCCTGACGTAATTTGTCCCGAGCGCAAAAATCCGAGTTACGAGCGCGCGAGGCGAAGGAAGAGGGCCCCTATAACGAGTGCCCTCTAATGAATGCTGCCCCGTTTTTGTCCCGAGAAAGGTCTTGGCATGCTCGTATTCTTACGGGTCCCCCAGGCACACGCGATTTCTTGAGAAATTATTTCACAGAGTCCCCTTCGCGCTGTAATTGGCGGAAGGGATAATATTCCTACGATCAAGGAAGAAGTATTTCACGTAGGGTTGTTAGCAAGTAGACTAGCTTCGACATAATTCGACCCTCTGCTTTTCGAAACGGAATGGGATTCCTGAAACTGCTATAGGTATAGGTACAGTGACTCGCATTAATATTCGGACACTTTTTAAAATCGCATAACTTTTTTAGAATTGGTCCAAACGACTTGAGTTTTTTTTAGAAGCTAGAAGGATTAGTTTGCTAAATGACGTATTTGGTCGTTTTGAAAAAAAATGTTCGGAATAGCGAAAAGAATAGTAAAGGTCGATTTTAAAGAATCGCTGATTTCGGGAATTTTCGCGATTCTCGACCTTATTCTGCGATCTTTAAACGTTTGTAGCTCGGAGCAACGTTAAACAATTTTGATGAAATTTTAAGCACGCATACAACTTACTGCAATCTACAAACGGTTTTTTTTTTTAATTTTCATTACAAGCTCACAAAAAAAAGTTTAAAAAACGACCTTTACTATTCTTTTCGCTATTCCAACCAAATACATTTTTTTTCAAAACGACCACATACGTCATTTAGAAAACTAATCCTTCTAGCTTCTCAAAAAAACTCAAGTTGTTTGGACCAATTCTAAAAAAGTTATGCGATTTTAAAAAGTGTCCGAATATTAACGCGAGTCACTGTACCTACCGTACTAATATCCAAGTAAAGATTACTCCTCATTATCTCAAATACACCAAGCAGAGGTAACGAACAAAAGTATTGACACTTTTCGCGTTGAAATAAATTCTGTAAACAGTAACGCTTACCGATCCTTCGTGCAATCCCTAACACGCGCGCCCTATTCAAAATATTCCTACGCCACTTTGCCGCGCAGTAGTTTCCACAGCTGCCCTTATCGGTCCATTTAAAATCTGAAAAGGAGCTCCTTATCGCCCGCTGTAACTGCTCTCCAGTTATTTACCGCCCGCCTGATAAATAGCGCGGCCGGGCAATATTAATTAATTAACAAGTGTAATGATCGCGGCAGAGGTCGATAAAAATATCTCCAGCGCGCGTGTGCCGGCGTGTCCGGGCTGTTGTCGCGAGGCTGTGCGCGCGGAAGATTGGATCGACGTTTTAATGACTGGAATACGCGGAGGGGCGAGGAGCGCTAGCGCGCCCCGACTCGCCAAACAATTTGATTTGCATAAAACATTCCTATCGACCCTACGCCCTGGCCCCGCGCTGCCCTCCACTCTTTCCCGGGCCGTGACAATCGTAAAAATGCCGGAAATTCACTTGAACAACACGGCCGCCCGTGTAATTCGGAATCCGTGCAGCGCCGAGCCCTCGAGCGGGAGATGAGGCCCGGGCACACGGGACGGTTGAATCTTTGATGTTCCCCGGAATCGATTCGCCGTATCGCCGAGTAAATTCAAAGGTCCAGGTAGATCGGCTTACCGTAATCGATCCGACTCCCTGGAATTCGATTGCGTCCGATCCACCGGTGGCGTGGCTCAAGGTGCTTCAGTCCGCTGCAACGCTGTGGTATCAAAAAGGGAAGTGTAAATGAACATTTCACAATTTGTTGAGCAGACGTTGATGTTCAGGGTGGTAACATACTCTGATACGCGAAAAGAGACTAATATCCACCTAGCTTTGCTATATGTCTGCCTTGGCACATGAGGTTGACACTGATAGCAGACTTTGAAGCTGAAGCTTGAACTCTTTGGAACGTGGTGTCGTGTTTCACAATCACAGCAATTCAGCCCCATTGTCATTGGATATAAATTAACCCTTTGCGGTCGTATTTAGTTTATACTTAGGTGTCGTGCTGGTCGGAGTTAAAAAAGGATTAATAAATTTTGTTTTTCCTTCATAATCTTGCATTTTATGTATTACTGTTCGTTCAACGAATGTTGAATGTGTAATGAGTCGCAATAAAATCCGTCATCGCTACTTACAGTTTCACGGTACACTGTTTTCGGTAACTTTCTTGTTGCCATTTTAGGGTATTATTTTTATAATATTTTAAGAAGCGAAAATGCCTAATTACACTTAAACACAATTTGTGAAATATTATTTCGAATTTTCTGTGTACCGTAAACTTGCGATATTTTCGATTCGCGGTTTTCTTTAGAAGTTCGAGACATTAGCGGTACGGCTATTGTAACCGCGTGACCGACCGGCTATGCGTCGGTTTCATCAAACTTTTTCCTTCGGCACAACGACAAAGTCAGCCACCGTGTTCATCAGAGCACCGTTAATCACCGATAGTTAAAACTGTGTATCTTCGAAATTTGTCAACTTAGTATAATGTAAGATCAGTATGGTTCTTTGGAGTGGTGGCTGACAAGGGAACATCCCGCACCCGGAAATTCAAAAAATTCTGAAGCTTTGTGAATATGTAGGGAATTTCCTCCTGATTACAACGGAATTTTTGTTTGCTGCCCAAATTCACCCTCAGGGGGTATAATTAACCCCTGAAAATCTGATTAGTTTCGGATTTTCTGATATAACTCGTGAACTGTAAAATATTTTTGTTACCAAACGCTAGATCTAATTAAAAGAAGTAACTTTTGCCTTGAAACTTTTTCTTTATCTCTTACAGTTCGCGAGTTATACCACAAAATCGAAAAATAGCCGAATTTTCAGGGGCTAATTGCACCCCCTTCGAGTGAATTTGGGCAGCGAACAAAAATTGCGTTGTAACCAGGAGGAAATTTCCCACATATTCACAAAGTTTCAGAATTATTTGAATTTTTGGGTTCGGGATCTTCCCTTGTGAGAGCAGACATACGACTAGAACGGCAAAAAAGCTTTGGTGGCTGAGAGTAGACATACGATCGCAAAGGGTTAATATATCTGACGAAGGGTTTTTTTTTATACAAATCTTGAACACCAAAATAACTCAATAATACTGCAATACCTACATTCTTTCTTCCACTTGTGACTTCACACGTATAATGTAGTTACACCTGGCTACAGTCCTCCGTTCTCGCCGAAATGGGAATGAAAGAGAACCGCGCGACGAAGGCTTCATAAACGGGTTACCGTTCGGTCGGTTCGGTCGATGTCGGATGACAGACGACAGGACCCCAGGCGGCAGCGGCACAGCAGCAATTCTCCTTGCTGAAGGGTTCTCGTCCACGGATCTCAGAGCCGAGCCACCCTTGAGCACGACTCGCTCCTCTCCTCGTGTAGACCCCTTGTCTCATGGCGTCTACGTTTCACGTAGGCAGCCAGGCCCCTTTAAGCATATAAATTATTAGAGCCGTTTCAAGGGCCACTTGGAATCCGCCATTGTTGCCAGTCGTATATACTTATATGCCCGTAGGAGAAACGTCCCGTGCCCCACACCTAAGACGGAGAGGACTAATTCCAGGAACCCACTCGAAAGCGCACTCGACTGGCCCTGTACCCTCGGCAAGGGCTGCATTTCGACATCTTGAGGACACGGGACCGCGACATCAGTCTCGCTGCGAATTACAGAGCGTTCCAGGCGATGTTAGATACGTCGCTGTAATTGCTGAACTTCGGATGGTTCTGATGTTAGGATGTAGAATTAAAGTTCTGGATATAATTTATGTCCGGGCACTTTGACAGTGATCAGTATGATTGAACAACACTGCCCCGCGCATGCAAATTTCCTCCTGCAACCTCAGTACCCTCTACATAGTACCTACATACGTAGCTCTGAAGTAGCTGCAGGCTAAAGTAAGCAGGTTATAATTACTGTCCTACCTTCAATTAAAGGGCAGACTATTTCGCAGACATTAGAGATTTATACTGCGATCATTAAGCGCAAAATGCTTGTTCGTAATTTCCTCCCTTACGAGGGTAGACATTTTTACTGGAGGTACTTTTATCGTGTCTGTTACGTCATGTCTGTTATAATCACTTTGTTACTACAGACGTGTTCTCTCATACCTGCAGTGGTCTTTTTACTTCTCACGTACTGCTCTTCTACCTAACCCAGACTTCTTATTTTTACTGACACATCCAATCAACGCGTTCATGATACAAACTAAATAATCCTCGCTTCAACCTGCTTCATTAAATTGCAAGAAGAATAATTACATTCTTCTGTAATTAAAATAAATAACTCTCCTACTTACGTGAAAGGGTACAGACGTGGAAAAGGTATTGGTGGCAGTGCACACCTAAAGAAAATTGAACTTACGAGAGATCCTACAGAACCGACAGCTCGGATCTAAGGTAAACACTTACCAACCGGATGAGAACAATATCCTTGGGTTTCATGGTGAAATGGTAATGAGAAATCGCTGTTGGCGACGAGTCGGTACGTTCGCCGGCCACGAGGAGAGGAGCACCGATGCGTAGGAGCCACAACGTCGACGGGATACCTCGGGGATGACCTGGCACTCGAAGCCACACGCCGCAATCATAATTAATTACAACGAAGACAGGCGTAATAATAGATTCGGTCCGCTGACAGACTCTTGACGCAGAAAATCTCCACGGAAGGAAAGCTCGCTGTTGGTGGTATCCCTCGACAGGAGGATCAGGAATTACCTGGGGATCGAAGGCAGCGAGACAGAAACACACCTGATCCTAGCTTTAGAATACCATCAGAATATCTCTGCCGGCGTACGCTCCACTGTGGAACGAATGGGTATTACACAAAATGGTACCAGCGGAGAAAATTTATTAAGACTTCATCGTGGGTGGATCTTACGTAGGATCGGCCAACAAACAGCCGGTGCTGTTTGTGTTTTTCATTTGGCACTAACAAGGGGACCTTCAGGTTTGGCAATTCCAGAAAAATTTGATACTTAGTGTACGCGAAGATCTTCACTCTGACATTAATTTCCCAAAGCTGTAAGACGCGCTTTTAAGCCAAATTCGAGAAAATTCACTTCGAATTTTACCTGGATACGCGTGCATCGTAAGCGCGTGCTCCTCAAGCGCCTACGATGCACGCCTGTTTAGATGAAATTCAAAGACAATTTTTTCGAAAACGAGGCCTTTACCGAAATTTCGTCACTCTTGATTTTCGTCTTATTTATGCCTGTTAAATCACCCTCTAGAGTATTGGCCATAGGTAGAGGAACACGCTGTATAAAGGGAACTCAGAATTTTTCAAAATCGATTTTCTCGAATTTGGCTGAAGAGCGCGTCTTACTGCTTTGAGAAATTAATGTCAGAGCGAAGACCTTCGTGTGCACTAAGTATCAAATTTTTCTGAAATTGCCAAACCTGAAGGTCCCCTTGGAAGCTGGAAACTGAGATGTGAGCGTCTGCGGGATTTTGGAGTAGGACTGGAATGGTGAAAATACTGACATAGATTGCAATCACATGATTTCACCAGCAATTTACAGCAATCAACTTCGATCAACAGCACTGATCGATACCAACTTTAATTATACGCTGACTTTTCTGCATTATCAAAATTGTGTAGCTTGTTTATACATTTGAATTTGAAAAGAAGACTTCTGCAACACTAAGAAACGAACCATTTTTCACAGAAGCAAACACCGAAGCACAGGTATCGCGTACCAAAGCAACGCACAGACTGATTCAACGTCGGTCAAAGTAGGTGTGGCTCAATATTATGGGTGAAACTTAGTTTTGGCGAAAATAGTGTGCGATTTAAATGCAACCCGTAAAAGATCTAGGGACATCTGCTTAATAAGAATATTTTACTCTAACGGGGATGCATAGTGCACTACAAATATTATCTCGTGCAACATTTATAGGCAAAAATACAGGGTTACTGCTCAACACTCCCAACAGACGTTGTTAAAATCGCATTAAAAGCGGCGGTGACTGTACTCATCGAGCTTCGTAATTTACAACGCAATGTCGAAAAGCAGTTCCATATATCCTCAAGCTCAGCGCGCCGCTACGGGTATCCACGGCCGCCGTTGCACCCCCGACACTTCCGCGAATGTTAAAAATATATTTTACGACGCATAAAGTTCGAAGCCTTAAGGCTCGTCGCCGTATCGGTTAATTTCTGGCCAAGACCGCGAATTAATTTATGAATGTCGACGCGGCTTTCTTCTCGACTTTATGGCAAGCCGCTAAGTGGTTTAATTAGCTCGGGACGAGGTGAAGGCGCCGCGGTTCATCGTGATTACGTCGATGATCTACGTGCGACGTGAAAAAAACGCGGCGCAGCCACCAGGAACCTGGAATCTTCGGGATTTGGAAATTATGAGTTGAACGAGGCCTGGACCAATCACTTTCTTGGGGATATATTTGTGAGTGATACTTACCGAATACTGGGATATCGGATCTAATTGTATTGTTTATTTATAATTTTGCTAAAAACCGTAAGATCTTGTTTTCACTGGGAAAGGAAGATTGAGCTTTGTACTTGTACTTTTTTCGTGCAAGGTAGGGGAATTTTGCAGGTAGGGAAAAGTGGGGCATAACCGGGTGCTTAATGTATTTTCCTGCTAGCATAAAGTCAGGCGGCAAAATAAACTTTGGACACCGCTAGAAATCTTAATTGGACCTTACAGAATCAGAAAATGAGAGTTCCTATTTTGAATAAACTACTTGGCTCACAGGAAAACAAGTTGTCTCGGAAGTATGCAAGTACCTGGTTTTACCCTATAGGTGTGGGTAATATCGGGTACCTATTAAAAAACGCATAAAATATGATATAATTGTAAAACCAGTATTACTATTCTTTTAGAAACCATGAAGAAAGATATTTTAACAAATATTAATTTGTACATAAATTTATTTTAATTTATCTAGTGCACAAAAATCACAAATAAAGGTCTCGTCGCCCTCCTCAATATTTGTGCAAATCTCATGAGCCCATCCGCGATCTATACATATAATCAAGATTATTATTGGATTTTTTAAAGATTAGAAATCAGCTTCTATATGACATTTACGCCATAAATAGAAAGTATGTACCCGATTTTGCTCCATACTCAAATACCCAGTTTTACCCCAAATGAGGTGATTTACTAAACATTAAATATTTACACTTCAACATGCGACAAAGAGCCGGATAAAACGTAAAAATACTGTGTAAAGACTACAGAATACAATGCAGTACTTACCGCAATAGATTCTTTAAGTCCAAGTGGTATAAAAAAGGCAATTCACCAACGCAACACTGGAACTTTCCAACTCGAAATTTTTAAACTTCTCTGGATGACAAACTACGATGGTCTTTGCGCTGCGATTGATCTCATACCGCCGTGAGGTCCACCCGAATGTAACACCATACGTTGGGTGCATATCGCAGCTCTTGTCTTAGAAAAACAATGATACCCTGTCTGACCCGCGTACCCGGTTTCTCCCCACTTTCCTCTACCTACAGAAGATTTGAAAATGTGTATTGAGGACAGAAGATTTGCTATACATGGTGCTCCGGGTCCTAGGCAGTCTTTCGTAGAAATTATATCGGCACCATTGCCTTTGTCCATTACTTATTTTCTTAAAGTATTACTTCTTACCCAATTACCTTTGCGCTGCCCCCTTTATGACTCCCGATGATGTCGTCAAGCAGATACTTAACCAACGATTACTCAAGCCCAGAGTCCGCGTGGCCCGCTGCAGCAGTCGCGATCCAGCTTTCATTCCGCTTGATGGAATTGTCAAGCCAGACGTTCCCGTGTCGTTCAATCGGTCTACTGGCCGTATAATCCAGCGGCGTAATTACAATGAAATGGATTATGCCTTTTGGCACCGTCCCCGCCCGGAGCCACCCATCGGATCTTCTCGAATCAGACGTCAAAACGTCAATGCTACTTACACAGAGCAATTACGAGCCGTGGGCTTCGATAATCTTTAACTTATCACCGGATCACCTTAACGTCCCGTGCAATTTCCACCGTCCCCGTAATTAGTAGGCCCGGTTGCGAGGCTTCCTCTCCAACGGAACGTCGAAACTCGGGAGCCTCCGACGGCGGCGTCGAGACGTCGAGAGCGGCTTCTCGATTCCGTTTTTAAACGGCGTGCGTACGATCGATCGTGGCACGAGATCAGCAGCGTCTAACCTTGAGAGGAGCACGATCACGCTCCTCCGGGCTCAATTTACATTTCGTCAACGCCGGCTGTCGTTAGGCAGATGCGAGCGCAAATTGGACGCTCGGTGTGTCCCCCCCTTTTTTTCCTCCTTGCGGGATCACCTGCTTTCCTGCGTGCAATTACGGCCGATTTCATCGGGCTTTGAGAAGTGTCGCGCGATCACGAATATCCATACTTACGTGTTGCGTCTCGGCCTGCCCGTGCCCGTGCGCGCGCAAGCGTCTGGGTGAGGAGCGACTCCAGGCAACCGGCGATCATCGGCGAATTACGCGGGATTCCCGGTACCACGGCCGACTCGCAACCATCATCGACGTAATTTATCAGTATTATCCTAAATTGACTGCGACACACGGGGTGAAATTGTTCTTTAATTCCCGAGCGACGCGCCAGCACGCCTTCTGCATGGCGAATTGGGGCGTTGCGGCGCGGTCCTCGATGCCCAGGACCATCGGCCATACATTATGCTACGCGGAAAGTATGCTTGCCTTTCTTGTTACCGTCTCGTTAGAAACTGGCCGTGGTTAAAACCGGCACCCATTAATTCATCCTTGCTGGATCCATTATTCGTGAAATTTATAATTCCGTGCTCGGTGGCTGTCGAATTTTATACGTTTGTGCTTAATGATCGGTTTGCTAAATATTGAGTAACGAATTTTCTGTAGTTTATAGAACGTTAAAGTTGCACAATATTGCCAGTAGCGGATTTCAGGGAAAATGCCCTGGTGGCAAATATTCTGCGACACCCTGTATACGTAACGGAGTCGCAAATAAATTTACGCGCGTGTAGAATGAAACTTGTGGGAAACAAAAAATATAGTGTTTATAAAATTGTAATTTTTTTTGGAAGATGGGGCCCTGGGCGAACTTTCTAGGCAGGGGCCCAAGCGGCAACAGCTGATTGGCCGTCCGTTAAATCCGCCACTGAATACTGCGCTCTGTAAAAGACTTCAAGGTTACGCAATTCTTAAATATTAATTTCTGTAGCCTGCAAATGTCTGTGCTTAAGAAGATATTGATAATATGATGCGCCGTGATACGAGTCTCAAGAAGTAAATGCAAAGAAGTTTATAGAATACTAATGGTTATGGACGTCGTCATCTTTTATCGGTTAAAAAGTGCCAGGGGAAGGAGATCCTGGCGAATGGAAAATGTCCTTGTTAGCGGGGCAATCGTTCATTGAATCATTGTAATTAGAGGTCATTGAATTTCATGAGGAGGCAGTGTCGACATTTCACCGTGAACCGAGCTCAGCGCCGTTTCAGGATCTGGCAGAATTCACGATACCCGGAAACTTCGACATTACCGGTGCACCGTGCAATTTTATATTGCGTATGGATAACACGACGATTATAATAATTGCACCTAGTTTCGTGCACGATAACGCTTGGCAACCGGCAGCGGTATGTACTTTGAAGATCCATCGATCTCTGTTTATAGTGTTTACATAGTAACCAGCCTATGGTCGGTTAAACATTTGCTTCGTTTCATCAGAGTAAATTTTAATCGATTAGAAAATACTTCGGTATGCCACCTTCTTGCATCAATAATACTTTAATTTTCTCAATATAGCTTAATACTTATTTCCTTACTTACTCAATTACGTAATAATGGTATTTTTTCAAATTCACCGTAACACATTCTTCAAATTGTCCTCATATACCGTCATCAAGTGTCATATTGTGCAACCGGGGGTGGATTGTGACAATTATAATTGAATCTATCATGAATAATACTGACCCGTTTTTTATTAAGGTGTCTCCCTACTTCGACGGCCTGAAAAGGAGCGCGGTACTTGCGATTTTTTTGAAGAGAAACCCTCAAATTATATTAATTGAAAACTATATGTCTATATTTGTACATATTTAGGGAATATTTAAAAAAAAATGTAATTAAAAATAACAGTACCTACAACTTCAAACTCCCGTCTTTCTCAAAACGATGTTTTTCGGATTAGTTAGCATGATATCTCAAGAACCGATCACCTGAATTACTTCAAACTTGGCATACGTCTTCAGTAGATGTCCCATTCTCGATGGTACTAAAACTAAGTCGGTTTTTGCAAATTTAGACTTTTGCGACTTAAAAAAAAAACAGCGAATTTTTTGCAGAAATCGGTGTCTGTTTTAGACGCTGCCATTTTTTTTTTAATTTTCCGTATTTCTCATTTAATCTAGCTCGGGCGATAGCCACACTCATACAGATTACATAAAATTTTAAATTGTCTATTTCGGACAACTACAACAGCTGATTTTATGCTAATAATGCGCATATGATTTTTGTAAAGCGCTCTATTTGAAGCACTATAACTCCGGATATAACCACAACTTTTCCATACAATTTTTTTCTTCATATTCTCTAAAGATTGACAAATGAAGCCACAAAGCTGGAAGTAAATATATTGAATGGTTTTGTTGTAAAAAATTCCCAAATTTCCAGTCATTTTTCATCCGTCAAGGCAGTTTTCATCCCTTAAATCAGATGAGTTACTTGCTTCAGGCGACAGTTGTCAGGTGAACTTCAAAACGTACAAAAATGCCACAGTGAATAAACACAAAAAGCTGTTCAAAAAGCATTGTCACAATTAACCCCTGGTTGCACAGAGTGACTCCTGACGACGGTATTCCGTTAAATTCAATACACCAAATTAAAACACTCTGCTTCTCAAAATCGAAATAACTTTCCTCCACAGAAGTATCTATCTACAGAAATCCTTCTAAATCCAACAATATCTGCCAGATCCACCGTCGCAGAACCCCCGACAGGTGAAATCACCAGGAAGAGCTCGGTTCCCGAAAACCGTCCAATACCTCTGCGTCCAATTTTTGCCTACATCGACCATTCCCAGCGCCAGAAACCGTTGTGTAGCACTATCGAGAGGCTGGTACCCCATCGGCGACGATATTTAGAGAACAAGCGGCTAAATTAGCCCACGAAAGAAGGGCGCGTGATCGTTTAGGATCATTTAGTCGTGCGGCGAGTGAGAAGCTTTCCGCCGCCGCCTTCCTGGCGATCCTTGATCCTGGGCGACGTCAGTTCCGATTCCTCGCTGCCTGAGTAATATCCCGCGTACTTTACGCGCCGTGGGCTCGCTTCTACCCGCGGCGCGCGAGCGTCGCAGCGTCGTTTATGCGCGCCGCGAACCACACCCAGGGCATCTAAACGCCCCGTAAATATCCGCCGCCGCGGAGAAACTGTCCCCGGGCGGGGGCAGGGCCGAAAGGGACCCGGGTGCCCCGTTTGAAAGTGTTGCCCAGGGACCGATCGGACCACCAACGCTCGCAAAAACTTAATCGTCGACGGTCTCGAACGCGGGAACGGCCGCGATACGGCGTCCCGGCGCGATAAACTTTAAGGCAAGCCGTGATTTATCGCGCGCATGCCCTTATAACGCTAACATATTTCCGATGCACTAAACGGGAATGGAGGAAGACGAGGAAAAAAAGACAGTGCAAACGATTTATGGCGGCCGCCAGATCGAGATTAGTGACAACATTGCCGGATGCTGCGCACTCCGCTACGCGCGAAACGCATTGGTTATTACGTTTATTGCTGGAAAGGGGAGGGGCGAGGGGGATAAACGAGACGTGGGAATTTATGGAACGCGTACGATGCTCTGCGGGACTTTCGACTGGGACTTTGCTTCAGATCGCCGGAGAAAAGGCGACTCGAACGGCCTTCGAGCTTTTTGCATTCCATTCGGGCTTGATAAGAGGGATATGCTGTATTTGGCGCGTGTGTTTTCTTGCGATGTGAGGTCGAAATGTGGTCGGTGGGTTGGGAGGTAGAGCTTTGTCGCGGGTGTTCTGTTAATAAGTGTACGTATCTACAGTGGCTCGCATTTATATTCGGACACTTTTTAAAATCGCATAACTTTTTTAGAATTGGTCCAGAGAACTTGAGTTTTTTTGAGAAGCTAGAAGGATTAGTTTGCTAAATGACGCGTTTCGTCGTTTTGAAAAAAAATGTATTTGGTTGGAATAGCGAAAAGAATAGTAAAGGTCGATTTTTAAACTTTTTTTTCTGAGCTTGTAATGAAAATTAAAAAAAAACGTTTGTAGATTGCAGTAAGTTGTATACGTGCCTAAAATTTCATCAAAATCGGTTAACGTTGCTCCGAGCTACAAACGTTTAAAGATCGCAGAATAAGGTCGAGAATCGTGAAAATTTCCGAAATCAGCGATTCTTTAAAATCGACCTTTACTATTCTTTTCGCTATTCCAACCAAGTACATTTTTTTTCAAAACGACGAAACGCGTCAGTTAGCAAACTAATCCTTCTAGCTTCTCAAAAAAACTCAAGTTGTTGGGACAAATTCTAAAAAAGTTATGCGATTTTAAATAGTGTCCGAATATTAATGCGAGCCACTGTATGTTTGGCGTGTATAATCACTATCGCTACTGAAGGAGTATCCACTGTGATGTAGTTCTCTGTTTATTTTCGAGGGTGGGATGTGTTTTTTCTTTAGTAGTGATTAATTCAGTGATTTTGAATCATTTTTGACCTTCGATTTGTTAACGAGTTAAAAGGGCTTCTTCCAATCAGAGACGGGTTTTAAAACTATGAGCAGAGAAAGTGAAGATTTTTTATTGTTTGGGCAGCAAAAGGAGTTAATGTAACTTTGCTAATTCTCCGCTTTTCACAATGTGCCCCCGAAATTTTTTGGAAGTATATCTCGATGTCGCTAATTGAGTTGTAAATGAAGTACAGGCATTGTTACACCTCACACGACGGTGCTGCTTTTGTACTTATGATTTACGAAGCTGCTTTCTGCAAAAGGAACTCATTCCGCATATTGCATAAGTGAAATACGAGCACCGTAAAAAGCAGAACTGTGAAGCGGTCGTGATTTATGGGATGGACACTTCGCAACAAAAGGGACCATTTGCAATTACGATGTCTGAGTTACGTGTTTTCGTTAATGCATTGTAATTCAGGAAGATAATCCTCTCCTCCGAAGCGGAACAATTAATCCGCCCAAAAGTACTGTTGCGAAACCAGTGCAGGTTGTTTAAAATATTTTTATTCCACCTTCAACAGAAAATACTCCTGCAATTTTAATTTCAGCCCCACGCATCTGTCAAGAAGCCAAAACGTCACGGATACCTGCAATAATTTGTCAACATTTAATGGCAGCGTGCCGGGAAAATAAAATAAACCTAAAGAAACAAACAAAAGAGAAATAATGAAGTCTGGTCTTCTCACTAGTATGGTGAATGTCCTAATTTCTGCTCATTTAAGAGGTTACTCGTCATAAAGAAGGTGTAAAAAATTTGTTTGTGATCAAAAGTTGCAGAGTAATCGATTAATTCTTTAATAATAAATCAACCAATTCAAAAACTATTTAAGAAGTATATTTCAAGATGTTTAACTATTAGTAATTTGTAATTAAATTCAATGCTCTAAATGTCCGTATTTCTGCTCACGAAAAATAAAGATGTACGTATTTCTATTCAGCATTTGTGCCAATTTCTGCTCACATAATATGTTGCCTTTTCAGGTTAAAATAAGCTACATCTTTTATGGAGAGGTTTTATAACACAACAGTGAAGCATAAAATAATGATAAACAAAAAATAAAATGCCTCCGAATAGAAATAGAGGTTACAGCATACACTGAATTGCGAGGCTATGTTACTAAAATTTTGATGATTAGAAATGCGGCCATGACGGTGATCCACTTGACCCTAAAACTGATCACCTGTTTTCTACTTAAAAAAATTAAAAATAGTAAAAATATCTAAATCCAGAGCACAATACGGTATCTGCTTTTGTTATTAAATAAGACTTTTACTGCAAAACCTATTATTCTGCCCAATTATCGAATTCCAACAGTGACGCTGTTCCTTAGCACAACCAGCTGGAACACGATCGAAAAATCATGAGCCTCCCGTTTTAAAAGTTTTTCGTTGCTTATGCTGCGCTTTGATTAGCCCCAACCTTGCGCAACACTCGCGTAAATGTTGAAATAATTTAAAATTATTTTGTTGCAACGATAGTACAAACGCAACCCTTATAATAATAAGAAAAATACGACATGAGCAAAAATGGGGACATCTACCTTATTACAAATTATTTATAATACTCTTATTACCTGTAAAAACAACTTTTCGGCACACAATAGCAAGCTTCGTTTACAAACAATACATCGCCGCAACTGAAATAAAACCTTCCAACCCTCGAGACGCGTGTTCGCGCGTCTTCAATTCGGACGAATCACCCAGAATAAACAACTGCATTGTACAAACCTAAAATCTGCTTGAGCGCTTCGATTGAATAATAATTCCCACTGTCCGCGTCGCTTCGAATCTCGTTGAATCAGCCGCATTGTTCGCCCGAAGTGACCGGCGTGAATACGCCTGAGCCGCAAGCGTGCAAGCTTCCGAAAGAGCGGCACCCGAGGACCACCTAAGCACCGAGCCCAGGGAGCAAGGTTACGGGGTGCAGTGGCCGAAATTCGGGCGATCGTTTCGGATCGACAGGTTCTCGCATGCACGCAACCGGGATCATCGGCCCGTGTGGAAGTCAGCCCTCGCTGCAGACGCCTCCTCCTCGGCGCTGGTCGTTCACCGTGCCGCAAAAACTGAGGCCATCCATCTCGGGTCCGGACAGCGCCCTTACGAATTCCAGGGACGTACGTGCCGTATAATTAGAACGTAAAAATTTACATTGCCCGCGAGAAACCGCGGCCGTACCCGCTTCTCCCGAACGTTCTTACCAGAAACAAGGGCAAAAGGAGAGGAGGAAACGCTAGTGGAAAAAAATAATGCTCGACCCAGAGAGAAGGATGACGAGGAGCGTGGGGCGGGGAAGGTCGATGAGCTGGAGGGAGAGAGTATTATTTCGCGGTGTGGAGTCCGCGGGAGCGTCGAAAGACGCTCCGTGGCCCGACGGAGTTCCGACAGACCCCTTAAAAATTCCAACGCGCAGCCAGTCCCCCCCCCCTCCCCTCATCTAATTGAAACGTAAAAATTTAGTACGCGACCGCGACGTCGCGACACCCATTTCGGCCGGGCGTAATGCAGATGTATTATTAAAAACACTAGCGTCAGGCCGCTCGTAAAATCGTCGAGTCTGCTCGCCGTGGGATACGTCCCGGGGCTGCCTAACGACTCATAAGTCCATGTTGGTCGTTCCAGGGCCATAACACGTCCGTTTTAGGGCTAGTTTGCTGGCACGGTTTTCACGGATTCAGCGTGCTCCAGTGAACGCAGCTGATAATAGAATCCGTGCCGCGGCCACGAATAATAAATCTCTCGACAGAAGCTCTGGGTGGTGGGAAGCGTTCATCGGGGATTAAAATGAATGTTTCCATTGAAAATCGTGTTCTTTTTTTGGTTGATTATTTGCTCCTGTTTCTGTGTTAAAAGTAACGAGGAAAATGGTTAAAAATTGAGAGTCGGGGTATTTTATTAACCCGTTTATTCGTGAATCGATGTGTTATGGTGTTCAGTGGTAGTTATAATGGATAAAGCTGCGAATATAAAGGTGGAGGTTGGAAAAATGAAGCCCGGGCAGATATCAATTATTTATCGTTGGAAGTGGCTGCCGTTGGTTATTGATACAAAGGGCACCGTAATCGCGAGGTTTATTAATGGACGCGAGAAACACTTCGACCGTAATCGCAATAAGCGCCCTCGTCATGGTTTGTTGAATTTCGGGAAGCGTCCGTAAAGTGTCTGCCTTTCAACCTTAATTTAAGCCGAGGGAGCAGAAAATAGGACAGGGTAGCCTGGTTTGTAGAGTAGCGATCCTGCTGCAATACTGTGATTCTTTTTTACTCAAGGACTGATCAAATGGCTGCATTGTGAGGCTGCGTGGAGATAAAAACGTGTTCGTAGCCGCTAAGTGTTCTCGAGCTGTTTAAATTTAGAACACCATTACAGCAAAGTTGCCAGTTCAGATACTGTCTGAATCTACTTTCAGAAGTGCAATCTTAATCTACGTCTCGTTTCTTATATGTGCCATATGTAGTACGTACAATTATGTATACTTTCTTCTAAAATTTAAATCGTTCAGAAATATGTGTTTTCCTTTACTAATAGTATCTACCTTGATATATTCAAGGGAAGACACAGTTTACCTCAATTTTTTAAACCACCCCAAGTCCTTTATAAACCGTAGCAGCTTCTTACCCAAATATAATTTCGAAGATGTCTTCTATCCTCGTTAAATCAATTAATGGCACTTTCTCACACGTGAGACACAATAAGGAATTATTGCCAGAAAGTACACATTCATAGACTTCAGACGCCTCGAGTAGCACAGGACGGTGGTTCCTACCAGAAACCTCTTCCATCGATCAGCAGCTTCTCGTTCGTCCGTGTGTTCAACTCAAAGTCAATCTCCCCGAAGGGAGGAGAGGGAAAGGAGCTCGTAGAATCGGGTTTACGAGCGCACGATAAATTATGATCTGTCAAAACGGGACTACCAACCACTCTGCACGTCCACCGTTTCGCCAGGTACCAGATCGGCGATGCAGGTGCAATAGACGTTTCTTCGTGGATCGCGTTAGCGATGAACGCTCGCCTGTTGTCGATTTTTAATTCCACCTTCCACAATACGGATCGCTTTCGTGCGCGGACGTTTCGAAGTCACCCTACAATACGTCAAAAACATCGAGATAACGATAACAAATTAATTGGCACTGGTAAACTTTGTGACTTTGAAGTATAAGTGCTCGCAAGAACGTCTTTACATTTTTACATTGATTTTTCATTGAATTTGTGATTCTCGATTATTTATCAGCGTTCGATTAAGGGCAGGTTCCGAACGCGAAAATTTTGCTTTTAATGAAACTTCGTGTGAAAGGAAAAATCTGGAAGAAAAAATTTCATTTTTCTGTGGAAATTTACTCTAAAGGAGTGAAATCAGTCTTTAAACTTTAAAGCTATCGCGTGTTTCATTTTTTTCATTTAGCTTTGTAACGCTGCGAGATAGAACAAAGCTTTAAGTATAAGAGTTGACCAGTCTTTTATGCTCTATCACACTACCGAAAGAAAAATAAAGTAAGATTAAGAAAACCAGAAACTGGATAACTGCTGATTTCACCCCCTCAGAGTGAATTTTTGTAGAAAACGAAAATTCCTCCGTGCATACTCCAATATGCTCCATATTCACATGAAGTTTCACTAAAATCAGAACATTCGGGTTGGTACCGTTTCCTTGTAAATTAAATGTTTGATCCCACGAATTCGGTTCTTTTTGCGCGGAGTAGATCGAAACAACCATTTCTGGAATCGCGTCCGGTCAAGGCGACTGTAGTCCTCGTGTTTGCGATACGAGGCCGGCTAAAACACGGAATCTGTCAATAATTACGGTTCATCATGCTGTTGCATCGTAATTCATAATCGGTCTTCAATTAGTTGATTGTAGGCCGCGACGAGTGGTCGGTAAATCTGGGCTGGCTGTTCGCGGATGCTACGTGTCGAGAGATTCTCAAACTGATTGTGGAAGAATTTCACAGACCCCGATATTATACAGAACAACGTACCGTACACCGTAACGCGAGTGATCTACGCCACTTCACTATCAGCTCAGTATCAGATTTTGAAGTGCAGCAACGAGACTGCAATGTTTGCACCGAGCAGTGACGCACCCAGAGAGGGGCCCGTGAGGCCCTGGCCCCCCATAGAAAGAGGAAAAAGAAGATTAATGTAGCCACGACTGAAGTAAATCAAGAGCTTTGTAAAAAATAAGAAAAACTGGATTTTATTCTTTAAATAATTTTTTCTAATCACTTAATGAATTTTATTAAATATTTTATTAAATTTGCATTAAAAGTATTTGTATCCATTCTACTCGGCTCCCCCCAGAATTAATTTCTGAGTGCGCTACTGGCCCGAAGTGATAACTTTTATGGATGTTCACTAGCAATTCCTGCACGGTTGTAATAGTAATGGCGCATGCCTCCTATTTTTAACGCTATCATAGTAAGGCATCGATTGCAATATGTACAAAATGAAAGTGCACATACCAGTGGGGAATTCTGGAACTTGATATTCATCTACCTCGTTATGCGAAGTGTGCCACAATTTATTTACTACGTTATAGTAAACCACATTGTATGTAGCATTATCCATTATTGGAGAATCTACTCTACTTTATCAAATCATCCCATGCAGCAGCATCGACCACGTTCTAATTTTCCCAGCCGCTATGAATAATTCCCTATCCAGCAACAGTGTGACCGACGGGAGGGCAGAAAAAGGAAAGGTGATCCGTCCTTCCGCGGTTACGGTCCGCGGCGAACACCAGCATTCGTCCCATCAACATTCTAATCACCACGCACTGATTCCCGGCTTAATTCGCGTGCGACGCGTAGTAGGCGTTACACGAGTCGCCAAGCTACCAGTTCTGCCGGCCGGCCAGGAATCCTGGTCATGGTTAATCGTTAATTAGCGCGACGTGTTTTATGGCATCGTGCGCTGTGCACGGCGCTCGCCTCGTCATTTGATTTCTGTCGAAGATTGGTCGATCGAGTGACCGCCGGATGTCGATCGACAGGATATCCTGTCGAGTAAATTAACTGGTCGGCGTAGGACAGGCCGTCGCTGCAGCCGAGGACAGAGATTACTGCGAAAATGGGAGTTAATGGTAACCCGCCGGCGTACTGTCTAATTGGTGCAGTAGTCGGACTTTTAGCGGACTCTTCAGCATCGATCTAATTGTCGTGTAAAAGTCTGTCTCCTTGCGCAATTACGTTTAACGATACCGCTGGATCGCCGTGTCCCCTCGATTACGATTGTTCGAAATCGGCGTCAAAGCGGGCATGTGCGCTCCAAGGTCCTACCTCCGAGGTAGAAATAAGTGGAGGACGTTCGGAAGAAGGTTGCCTCACAGTGACGAACACTCGTGGAAGTTTATCGTGGATCTTCGCCACTACATTTTTCCCAGGTCGAGATAGACAGCAATAGACCCCTAGACGAATTTCCGCAATTAATAAAACTCTTCCCGTACTCTGGCAACGAAAGTTGCGCAGTTCGGTTTCACTGGGTAGAGGCCAGCCGTTGTTGCGATGCATCACGCAACGTGGACGAGCCTCCGCCAGCAACCATACTATCTTCAAGCAATAATTCTATTTCTCGTCAACATACGGGCCCGGTAGATATGTCGGGCGAGCGATAAATTTCGCCGCTGTATAAATAATAAAAACGTTAGAGGAACGGGCCGGCGTGTCTGCGTGTAGTCGCGTTGATCCACGTGGACTTTATTGACTATCGCCACGGAGCTTTTGCACGGCCATAAATTGCTGGAAAAAACGATTGTACGCCGAGAGTTATCTGCTCGAAACGCACCTAGCAAATAGCGTACTGGGCTCAAGTACGGCACCCCTGGGGAAGGGGGCGGGTGGGGCGAGGGGAAAGAAAACGGCAGAGAGAGAGAGAGAAAGCAGGGAATATCAGATAAGTCGGAATGAATTGCCCAGCGCAAAGTCACCGATTGTCAGAGATCTCATTGCCGATTGCTACGAGCTTTCAGTGCTCGAGCGCGCACATTTGATACCGCGCTGGCACGCAACGTTTTACGAGTGTGGTACATACCGTGCTCGGACGTTTCGTTTCTGAAATCAACGAACAATGAACGTCTGTCGGTGGTGATACACCGTATCGAGAGATAAGGCACGATCATTTCGCCCTCTGGCTTAGCGGACTTTGAAAAAAAAAGAGCGCGCGCTTTTCGGGGATGTTTCAACGATGCTGGGCGCTATCGATGCAATCAGTTCCATAGTAACAGTTAAGGTGCACATCCGCGATAAGACAAAAATATCCGTGTCTCGCGTGAAAGTTTAATCTGATTATTTTATTATTTTTTAATTATTTTGTCATTAGTTTCGTGACATTAAACTCTCGCGAGACAAGTTTCACGATATATTTGCATTGTTTACGTTTAGTTGTTGAAATTTTTGTCTCGTGACAGAACATTCTCCTTTGAATCTCATCCCGGATTCGCACCTTTAGTGTTTTCTTTGTAAAATTAGCGCCGAGTTATTCACGGCTGGAACAATATCGGCGAAAATTACGAAATCAAGCCTTCGCCTTCTCTGCTTTTGCCCCTCGCCTCTTATCTTCAGTGGTCAGCGTGAAACTATGGGGATTTTAATTGCCTCGCAACCAAAATATTGAACCGACAAGAAGTAGGTACTCTATTGTATATATTTTTACTTTTGGTTCCAACTGTTCGTGCACAACCACTGTCGCTCTTCGACATCCAATCAGCCCTGATATCTGCCCCGATCTAAGCCCCCACCGTCCAATCAGCGCGCATTCCTAGAACTAGTCCGATTCGTCTGTTTCTCCTGCGGTTCACATCCGGAAGCTTCGATTATCTGTAATTGCCATCGGCACTAGTAATGACGCCGATTAACAAGTCCAAGTGTTACACCGGTCTCTGGATAGAGTTCTTCGGGGTAAATATCGCAAGCGTAGCAATTACGAAGTATCGTTATTAGTAATTACAGACTGCCAACGATCGGTACGATCACTTTTTCCGAGCATTCACCACGCGGACGTGGAAGGAGAAGGTTGCCGCGCAACGGGGCATCGTGTGCGCTAGATGATATCGAGCGACTCATTATCGAGAGTCACTGGCCGCGGCTGGTGCGAGTTTTTCGGTTGCCGGGACTGACGTGCTACGCGACGAGAGTATCGCCGGGCCGGCGTGGCTCGCCGGCGAATAGCGAACAATGAAACGATCACCTCGGCAACGACGCCCGCTATCAGATAACGGCCAAGAACTTTATTACTCGCCGTTATGAGCCGACCCCACCCGCTGAAAATAAACAATAGAAACGCGTAGACACTCGCGGGAGATCATCGCCGCTCCGGGAACACAATGCGAGGACTTCAGATAAGACTCGCGGTGCATAGTCCTTGTGCACGATCCCTCATTATCATACATCTCGCGAAAGATTTATCATCTTCGTTCGGCATCCGGATAAGGGTGTCCTCTCTTGACTTTGGCGTTTGGGTGATTTCGTGGTGATCGATCTCTTCCATCGGGAATGTCAATAGGATGTCTGCGAAATTTAATAGCGAAAGGGTGGATGGGGTTGCAGGATTCCTGGATGATCGAAGGTGGCTTCATTGCGTCAGAGTTTTGGTTGGAGCAAAATTAACTGGCTACTCGAGCATCTGCTTAAATCTTCGTGAAGTCAATCAGATGATTATAGAATCAAACATTTATTCCCCCAAGGGTGTAGGGATATTATTCGTTCCCACTAATCTTTACGAAAACGTAAGAACCGACGTGACGCTCTAAAAAGAGTTCTCCCATTTATTCCTGAGAACGATGTTAAAATAGTTTTTGAACTCGCTTGCAGTTTCTGTATTAAAATGTAAATCGAGTCGAATTTTGAGTAAGAGTTAACCGTCAATGTGTTCGCATTCGAAAAGTTATCGTTGCTGTGGAAATACGATACTAGCCGTCAGATAAAGTTCGCGGAATATAGGCGCCACGTGTGATCTTTGATTATCATACTTACATCTCGTCTAAGATTCGCTATCGTTGTTAACAATCTAATTTAGAGGTTTTGCTTCAGGCCTATCACTTCGGTTGCTCACTTTATTGCGCAATAATCTTTCGTTGAATTTTCTCGTCCTTTCGTCGAATTTCTCTTGCGAGTATGTTACATCGAATGGGACCCAAATTGCAGCTGTAATGGAAAGGTTGGAAGAAGTTTTCATGATGTGAGTGCATCGTTCGATTAATTTCAATTGAAGTTATACAGCTGTTCCAGTGAAAATGAATTATGAATGCATGGAACATTCGATGCATCTTCCATCCATGAGAGATTGTTATCGCTGCAAGAATACAATAAAAGACGGTTTGATAAACCTTTATTACCTAGGCGTGTCCTATGATCTTTGATTATCGTACATCTGTCTGAAGATTTCCTCAAGATTTGCTATGCTCTTTTACGTACAAACAGCAAAACGGGTTATCGCTAACCATTTGCTTTCTGAATCCTAAATGAATTTACTGAACGGCATTTATTGCGTAGTTACTCTTATTGAAGATGTGACGAAAAATATTACGCCTTATTATGAGCGAAGCTAAATTTGCCATAGGTAATTTTGCTTGACAGAGATTCCAACGAAACAACTTATTGAATGCCAGCAATTATAGCATCTTAAGCCATGCAATTTAAACACAAATATTTGAAAATAATAATATACACGACAGTGACAAAGTTATCACCGTCCAAGCCAAAAGGAAAAGGCATTGCACGACAGACAGTGCTGCATTTTCCTAAATTACATTTCTCCCTTCTTTTAATTCCAAAAAAAAGGCAACGTTGTTACATCGTGAACAATGGATTCATTACCCCGTAATTTGGTTCAATTAAAATTTCCGCACCGCTATCGAGCAGGGATCTCATTTGAAAACGAACGCGAAACGATCGACCCGCGGAACGCGCGTGCCAGTGGCGTTATTTTATTACGCCATTCTATGAAAATTATTTCGCATTGTTGCATGAAAAATTCAATGGTAACAGGCGGAACCGTTTCGCACGAGCCGCTCGCGAAAGCCGTTTCATCGCGTGATTATAATTTTTCCAGCGCTACAATCGTCGCGATTTCTCTCGATTTTTGCGCAAACCAACGAATTTGTAGCAATGTTTGCCATGGACGGAGTAGTTAACCGTGGTTAAGCTGCGTGACGATGATGACTCAAAAGCGGACGCAATCTTTTAATTAAGTGAAAAATACGACTTTGTCGTGTGTTTCGATAGCTTTGCACGAAAGTACCTGCATGGCAACATTACTGCCTAATTAGTCTTTCCGAATTTTTGTAGAAAGACACTCCGTGCTCGACTCGAGGTTCCCTCGCGTTCTTACATGTACCTGCGACACTTAAACTTGGAACCTACTCAGAACTCACCTTCCATGCGTACAGATTCTTCAAAGTGCAACCACCTCGAAGTGTCTGACATGTGGGATGCTGGCTATAAGGGCGCACTTACGCTTTGCAACCCTCGTACAGCGCGCAGAGTCGTTTTGCTCTCCCAAGCTTTCCAAGCGGCCGGAGCGTTCCATTTCGACTTTATCGCGCTGGTGTCGAAAGCGTGTTTTCGATAACCGTGAGATCCGGCTAGGAATGTTCCCCATCTAATTACGGTTTCTACGAACAATCGTGTGAAACGAATGCATTGGAAACACAACAGGTTTACGTCACAGTGACATTAAGAAGATATATACGTGCCAGCCCGGGAGAGAGTCAACGCGATCGAATCGCATTATGCATTGAATCATTCAAATGTTTCTCCCCCTCTCCGCCGCTAATTATATTTCTTCTGGCGGGAAGGTGCCCCTTCTGGCAGAAAATGCCGCGAGAAATCGTAACGAAGCGTGACCCGAGTCCGCGCGTCGCTATAGTGATCCATCACTATCCATGATGATCGCGGAGTTATGCGAAGGACGCTGGTTGGCTCACCATTAGACACCATTAGACACCATCGCGAGTGCGACATACGCTTCTATTGCTCTATCTCGTTTGACCGTCGAGATTTAACCGGATTCACGATTCCAGGAGGTGCCTTCACAATCCACTCGCGTGCTGCACAGTAGTTTACACGTACTGTGAGTACGTATCATGGAATGTTGGACGTTACGAGGCGATGATGAGGAAAAGTGAGTGATTCCATGTCGTCTCGTTTATGGATCGTTTAAATAATTTTATTGGCGAGGATATTCTCTTATTCGTTTCTCGCCGAGACCATATCAATTGAATTTCGGGCGATTCAAGGGCGTGCAATGAAATGTTAAATGGAAGCGAGTGGTTTCTGTTTCATTTGAAATGCAGATCGCACGCAACTGTCGATGGCAGGGTCCTGTCTCGCGAATCTTTTATTGTACTACTAGCTAGCACCGAAATTCGTCTTCTTTCAGTGAATGTGTTGTGGTATGTATTTCAAGGTGATACTAAGACGACGATGAACGTTTCCTTGCAAACAATCATTTATGTAATTATTTTCTATGAAGTCTTATTATTTAACTCTGTATACAGTAGCGGACAAAAAAGTCACCACTTTTTCGATCCACTCTACTTCTATTGTTTTTAACATCAACTCAAAACTGCAGCACGTGCATTGCGCGAAAACTGTATAAAACCCAGCTAAAGTTGAATTTATTTAACTAACAAACAAAATCCCTGCACACCATTAAACACGACAACACCCTTTTAAAGCTGTTAAAAAGTTACCGCTTTTGAAAAGTAATAACACATCTGATATTTCACGAGGGCACCTTCTGCTTTTAGGACGGTCTAAAAGAATAGTGGTAAATCCTTTGTCGGACGCAACAATGTGTTATCCCGTTCAATGTCATAAAATTTTTTTTGTCAGTTACATAAATCCAATTTTAACTGAGTTTCATACAGCTGTCAATTGTCCATCGGAATATGTATATTAAACACATGCCACAGTTTCAAGTTGATGTTAAAAAATAACAAAAATAAAGCAAACCGAAAAAGTGGTAACTATTTTCTCCGCTACTGTAGGTGCTTCTTTACTTGTACGATGACAGTATCGGGTGGAGTGCGCATGTAATATTAAATTTCGAGCATAAGTGGGTATGAGCTTGGTAAATAATTCTTCATTTATTTTCCACTCGGAGCTAGAGAGGGATTAAAACGGTCCGAGAAGGTGGAACCGTTCATGGTTCATGGCCCCCCTGACATCTCGCGCCGATCTAACGTGGAACCTTTGATGAAAACCGGAGAATGTGGACGCGAACGACTGAAAAGTCAATCGCGATTGCGATAGAAGCGATTCTTCACCTTGATTCTTCGCCTCGACGTTTCCCTCGACCTTAGGAACGACCCTGTAATCTCCACCTCCGCGATGCATTCCCACGATTATGTGCTAATTTGTCGATCAACATACCGAGCCTGATGAACAAGAAACCGACTGTGCCTCGCTTATCCGCGTCGGAGTTGCATACACATATTTTGCCGGTCGGCAAAATTAAGACGGAAATGTAATGTAAACAGGACACTGCTGAAACAACACGGAGAAATGCGCAGTTCGGCCGGGAGGAAAATAAAATTCCGACGCTACCACCTTTCCTTTCTCTTGCATACACATTCCTCTGCTTCTCTGTCCAGCTTTTTCGGCGTCTCTCTCCGGCTCCCTCTGCCTCGCTCTTTTACCGTCCATCTCCGTCGCACAGCAGAAATTCCCGTGATGCGCCGAAAGGTTAACCACCCCGTTTGGCATCGGCGCGTTTCCGCGCCGAGGGATGCAAGGAAGCATCGATCATTGCCCAAGAATCCCCGACTCTCTGCATTGAAAACAAACAAAAGTCAAGGCTCCGAGTTTACGGGGTCAATTTTTAAAATCTCGCTCCACTGAAGAATCGAGGCTCGCAGTAACGACGCGCTGCCGCTCACAGTTTCGGCGCCCCAGTGTCCCGCAATTAATCCGCGATATCGGGAAACTTTCTATCCCCGATGTTCCCAGGAGAGAAGCCAGGGAAACGGAAGAGCCTTGAGCGGAATCCTCTCGCAGCGGTGTCCCATGATACCCGTAGCGTTTGATTTATGCCGACGTATTTATGCGAGCGTTCGCGCAACGCCGAACGACAGGATAAAGGGACGAGGAAAAGGGAGACCTGCTGCCTACTCTGCCATTGTCCGATGATTTACGCCTGTCCTATTATCGTGCGAAGATTTCTGGCAACGTTGCGTCCCCGTTGCGCGGCGGCGAACGAAGACGAAGAGGAGGAAGGAGTGGAAGACGACACCGGGGGCCAGGCGGTGAAATCGCCGCTAGAAAGTGCGCTCCGGGACCGGGGGCCGACTTGTTGAGTGATTATGACTTTAAATGGACTCCAAAGAGGTCCTAATGGCGTAATTATACGGAGCTGGCTTTATGGAAATTACGTTTAAACGCGGCCTCCGGAACGCCTTCCAGTTTTCACTCCGTTTTCGCTCTGCTATCACACCGGACCTGCCCCCTTCCCTTCCTCTCTCTAACTCCTCTTCATTTCCGTTCGTTCGTAGGCCCTCGGGTGTCGCGTTGTTTAACGGTTCGATTGAATTCGAGTAGGCCTTGGTCGCGGATGCTTCGTCCCGTAATGCGTTATCTGCCGCGCGTCTTATTCGGTTTAATCTAGTGGAACGTGGAGCAGTCGCTTGCAATTACCCGCGCGAGGAAATGAGTGCACGCGAGCCCGATCCCCTCGGCAGCCTCGTTGTCGCCGGTGTCAAAGGATGAAAACCGGGGAGGAAAACAGAAACAGGGAAGGAGGATCATCATTGATAGAGCGTGTTCGACGTGAAGCGGATTAACAGCGTGCTAATAGGAGGCTGCCGAGGGCCCGGGAGGAAAGGGGACAAAAGGGGCGCAGGAGGAACGGCCGCGATCCCTTTCATTCGGTTTTAATGGAGTGGAGGTGAAAATTAAAATCCGCGAAATGAAAATGCCCGGCGAGTGGGGGACGAAAAACGCGGCGGCCGTTACTGAATCACGGGATCAATAGAACGGGGCGGATAGAAACATGGGGCGCGGGGGAGGGGATGGTAGGGGCGGGGGAGTTGGGGGGCCGAGAGAGAAAGAGGGTGACAGAGCAGGGCTGTTCGTTAATTGGCGGCGCTAATTAGCGCCGAGGCGTCGTCTCGAAAGCCCGTGCTTGCTCTGGGGGCTGCGCGCGTTTATACGCTGCAACGAGCGAAATTTCCACGTTAATAATCCGCCGTGTAATACAGAGACGGCAGATATTACCGCATAAACGCGCATTCGATAACGTTGTTCCACTCCTATGCATCCGCGGGTAATTAGTCATTCGCCCGTTTCCCGCTGCCCTCGTCTTTCGCTGTTCGTTCGCCACGCCGATCAAACCGGCGAGTAATTAGCTTTGTGCTGGTCGGATGGGAAGGAAGGAAGAAGGAACGGATCGAGGGTGAGAGGAGAGCTGGAAAAGGGGGCGAAGATCTGGCTCGCGAACGTTCCGCGACGTAGGGTTTATCCTTGACCCATCGTCATCCATGATTAATTAGTATTAATTAATTAACAGGAGGCACACGCGGAGCGTGTACGAAATACTACCTATTAGTATTTTGTTAATAAAATTAATTTTATACATTAGATTAAGTTATAAAAAGTCATTTTTATTTCTAAAAGAACTAGCCTTTTACATAGTTAAAAGGTTTTTAATATTTTGTAAATTTATTACCTCGAATTTAATGAAAATTCTAATCTTTCCGAAATTTCGTTCCATAATAGGTACTTTTACCTTACGTGACACGCAAGTCCCACTTTAAATATCGCTCTTCTGAAACTTATACGCTCCCGGAACTCCGTTACCAAACCCCGTGGATTTGCATCACCGCAAGCTCGAACTGCGACTCGCCAGACTTATAAAGAACCTACCAAGAACTTGGGCCGCGTTAATGAGCGTACAATGGAAACGCGGGACAAGAGGCACGTGTCCGCGCGCGAAGAATTGATAACCGTGCTGGCTGAAACGCGTCGCCCGATTGTTGGACAAAGCGGTGTGTTTTTAAACGGTGCACGGTCATTAGTCCACTGAAAGGCCGCGAGACACGAGAGAGAAGTGGCGTATCAGCGCGTGCATTGGCCAATTGCTCGCGCACAAAGGCTGGGGGCGGGGGGCGCGTTCGATTTAACGGAAGTCGATTTGTACCGACGAGATGAATCACGATCGGCAGGCTCCTTTCGCGGGCCAGAAAAACACGTGTTGCCTGAAAGCAAATGTATGTATGTGGCCGACCGGTGGTCGGCAGGCCCGTTTTCTTGCTGGAACAAAAAGAACATGTTCCGCTCGACAATGCCGCGAACGAACTGAGTCATCGTCGCTCACGAACTCGGCCGGGCTTGGTTAATATATTTATCACGATGTTGAGCAAAGGTCGGCTCGCCGACAAAGTCTGGCGACAAGGCGATCGCGATCGTTGATGCAGCGTGCCCCGAATCCGCGTTTCACTTCTCCGCCGATCGAAGGGATGCCGATTGTGCAACAAGAAGATGTGTGCCCGGTAACACCGGCGCGGCAACCTTCGTATGCAGCGTTGGCCGACGGGAACTTAAAAGGTAAACGATAACGAGAATACACCACTGTTTGGCAGCTGGGATCTACGTTCATGTCCGCGCGGCATAGGATCAGGGGATTCTTCGGAATAGGCTTGTGTCAATATGGCGAATAAATTATTTGAATCATTCATGATTTTTGTATTACGTTTTAATTATCGGCAAGTTCGATAGGGCAAGCGTAAGCCACTTTGTAAACGGAATATTAAGATTCAAGGGGAATGGAAGTGTTTCCTATTTCGGTGGACTAGCAAACCAATTATTTTTCTGCGCTACTAGATGAAATGTGAAATTCTGTTAGTAGCAATAATATATTCTAATAGATTGTACTAGGGTAAATCCGGGAGACGCGGTTGGGCCGGAGAGTTAGTCGAGTGGCTATATTTAGATTCTGCATCTGTGTGTATGCAAAAGTGTGTTATGGTTCTGAACAATTAAATCTGTAGGAATCAACTGTTTCGATCAACTCTCCGGCCCAACCGCGTCTCCCGGATTTTCCCTAATCATATAGGGTTGGTGTGGGTATGACTGCGGACTTTTAAGGTAGGTTAATTTTAGAACCTTCGATAAAGCGCTCAAATGAATGAAAATTCCTCCTTCTTTTTTTTTTAAAGACAGTTGGGACCTTAATAATTCCATAGAAAATGTGCGGATAGGGTAATAGGTACAGTTAATTAAAAATACAGAGAACGAAATACCAATTACTGCGCGTGTATTTCTACGGACCGATGTTAAGCGAAATACTAGTATAAGAAAGCCTATTGACTTCTCTGTTATTTTTTATACTTTTTTTCACTTTTATCTTTTCATAGCATCTTTATAGGGTTGTAATTGTCACTCATGCACCGCGGCTCACTTTGGATGTTAGCTTGACATACGGTCGGAGAAACGGTTAGGTTACGCAGTCGTCAGTCCGCAGTAATACATGCGCATGGTGTAAAGTACTGCACCTAATACTGCGGTGAAAAATAAAAATTAAAACTATAATGTAGATGACTGATTTACTGTTTTTTCTGAAAGAATAACTCTTACTCTACCGAGTACTAATGCTGCATTACATGTATTACTGTTAATAACAAAAATATAAATGTTTTTCAAGTAGGTGTTCATGACCGCCATATCGCGAATCGACCGAAGTTTCGCCTTGACGAATTTCAAACTACGATAAAAGAATTAATAATAATTTTGCTGTACATATTTATTAATAATTATCTGTAATAGAGTATAGAATAATTTTACCCAAAATTTTCAAGAGATTATGTGCTTTCCAACATTAAATATGATCTGTTTTAGAATATCCGCAGTAATCGGGGCATCCGCAGTAATACCCACACTTACCCTAAAATAGGGAACATTGTTTTTTTTTTTAATATGGGTTAGTCCGTTTCTTTGCTCTCAATGCCTCCGATAAATGACAGTCATTCCACGTGACATCGTATTCCCAGAGGGCAGAAACTGCTTTTTTCCTGGTAACGGAGCGCGCGAGCAGACTTGGGTGTTATTAAATATGTATGCCGTAACGACTCGGCTGATTTATGAGGTACAAGCCGCGAATTGGAAGCGTGTGATCTATCGGCGGTAAATAAAGAGGTGTACGATTCGAAGGAGGTTGAACAGCGATATCGCGATCGATGATCTGGTGCCTATCCAGGTGCCTCGGCTAACCGGAACGACGGGCTGCGTTTCTTTTAAAATATCAGCCGCAGCTCCGCGACGGTGGTTGTAATGCGCGCTCGCGCGCTGTTGGCATTGCCCCTGGGGTTGTGTTTAGCTGCCTATTGTAACTGTATCTCTACCACCGGTAACCGGACGTTTAATGAACGCTTAAGATAACGATTGAAATAAAGATACCGTGGGAGCGAGACTACGTTGCCACGTACAACGGTCCCGATGCTGCACGTTTGCTACGATCACTTCTTTACTCGGGTACCAGGTCGCTGCTTCAAGATACAACCAGAGATTTTCGAGCTAGGAATAGGAGACGCGATGATCGTTAACGAGTCACGGTTGCCTCCATTTTTTTGCGCAGGTTCCTTGGGAATTTGGGACACCGGAATTTAAGGACACGCGCAGATCTTTGCGTAGGTACAGCGATTTAAGTTCGTGCCCCATCAAACTTACTGAATTTGAATTACAAGAATCTATTTACTCTAACTAAATAATTCTCGATTCACGTTTTATAAGTATATCATCGACGAAACATTTAATCGGCCTATCTGTAGGCCACATTTCCCCTTTCTAATCCAAAGAACCTCCCCTTCACCGACTCACGTGCAACACACAATGGCACGATACTCGTGGAACGACAGACGAACGACAGGAACGGGGGACGCGTGCCCGCGATCCTCAGGATGAAGACGCTCGAAACGGAGCACGCGAAGAAAATAACGCGAGCCGTTGAATAGAGATCTTCGATTGGGAACAGAAGTCGCCAGGCGGATCGGACGGATCGCGATCGATGATCTCCTTTTCCAGGTACCACCTCGGGCCAGAACAACACGTGTTGCTCTTAACTCTCCGCCGTGGTCCGCGTGTGCATTTGCATATTATAACGATATCGATATGGTGGCACGTTAATACCGGTGTCGTGGCGCTCGCCGTATAAGCCAGGCACACCTGCGCTCACGTTTGCGCGGCCCTCCGGCATCCGGCGATTGTCCATTCCCTCGTCCTTTCGTCGTTTCTCTCCTGGTTCGCCTCCCTTTTTCCCTGCTTTCGCGATCTCTCGCCCGTTTCCTCTCCGTCTTTCCGAGGGCGGCGTGATCGTCACGCTTCTCTGGCTCGTTCGCGACCATCTTTCGAGTATGGGTGCTAGAGAATGGACGAACTAGCTGGGAAAGGGACAAATATTAGAGGGCAGACAGACGAAACGAACGAGCTGCCAGATGCTTCGATACTAGATCGCCTGGGAACCTCGAATCTGTATCACCGCTATCCCCAGAACTAAGTAGTGCCGTGGAGTGGAGGTGGCTCCATCTAGTTTCTCATCTTCTGTTTGAGCAGACGCGTTGGAGATCGCACTATTAGTGGCATTGGGTTGAACTGGAACAGGTATTTTAGGAGGACTCAGAACTTGTGAATGCTAAGATTACACAATAGGATTTCTTTGCGAACTGGAGAATTCGATGAAATTTCACTGCCGTCTCTAACATAAACTCGAGTAGGTATGAAGAATAGCAGCTTGAGATGGGGAAGTCTGTAATATTAATTCTTAATTTAATGCGGATTGTCGAAACGTCGAACGTTAAGTTAAGAATAGCAGCCTGCAACCGGAAGCATAGACTATTTGTTTGGGAAATTCAGTGCAAACGTTGCGCACACATTATTACACAAACATAGCTGCACATGTTCCGTATCACGCTAACAACGCGCTATTACTATATTTATTTACAAAGAAGACGCAGGAGATGATCACTCTGGATATGGAGCACTCTTCATAACAAACAGAGGAGTTCTACTAAACGTGATCCTGAAAACCATTTGTGTCTAGCTTACGTAACATTTTCTATTCCATTAGGTTGTGCAAGGGTTTATTAAAACTGCGGGACTTATATAAAAGTTCTGTAATCGCCGCTGATAGGTTTACCACAATACACGATCATTAATGCTGCAGAATTTTTTCACCGCGAAGAGAAATGTCGTTCCATTAATAAACGCAGTGGATATACTTTAACGTCGTGTAATGTAGTCTAGAGAATCACATCTCGCTGGTCAACAATGGCTAAGTTGAGACGTATGCAATGATAAACGACACAGGCGTTCCGGTATGTTGAAAATTTTCACTACCATGGTTTATTGTTCGTACACGTACCGGCTCTATTCCTGGCAGAGAGTTTCAAAGGCGCTGTCAACGGGGAAGCGTAGCGATATTATCGTGGTAATTACTTCAGACCGGTAATGCTGCTCTGGCGAACTAGTTACGCTGCTCTGTCATTATTCTTCTCGATGGTAGAAATAAAGGTGTTACAGTAGCGTAGTCGTTTTCTGTCTTGGAACTGTCGATGACTTCACTGAATTGTAAAATGCTACTTTACTAGCTGTTGCATAATAACACAGAGATAAAATAACTCCTAGGTACTATCCTATGAGGAGTAAAGAATTCTATTTGCTAATTGTAAGTTTCTAATAGCCTCTAATAATTGATTTTATTATCCATTCGCAAGTGTTCGCGCCAACTATGTCATTCACGTTAAGGTGCAATGGTGTCAAAGTTTAAAACATTTTCACCAGCCTGCATAACCAACTTAATACATAGCAGGTTTTGTTGGCTCGTTGGTAAAACTGACGTAGTCCGTATTTCTTAATTTTCGGTAAATGCAAATTGAAAGTTCAATCTATTACAATAAATCAGATAATAATTGAAAGCTATTGCAAAATACATAAGTTCTTCCCCATATGAATTTTTATTAATCTATCGTTGTAAAAAGCTTCGAATGTAATTGCTTCTATTAATCCTTGAGGATTTTAGAGTGGAATGATGGACTTGGTCAGTTTTACCAATAAACCAACGACATATGTAATCCTGTCACATTTCCATTACCGTTCACAGTTCAAACTTTATTTTTTCACCACGATCCACCGAACATCCTCTTCGAATAGCCAGCAAGAGCATCAGAGTCAGAGCAGACAGCCCGACGATTACACCTAAAAATCCGCTCGCTGGCAGAACATGAAAGCCCTTACGTCGAGGCGCTTCCTAAACACTCGTCGCAGCGGGTCGTCGATCGGGGTGGCTTCGCAGGAGCCTGCGAGTCGAGGGTTGGTTAACCAACCTCTTCCCTATTTGGCCGGTCGCAGCGGGCGATCCGCGTCGAGCAACAAAAGCCAAAATTGCGGAGCATTAGTCAAACATCGCCACGCCGTAAACTAAAACCCTCTACGCGCCTCCATCTCCCTTCCGCCCCCCAATATATCCGTCCGCTCTCTCTCTCTCCACTCCGCCGTTTCTGTCACAGAGATCGTTCAACCCTCTATCCGTTCGATTGCCGATACTCCTCCGTCCGTTAGAAACAGGCCCAGAATCTGACCACCTGGTGGCACCGTGGAGGCACTCGGATGAAGCCATCAATAACCTACGATCGACTAATGCCCGCCGCTCCTATATATGTATACGCCCGTACATACATACATATTACGCCCATACAAACCGCATCTGGGCTTGCTAATGCGAATTATCGCCGGGTAAGGGCCCGCGGTTGGGAAAGGAGTGACGTGTGAGAAACCGGGCGAAAACAGCCAGCCGACTCCTGGGAGGGATGAATGGAGAGGACGAGGAGAAAAACGAGGTGCGCGAGAGATAATAACGAAGGGAGATGCGCGTCATCTACGGAGAACGCGTGCATATTATGCCTGACTCGGGGCTGCAGCCGGGAGCCCCATAAATCTAGCGCGCGCAACAGTATGCACCGAGTTTCGACGATTTACTCGGCCTTCGATCTGCTCCGCGCCATAAATTTCGGGTAATCCGGGTCGAATGCCGCGCGGGGCGAGTCCCTAGGTGACTGGCGATCAAAGTGGCGAGTGTCATTGGAAAATCTAGTGCGTGTCGACTTCGCGCGCTCAACGGCAAGAACGTTCGACGGATGCAGTCTGTGTTAGATTTAGCACGCGAGTAGTGGCGTAGCACTGCGTTCTTCAACCTTTCTACAGCTGGGTACCGGTGAAAATGGGAGAAGTTTTTAGGGGACCAGAACCTGCTGAAGTCACCTTTTACTGAGTAGCTCACTATTCTATAGGGATTAATAACACCAGCATTGAAATTAGCGCGTTCAGAGACTCGGAATCATTCAAGACGTAGTGAATATTTGCAAGGAGAACTCCCCGAGTGTAACTCCCACTTTTTGACGAAACTTTGCTGGTTTGTACCACTCGTCAAGTCCAGTCTAATGATACCTCTTGAAGTAGTACAAATTAGCAAAGTGTCATCAAAAAGTGAGTGTTCCACTTGAGAAGTTCTTGTTAGTTCGCGTTGACTCAAATTTCATAGATTCACATTTAATTCATCCAGTGGCGCATCCAGAGGGGGAGGGGTGGAGCAAGGAGCCCTTAGCACCCACCGAAGAAGGAGCTTTGTAAAAAGCAGAGAAAACTGAATTTTATTCTTTAAATAAATTTGTATAATCATCTAATGAATTTTATTGAATTAGCATTAAAAATATTCGTATCCCTTCAACTCGGCTCCCCCCTGGATTAAATTCTGAGTGCGCCACTGGTGACACCAATCACTCCGAGTCTGCTACCTCGTATAAATTCGAATAGCGCAAGGAAAACTCCCCAGAGAAGAAAATATTTGAGTCCAAGTGTTGAAATACACTATCGCCGACATGGGAAGTTTAAAGGAGACCTCTGACATCTCCAGTAGGTTCGCACGAATCCCCTAATGGCCGTCAGAGCGTTTACGTTGACTCAACGGCACGCGTTTTTTTTTTTGTTCACCTCCTAACTGGACACGTGCTGAATCGCGTATATACGGCGGCCGATATTAGCCGGCCAATTTGTGCTTAACATTGTTCACGAGCGTCACGAGCGTGTAATTAACGTGTGTCCCGAGGCGTGGGTCGGAATATCATTAGCGGCAACGAGTCTCTATGAATTAGAATAAATCCAGGGGTGTCAGCTGGACGGGCCGGCCGCGTTTTATCGGCGAAAGAAAAAGATTTATTTGAATTCTTGCGACACGGATTTCGAGATAAGGCGGGCGGCCACGGGCTGCTGCATGCAGATCTATCTTCTGGTGTCAAACATTCCGGCTTCTTTTATCGGCCGGTGTGAAACACGGTTCCTTCGCGTCCTGCCATTGTCATGTTAATTGTCGCTCGTATCGAAAGTGATAAATACTTTCAACTATAATAATCCCCGGATAAAAATCGCCGTGTAAACGAGATACCAGCTTACGCAGGAATCTGTGTCGTTTCCACTTCTTTTTCGCGAAATGTCGAGCGGGATCGATAGTAAATTACGCCTAATGGAATTAGAAACGTAGAATACTGTGGCGCTGTTTCAGCCGCCAAGCTGCCACGAGTGACGCTCTTATTGACCGTTCAAGTGTGACTTCTTCCTACAGAAAGCAAGCTACTAAATTTACCTAAGGTTATTTAGAAGCGTCATCGAAATCACCGATTAATTATTACATACCTAAATATCTCTTAGCGTACTCCCGTACCTCCCATCTTTCATACATCCCCCAGAACACCTCGGCAAACCATTTTCCAATCCGCACCTAAGTAAGCACCTGCTTATCTAACCATCGGAACATCCCGCAGAGATGGCCCTATAAATTCTGAAGCGCCCCATAGACAGTCGCCACGAATGCCGATGCCCATACTCGTCGAAGCTAATTGCTCCGCGACCATCTAATTACACGCGTGCAAATAATTTCTTCTCCTTCCGCGCGATGTGCGCCGTTTATACGGGCCCCCTCGGTTATTGAAAAACCGCGAAGCGCGCGCGTTCCCGCGTCCATTTGCGCGCAGGTAGCGCAATTATGCAACAATTTATGAACGCGGCCGCGCCACGGTGGCCAGTACCAAGTAAGTAATCATCCAATTAAGTTTTTTGGAAATTCAGACGGCCGCGGAGCGCGGCGCACTGCCGAGCGGCCCAGGCTGCGCGGATGCCCAACTTGAAATCCAGACACGTATGTACCAGCGTCGCATTACCATACTTGTCACCAACCCGTCGCATTATATTCGGCCGGTGCGCCGAGTTTTCCCAACTTGGCGACTTCCGGTGTAGCCGACCAAGTCCCTGTCCTTCCTAACAGGGCCGTCAGCGGCGCTCTGCAAATTTAATTCGTGCCGATCGTGACCCCCTGATAACGTCGCTCCACTTACGGGGCCGACTTCAGCTTGGATCGGTCGATCGCGTTCCTGAAAGAAAAAACCTTCCCTCTTCCTCGTTTCTGGGGGACAGTTTTCTCTCCCCCGAACCGGTGACGATGAACCCTTGATGACGGTGCACTTTGTTCGGCGCTTTTACGTGCGCAGCAGTGTTATGTAATAGTAGCTATTTTTCTGTCGAGTTGGTTATTTGCGGGCGAAGAAATCTCTGGTTGCAGAAATCAGGAGAAATGATTTTTTTTTTAAAGTATGAAGCGTAATGGGAAGGGGTTGTATTTGTAGATAAGTGGCGATTAGAAGTGAGAAGCGTGTAGTTATGACTGATCAGTGTGTAGTTTATATTTTCTTGTTTTTTATAATTAATTAGAGGTGTAGATAATGTGGTATTGAATGGAGGATGTTGTTAGAAATATGTAACGATCGATAGTACGTTCGCGGTCAGACACACTCGCGATGTAATTCCCCGAAGAACTAACGCTGTCGAACTTCCCTGCTGTGCTTCATTTCGCGCTAACGAAGCCTTTTACTCAGAACTCCTGACCTCCGGCGGCGTACTCCGATAATCCGGTTAGCGGCTCGTTTCCGATTTTATTCTCACTCCTGTGTGTTCTTTCCATTATCGCGTTCTAGTAAATAATCCACTATCCCTTTCAATTCACCATACACATAAAAGTGTCGTAATCTTGCGATTAAACTGTATCCAGAATCTACTGTTTCTGAAAAAAAAACAGCTACCAGACTATCCAAACCAGTGATGAGCCACCCGCATTTGGCCCTCCAGCCACTGACCTGCGGCCCGCAATTGTTTCAATTGTAAATCTCTGTCGGGAATAACAAATTCACCCGATAAATTAAAATTCTTTGATTAGTACCTATATTTAAGTATTTAATATCACGGCTCTCAATTGCTTCAATTGCAAATCTATGTGAGAAATAACAGATTCGCCCCATAAATTAAAATTCTTTGATTAGTACCTATATTTAAGTATTTAATATCAGGGCTCTCAATTGCTTCAATTGCAAATCTATGTGAGAAATACCAGATTCGCCCCATAAATTAAAATTCTTTGATTAGTACCTATATTTAAGTATTTAATATCACGGCTCTCAATTGCTTCAATTGCAAATCTATGTGAGAAATAACAGATTCGCCCCATAAATTAAAATTCTTTGATCAGTACATTTAAGTATTTAATATCTCAGTCCACGTAGAGTATTAGGTTTCCACTGTTGGCCCACTGCGGGTCAAAGGTTGCTCATCACTGATCCAAACCAATTAGAACCCGAAACTCGCACATATTTTCCACCCAAGCAACCCTCACATTTGCTCGTCCAAATCCTCGTGTCGGAATCGACCGGGAACTTCCTAAACCGCATTGGCGCGAAGAGCGAAGGTGACACAGCTGCAAGAGCAAAAGAGGCGCAGTGACTTTCATAATTACCCGTCCCTTTGGATTTACATATATGAAGAAATCCATGAGTCACAGTCTGCGCACACTGCTGCCTCCGGTTATCGGCTCTGCTCCTGCGTTTTATCCTAATGAGAACAACAGCCGCGTCCGATACGAGTCTCCTGGGAATCGGTGGCGACGACTGATGAAGATGGAGGTAGCGGAGGCAGGAACGAAGTGGAGAAAGGGGTCATTAAACCTGCGGCGGACGAAGAAAGAGGGGAAAACCGACGGAACAGAGGAAACGAGAAGGAGGGCCGCGCACGACACCGGACAGTGGCCGATACACTAATTTAATTAGCAGGAAATGGACGCGCCGCGCCGCCCGGCCAGGATCTATGCGGCCGCGTTAGGACACGTGCGTGTGCAACGGCATTAATGCGTGGACACGTTTAACAGGAGGCTCGGCGGGACCAGAAAGGGAGAGGCCAGAAGGCACGCTCACTGTCTTATTCTGTTTGCATAAGCCAGCGATCGCGACGCTCTTTGTGATAACATCTGCGGAATCAACGATAATGAGATCGACGAACGAAATTGGAATAGAATGCGTTACGGTGAAACAGCTTCGCGCCGTTGTCACCACGCCGCCGCGGTCGACTCTGTGGCGCACTGTGCGGTGGTAATGGACGATGTTCTTGGTCGGCGAGGGAGGAACGGAAGATTATAAGCTTGGCTATTTTTATTTTTAACCGGGCTGGCTATATTTCTAAATGAATAAGAGCGATTTTTAACGAGGATGAATTTAATGCTATTCGTTTGGTGGCGAATTGAAAGCAAAGTAATTTATGTGGAAGTTAACAGCTGAAAGTGCTTTTATTGCAGAAGAGAGATCGTCGGAGTCGTCGAGTGGGTAAGAGTCAATGTTTGGTAACGAGAAATGTCTATAACGGTGAATTAATGGTTCATTAATAGTTATCTCGAACTAAAATCAGATTCCTGCTGATTCGATGTCAACGGACAGGCAGAATGGACGATTACTCTGACACGGAACGATTCATTCTGACGTACCTAATCGGTAGCTATCGGCTCGGTCAAAACATGGCAGTCAACCTGCCCGGTTCCTCTACGAAACGATCGTATCGTTATCTGCGATCGACAGGAAGGAATTACTCAGGAGGATGACAGTATGGTAGACGTTGAGCAGCAGGGTTCACTATTATATTTATTAAGGCTACATCGAGATCGAAGATCCGAGATAAAGGGTGAAACGCTACATCGGACAATGATAGACGAAGAAACAAAGAGAACGTATAGGCTGAGGCGGTGTGCCGCTCGTATATCTCGTCTTGTGATCGTGGATCCTCTCCGATCATGTTTCCTCTCCTGCACGCGATCATTTCCCGATAGGACGTATCGATCGAAAGTTTTTCTGCGCTCCCAACTATACACCTGCGATCCTACCCCCCATTTGGGCGCAACGCTGCGATCGTGTGCGGAAATTTTATGAAATTAAACACGAACACTGCTAATGTCGGTGTAGATTTATTGGAAGGCGTTGGAGTGACTTTTTACTAGTCAAAAGAATTGCGATTATTTTACAAAGATGCAACCTCACTTGGTCAGAATGTTTCCAAGTATTTGCAAGTCAGCTGGAGTTTTCCAAAGTATACGCGTAATTGAAACCCTTAAGGATGAACTTCAGTAACATTCAATATGCGAAAACCTTTGAAAATCGGAGGAATGAATCTTTATGCAATAGTAAAACCCTCTGCAAAATTTTAGAAAAATTGATTCGGTAGTTTTTAAATTATTTAACTTTCAATTTAACATGTATTCTTATGGGAAAACGCAATATTAAGAAATATAATTATAAAATTATGGGCTCATTACTGTTAGACACGTTGAAAAAATCGATTTCTTTTAAACATTTTTCGAAAGTACATATTATCAAGAATGTAGGTACTTTTAACTTTTCATGGAAAAATTCTGATTATTTTACCTTGTACAGAAGGATTTTGTAGGGAGCGCAGAGGCTCGACCTCTATGGATGAAAACTTTGAACGCGTTTTTCTCAGAACGTCATTTTTTCAGATTTCTTAAAATCTCAAAATCTATCGAACCGGTTACTTTATTAGTTTTACTGCTTATTGCGCACAGCTATATCTTTCACAGGGACTACAACCAAGTATTTTTATCGAGTCTAACCTAAAATAAAAAATAGCAAAGAAAAAAGCCGAAAAACATTTTTCTTGTATTTTGCCCGCCATTTTCCTAATTTTGAAGATAAATCACTAATTATAGTCTGAGCGACAGCGGCAGTCATACTGGTCAAGAATCTGTTTGGATTTTTGGTTTCAGATAAGTTTAACAGTTGCAATCGCCTGCACGAGCGAGGCATGAATTTTCAAACATGTCATCAAAACCGCTTTCAAAAGCATTTTAAAAGCAACAATTTGATTGCTTTTACATTTTTCATTTACTGTAGAAATATGGTTTAATGAATAGAAAAAAAATTTACTCCATTATTTTACTTCTATTCATCGCAATAAATTCCTGAAAATCGCTGAATTTATCGGCACGCTAACCGGAACGATCCCTTAAGGGTGAAATAATAGACCAAAGTTTTTGGAATCTTGTGTACAGAAAGATGAAACACCGAACAAAATACCTCGTTAGTTTTAAATCAGAATCCAAGGGTAAGTGCAGCTAATTTCGCCGACCCAAATCCAAATCGTTCTTTAGTAACAAAACGAACCAACACCGACCAACAAATTTAACGTAGCCTTTATTACGGTTCATTCACCTTGGCCACAGCACCTACCTCTCCAAACAAATTCACAAAGTCGCCCTAATGGTCCACGATCCCCGTCCCGAGATACGATTACGGAGCACCGCGAGATCGTATGAACATATAAGGAGCAGGCGTAAAGCGAAACGGAAGCGGCGAAGCTGTTGCGCCGCCATTAAGGGGAGCGAAGTGCTCGCGCTTCGCGGAAAAAGCACGAAGACGATATAGGCGTCGGTAATTGAATGAACAATTACCCTTGGCGGGTTAAGGCGAATAAATTGGCAGGGTAATCGGGACCGTGGCAAGCCGCGACCAAAGTGAAATACGCGCGGCTGTGTTCGCGAGCGCGGATAAAGGGCGCGTTGCAAGATGGAAGAGGGTAGAGACCCGTTCACCCTCGTCGCGCAACTTGGAGCGACTCGCGAAAACTCCGTGTAACAACGTTCGAAACGGTGCGCGTAATCGCCGAAAGAAGTGCTTCGCCTTGCTTGTACACCGAAGATTCGCGCGGCCGTCTCTCGGCGAGGCCGCGAAGGCCGGAAGCGGATAGCGGCCACCTATGCGCTGAGGAGCCGTGTCTATCTGGCGCGCGTCGGAAATGCGCATTGACGCAAAAACCAGGAGATCACGGTGATTCTATCGGAGCGCCTAACGACGCGGGCCTATTTAAGGAACGGATGCGAATATTAAAACGGGACTTGTGCAAACGGGCTTGTTAGATGTTATTCGTGCACGGAGGAGCCCGATGTAGGTAGTCATTAGGGCATGGTCTCGCTGGCTGGATTTACGCTCCTTTTTTGCGGTTGACGATGAGCGTGTTTATGGGAAAAATTTAATTCCGGTCGTTCCGCGTGGCACCTGCGTTCGAGTACTCTGTGATCTAGAGACATATTTCAGCGGTAATTCGTGGCTCTGGTGCACTGGCTGCCGGATCGGCTTTAGTAGAAGTGTCACTCGGAGGCAGGAGATTCTTGTGCGCACAGGGTGCTTCAGAAGTATGAACGTAAACTTAGACGATATCGTAAAATCTTACTATTAAATAGTTAGTTGTGATTGAAAGTTTTGCGTAGGTAATAGATATCCCCAGTTGAGGTGGCGCGTCTAAAGGTGCAAATAGACGACGAGACTAAAATATTGTGTCTCAAGCGAGACTTCAATCTAATGAGACAATTATTTCGTTGTTTTATTACTTCTTAATTATTTTGTCATTAGTTTCGTGACACTAGACTCTCGTGAGGCAAGTTTCGCGTAAAATCTCACAGTAGATTCGCACCCTTAATGCACCCTTGCTATGAGATGAGAAACAGGTCTCGTCAAAACTTTCGATACTCGTGTTGAGAATTTTTTTAGAATTTCGGAATCATTCCGTTGTGCACAGATATTTATAAATCCCTCCACTTTATCCCCGAAGTAAGTACCTATGCAACATCGGAAGTGCCGATTCTTTCTACGACTTCCTGAAACAAGTGTCCTTAGAAGCGAATTGCGCGTAAGTAACGCGTGCAGCTCTGAATGCATCTCGGGGAAGGTGCATCGACCGAGGGCAGAAAGTGCATTCCGGTGTTTGGGGGACAAGGCGGAATGTCGGCGGCGCTTTCGACGCGGATACACGTAGCGGTCGCTTCCGGTGTTTCTCGGCTCGACCCAGTCGGGAAAATAATTAAGGCGCAGCCAGATGTCGGGGATGATAGCGTTGCAGCTTTTTCGCGTGAACCCGTTCCTCCCATTTTCGTCGTCTTGTAACGTCGTTATCTTGATCCCAGTGGCGAGGGATACTTTCCTCGGAGAGAATGAATTAGGGTGTAGAGAGAGAGAGAGAGAGAGAGAGAGAGAGACACCGCAGCTCGCGAGTCGTTGAACTGCACACGCCGTTGTGCAATCCCTCCTCGTAGAAAAGGCTCCGTTGGATTTATTGCCGGCATTTCGGCTGATTTCGAAATCTTAACACGGTTGGCGGGTGTTTCATTTTCTTTCGCAGTTTATCGCCTGCTGCGGATTCGTGATAGTTTCGTGGTAATTGAGTAATTGAACAATCGCGGCGGCTGAGTAATTAGGTAATCGTTGTGTGTCGCAATCGATGACGGCGGCTGTTACATCGACGGAAGGGGTGCCTCTTAAATGTGTTGATCGCAGCTTGTATTTAAATTTCGAGTTGTAATTTCGGGTCCACTGTTTCTCGAGACTCTCCGTGATAATACCGCGGCGATGAGTTCATTGATTATAGTAATCACGATTATAATCACCTACCAGGTAATTAGATGGCTCTTACGCGCTATTACACAAATTATGTTTGCGCAACCCGGTGAAAATATCTCCTTAAAAATTCAGGCATTTAGTAAATTAATGCTAGTCACGTAATTGCTCGCTTACGATAATTGGATAATGGATACGTTGCAGCTGTTATAGGTCTGTAAAAATGTTAGAATTCATCATTTTTATGGAAATGTTTTGTTACCTACTTTCTTTAATAATCCTGTCGCGTATCGTGCAGTTGCTAGGTCGAGGTGTAAGGAGGATTAATTAGAAGATTGTCGGTTGTCGGAATCTTCCTACGGAAATCGAGAAATATTATGGAGGTGGAAGAGTGATTCTCGAAAGGGGGAAAGAAAGGAGGAGGTTCCCGAAGGTAACAGGTGAAGTCCGTGGAACCGACGTGCGTTTCACATATTCCCGCGTGTAGGTATACCTGCATCATCGTGTGTAACATAGAATAAAAGGGCTGCATCCGCTGTAGGACGCATCAACCGGACAATAGGTTTCCTTGGTAGACGAAATTAATGTTATTATTGGACCAAATGTCTGGGGCCACGTCGTGGGAAGAAACGTTTCTCGGCAGCCTCCTCTTCCTTCGACTCGCGCTTACTTTTCCCTCTGCCGTCCCTTCTGCCTTCGCTATTTCTTCCATGCCCCGACAATGTCAGGCGACTTGCCAGCTCCTCTTTCAATTCCAATTTCTGTTTCTGTAAGTATCGATGTAAGTACTGGCTGAATGAAGTGGGACGTTGAGGAATAATATAAAAATACTCTCCTATTCTTATACTTCATATGTATAAAATCACATTTTTTTTACGAAATTCAGTTAGAAACAGTAATGTATTCCAGCAGGCTGTACTAATCATTTAAAATAGGAAAAATTACTTTGTTTTAATTTAAACTCGTATGGAAATTTAATTATGTCTTCATTAGAAAGCATTTCGAATAGTATCAGAAGCTAAAAATTATGACCGCACTAGCAACAACGTCTGCAAAACAAACTGCTGTTGAAACACTATTCTTTAGATCGCTTATTTCTCTGTTTACCGTCCACTAGGGTTAGTCCGTTGTTGCCATCAGTGCCTCAATTGGGCCTACTTATGCAGAAAGCTACCAACCCTCAAAATAACAAGAAATTAGTTAAACGCATATGGATCCTATAATTTTGTGATCTTTATTCTGCAAAAAATTACCAACCCATAGAGCAACTCTAACATCATTCAATTATTAAAACTACCAAACCATAGTTCCATTTTAGGCTTAGAGAACAAAAGTTACAGAGAATTTAAAATAATATTAATTATACTACTCACTATTAAATAACCCATCGAAAAACATTATAAAACGATAACAAGAAATAAAATATGTCTAATAGAAACGAAGCTACTTTTCTTTAACAATTAAAATCTTCGAACTAAATTTACTCAGTTTCAGATCATTGATGGTTGGTAGCTTTCTGCATAACTAGGCTGAATTACAAATCGATTTGTTCGTACGTTTTTCAATTACACATATTCTTTGTCATCTTGTATGTATATCTTAAATTCTGCTGTGAAAGTGGTTCAGGCACCGTTGAATTATCGACTCCTAGAAAATGGAATGTCGAAGTATGCCAACGCGAGACCGATGGAATTGCGAGCGCGCATTTGTTTAAAATCCCCTCTCGCCGGGCGCAGGAATTATTTTCGAAATCGGTGCGCAATCAAAGGAGGCCGAAATTGGTGAAAATTCCGCTCGGTTACCGTTCGTAATCGGACGGAACGGCAGCGGCGGCGAGGTTTTTCGAAATTCCGAAAAATCCCGTCGGTATTCCCGCACACGTGCAGCCGATCGACGATACGCGTGAAAGGTTTCTGGCTGCATTTCAAAGCGGCGCGTACAGGAACGGGCCAGCAGCAGGTCCGCGCCGCAAAAAGGGACAGCCGATAATAACAAAAGGGAGGAGAAAAAGAGACGGGGCGAAAAAGTGAGAGAAAACGTGGCACGCAAAGCGGGTAGATTGTATTCAGAGGCTCGACAGGAAGTAGGCGTTCGATGGAATTCGGCCAAGGTAGGAGCTGACCAAAGGTGGAAGTCGCCCATTACGATTACGTGCTTTCGTTTGCGAAAACAAACGTTGCCGCCACCGTTCCGCGATAATTAACAACGGCGATTACGACTGGGATGAAAATCACTCCTGGCAACAACACGGAATATTTGATAGGGAAACGTGTTTCCAGAAATAGATCCTTGATTTTGTTCCTGTTAAACCGGCTCTGCGCGTTCGGTATTCAGCAGATCCTTAACATTCGCCTCTTCAAACTATTTGTCGATATGTTCGCCGAATGTGGACCATACAGGTTTCTACACATGTGCAATGATTCGTTGAATCGTTGGCGATGTGTTATTCGCTATTCGATCAGCAGTCCTTTACCGATAACGAACGGGAAGTATTTCAAACACCGCCATGAACCATTTATCTGCAGAAACTATGTAAGCTACTAATAGGGGTTTTCTGAATGACGAACATTCGTTATAGTGGAGTCATACTAATGGATTCGTTATAGCGGCAATTTTTAACATTTGTTCAGTTACAATAAACCGGGGCTTGAACAGGTTCCGAAGATAACTGTTTCAAACAGTTATATAAAGGTTCTGGCTGAAAGAGTTATGAAGAACCTTTATTCTGAATAATCGTTATAAAGAACCTAAATATCAAAGTATATCAGTTTAAGTTACGGTTCCTATGTGGCTCTGTAACTTCTATTTTTTAGGTTCGATATAAGTTCCAAAGCGGTTATGGAACCGATTTATATAGTTCTATAACTTTTATTTTGTTGGTTCTGTATAAGTTCTGTGGGATTGGGAAGCGGCCGGATCAGAAGCAGGGTGAATGAGGCAACTCGCGTGCCTCTAAACAAGTTTATTATATATATATATTATAGCAAAATGTGCATTAAATATTGAATACCACAGGTCGAAACTTTTATTTGTCAAGTTCATTTTTTCAATGAGGATCCACCTCGCCATCAGGACCATGATTCTGACAACATATTAAAAAATCATTGAAATCCGTGAGCTAGACCCTCATCGGTATAATAACCAAACATTTCTATTAACGAACACTTCATACTACAAAATAATTGTACATGTACCTATGTACACATGTGTACATAATATATATTTACTTACTTATCTATAATAATTGTTAAACAATTTGGTTATACACAGTAATCTATAGTTGTAATATGTTTGTGATTTCATTTACTGTAAAATTCTGTAGAATCGTTACACGACTCGATTCTGTAACCGCTTTGGAACTTATACAGAACCCAAAAATAAAAGTTATAGAACTATAGAAATCGGTTCGATAACGGCGTTTGAACTTATATAGAACCTAAAACATAAAAGTTATAGAACTATATAGGAACCGTAACTTAAACTGATATAGTCTGATATTTAGGTTCTTTATAACGGTTATTCAAAATAAAGGTTCTTCTTAACTCTGTCAAGAACCGAAATCTTTATAATAACGGTTTCAAGTCCTGCAATAAACTCAATTACCAATTATTTATTAAATAAGGAACTGATATGCAACCATGTTCAAACTGATAAAGTACATTGCCTTCTTAATTAATCCTTCCTTGACAAGCAATTATTATTTTATAAAAAGGGTAACGATTCTTCACGTTTCACAACCTATAGTTTAAGGGAAAACTCTAGGAAACCCTAGTAACCATTAACACTAGTAACTATTAGACGCTTATTTAACAATATTTGAACGAATAGTGTCGTAAACGTATATCCTCGATTGTATGGCAGGGAATATAAAAGTTTTCGCATCGCAGGCGCGGGGAAAATTCATGACACTCGTCAGCGAGGATTTACTTCTAATCTGCCTTCCACGTTCATTCGGTAATCGTAGAATCATCCCAAGTGCCTGATCTCCAGATCCGTTCCCTCTCGTGCGAGCGTTTCGTCATCGAAAATTTCTTAACAGCCACGCACGTCCATTTGCTCGCTCGCCTCTTCGCTCCACGTTGCCTCTATGTGTCCGATAGTCTTTAAATCCCCCGAGAATGATTGATTACTCTCGCGTCACGTCCATCCACTCGGCCTTTTTGCACGATTTCACTGTGTACCTTTCCTTTTTCGCCAGCCGTCAGCCAGCCAGGATCCTGACGGCTACGCGTATCGATTTTCTTAATAATTAACAGCTTGTCGCGTCCACTTTCGTGGACGCGCGTCTTCCTTGCTTGTCGAGTGCGACGATTCGCCTGCCCTGAAAATTTATCAGTAGAAGCGATCGCTTGAAGAGGCTTGACCAACTTGAAGAAGCATTTCTCAAAAGCTTGCGCCACTGAGAGTGTTAAGAACGCGTGTCATACCCGTCGCGGTTCCAGTAGCGCATTACACTCCCCCTTTCACGTGCCTTCTCGCTCTGCCACGCAATTGCCAATGTCCTGGAGGCTATCATAAAATTGCAAATGAATTTTCATCCATTCTTCAACCGCGTCGCGTATCAATCTCCTTCCCCGGTCTCTCCTTCCCCATTCGGCACTCGACTTTCTTATCATTGTCTCCTCTCACCCCCTCCTCACACCTGCGACTCCTAATTCATTCCTCCCCCTGGCGGTTCATCCATTTATCTGGGCACGGGCAACGCGATGGAAGAGGTCCGGGGCCTGGGACAATTACCCGCGACTTATGGCCTCTGCAAAGACAGCCACCGAACGTGTCGGCGCGATACGCGTGTATCTCGCAGCTCCGCGGCCTCGCGATGCTGTATCGGCCGTATCGCTATGTGTGACGGGTGTGTCGGCGATATATCAGTCCCAGCCCCATCGGCCAGTCATCGTTCACGACGAGATATTAACACAATGCACGAGAAGACGCACATGTGCGTACACGCTGCCTGCCACGCTCTCTTTCTGGGCCGCAGTGCGGCATGGACATTACGATAGTCGATACCGCGATTAAACGGCGGGGGATAGCAATGCAAGAATATCGGGTGGGCGAGGACGAAATGGATGGCGAAATGAAATGGCTGTTGGGGAACGGAATATTTCGCTCGCGATCGTTTTTCGTTATTTTATTGAAGCTGCAGTTCGGTAGGGAATGTTCGATTGCAGGTGCCGGGCACTTATTGGTATTAGAATATTTGAATTAGCGAGCGTTGAAGTTCCTGCTCTGCTCTGGGGTTGGCAACGTAAGCCAACGGTGTCCTTTTACTCCGCTGTTTTCTCGCTGAGTGCGTGATTCGTGTGTAAGAGAAAAAATAAACGTAAAATATGTTTTGTTCACCATATCATTTACTTATATTATAGGTATTCTTCGTAAATAAAAATTATAATACCTAACAGGGAGAAATAATTATTTGGTGCTCTAGAGGTGATCAATCTAGTAGGGTTGCTTCTCGGTTAACGAAAATGTAGACGAAGATTGATTTCTCAATATAGATATATGTCTTCATTACCATATCGAATTTTAGAGCTGAGAAACAGTTAACGAAATTGATTTTCTATGAACTTTGGATTCGACGAATCTTGGTGTAGCATTTGGATTCAACGAATCTTCTTTCTTGCTGCAATTATTATATAAAATAACATAAAATGGGCAGTGATACAAGTGCTGCGTTCTCGCCTGGCTTCAAGCTGGTAATTAAAACGATACTAGTAATCAGCACGAGCAGCGTTACCAACAAATCACGAAGCTCGCTGGGGTCTGTACTTATCATAGCAACGGATGAACCTGAAACTGACCAGAACAGCTGTCGAAACCAATGCGCTCGCACATGTGTACACTGGCGAAAACCACGTCTCTGTTAAACGAAGAGGCGTGCATCCGCACGATACCAGTTTTATAAGATACGTCGAAAGCAATGTGACTTTAAGTTCTAACTTCAACTGTACCCTCCGTTCGCAACCAATAAAACGGAGCCAAGAAACTTGAGTATTAAAATATAATTTCACCGACTGCGTCCTCGAGCAAAAATCTACTAAAATTAATATAAAAAGAAAATTCCTTAAAGAATATAATATACGTTGAAACATATCAGTAAGATTCTTTATCAATGAGGCACTTTATTTCTGGACTGACAGTCACACCTTGAGTGACATTGAAACCGAGTAATTAATCTTTTTTATATCTCTTGATGATATAGCGTGACTCAGGGTCGATTAATTTTCCGGTTATTATTCTCCAAACACTTAGCTTCATTTAATGCAGATTAATCCACAATTTAATGTACAATTTATTGCGAGAAACTGAGATTCAACGTCGAAACGAGTTGAGCATTGTCATAACTATCACAGCCGGCGTTACGTTCTGCACGCGTCGCGTCAGTTGGCAACATTTTCTCGATCACCCTGTACGTGCAACGAGCGGAATACGCTCAATTCGAAAGTGATTGTGTTCCCTCGCGCGGGCCGCTGTAACTAGCGACCTTGGTTCTCCACGCTGCAAACTTCAAGGCTACTGCAATCGGGTTGCACGAGTGGGTGGTTGTAGACGACGTCGCGGGAGGGGAGATAAGGGTGCATTCACATCGTCTGCCGCGGAGACACACGCGCCTCGGCTTATCTGCAATCTCCCGTATCAGCGTTTATCTGCAATCAGCTCCGGTCAACACCGCGTTCCGTGTGCCTTTTCCCTCGAGGCAGATGTGAGTTTATTTAGAACATATTTCTTTCCATGTTAGTGGAAATGGAGAAGCAGGACCACTTGCATTTGGCAGATAAGATATTCCCATTGAGTACGAATTAATTTCACCGGGACATCGTTAAATCGGCACTTTCTTCAAAGGGACGACAGCAATAGAAATTTATTCAGACAGTGAAAATTCGGACGGTAGATAGGTACCATCCATCAAAGTGTCTCAGGGAGGACAAACTTTTTATCATTACTACCATTCTAATTCAACCCTCTCTAAAATAATTTTAAATAATTTTAACGCAGCTGTCCGATTAGACATTACGTTATTACTTCCCGCATTTCTCCTCGCGTTTCAAATGCAAAAAGAATGGAAGTGGAACATCCAATAGATCCCAAGGAGGTACCATCCACTTGAAACGAACAAGGCTGATTATCTGCGTTTAATGAAAGCGCGTTACGTCCACTCGTCCACCTCCAGAATCGTTGACCGGAAGACAGCGGTAAGGGACCCCGGGGTGGCTCGTTTGCAGGTCATCGGAATTTCATTCGCCGATATCCGCGAGAGAGGAGAGTGCTCCTCCGGAGTCAGAGACGCGTGGAATAGCTGCGGTTCAACTACACGCACAGGGGGCTGCGATCGGCGGCGATCATTTTTGCGGTCTTGACTCACGTCAATCAGTCGGCGATCCACGCGAAACCGCACGCAATCTCCATCCGTGTAGGCCAAGCATCTGGCCGATGCACGCGGCCGTAACACGTGTGGATAGCTGCACACGGAATGCAGCCGGTTGCACGTGTGCGGACACCTTCCGAGTGTGCGCGTAAACTGACGTTACGTGTCCATACGAATCGGTTCAATCGGTCCTTCCTTCTTTCCAGCGCCGTCGGCTCCCCTCGCCCGCACCTCTGCCCTGCGCCGGCATTAAGTAAGAAATTGCGAGGGGACTAGGATTATTACGCGCTGGGAACAAGCTGGTTACCGTGGGGAGCTGCTTACCGAGGCAGCGTGATTGTTCAGGTGAACCACAACGAAATGACGCGAGATTGAGTTATAGATGCGGTCGATGCGCTTGCCAATAGCTGGCGGAGATCGTGCCGGTTCGAGTGGTACTTCGGAGCAGCGGAATGGTGTTGCGGAAGAGGACCGAGCGTAATCAGGTTTAAGGAGGGTAGCAGGGATATGGTGCGGGCGCAGGTGCGGCTCCGGCCGGCGAGAATTTGTTGCCCCGGCACGCCACGCGTTTTGCAGCTCTGTACCGCGTGCCTCGGGATCCTGTAATTATTATTCAGTCCCGGGGTGCGAAGTATGCTGCTACATGGCAGCGACCACGGCGGATCCGTGGAATCCCCTCGCCCGAAGGGAGGACGCTTACACAGAGATGGTGACGACGCTGCTCTTCCAATGTCCTCCTAATCTCGCAACACTCATCCATCGTATCCCGCGCTCTAATCTCCCGTTTGCTCGCGGCTGCTCAAAAGAGTACTGCGAACGGTCGCTGAAAAACTCGCTGGAATGCAAGGCCGGTCGACGACGCCGGAAGAATGGCAGCAATGTGGAAATCGGTGATACGTAACAACCTGCACTCGAGGTAGCCACGTATCGTCAAACGGAAGCCGGCTAAACGCGGAAAAGACGACGACCACGACGGTGCACTGTAATCCCCCGTCTAACCGGCAATTATCGTTTGCTCCGAACGACTAACCGTCGGCATTCATGCCGCTCAAGTATCAGTATTCGGTTAGCCTTATAATGGCCCGGCTGACGTTTTCTGGCCGTAAATCGCGGCCCGGAGAGTATTGGGCAAGGCGGGAACTAATCGAGCAGCCCCCTTCGCCGCTCCACGTTAACCCCTCCACGGAACCACCGCCGTCCGATATTCCATTCCGTTTCGTTTCATTGCGGTTTCCTTCTATCAATTATTTCGAATCTGAAATCGTGCCTATAAATCCACGGAATCAGGATACGCCGCGTTATTATCCTATTCTGCGGCCCCTCGCCGCCCGCCCGCCCGCCCGTCCCTGGCCCGGCGAGCTGATCGCGCGGAGAACGGCGGCCGCTGATCCTGGTCTGGCCGAGAAATTGCGGAAAGGATGCACACCCCTTTTAACGGCAAGGAGGGGGGTCTCGATTATCGCTAAGTGGCCTCAATGATTTCCTCTGAAAAGTGTTTTCGAGCCGAGGTGTTCTCGATTGTTTGGATCGCTTCACGGTGCTGTGGGACGTGTCTCTGGAGTCGTGGGAAGCGTTGTGGGCGTGGATCGAGGAATGAAAGTAAGGGCAGGGGTCCACGTGCAGCCGCTTTTGGGAAAAATGATTCCACGCTATTGATTTGCGAACATTTACGTGGTACAGGATTATTGGCACAGGTATAGATTGCAGGTGTAAAGCTTTTAAATTACTAAAGCTACTTTCTCAAGTTCTCTATATGTTTTTTGCGATTTGTGAGCGCCAAAAAGGACAGAAAACTGGATTTTATTCTTTAAATAAATTTGTATACTCACCTAATAAATTCTATTGAATTTGCATTAACAATATTTCTGCCCGCTCAACTCGGCTCCCCCGAAAATTAATTCTTGAGCGCGCTACTGGTGGACACTACCTGTATTTTCTTCGGAGGAAGGAAGATAGAGATCTTTAGTAATGACGTCTATAGCTACTGTAACCTCCAACTACTACTGTACAAAGCAGTACTGCTTAAAAGGGAATATCCCGAACCTGAAAATTCAAAAAATTCTGAAACTTTGTGAATATGTAGGGGATTTCCTCCTGGTTACAACGCAATTTTTGTTCGCTACCCAAATTCACTCGAAGGAGGTGAAATTAACCCCCGAAAATTGGGCTATTTTCCGATTTTGTGTTATAACTCCCGAACTGTAAGAGATAGAAAAAAAGTTTTAAGACAAAAGTTACTTCTTTTAATTAGATCTATCATTTGTTAAAAAAAAGTATTTTACAGTTCACGAGTTATAACACAAAATCAGATAATAACCGGATTTTCAGGGGTCAATTACACCCCCTTAGAGTGAATTCGGGCAGCGAACAAAAATTCCGTTGTAACGAGGAGGAAATTCCCTACATACTCACAAAGTTTCAGAATTTTTTGAATTTCCGAGTTCGGTGTGTATCCTTGTTAGTTCATTTATTTTCATCGGGCATCCAATCTGTACCAATATCTTCACGAAACCGAACCATTGGACGATTACTACAATATCTTATTATCATACATCCAAGTGCCAGGTTTTCAAGCACCCTGTAATCCTCTTTGCCAAGTTGAGAAACACCCCTCGACCCAACAAATCGTCCCATCCATTCACTTCGTTTCAGGATGATTAGTTAACGCCGCCGGTCGGACACCGCGGCGTTAGAGACGAGCCCGTGGCATCTCGTTTGCATGCGTGTCTCGGAACGCAGCCACGTACTTACATACTCTGCGTACTCCAATTATAATGGAATTAAGGTCGCGCGATGTGTTGTAATTACTCGCCTGAATAGCGTGCAACAGGATTTCGTTGCGGCCGTAACGAGCAATCGGCTTGCGCAACCGGTATTAGCTTTCCGCCGCGGCGGTTTTATTCCAGTGTGGCCTTAGAACCAGCGCAGATCGGCCAATCTTCCGCCAGCAGAGCCTCCTCTAGCCTCTTATCGGGAGATAACAGTCGCTTCCCACGAACTTTCTTCGGTTTCTTGTTTATTCGATCCCACCTTGGTGCGCTGCGTTCCTCGAAGTGCAGGCTGCCGGTCGCTTCGAATGCACCCCGTAGCTCTCGCCTAATTCCTCCGCGGCAGCGTTACCGATGATACCTCCCGCGGTATGATAATGTATTCCTCCTTTGTCTCCGTCCTCCCAGCGTCTCTCGCCCGTCCCGCAGGACTCTCCAGCTCCCCTCTTTGTCTGTTGCCTCTTTGTTCTTACGCGGGACAATATAAGTCCGAGCACGATAAATTTGCTTCGCTCGACGCCTGGCTCCTTCGCCCCGCCTCGCTCTTCGCCGGTCTTCTCCGCCGGATCTCCTCGCGAGATGCACCGGTCGCTGTTGATAAGACGGCTTTTCATTTAAGCCGCTGGAAAAGCGACGTTCGCGTTTCTAATAACGCCGGGCGAAAACAAGTACCACCCAGTGGCAGGCAACGGTACACGCAATTCCTTCGACGAACTTACTCGTGGATAGACGCTACGTTATGAATATTTCAGGGAGAGCTGGGTACGAGAGTCTCGAACGATGGAGACTCTTCGCTGGGTGGTGGTTAAAGTGTTATTATTTCGATGTTAAGTTGGGATTTCAGTGATTTTGGTATGCTGCCTTTGAAAGATTGTATTCATATTGATGGAACACCCTGTATAAGACTGTTTTCTCTTCTTCTGTCTGGCGGTTGTCATCGGCGCGGCCTCCTGATAAGTATTATCACTGTTAGCGAAACGTAGACGTGGATAAAAAATTCGTTTCGCAGAATTGGTATGCATCACGTTTTCACGTTCCGCTGCCCCTGTGAACTCAAGTCTGAAACTAATTTCATGATCGATCACGTGTTTCACCTTCGTGAAGTGTGCTTGGATGGACAGGTATACGGATTATATCGATGAAGAAATTTGATTATCATCAAAATTCGTTGAACATTTTTCAGTGCCTATAGGGGAGACCGGGGCTAGATTAAATTTTTTGGGCTTGCAGTATCACTTCGACGATGAAGTGGCTGATGTGTTTCAACCATACACAGTTGGGTATGTTGTTTGTTTGTAGTCGGTTCACGCGTTGTCACTTTATTACAGTTTTTTGTGTTTTCGGTAGTAATAGTAACTTTTCTCTTTGTACTTCAACCTTTTCTACCGAACGGACAGATAAATGTATGTAAATTAATATTACCACGTTTGAATCAGTGTTCCTTTAGCTGCAGATTCGTACCAAGAACATGAGAATACACCGAACTGGTATGAACTTACAGCTTTTTATACACAATGGTGTCAACCGGGGCAAGTTGTTACACAAGACAAGGGGCATGTTGTTACAGAGGGAAAGAGGCATGTTGTTACATTGTATTTAGTAATTAATTTATTAATTTAACCCCCTCAACTGTTAAAAGAAAAAACGAAAAGTAAAAATCAAAACCTAAAAAGATTTTATTAAAAAAATTTAAAAAGGAAACTGATGACATAAAAATAAAGAAAAAACATACAGTAAAGAAAAGGCAGATGAGAAATAAAACCACCACAAATAATAGACACGAGTCCCAATATGAAACGGACGACGATAATTAGTGCAATTGATTTCAGTAGTTTTTATTATTTTTAAAATGGATTTTTTATTGTATATTTATTGTAATAGATTCTTACCATTAATAAATTTACTTTTGTCCAAGAAAATACAATTATATTACTCATAACAAGCCTCGTTTCGTAAAATTTAATCCTGTAACAACTTGCCCCGTATTGTGTAACAACTAGCCCCTACTCGGGGCACGTTGATGCAACATGTCTCGACCTTCAAAATGGCTTGTTTCAAAGTCATGGTTCTCGTTTAATTACACGCGATAGCGGTCATCGGTAGAGGAAAGAACGTACTTTAAGTGAGAGTCATTGATAGTATTGAATATGGAATGCAAAAAAAAATAAAAAACTGAAAATTGTAACAACTAGCCCCGGTCTCGCCTATCTATTTTTTTCCATCAAAACTCTAGCTCTTATTTTCAGTCCTTTCGGTGTGATTTTTTCAATTAATATCGCAGATTCTTTGATAAAGCAGTTTTCCATTCCACCTCTCCTTTCTCTCCTTCCCATTTCCAACGATGGCAGCCGAAAAACGTCATCGGATTTATTAGCATGCAGTCACGTGCGGCGAATGCGTCTATTTATCATACGGCGTTATCACCGCAGCTGCCGCGCTGCTATCACCGCAATGCCCAAATGCACACCACTCGCAGACTTTTTGGGCGTGACCTCCTGAATTCCATGAATTTCATCGCGGCGAAGTTCGTGCCTCGCCTCCGATAAACCGTGCACGTCGCCCCGCTCGTAAAACTTTTTCACCCGAGCGGTTTCGAGCGTTTAGTTAATTACCGCGCGGCCGCCTCTCGCTCCAAGGACGACATTCATCCTTGTTGCTATTTTATGGCGTGCTTCGACGTCGACGAATGTAACTTTGCATGCAAATTCGCTGGAGGGAAGATAAAAGTTGGCGTCTTTGTAACGAGACTGATAGCGGCGCAGCGTATGTACGGGAAGGCACCAACCTACTCGCTGAATCGTTTTATGTTACGTCCACAATTAACCTTTCGAGCCTCGGGGCCGTCCACGTAGGTAATCTCGTAGCACCGAGCAAACACCGAGGATGATCCTCCTCTACGGCAAACAATTCGCGGTGCGAGTAACCTAAAATACTGTTTTCTCGCGCATATTTACGTAGGTATGCCTCAACTATTGACAGGGAAGGATAAACACTAGGGTGGTGCTTAAAATTCAACTTTCAAAATGTTGCTGGGGCACCGCAACATTTCGTTCGAATCTCTATGCTGAAAAGCGGACCTCGTTAAAATTTTATTGCATTACATAATGTTTTAAAGGTTGCTACTCGCTTATTAATATTTTAAATAAAATTGTATTTCTTTAGTTATGTCAGAATTCACCCTCCAGAATATTTGCCTCCCCCCCATTCTGGCTAATAAACATTACTACTAGATTTTATAAATATAAACTGGCTATTTTTAAAAGTTGTTGCTTCACAAATTTACTTGGTAATAATATTCCAGTTCCAAGAAAATGTCTTTAAAAAATATAATACCTACGTCGAAATGAAAATTGCATTTTATTCTTAAAAAGCACACAATTCAATGGTTGGTAGCGACCCCTAATATGCAATTGACAAGAATAAAAGTACCACCACATTACTCGCTCACAAAGGTGAACACAGCGAAAAGATGCTCCGTGATAAAATAATTGTTTGCTGGTGAAATAAGCACCACCCTAAAAACGTTTATCTTCTGTAAAAAAAATTCTTGTCGAAGAAGCTCGGCGCAATTTTTATAGAAGAGTGAGTGTGACTTTCATTTACATGATCAACAAACCTGAAGCAAAACACCGACTCTTTGATAAAACTTTAAAAACAAACAATGTAGCTACGAGCTCCTATCTTCGTGAAGCTTAACTGTCTCGCCAAGGCTCGACCACGTAAAACTGATAGCAAGTACTTCTTCCCCCGTGGAAATTGACAGTGTTCGTCACGTGGCCGAAGATCTCGGGGCTACCCTGTATAAGCCCTGCGCTCGTCAAAAACAAGTCACGAAACGATAACGTAGGATCGCCGGAGGTACCGATTCTATTCTTGGACCCGGCCACTTTTTATTTCCCCTGCTGGAGCAGATCCCAGTGCGACTTGTTTATCTGTTCCCCGCGTCGCATATCATCTCCTTTTGCGAAACAGCCGTGAGATTTACGGATGGTCGAGCGATTCCGAGCGCGGCGATGGCGGACCTTCTCGATATTCGTACGCCTGGAATAATAATCGGGAATCGACGGCGACCCGGACGGCCGCGGTGTATATCCCGACGCCGGGGTCGTACCGTGTCCGGTGGTAGGTATTACGACTGATTGTGAGCACAATGCTGGTGTAATATCGCGTGATTTAGTGGAGGGCGCGGCTAGATAGCCAAGACTGGCGTTCCATTACGCGGCCGCGAGTGTCCTCCTCTTCTTTCCACGGCTCTCTATCTTTCCCTCGGCCGTGGGGGAGATGAAAGCGCGCGGCACACACTCGCAATAAAACGGAGGTGGCTCGCGAGTACCTACCGCGTAAATACGCGATTCACAGCCGCGGATTCGCCCGAGAACGCTGCACTCTGGCCTTTGACATCGTCCACCTTGGCTGGCCTCTTCCCGCGCTCACAAACAGGCGAGAATCTTCGGCAAACATATTTTTCGCGGTGGCACTTTTGTCGCGTGTGTGGGATGATTAATCTTCGCGGCTGGGCAGGATTGTTTTTCAACGTGGAGATCTCTTTCTCTGGACGAGGGCAGTGCAAAGTGGCGTAAAGAGTACCGTAAACTGGGGGAACATTGGCAGCACGGGGTGACATTGGCATACGCCGGGGTTACATTGTTTTAGGTCAGATTAGTAAAACTTAACCTGTTAGCGCTATTTATATGCAATGCTATTAATGCTGTTGAGATGTGAAAAATAAAATAAAGAAATTCAAGTGTCAGTGTATCTTACTGGCTTCAGATTAGTAAAACTTAACCCGTTAATGCTATCTATATGATGTGCCAATGTTACCCCTGTACACTAAGGTTTTTAACATGTATTAAAGAAGGAAAAGGACAAGAATTTTATGCATTTTGACACTTGCAGTGCAATCACAAAAGATGCAACGTTGTGATAGGATATTTAAAGCAAATGCAAACATGTTAATTTTTAAATTATATAACAAAATGTTTCAAAAACCTGCCAATGTTCCCCCAGTTTACTGTATTAGGTACTGTATCAGATTAGTTCCTTTAGTTTGGAACCTTGCCTGGGGGTTGATGTAAACCACGAGATGCAGCTGCGTAGCAGTTAGATTGTAAAGTATTGTAACCTGCGTTATAGTTCGTTCATCTTCTAAGTTCCTATCAACTGAATTAAGCTTCCCTTATCTAAACAATCATTTACCTGTTTCACTGAGTACCACCTGCTCTTAAATTCGTGGATATATTTCTTTGCTTAACGCGGTTGCGTGTTTACCACTCGTTACGCGTAATATCCTTGCATTCTCTTTTCGTCGCGATTGTGCGCCCGGCCGAAGAGAGCACAATGGCCGCGGCGATGAAACAAGCCGACGAACCAGCGGCCATTACACGACACGCGAAAACAGTTTCGCGAACTTGTTGCCGCCGATTTATCAGCCAGCCGGCGGTAGGTTTATCAGGATCAGCTACTCTCGCCTCTCTTTTTATCGTGTCGGCCAGGTGCTTCTGGGCCGCGCGTGGGTGTTCACGGAATTTTCGGTAGCACGTGCGCGCGTGCAGTCTCTCCTGCCTTGTACAACGGAGTAGCTACCGAACGCGACATAAATAACTTTCGATAAGCCGCCGCCGGACGGGCTTTCGCTACCAATCTTGCACGCGTTCCGCAGAAACGCCGGGTATTAGCGAAATATTTCTCTGAAACTGGCCATCTGTCTCTCTTAGCGCTGAAAAATAACGCAAGGCGAGCTGTTGCGCGCTCGGTAAGCTCTGGGCGATCTGACGAGCTTTTCGGTTTTCCAGTGCGATGGTATTATCTGTCCAAGACGAAGTCTAGAGGATGAGTTCGCTGGTCATTTGAAAACCCATTAGTGGGTTGGACGTAAGTTGTTTCTTGGTGTACGTAGAGGGTATGAGTTATTAGAAACTAGAAGATGGAAGGTTTTTTATTAGGTAGGTATTTGATATTTCTAACCCTACAATGGAGAAGCTATATGACACAGAATTCATTATTATATGCATTTAAGGGGTTACCTACCGTCAGGAGGTAGAAAAAGAATCGATTCTTTGGGAATTTATTTCAGAAAGTACATGCATATTTTTATGCAATGTTTTTTGTGCTCAGGTGAGAGACACTTTAACAGGTTATTATATTATGTTTTGGTATAAAAATATTTAGTTATTGCACAATTATAACTGACTTTGCGGAAGCTGTTTTTAGAAACATGTTTTGCGGTGATCAACATTATTCGGAACTGGGTTATCTGAAATATAAAAACGAAGAAGATTTAGTTAGTACAATAGTTTATCTAGTCTTTAATCGTTCCATTTTATAAAATAATAATCTGGGATAAAATGGCAGATGTTTAAAAATTGATATTTGATTTTTTTTACTTTTCTTGAACTAAAACAAGAAAAGGAGGGGTTGTACTGAAAATATTGATATAATTTTGCTACAGACTGTGGGTACACATTCACTTTGAACGTGTGTAAAGTTTTAGCTCAATCGGTCCAGTAGGTTTTGAGAAAAATGTGCGCCCGATCTAAAAAATTTGTTTCGAGAAAAACGTGTTTAAAGTTTTTCATGCAGTTACGATCTTTACGCCTGAAGTTACGGTGGACAACGACTAATTTCTGTAACTTACCCCTAATCTGCTATACCAGGACCGTAGAAGAAACCTTCCTCAGCTTTAAAAAAATCATGCCTGGCAGCTTTCTCTTCTCTGCTGGTAGTCATAGCCTTTTTAGGTACAAGGGTCGAGGGAACGATTACATGGTACGCTGCGGCCGTAAGCCCCCATAACTCTGGCGGTTTTACGAATTTCACCTTAATATTTTAGGGACTTATTTTCGTAACCCCAAACTATTAGAAAACAGAAAAAATCTCAGTTTTGGGTGTAATACCCCCTTTATTCCTGATCTGTAACTTTAAGGAACATGAAACGAAAACGTCGCGCCTTCTCAGTTGTTTTCTCATCCACCAAAAGATAAATTTGTCAAGCACCTACAAAATGTAATATTCATGCATCGACATCGATTCTGCCGGGAATCTCAAAGACGCTTGTTCTCGTCGCGTCGCTGATACGACAGAATTTTAATCTCGCCAGCCTTCTTTTCGCAAACATCGTGCATATCGCCTGCGATTCTTTCATAAATCATACCTTCGATCGTTACCTCCCGTGTGCCTTTACGGGGAAAGAATTTCTATTAACAGAGCGCAGGGTTTCCGATCGCGAGCGAGCCGTCAAGTCGCTTCGATTCCGAACCCGTGGCCGCAACCGCGACTTTACTTTTGTGCTTTACGTTGCATCAAACCCGTTGTTCCGCCTACACAGCGGAGTAATTTGCACGTACGTTGGCTGGTTGCCGATACGACCTCTGAATACAAGCGATGCCCCATTTGCAAATGTCAAATTGTCCATACGCATTACGGTCCGTCTCCGCTACGTGCCCAAGTGTTTGCTAGGTAGCAAGCGCGCCGAGCTTCTTTGCATGTAATTATCATCGGTCCGGCATCGAGTTCCGTGTCCTATCGGGCGAAATCGTTATTGCTCGAAGCCCTAGCGCCGGTGTTTGGGCAGAAATTCTACCGCTGGCTGTTAAACAGGAGCACATGCTCCCGCATAATGCGAACAACGTTGCAGATTCGGCTGGCAGTTCCCAGGCATCGCTTTTGAAAGGCGAGTGTCGGAGAAACTGTTTCCAGCTGTCTCGTTCGCGTTGGAGCCACTTTGAAAAATGTAAGCGTCAATCGGAGCTAAACATTTCCAGACGATTATGCAGAAATGCTATTAACGTGTATTGTTCGAGACAAGCTGCATAGTTAGTGGCAACATTAATAATGGCCCCACTGACGAATAGAAAAATGAAAACACAGTGCAGTTGTCAGGCGATGTAAATACAGCATTTAAGTAATGTTAATAACTCGGGACTTGTTCAATTTGCCGAACCCTCGTTAATTTTCTTTCCTCGAAATTCATTTACTATTCATAACTTCGACCGCTTGCATAATTGCGTGCCCCCAACCTAGCGGACGTAACCAGAAACTGCATAAAGTCCAACAAGCCAGTTTCTATTACCAGTTTGTGAAAGCTTTAAAATATTCCGGCTGGTTCTTCGTGTCAAGCATCCGTGGGATTAGCCTCTCCATCTGTAACGTCTGGTTGCTCCTTCAAATAAATCTAGTAATCGTAGTGCTTTCTAAAATCGAAAGGAATAGCCGAAGCATCGCTAAGTGCTGCGGGAGTAGCGTTCCGTGGTCGTCGTCTCTAATGCGTCATCGATGATGATATATTAATGGCTTGTTAATGCCACGTTATCGGTGTCCGATTTCTAAACGGCAGCCAGCTCGCAAATGTCAGATATCGCGCGCATTCCTCTCCTTTCTTGTTTCTTAACGAGGGGCGCTGCTTACTAACGGCTCGGATAACTCATTTCACCAGGCCTCTAATGCTGTAAACGTCGTGTCCGTTGCAGCGGACAGTGATTATGTGTCGTTTGTTTTAATACACCGGCGGGGCAGCCTGATGATTTCGTTGTTGTAACGAGGCGAACGAACGTGCCAGGCGATAACGAGTGGCTCGTTAAAGGAGAAATGTTAATCTCGCACTACTGTACTGTCGATCCCTTTGTACACCGCGAAATACAATCCAACGCGCTGCTCCTTTTCTCCTGCCTTAGCTCTCGAATGAAACACTCGGTCACTCTTCGTCGTTTTATTAACAGCTTTTCATCATTCCGATGAATTGATTTAATTTCGTAACAAGACACTGACGAATCTGCGGTAGGCACTCCCCGCCTATCTTCATTAATTAAAACTCTCGCTCGGATCAGCGGATATCAAATGTTGGCGCGCGACAAATGTTGTTACCGCGCGGAACAAGCGAGGTTTACGACCGCCCCAGCATCTTCGAAATCACTTTACTACCGAATAACGCCGTAAACTGGGACTTTTAGACCGCGGTACTGTAGGTGGATGAAATAAAACGCGGTCTTAAAAGCAGCAGGGAGCAAAGACAGTAGCGCACTTGAGTGTCGAGATCAAGAACCTAAGGGCCGTATTCTATATAGCTTTCGGTCACTATATAACGTATTAAGAGCTTGTGCACATCAAAGGGGAAAGATATTCCGGACCTATACGACCCTGTAAGCATGACGGCTTGCATCCGCAAGGGGACTGCTTTCCACGCGAGCCGCCCGGCCCAGTCTGGCCAATAACGGCACGATCCCCTGACACCGTGGCGACCCAACTTCACAAGATCCTACTATGCAGAATTCTTCCTACAAGAAACCGAATACATTCTTACGTTAATATACACGCTTTTTATCTGACAGAAAATAAAGAATCGCACGCGGATCGAGATTTATATCGTCTCTGGAGGAAACTCGTCCCCGCACAAGTGCCACTAAACCTCGAAAGCCTGCTCGCGGCGTGACATCGCTCCGTCTTCCACTAATTGACCATATTATGGAAAACAGCAGGGTCAAGTACCCGCGTGACCTCTGATGTCATCGCTACATTGCGGCGGTTTATGAAGTGGGGTTCTCCAGCCTGGCGGAGCTCGGTGAGAAGGGCACCGTCGCGTCAAAGGCATTCCGCCACCAAGTTTATTGCATTTGTTTACGCAGAACCGGTGAGAAGCGTGCAGCGGCCCGCGCCCGTGATGTATGGACGATCATAAAGTTGAATTTAATTCGCTGCGGAGACGCAGAGGTCGCCGGGTAACGCAACAGGCCGAACTGGTCACGAGCGCCGTAAACGCGTGCATTGTCGACGCGGCGGGGGAAAAAACGGCGCAGAAGCGTTCCGACGCGCGGGAAAACTCTTGTAATACATCATACTTCGCGCAACGGGGCTCGGCCTCGACGTGGAAATTTATTGTACGGTTTCGTGGAAACGCTAACGATCCGCGACTCTGCCAACCAGGCCGTCCGAGGTTCGCGTCCCGCGGAACGATATTGACGCAACCGTGGCGAGTAGCGAACGAACGAGAGGCAGAAACTTGGGCAATCAAATGTTTATTCGGATAATTTTCAGTGGCGGGGCGTGGCCGGGTGCGTTGCGAAGTATAGTTGGTTAGGGAGTGAAATGGAACTGCGGTGAATCGAATCTGAAATGGGGTACGGTACTCTGAGCTCGTACGGAGTCGCTCCTTAAGGGGAAACACCACTGTGACGGCCGGAAAAGTAAGCCATTTTTAAGGATTTTTTTTCAGGAATAATTTACAGTTTTCATAGAAATTTTTATTATCTACTTTTAGTACGGTGTCTTAAGAGACTATACAAAAAAAATAATTAGGAAAAGATACATAAATTATAATATATTAATTAATCTTTTACGCCTCCCCACGCGAGCTGGTCGAAGGTGTAACTATGGAATAGCAGGTCCGAAATCTATTTCATTTTTTTTTTATAAACTATATGAGTGTAGTTTCCGTTGTACGTACCGATTTCTTAAACAAATTATTTTTGTAAAAATGGTGCGCTTTAGAAGAAAAGTTTCGAAAATCCGCGAATAAGATGGACAGTTTTTCGAGTGTATTTCAAAAAATTTGCTCTCAATCAAAGAATCCGTACGTACAACGGGAACTACACTCATATAGTTTATAAAAAAAAATTGAAAGTTGATTTCGGACCTGCTAATTTAACCTGGAAATTTAATTAATATATTAAAATTTATGGATGTTTTTCTATTTTTTTTTGTATACTCTCTTAAGACAGTGTACTAAAGGTAGGTAATAAAATTTTTCTATAAAAACTGAAAATTATTCCTGAAAAAAATCTTAAAAAATGGCTTACTTTCCCGGCCGTCACAGTGGTGTTCCCCCTTAACCGGTAATGAATGGAATTAGGCGAATGTATTGTACAAGGTTTCGTGGGCTTCTGCCGTAGGAGTGAAGATGATACGTACAGGCTAAGGTTCAGGGAATTTAACCTTCTCTAGATGAAAGATTTTACAATACCCGGGAAACAGTTTTTACGCAGAAAATGAATTCAGGCAATCACACTGTGACACCAGCAGTTTCTCCCAACCCAAAGTTCCTCCAACTCAGAATTTTTCCCCTATTTGAAGGATCCTCCCCTTTTCCAATGAAACACCTCGTGTCCGCGCAGAGTCATAAGCGTTCGAGCAGGCTCCTGAGCAATTTATCATCGTCGACGTAGGACGCGTAAGGTTCCATCGAGACGAGCTCCTACGGTGTGAACAGAAGTTGGTAATGCTGCCAAACTTATCCTCCCTCTCGCGTGTCGTCTAGCAAACGCCGTTCTGATAAGAATGTCTGCAGAAAAGCCAACCGACTCGCGTCCCTGTGATTTATTGTGATTCCGTTCGATTATGGCACAGAGGGCAGTGTTGTGCCCGTTTTCAGCGGGGTCCCAAGCTCCGGTGGAGTTTTCGAGCGGCGACCGAGTCCTCGCGGACCGACCGGAGCATCGCCCGCTCGCGCGCTGACGCGATAAGCTTGGACCCCGCCTTAACAGGTCTCCTCATCCCCTGGCGTCCTCTTCTTTCCCCGTCATCATCATCTTCTTGCACTCGGGGGCCCGTGCACGCGGGTAGCATCGGCCATCATTCATCACCCGGCACTTTTTGGTACGGCCGACAAGTTCCGAGAATGCTGGCGCAATTATATTAAACATAAATCAGTTATAACAAGCGTACGTGGCCGCAATGAGGGGTGCACTATCGACGCGTACCTCGGTGCAACCGTCGCCCCCTCCCCCACTCCCCCCCTCTTTCCTTTCTCCCGTCCTTTTTTCTCGTTTTTAAATGTGTGTCATGACGCATATCGGCTGTCAGTTACGCGCGATGCGGGCAGACGTAGCTGATTGAGAGTTTAAGGCTGTTGCCAGTGCGAACGGTTCGATGGGGGGGATATTGTATGAAACAGTCTCGTCATGTACGTAAGTATTAGGACACCTACCCTGTGCGGAATAATTGTGAAGAACGTTGCAAATTGATTAGAGGACTGTCAACAATTCTACTTTATTTTGTATTTTAAGGGGTCTCCCTACCTTGACAGACGAAAAATGATGCGAACTTTGGGAATTTTTTAAAACAAAACCATTGAATATATTTACTTCCAGCTTTGTGGCTTCATTTGTCAATCTTTAGAGAATATGAAGAAAAAATTGTATGGAAAAGTAGTGGTTATATCTGGAGTTATAGTGCTTCAAATAGAGCGCCTTACAAAAAGCATATTCGCTTTATTAGCATAAAATCAGCCGCTGTAGTTGTCTGAAATAGAAAATTTAAAAATCTGTGTAATCTGTATGAGTGTGGCTATCGGCTGAACTAGATTAAATGGGAAATACTGAAAATTAAAAAAAAATGGCAGCGTCTAAAACAGACATCGATTTCGGCAAAAAAATCGCTGTTTTTTTAAGTCGCGAAAGCCTAATATTGCAAAAACCGACTTAGTTTTAGTAACAACAAGAATGGGACGTCTACTGAAGATATATACCAAGTTTAAAGTAAATCGGGTGATTAGTTTTTGAGAAATTATGCTAACTAATCCGAAAAACATCGTTTTGCGAAAGACGCGTTTAAAGTTTTAGGTACGGTTTTTATTTAAATAATTTTTTTTTTAAATGTTGCCTAAATATGTTCAAATATAGACATAAAGTTTTCAAATAATATAATTCGAGGGATTCTTTATAAAAAAATCCAAATATCGCGCTCATTTTCAAGCCGTCAAAATAGGGAGACACTTTGAAACCAGAGCAGCGAAAAGTATTTAATCTGTACCAAATATCACAGTTTCTGCAAATACAGGGGGAGTCCCTTTTCTATAAATACGAGTACAAGTAGGTAACCTCCGATCATGTATTTGAAGAAATTCGTCAACTTGGTCTTAAGGGGTTATGCCTAGTCAGCTTTCGAAAAAGAACGCGATTTTCGGAAATTTTTTGTGGACTCTCTACTGTATATTTTTTACAACTATTCGCTTATTTTAAAAGTACATATATGTAGCAACTCTCAGTAATTTTGTTGTAGAAAAACATTAAGAAATGAACGAATAACAGCCATTCTCGCGGAAGCTGTTTTGATAAAGGCGCCGTGCGGTGAGCAAGTTTTCTCTGAGCCGGATCAGCTGAAATTAAAAATTCAAAAACTTTCCGTTAATGTATGGTTGAATTCAGTGTATGAACGCAGGTTTTTTCAAAAAGTTGGTTTTTGACAAAATGGCGATCGTTTGACGCAAACCACGCTTTTCCGATGTCTGAATTGTTCGTTTTTCGTTAATTAAAAATACAGTTTTTGTTAAAATAAAAAATCCTTCGTTGATCTACTAATCCTTGGTATATAAAAGAAGTCTGCAAAAGTTTAGGCCAATCGATACAGTGGTTTCCGAAATATCTTGCTCACCGACATCAACACAGCTTTCGCGAGAATGGCTGTTATTCGTTCATTTTTTAATGTTTTTCTATAACAAAATTACTGAGAGCTGCTGCATATATGTACTCCTAAAATAAGCGAATAGTTTCCATAAAATATACAGTAGATATTCCACAAAAAATCTTGAAAATCGCGTTCTTTTTCGAAAGCTGACTAGGCATAACCCCTTAAACATCTTATTAACGACCAAATGATATAAAACTGTCATGTAAGCCATTTAACGCCGGGAAGCTTCTGAACACCCAGCGGAATAAAGATCTGTTCGATCACCACAACTTTCTAACTTCCACGTGCACATTTCCCAATGACCAAAGTCCAGAAGTCTCGAGAATTCGTAATTATCAGCAACGCCCCCCGAGTATCTTTATCGCATCCAAAGGTAAGCCCGCAGGTAGCATCGCAGGCTCGTCCCCCCGTCTTATCCACTATCAGCGGCGGCGTGTCCCTGGAACGGTTCCCTTGCGTTCGCTCGCCGCGGTAACAAATTGAACGGCGGGGAAAAGCAGAGACCAGGTTTCGGAGAGTCTATTTCGTCTCCTAGTAAGGTCACTCCGATTAGTGGCGGCGATAAGAAGAGCACCTTATTAGGAGAAACTCGTAGAGACGTTCGCTGAGCTCTTCTCATCCTCCTGGTGTTCCTCAGCTCCGTCCTCCCCTCCTTGTTCCTCCATCGCGCTCTTCCTTTTCTTCCCTTCTCTCGCTCGTCCCGTTCACCGTCGCCTTCTTCTTCCTACGAGCGCTAAGACCGGATGAAAATGTATGAGGGCGATATCTACGGCGCGTAGGGGCACCGAGGGGGTAGGGAGGAGGAGCGATCCTCTCCCTTTCTCTCCACCTTCTCTCGGTGCACCACGCGTATAATGCACACGTGTAGGGAACCGCGGAGTGGCTACGTTCGAGCGAGAAAAAGGGAGACGCGCGAACGGTGAAATAGGCGGGAAAGGGGAAACAGAGGATCGCGGAGAGCCTCTGGTAGTTTTGTTTCCAACGGGGCATATATACATAGCGTGTACGTATATTCGAGGGGAAGCTACCTACGCCCTGTAGGACGGCGTCGTCGTCGTTTCTGCACCTGACCGGCAAACCGACGATAAAGGGTGTAGCCGGATAAGCATAGTGAAAAGTGCCCCCAAACCAAATTGAATTATTTAATGAATGCAGTAGTATCTGATAATGAAAACCTATTATATGATATTATTTAAGAACGATCGAGGTGAGACTTATTACATACTCAACCGTAACTGAAATCAATATAGTCAGAAATTTCGGTTCCTTATAACAGTTATCCAGAATATCGGTTCTCCATAACTGTTTCAAGAATCGAAACCGATATCACAACTGTTTTAAACCCCTGGGTGCAACTAGGGATTGCGATAGGGTCGAGTCAAATATGTAAACATGGACATTATTTCTTAGAAGAATTTCGCGAGATAACACTGTTCTATACAGTGGGGTACCTAAAGTACATCTAATAGTCGAAACTTTGAAAGTGATCTCTGAATAACTTCTACTTAATTTTACCCAGTGCCACTGTGTCTGAAACACCAGGGCATTATATCACGCATCGATACTGCTCGCAATACCTTCAGCAGACCTCGGAGCTCGACCAGCCCGGCTCGATCCGCGGCAGTCGATCAGGAGTGCGTCGATCGGATCTTTATGCGCGCGGCCGGGGAAAGCACGCCCGGTGTTCGTGCCGCTTAACTGAAATCGTTCCCCGCGGCGCGTTAACGGGGTGGCTGTTATTAATCGCGTAATAAGTGGTGTAACCCAAACCATTAACTGCACGGTAATTATGCGCATAAATTGCAGCGCAGTGGTAACCGAACGCGGACACAGCCGCGTCCTATGCGGTAATAGCTTCCGACGGCGTTAGCCAGTGCCGCTTCGTTATTTATTTGACATTATTCATCGTAAAGTTAATTGGCCTCGCGGAACCGCGACGGATAAGGGATCCCCGTGTCCGTCCGCCGCCCCATAAAAGTCCCGTGACGCGCACCACGCGTTATTAATTCGATAAAACGCCGATGAAATAATAAAACTCCCACAGCCAGTAGGGAGCGGAGAGCGTTAAAGGGGCGGTGGGGATAAGGAGGGACGTCGCGTAATCTTTATGGCGCCGAGGACCCCGCGTTGCAGGCCCAGGAGAATGCACCCCGGCGCTCGGTCCGCGGAGGCGCTCTAACCGGAGCCCTCGGAAATTTATTCCACGGGTTTCGCCTATTTATTAGGCATCTTCTAATGACTCTATCGGCACCGTGGCGCCCCGAACGAGCGCCGATCAAGATAGCGGCGGCGACTTATACGCGTTTCTGTCCTCACCGAAGATCGTATCTGGCCGAAGGCGACGCGACCCGTGAGATTCTAACACGCTCGCCCGTCCATTATCGCCCTGTAATCGGCATTAAATGGGAATTCGATTCATCGGCCGGGAAAGGTTAAGCGACGCATTTCCTCAAAATATTCGCGGGCACCGGTGCCTCATTAGGCCGCGGATGGGATGCGAGCCGCGGATCGATCGCCAGCCTTTGATTATCGCGAAGATGAACGCCGGTGGACTGGAATATAAATGGACGGCCTGGCGATAGAGAGGCTGGTTGCGCGAGTTGCTTCAGCGTGGTCGCGGACGCTTGTAGCGATGCTGGTCATAGGCTGTTGGATGCCCGTGACGTATTTGTGTAGCGCGAAATTAATGTGGATTTTTTGGCGGCGTATGATTTGTGTATACCTAAGTGAGAAGCGGGCAGTATTTGTTTTATTACACTCTGGTTTGCTGGCATGGGTAGGTTCAGGGATGTAGACTCTACAATCTACATTGTAGAGGATTTCAAAATCTTTTTCCGAGTGGGGCTGAGGACGTCAATGCTAGAGAAAGATTTGGGACGGCGTAGGTAGTTTCGAATATGGCAAATTATCTTCGTTTCCTAGGAAAATGTCAAATTCAGAGGAATGAGTATATTACAGTCACCTTAACTGACGGTGCAAGTGAGGTAATAGTAAACTTCAACCTAATTTCCAGCAAAGAGGATTAGGAATAACCGAGAGTCACGGGTCGGCCAGCGACGTGGCTGCAATTATCATGTCTCTTGATTTGATCGGCCGCTTTGTTCGTCTTACGATCCCATTGTTACGCGAGTGTTCCAGCGGGACGGTATAATTATCGAGGGTGTTGGGGCAGCAGGTAAATGTCTACGGAATAACAGAAACGTGTTAGTGCCGAGCGGTCCCTGGAGCAGCGGTGTGCCTTGGACAAATAATAGCACGGCTGCTCGACGAATTCCAGTATCAGGGGATGGTGTTGCAATTGTTTGCAATGTTTTCTCGGCTAATGGTACCCTACCTTGTTTGCACGCCGTGCATTACATTATTGCACGCTCAGAACGAATTGCAGCGTACGTCAATCATCCTTCGCCTGCGCTCGGTATTAATTTCTCAAGTGAACCTCACGATAGGTTAACTGCGAGCGACACATCTCGCTCGAACGTTCGTGCCCGTGCTGCTTTCTCGTTATCCGTGCGACTATTGTGGGACCTTAACTACCAGCAAGCTAATCGACCAATTTTCCCCTTAGAATTCTCAGAACTGGCATCAGTCTCGTGTCTATATCCCTCGTTTTACATTAATTCTAATAATGGTCCTTCTGGCTGCAAGAGAACCCCCAATACTCCGCAAACCGTCGAGATTTCAAGCAGCAGGCACATTCGAACACACTTCACTCGGGGAATGGAAACTCGCCAAGCCTTGGATCTCTTATCAAGTCGCCAATCGCGTCCTTTGTTCCCATATTCAGCTAAAACAGAGGAGAACGATGATAAAACAACTTTCTACTCGACCCTTCGAAAACTTAAAATCCCGAACCTCCTTGAACATCGTTAATGTCCACCGGACAGTGACGTCAAGGGAGGATTACGCGGCGGTGATCGCGCCAGTGGAACTCGAAGGAGGAGGACCAGAAACGGGGTTACCATTTCACCGTAAATCAGCCCGCGCGGAAAGCAAACGACTGAGCAAAGAATATCGCGGAGCACCGGTGTACACAGACCATCGTGTATTCTGCCCTCGACATTTTTACACAGTCTGGCGGTGGAATCCCGCGGAGGAGGAAGGCTCGCGGCTGTTTACACGGTCCCTGAATGCGCTCCTATATGCGGTTTTAGACACCCCGATAAGAGCGCGAACGGCGTATCGACTATCGAGGTGCGTTGCAAAACACCTGGGTGTTGCAATGCACCTCCGTCTCGCAAATGCCGTTGCCGTGGGCTCGGGACACGAGTGTTCGCCGCGCGCGCCTGTGTGTGCACGCGTGTGCTCACCAGCGTTGCACTCTCCCTCTCTATGCGGGCGCGCAAACACCCAGCCGGAGATAAATAGGCAAACACACCGCCTGTTGTTCCGAGAAAGCTTCTCCGGCTTGCCACGAAAAGCATTTACGAAATCGCGGCCGTGGCCGGCTGCGATACGCGCCCGATAAGGGCGGACAACGGCGCGGGCCATCGGGGAAACGCGGAAAATAGAGGCGCGCGCGCGCTGATGTCGCGAGGGTACGCGCGAAAGGTAGGTACGCGAGCAGCGTTGTGCATCGCCGCGGCTGGCGCGCAAATACCTGCGGATATAAATGGTTTTACGATCGTCCGGGAAACGGTGCGGTTTCGTATTATTTTTAAATGTTGCACGGCTGCTGCAGCTTCCAGGAAAATCGCGAACTTGAAATTCGGACGGTGGCGCCTCTTCTTCTGGAGATTTATAGTTACTCGGTATTTACTGGCCGAGCCGCTGTTTTGCGTTCCGCGTTTTTACATTTCTCCGGGCTTCGGAGCTGCGGAGCCTCTGGAGCGCTTCCCTCGGATAATGCTTGATTAATGGCACTTTTATTAGCGAGTCTTCTCAGTCGTTACGAAGCTGAATTATAATCGACGAAGCGGCCCGTGATTGCTGTTAAGAGGCGCCGATTCTGTAATAATTCCATTCTCGAAAAGCATGTTATTCCGGGCTGAAACGTTCACGTGAAAAATTACAACATCAGCACGACGAGAGATACACCTGAGACGCGTACACGGCTTTTCGACAGCTCGTACAGACACTAATTCCCCGTAAATTACATCTTGTCAACGATCCACCGACAGACACGCAGATCTTCCAATTTTCACACTGCGCCTCGATAGCGGGGCCGCGGACCTCTCGTCTCGCTCGACCATCATCCGGCTCGCCGCAGAACGCTCCCCTGCGAGGGGCCCGCTGGCCACGCAACGGCCATTTTTTTTCATTAAACGGCTTCACCTTCACGGGCCCGGGGGGCAGATTATTCGTCCCGTTAGGTACCATCCGCGAGGCAAAAGCAATCAGTTATCTTCCGCTGTGAACCTTTCACCTACCGAGGTTGCAGGAAGCGTATCCAGGTTGATCGTTACGGTCGTCGTCGAGGCGCACGGGTCATCTCGATTGCGGGGATAATCGAGCCTCGGGGAGGTTGAATGAAGCCTCCTTCGCCTTCCTCCTCTTCCTCGCCGTTCTCCTCCAGCTCTTAGCGGGAACTGTTGTTGATCGAGGCGCCCTCGACGCTCCGGCGAGCTTGCCTTCCCGATATGGGGATTTATCGGTGCTTCATAGAGACGTGAAATCACTCCCCGCTTTAATCTTGACCGGGGCCGATCATCGATGGACCGGCCGCGCCGACGGACGCTCCTCCTGTCGATGATTATTGAATACCGCGCTCGGTTATCGTTCGCCGGGATCGTGCTTTACGAACCGCGATATAGAAATGCTGGTAGTGTCTGGCTGCCGAGAAACTTTACGGCCTCGTGGAGAGATGCAATTAGGAGACAATTATTGCATAGGTAGCCGGTGTTTAACGGGGTTCCTCGGTTAACAGGATATCGGCCAGGGATTGTAACCCGCCCGGAGCGGGTCACTAGTAACATAGGACAGTCTGGTTTAGACAGCCACTTAACGTGCTCTGGTCATCCGGCCGAAAAAATGAGCAATCTTTATGAATTTTTACCCGACTGCGGCACGCAAAGGAGTAAAATTGTTTATCAGGTTATGTATGTCCATGTTACGCTCTAGAGTCTGTACGGATACACCGATTTGGACAAATGAGGTGTCTTTAGTATTGTCTTGACGTTCCGATTGTTATAGGATATAAAAAAATAAAAAAACATTAAAAAAAAAATTAAATAAAAATTTAAAAAATTAAAACTCCGACTGCTTAAACGAACATTAAAAAATTAAATTAAAAATTAATTTTTTTAATGTTTTTTTAAGCAGTCGGGGTTTTAATTTTTTAAATTTTTTTACTCAATGAATAACAAATATAATCGTGCAAAACTTTTTATATAATATTCACCTACTTGTGCCCTGCTCAATTTTTCGGTCAGATGACCAGAGTACCCCCTTAAGTGGCTGTCTGGACTAGACTGTCTTCTGTTACTAGTAACCGGCTCCGAGCGGGTTACAATCCCTGATATCGGCCCGTTGAAATTGTGTAGCGGCGTTTCAGTACCTGCTGCACCCGCGGGTACTGCCCCATGCAAATTTTTTGTCACTTTGTTTCAGATGCAGTTATTAATCGGTATTAGGTGTACCTTTTAAAGTAGAATAATGTACAGCTTACAAGTGCACCTTAATTTTTCTATACCATAACGGTCACTATGTACGCAGATTTTGTTCGGATATAGATGTGAATGGATAATTTCGTAATTATAGTTCGTAATACTAGCTCTAGAATAAACACGTTCCTTTCGGATTACGATCCACCGCGTGCATGATGGAAGCATTTCACGTACTTCATCCGAGTGATGCGGAAGCTAGCATGTAAAAATTGTCGTCCCCCGATGGAAGAAGTCAAACAGCACTGTTCACCTTCCACAATGATGAGCGGTAACGTATGTTAGCCAGCCGCTTATTACGTTTCCCTGCCTCTTTGCCGCGGCATTCTCCAAGAACCCATTGCTTTTCCTCGAGGACCTCTCCAACGGAGGTTCGTCTTGGCCTCCTCGACCGATGACCCGGAAGCCTTTGCCGCGCATACGTGGAAGCTCATGCGTGTCCATGTGCGAAGCTATTTTATTGCCCGCGCCACTCTATAATCTTCCTCTGTCTGTGTGCACGGCGACTTATTTCTAATGCCTATACTTACGTTTAATGTCTATATCTGTCCGCGAGAACAGTAGCGTAGTTAAGGCAGCAATGATGAACGCTGGCGACTCGGGCTCCAACCGTGATCGCTGTGGCAGGCTCCTGGAGATTCGTCGATTTCCAGAAATATGTGCTCGCAAAATGTACTTTCGTTAGTGGCTTACTTCTAATTTCCACACCTCTGCAGCGTATTCATATCTTTTCATGGAGACAGTAGTTCAGAGAAGACGCCGCAGTGAATGATCTTGCCACGTGAACTTCAATTATATTTCTCACTCTACTTAAGACAATTTTGCGAACTTTCGTTTTCAACAGCACTCTTACAAGGGGAGGCCGCGACATCTGGGACATGGATTTTGATGAATCTCATATATGTTGTAGGTAGTGTTCCTTCTCGAGAATTCTTTCTCGAGAATTTCTCGAGAAATTTTATAATTGCTTGTTTCTTATTTCTCGAGAAATACTATAATTTCTCGAGGAAATTAAGTCTAGGAAAAATATTATAAATCTCATTTATTTTCGTAAATGAATGTATTACTAGTTAATCGCGAACGTATAAACACATCTACAATTTATAATACATCTTATTAATAACATTAGAACCTATATGTATTCCAATAGAAAATCACAGTACAGAAGATTCGACATTATTAACTGCTGAAGATGCTCTTAAATTCTTATTTAAAAATTTAGAAAAATTGTGTACTAAATTGAGTACCTAATGAGTTTCTTGTGGCTATTAAAGAAGAAATATAGAAAAGAGGAGATAAGACTATTGTATCCCGTATAAAATTCTTGCATGATCCAAAATTTCTTCCAAAAGGGTCAAAAGACGCATTTTTTCATTTAACAGCCAAGATAGATAGATATAACGTCAAAATATAACAGTAACAGATTTTGCCACAAAAAAGAAATAGATTCACTGACGCTACATCAAACGCATTGTGCTATTTAAAAATAAATTTTAAAACCAAAAAGTAATGTTTCGCTTTGTACAAATTTTGTATTAAATAAATAAATTTGCCAATTGTATTTAATATCTATTTTTTCATTTACACAAGTTTGGTATAAATTAGACAAGAATAATCATTTAGTTAAAGTTTTCTTGTGTTTTTGATAAATATTATCAACATTATTCCAAAAATATAATTTTTGCAATATTTCTTTCAATTTCTCGAGAATTCTCAAGAAATATGATCTCATTTCTGATTTCTCGAGAAACAAAAAATATCGAGAAATCAGGAACACTAGTTGTAGTGTAGGTGTAGTACACCAATATATGTCTCACATGTTGGGTCCACTACCCCATAGTTTCCGAAATATTAATATAAAAAGATGTTTATGCGTTGACGAACAGAAGCGATAGCGAAGTTTATTGTAATGATTAATAGCGGCGCGTAAAGGGCAGGTCTCGCACCGGAACTTTCACCGGTTCCGATTCTCACTGGAATCATTTATTTTCTATAAATGTATTTTGTATTGTTTTATTCCTCAAAAGATAAAGTACTATTTTTTACATTCTAAAATATGACATTTATCGTAAAAACAAATGAAACAATAAAATTCACGACACCACGCGCATCTAATAAAAGATGTATGGCCACAGTCACATTTTTTTGTACACGCGCCGCTATTAATCATTACAATAAACTTCGCTATCGCTTCTGTTCGTCAACGCAAAAACATCTTTTTTAATTAATATTTCGGAAACTCTGGTGTAGTGTTCCCAACATCTGAGACATATATTGGTCTACTACACCCACACTACAACATATATGAGATTCATAAAAATCCGTGTCCCAGATGTTGCGGCCTCCCCTTGTTACTGTGCATCTTCGTAGCAATTCCTTTGCTCGTTACCTTAATTTTCTAATTCCTACAGTTGCTAACAATATTCATCTCTGATCGCAAAATATTTCAGTGATAACAGCATTGAAGAATTTCACCTGAGTTTCTAGAGAGTATTATAGAATTGCTTATTACTTTCATAGTGGTTGCTTCGTTTGACGATTTCTGTCTAACTCTTTTTACATCTAACGCTCATCCTTCCCCGAAAAAAAAAACAATAGCGTAAAGAACGTCAGGGGAATATTCTTGACGATACCTCGAGGCACGTTTCGATCCCACCTCTCCTCGTAGAACTATCGAGATCAGCCGGTTCCTGAGTGTGTTTCAGAACGAGTGCACTTACGCGACCGCCTCGCAGTATTCCGCGGTTCGCTTTTACGTCGCCTCGCTTGAAATTTATCGCATGACTGAGCACCATCGGGCTACACTGGTTGATATTTCTTGCATTCGTATGCATTGTGCTTAACGAAGTTGCCTTCGCGATACGTCCGGTGATACAGGCTGATTGAAGTGACTTACGAACTTCCAGATGACCGGTTGCACTTGGTGTATGCACGGGGCTACCATTCTTTGGATTTACGATGTGTGAATACGCGCGCTGGGATCGTTGCGACATTTGTGCGGTTGCGTATTCTAGATCCTAGATCTCTGCGGTATTGTCACGTGCAATTCGAATCACGCGTTTACGATTATAGGACCTTGTCCAGGAGAACGTTTATTAATGATACTCAAAGGGGGATTGTACGGTTTTACAATGAACTGGACCAGATGTCCTTGCTGTTTCACCGTGCGGCGTCGTGTGTTCGCACCCAGCAGCTTTTAAGACAATTCAGTCACCAGCAAGTAGCCTGGCACATTTCTGTGCCCCGCAATCTTTTTCGTTTAGATATCAATATTGCCATGGTCCTTCTGCTCGAGATTATAAAACTCTTTCGAAGCTATTACTTCGTTAAAAAAAGGATCTGCTAAAAAAAAACGGTTCTTATTGAAAAACTATCGTTCTACCGAAGCAAACACCATAGGGGAACCTCTGAAGCTTCTTCAAGCAAAATAAAGCTTCGCCTTTTTGCCTCAAAACGCTTGTTTCATTGACCAATAATTTTGGAGGCAATCGCCTGGAAGCGTTCAAACTAAACGCCCTGTAGAGCCGTTTCCTTCGCGTGCTCCCGTGGATCGTACCGCTAAATTCGTGTAGGCCGATGCTTGTCGGTGTGTGAGGTCCAACCGCGGAGTTTCAAAGGTGTGGGCCACTCCACCAGGTGTGGAGAATGGCGCGCCTCGATGGCAATTACATCGGCAAATAAACCATGAGGTGAACATACTGCGAAGCTGGCTGCGGGTTGCGCCATGAATAGACCGCTGCGCGCGGATAATTCTACTCTCGGGATGAAGCTCCAAGTGACAATTAAGGGAACGGAATGACTCTGCGTTTTTGCAGGTTCTTTTCTCAGGAAATATTGGGTAGGAAGATAGCAAGCATTTTAGATCCTGCAAATCATACATTTATACATTGCTCCTCTTCTGAATATGTAACAGAGTCTTCGAGTAGCTTTGTTCCATCGACGAAGGAGCAGTGGGAACTAATGCTATCCCACTTAAAATAAAATTAGCACCTTGCAAGTAGATTAAATCGCAACTGAAATCATCGCAATCCAGATACGGAGGATTTAGCATCAATCGAAAGCTCGAATAAATCACCACAATTTCATTCTGAAATCCTCTCGACTACTCCGCGGAACGGAAGCCAAGGATTTCGAATTACACAGTTTAAACACTAAAAGCAATCCGTCTACGTTCAGCCATCGCATCTGATCCTACAATTTGGACGAGCAAACGTCTATCCCTGATACTCTCGCTTTCATCGACGTCCAATATTTAGACACTGTCAAGGAAGACGCGTCAAGTCGGGTCTTAAGTAAATGAGGATCATACGGGGCCAATCTTCTAACGTGGTGGGTCAACAGAGCGTGTCGGCAGGGACGCGCGAGTGGGATCGCGGAGGAGCAGCCTTTTGATACGTGGCCCGGCTCTCTTGTGTACCTACTTCTCGTACCTCCGCCATGGGGATCCTGGATTAAAGCGCAAACACTGGTCGACTCCGGGCACGGCGACTTCCCACGGCTGTTGACATGTTTTGTGTTCATTAGTCGGCCACTCGAGAGTCCAGAACCCGTGAATAGCTCCGCTGCACGGGCACACGTACGAGTCACAGGCCCCAGCCGCGGCGTGAGAATGGCGGCCACGGAACGATTGTCGTTGATTCCCTCGAAACGTCCTCTACGATCGCGGAATTTTATGGTGCCCGAGTACAGTTCGTCAGCGAGGCAACGAGGATACTACCGTTACGGCGAACGAGCGGGCCCCGCGCCGGTGAAGCCTCGAGTGTGTCGGGAAAGAAGTCGAGTTGGATTTCATGGACCTCGCAGGAAGGAATGCCAGGCACGGCACGGAATGTTGGTTACTAAACATAGAATGACTAAAATTGAACGAGGAACGCGGACGAAGGGCAGGAGGCGCGGCGCGGATGGAATTTTCGTATCGCGGGAATTAGGCTCGTTGTATAAGCCCCTTCCGAGTCTGACGAGGAAAACGCTCGGCGCGTCGTCGCCGCTGCTACCATTCGCGGCTTATGCAAAAATCTCTACCATTCGCGGCGAGGTTTCTTGCCGGTGCTGTTTGCGATTGCCTCACTGGCAATTGTTCTGTTCGCAATCGCGCAAAAATTGGACAATTTGCAAGGAAGTTGAGAGGCCTACGGGGCAATATCATTTGCATCCGTTTGGCTTGCGATTGCGCGCGAATCGGTGTCACTTGCAAAAGGGTAGACCACGGGGCAATGCCGTTGGTAATCGCTTTATTTGTGGCCGCTGGGGAATTGTTGCCTTTTCAAACGAAGTGGCTAATACTGCCAGGCAATTCCACTTACGACTCTTTCGTCACCGATCGCGAATGAATGAAATGTGGTTTGTCACGGTGCTTTGTGATCTGGCCTGATGGACGTACATAGTGATAACTGCGTGCTGGTACATACACTCCCTCTCAAAAGTATTAGGACAGTCGAGGAGTGATTTTTCAGGAGGGCATATATCCATTTCTGACCTTGGAGCGAATTTTAATAGCAACGCCTTAATAATGTTAAATTATATCCCCCAGTGGCACAAAACAGTACAAAATAGGTTTACTTCCTTTTTGAAAAATCGAAGTGAAAATACATGTTTCATGCAAAAGGACATCTTTTTTTTAAATAAATAATACACAAATAATTATTAAAATAAATGTTAAATTAAAATTTAAAAAATTAAGTTATTCATTTCAGTGTAAAAGAAAAGTTTTATTTAAACTAATATTTTGTCGTTTATCCAAGTTTGTCTGATGACATAGTGGAATAATTTTTTGGTCTGAAATAAAAGGGACATATTTCCTACACTCGTCTAGGAAATTGTACTGACTACAAAAGGAACTTAATTCCATAAAGTTACCCAAACATAGAGTAAATTAGTTTAAAAATGTACCCAGAGTCATATGGTACCTTTACAACGAAATGTGGCAAAACAAAGTAACCATAAACATTATATTATATTTTGAAAATGGCTTATTTTTTGTGCACCCAGTTTCCATCAAAAGGGCTTATTACCAATTTTTTTTAAATAATAATTAAAACAATATCGCTAAATTCAAAATATTGCTGCTATCAGATGGAATTTTTTTTAATGATCGTAGGTACCACAGTTTTTTGCAGTTATTGAACATTTTTTCTATAAAAGGGAATGTGCCCTTTTGAAAAATCAGTCCTCAGTTGTCATATTTGCTCCGAATCTAAAGAATTCGATACTTTCTGCGATAAAGAAAATACCTATAAAATGTTAACGCATTAAAAGTCTTACTTGAAAAAGTAGTCCACACTAATAATAATTCTTTATTGCACAGTAGACTTTACAATAGAAAGCATATAAAAAAAAAAGAGAAAGAGAGAGAAGGAAAAAGAACAAGAATAGTTAGATTTGAATAGCACATATAACACTAGAGGAGTGCAAAAGACGAGGTACAGCTGTCAGCTGTTATTAACCTTGCCATTTAAAGCTACTTAAAACTAAAACTAACAAAATAGAGTACTCGAAAAGTAAATGTATACGGCCAGATAACATAATCAAAAGTAAGAACTATCATATGCGTGTAGTTGGAAAATGACAAAACTAAATGTTAATAATTAATAGTTAATGCTGATTAGCACTAAGCAATTGTAGCGATCCCTCCATCGAGCCACGATTTCCCAACACCGAACTGCTGCAATCTACGCCTCGATCTGCTCCCATGCGCTTTGCAGCAAACAAGTGCATCCAGAATAGTTTAGAGCATACGTTCATTCCCAATGTCCATCGACTTCGGCGTCTTTCCTCGTTCCCCCCCTGATCCGATAATCTCTGAACAATAAATTCGAATGAATATCCAGATTCCCAGGAAACTCTACGATGCTTCGCGAAGCGCGTTCGCTCGTAGATTCGTACGAGAACGGCGATCAGAGCCGCCGTAGCCGCGGGAACGAGTGAGGGCCTGATAATAGCGAGTCGCGTTGCGTCGACTGGAATCGCATTACGACGATGGAGGCGATTATGAATTTTCACGAGCTGTTCCCCGTGAATGGAACTCCGAAAGGAAACTGACTCCACGGCTAAGTTACGGTCATTCGTTCGAACAGTTATTAAGATGTGCTTTCTTCTCTCGTCGAATTCAAGTGGAACGGCCACGCGTGGGCGAGAATCTCTATGGGAATTTGAATTTCAATGGCTCGGTTGTTCGCGAATATACTCCAGCGTGTCCAGCTCGCTGAAAAGAAAAAAACTCGTGCGCAGCGTATTATTGAGAGAGGAAACGTGAATAAGGATATTACCGCGTAAATATTGGTGCTAACCTAGGATGTAGCGCTCGACCGTGGCGCGGCGTCGTCCCGTTTCGTAATTGCCAGGCAGGATTGAAACGCGCCTGTTCGAAAATAAATGATTTGTCAAACGGCTGATTAATCGAGGAAACAGTTGTTCCTGTAACCGACGTCTGGTCAAGATTAATCAGCCTCTGATTAATGCGCGAAGACGAGGGAGCATCGTGATTGCCGATGACCGCGATGGCCTTTCAGGTAAAAAGGTGAAAGAACTATTCATTATTTAGAAGTGAAAAATTGCGACGGCTGGATCATCGGCGATCGGAGCTCCTAGGTAATGGGGTTTTAGTAACGTCGGGCAATGAGATGAGCCCGATAGCTTCATTTTGGATCGCGAAAGTGGCTGATTCGTAGGTACTAATGGATCGTTCGAAGTTGGCCGATTCGGAGTGAAGACAGGATGAAGATATCAGAGGTAACGGGTGTGGCTCGGTCCATTAATTTCTTGTGTCTTCGCAGCAATCTTCGGCGTAAGTCATGTGCTGTTATGAGCTTCATCCTTTACGCTTCGGTACTTCGATCGGCTTAATTTCTGGGTAGAGAGATGCAAAACGTTTTCGTAAATCGTGGACCGTGCAAGTCAATTGCTACCCAGCTGTGCGAGACTTTTTCTCTGTGTTCTTTTAAACTTGGATAATTTCGCGCGAAAGAGCCCGCCCGATGATTGTAGTATGGTCATCAAAGATTGTAATCCCCAATGTTTTCAACACCTTATTTAGTTTTTTTTGCGATCATTCTTTTGAACTGTACAAGCAGAATGAACGAAGCCAGTGCTCTTCGTCCAGATTAACTTCCTTGCAAATTATTTCTCATATCGTTGGTACGCTTCTAGCTAAAAGAAAGCTTGGATTGTTCCACTGCCAACAAGAGAACTTAGTCTAATGAAGTTGTACAGCAGTGCCCTGCAGAGCGTTCAGCATCCCGTCGCTTAAGCAGAATTTGCATTTAAACTGTCCCGCGCCTTATGATTGCACGTCAAACGCGATCAGGTTTACTCCGCAGCGTCAAGTCCTTCACATTTTACTGGGATGAGAAACGACGCAATAAACGTGTCAATTGTAAACACGAAGGCATCAGTATTTATGAACAAAGTATGAATGTCATCTCTGAAACGCGTCTGCATATGTCAAGCGATCAATCGCGCCCAAGGATCGTCCTTTCGAGCCTACCCGCGACATCTGATTTCCTCGTTGGACAACCGCTATAGCCTGACAATATTAAAAATTACGGTGCAGAATTTCCTAGTAACAGACCGACATACCACGGCGCGAGCCATTCTTCGGGCTCTCCAGCATCAAACCGAGTTATTGCCATGTGAAAGGCCGCAACTCAGGCCGCATTACACGCTCCTACGTTTCGCTCGATCCATCACGCCTTCGTGTCCTGCCGCAATTACGTATACACGGTGAGTCACAAAATTATTAGCACGGCCGGAGAGTCGACGAAGAAGTTTGAATAACTGAACAGCTTCGGTATCCTCTATTTTATCATACGCAGTTTAAACGCTAAGCAGGACACCATAATAATTCTCTTGAAACTTGGAAGCATACGTTCTATAACGCGGGAGAAGAGCAGAGACTTGAAACGTTACTTCTTTGAGCGACGCAGAGGAAATAAATATGCTAGGGGGATAGTAGGTGAACAGTGCAAGATTCCTGCGATGTGCATCAAAATTGGACCGCACTTCTTATTCCATTCCACAAGCACGCAGTATGTATTCGCTATAAGCTCGCTGTCGGTGTCTAGCGGCGAGCTTATACCGAGTAACGGCTAAATTTCTGCGACCAACTTCCTCTCGCCGTAGCTCCCTGCCTCCGCACAAATCCAGCTTGAAACAGGGAATACTGCATATCCCAGGATCGATGGTCAACAGCAGAAATCCTTTGAAGCCGAGCTGGAACAGCTCGCGAACGGCGGGCGCTGGATAAGCCCAGTTCGATAGGTGGTACCTGTCGGCCAGGGAGGATCGAAACCGGCCCACGGCCCCCTTTGATCGCGGGCGCTCCGCGTCCTCGCGCATGCATACGTAAAGGGCCTTTGCATGGGTAATCGGTCGCTGGTAGCCGGGGCATCTCCCCAGCGAATATATCCGCAGGTGTCCCGGTCGTGTCGACATTAATACGCGATTGGATCTTCGGCCCGCGTGTGAGTAGCTCAAAAATGCGCACGATCAGTCAGCGCGGGGCTAGCTCGCGAGCGCGCATGCGCATCGAGGCCTCATCTCCCGCGACGTCGTGATTGCATTTGTATGGATCTGATCGAGAGAGGAGCGAGTGGCTCAGAGTACGAGGCCGGTGGTGATCGTGAAGTTGAGATCATCGCGATGCGCGTCCTCTCTCTTCCTCTCTTTCCCTCTTTGCTCTCTCCCCCTCCCCTCCGTCCTTTGGAATCGCTTTCTCCCCGTTTCGAAGCACGTGGCCCGGTGTACAGATGTAAGGAAGGAACCACGCAAAGTCATTATAAATTCATCTTCAATCGCGTCCTCCCCTCTCGCCCTCCGAACCCTCGCATCTCCCGCTTCTTGGTTATCGTTGTCCACCTTGGTATTCGTTGTGCAACGGTTGGATGACTCCCTTGCGATTCGATCGGCGAAGAGTTTCCAAGGATACTCTTCCTGGACCGTGTCCAGCCACGACGATCGAGGGAATTCATCCGGAATAGGACGGGATCCTCAGCGACGTTCATCTTAGCCACGGGGTCGGTCGCCGTTCGATCCTGTTGTGTTCCGCTCGCCGTCCCTTGATCTCTCATGAATTTCTGCGGAAGCGATGCCTCTTGTACCACCGTCAGGTGGTCATTATAAATTCATCCGCAGTCACGCTCCCCTAAGTGCTTCTGAACCCCGCGCTCTGTTATTCTAGCTACTCTCCAATGACTTACGCGAGAGGGATACAGAGAGGGCGCGACTACTATTCGGGGAATTTTGTCTGTGGGCGCGATGAATGAGAAGTGTTATCCTATAGTTCGTATGCATGGACGGAGGGTTGGTCAGCAGCTTGGGTTGCCTAGACTTCTGGGAACTGTGTCGCGGAGAAGGCGCGGGGGTACAGTAGTGGTCAGGGGAAAATTTAAACTGCGAACGGCAACGAAAATAAGATGGATTAGAATTCCATTAGAGAGAACTGAGGACCTTGCAGCAAGAAGGGTGAAACTCCATTTTTCACAGTTTTCGAGTTATTGCAAAACGCGGACTCATCCTTCAAGAGCGCGTACCCTTCGCGCATCGCCGTCATAGAAGCGATTATGTTTCCTCCAGAAGTAATGCGTGCACTCGATCGGATCATCCGTCCGAAGGATTCTCGTGAAAGGCGCGGGTTTCGTCTAATCGAGTTCGCAAAAACTGACCGATACCCGCTCCACGGTATGCATTACGTTTAGCGCGCGGAATTCGTGTGCGAGCGGCCAGCACCGCCGAACACTTAGATAATAATAGTCATTCGTCATTGGTAAATGAGTCGAATTAATCTCCGCGGGACGAGATCATTCGATGGACTTTCGATCTAAATGTCGTGCCGGCGGATGAGGCAAATCCGCCGTTGCGCTTAATGGCGCAAGATCGCGGCAACGATTCGCCGCGCGATAGTCTCCGATGCAAAGACGAACCGAAGCGTTCGCTACGTGGAACTCGAATTTTTATCGCGATTATGCAGATGCGATGACGCGACCTTATCGCGGCCGGCGCGAAAATTCAAGCCGCATTTATCAATTTCTTCTGTACAGGCTCGCTTCGTCAATCTTCGTCTATTACAACGCTGGCACTCTAAACTTAAGAAATACACGCTCAATTTGCACCTGCATAATTTCCCACCACCTTATCAAGCCGCGATGGCATTGGGAATCGCCATGAATCAAAGGAATCAAAGTGCACACATACCCGCAGTGTCTTCGGGAATTTTTACAAAGTGAAACTTAAATCTATCAAGATCCAACGTCAAGGCTATAATCCACGGAGCAAAGAGGCGTGATAAACGATCGCAAAAGACGTTCTCGCCTACGTTCTCCCAGCGTCCGCCATTGCGCGTCCGCTTGCCCAACACGAAACTTTGATTCGCCTCAGAAATGAAAGCAACAAGCACTAACGATGTAAATTTCCCGTCTTCTGCGTCGCACGCGACGCATTGATCAGCGACGGGCCTCTTAACGCGCGCGATTACCCTCGGTGTCTGTATTTCCAGGCGACCACAATGGGAGGACAGCGAGATGTCGTACGACCTGTGTGTCATTTGCTCTTTCACGGTGAAGCCGTGCGTGCATAACGGAAATTGGAGGGAAGTCACTTAATCCGGCCGCGACGCGATTTTTCCGCGGCCGCGGTGAGCCACTCGTAGGACAAACGATTGTGCATTCCGGATCCAGGAACGCCACGACAATGGGCGGCATTCTTGGAAGGCCGCGGAAAGTAAGCACGCGACATGGTCTAACGACGCGTGTGCGTTCCTGGGTACGCGTGGTCGCATGAATCACGGGACATTTGTAGCTGCCAGCGCTGTGTTACGTTTCTGGAAACGTGGACTCGGGCCGCTAAAGACCCCGCGGGAATCTAGGAATGTAGGTCTGCCGATGAGATATAACGTGTCGCCACGAACACGACCCCTGTGCTGGATGCTCAGTCGTCCAAGACGCGCTTCTGGTCTCTTATTTCGAAACGCGGAATAGGTGTTTGAGCACTGCGCTGCGAGGAAGAGGGAACAGTGTGATGCAGGCTGAATGAACTTCGCTTAGGATGAGATGGATGAGGTGTTAGGAAAGAGTTCGAATGGTTGTCTGGGTTATGAGTGAATATTAGTGATTAAAGCCTCAAAAACAGTGTTACAGTGTTTGTGGGTATTTAGAAACTAATTCCTTTTTTAAGGGAGTATTCGTAGTTCAAAGCACCATGGCATGTTGCTTTGAAGCTCACTGGTGTTCACCGTCCACTGATACTCAATTCATAAGAATATTCACTATTAGAACGATGTTTCCAGTATTGACGATCAACAATCGAGAGAAAATCACCAGATCTCCTCCCGTCACCAAGACAAAGACACCACTAGTCACAGCTACCCCCTTCGTGATCATCCTCCCTTCCTACCAAGCCTACCTAAAGCCACAGATCCTCCATATAATAACCAAGAGAATGACCACCACCAGTCAGCGTCGAGAATTAAACACAATGCCCAGAATACTCCAACCCCCAGCGCCCAAATCGAATAAACCTTCCGTCAGAAACCCTTGGAAGGATCGCGCAGCCATCGAGCCGCGGCTGATCGCGTTTAGAAGCCCAAAACGTCCGCCGGGGCTGTGCGTCGTCTGAATTCGCGGCTGTTCCGTGCATCGACGGAAAGCAATTGGCAGTCGGCGAAAAAATGAGCCGTGATTCATGGGCCGCGCGCGCCACGCAGCGCAGACATAGGGCCTGGCGGGGGCGGGGCGGGGGACGTATGTCGTTGGCCTGTCGTGCTTCCTTTCCCGTGAGCCCCGGGAAGTCTATTCAGAGGTTGCGCTACGGCGTCCAGCATCCACATAGGGCCCCGGAGCGTTCCACGGTGATTACCATATTGCATGTCACATTGTCGGCGCACCCCACGACGGAGAAGAGGTAGGACGGCGGCGGGGGCAGGCGAAGGACGGAGGAGGACACGGGAGGACGAGGACGCTAACCACATCGCAATATACCTGAGGGCACGGCGTCTATAAACCACCGCAATTCTATCTACGTTCCTTCTAAGCGTATATAACTCCCGCCGCCAGGATTAAGCCTTTTATAGTCCTTTGAAGCGGCGGGCCTCGGCTCTCTGCATCTCCCCCTCTTCTTTCGCTGCGAGACCCCCCCCCCCTCCCGCCCTTACCTTTCTCACTTTATCTTGCCCCTTCTTTTTTCGTGCTCTTGCACACTTCGTTGTCGCAGTCGTAGGTATATGGGATACGAGCTGGTGTGTATTTCTACCCTCTTGGTCGATCTATCGATGCACAGGGTAGACCGAAATATGTGCATACCTGATGCAACTGTGGAACATTCTGATAATGAGTCTTCAGATCGGTTGAAACCATGGAGGGTGCTTCTGTCGTAGGAAGCTTCGCTTTAGAGGAATATACAGTGACTCGCATTAATATTCGGACACTTTTTAAAATCGCATCACTTTTTTAGAATTGGTCCAAACGACTTGAGTTTTTTTGAGAAGCTAGAAGGATTAGTTTGCTAAATGAGGTATTTGGTCGTTTTGAAAAAAAATGTATTGGGTCGGAATAGCGAAAAGAATAGTAAAGGTCGATTTTTAAACTTTTTTTGTGAGCTTGTAATGAAAATTAAAAAAAAAACCGTTCGTAGATTGCAGTAAGTTGTATACGTGCCTAAAATTTCATCAAAATCGGTTAACGTTGTTCCGAGCTACAAACGTTTAAAGATCGCAGAATAAGGTCGAGAATCGCTGATTTCGGGAATTTTCGCGATTTTCGACCTTATTCTGCGATCTTTAAACGTTTGTAGTTCGGAGCAACGTTAACCGATTTTCATGAAATTTTAGGCACGTATACAACTTACTGCAATCTACAAACGTTTTTTTTTTAATTTTCATTACAAGCTCACAAAAAAAAAGTTTAAAAATCGACCTTTACTATTCTTTTCGCTATTCCAACCAAATACATTTTTTTTCAAAACGTCGAAACGCGTCAGTTAGCAAACTAATCCTTCTAGCTTCTAAAAAAAACTCAAGTCGTTTGGACCAATTCTAAAAAAGTTATGCGATTTTAAAAAGTGTCCGAATATTAATGCGAGTCACTGTAGATGTGACGTTGAAAAGTAACAAGAGTAGGAGTTAAAAGTTAATTGCTATTGTTGATTATCAAAAAATAATGTCACTGCATGTTTGATACGTACCAAAAGAACTAACCCTAGTAGCATTTATTGTTGGCATTTTGATGGCCAACTAGTTTCCAACTTGGGGATACTGTGGGCCAACCAGAAATGCTACTAGGGAAAGAGGGTCCTTCTAATTTCTCACGATTTTCCTCATTCCTGATCTTACATGTTACTTCTGGACGTGTGATATCTACGCGAAAATATACGTACGAAAATGAACGTACATCGAGTAGAAGATGTGGATTAATACGATGCCTCACTGAGCAGTAACAGTGGAGCGGGTTTCTTTAAACGACATCACCAGCTTCATATTATTTGGAGGAAAAAAAGAAGCGTTCTTTAAAGCTCCTCCGGTCCGGGGGATTCAGCTGGCTGACGGGCGGCCGCTGCAGCCTCGGGATTCAGTTTAATATCACGAGTTTTCTTTCACACTCGTCCAGCGAGACGTTTTCATGCGGAGAGTGAAAAACGAGTAATTCTTTTATCGCAATATCCTGGCAGAGGTACGAGACGAGGGAACGCGGCGACGGGCCGCGGGGGTGTGCCGACGGGGGAGGGTTTCGCAGCATAGAAAGATGCAGGAAAAGTCCGGGCGAAAGCTGGATACGTCGGCTGGCAAGTTCGCCAACTTTAATACCTCAAGTTTTCTCGTACGTATCTGCTCCCCGTCGGCACGTAGTCGATTTCGTTGAATACGGGGCGTGTATACCCGTACGCACACCGATGTCCATATCTGTACCTCCCCCCGGAGTTGCTCGATGGGCAAACAACTTCTCGGGTAGCAAAATATTGATAACAAAGTCGGGAGTTACGGGGAGTTGGAATACAAAGAGCACGAGGCGCAAGTATGAGTTTCGGTGGAGGTTGCCATAAGATTTACGACGTGAGCTTGGTTTCTGTGGAAAATGGAATCTTGTAACATTCAGAGGTGCATCGTTTAAATTCCACTTCCACCACATTACTGTGCGCAGTGGAAACTGCTTGTTTCGAAAGTGCTTTGAAGGCAGGTAGCTCAAAGCTGTTTCTCATTCAACGGGTTTATGATCAGATAGGGGTCTTCGCGTAAGGAATACAGCGTAAGGTATTTCGGGCTCATGGGTGGCCACCAGTGACCAGCGACGATGTGGGATGATTGCTTAGAGTGGAAGAGTTGGAAATATGGCAAACGGCTCAATATTGATACGAGTACGAATTTTATTCTCGAAGGTTTTGACCACGAAGCAAGGGGGTGCCTTCTGGTAAGACTGGTAAGAAGACGCCTTGTAGCTTGATGTGTGAAGGATGGAGTTCGGTACAAACTTCTATGTTCCCATCAAATTTGGCACCGCCAACGATGTCCTTGCTTCCATCACTAGTACCAGATTCCAGACTCCGTATTTTCGACGGACGAATTCGTATATATTTACAGCCACGAATACCGCGTGCCAGCCACTGCACGGCAGACAGTTTACCAAGCGTGTGGTATTTGAGATTCCCGGAATCGTTACCGTCGTATTCTCTGGGAAATTTGAGTCCATCTTCTCGTCGCCTCTACCCGGACGTTTATTGCCAGCTGATTAGCGTCAGATAAAAGGATCCGTTTTAAATCGGCCCCGAGGACGTTAATTACGCGGGCAGAGAAGGGGAGGGGGAGGATTAAATTACAGTGCACCGTGATCGATAAGGCGGACTAAAAATTTTAATGTTACGTTAAAATATATTATTAAGCGGGTACGATCGGGTCCGTTCGCATCGGACAGGTGGTTCCACGGGGTGATTAGTCGCGGCTGATAAAGCGGTGTAATTTACGAAACACGGTAGCGTCTGTTGTATCGGTCGCTTTCCAATTTATACTTTTAATGTCTCAATTTGCGTCGCCTTAAAAATCACCGTGTACCGACTAATGCAGATTAATCTAATACTCCGGGCGACGGGTGCGCGTGGTAATTGAGGCGAGCATCTCGGCATTAATTATCTTTGGAATGTAAAAACCGTACAGCGATTTGCATGGTAATGGGTTCGTGGACGTACAGGGCTGTCTTCCAGAAATTCAAATGGCCGCGCTGCTGCTCGCGTGAGCACTTATCAGCGGCTGGAAAACCTCGGAGTGGACGTTAGATACCGCGCGCCTGACAGCGGAAGACGTTCGTTCAGCTTAAAGCTTCGCCGAGCAAAGGCGTCATCGTTTACTCGAAATTCTACTTCTTAAGATACCTCGCATACGAAGTCCTCTTCTAATTACTCCCACTAATGTGCCATTAGAATATCGACATATTTTTGTAATTGTGTTTTCTGTTTTCCTGTTAAACAGGATTGGCGTTTCAAAGCCTGTCGCTTTATATGGCCCAATGAACTATATTAGTTCCTTTACCTTTTTTCCTCCTCTCTCTCCTACGGGTCCCAGCAGCAGCGGTGCACCGGGAGAAAGAGGTGGTGTCACCCATCTTTCCCCAGTACCCACCCCGTGATGCTTAACTTCTGTGATCTACCGAGAACCGATGTCTCCATCACGGCTACGGCCGCTGGTATATCGACATATTTAGCTTCCATTAGTGAGAACCCGACACCATAAATAACCAGTGATAAGATTGCACAGAAACTTGCCACAAGGACCGAAGGCTGCAGGTCCTCGAACAAGAAGCGTGAGCGGTGAGTCGCACGCAGTCTACCGCGGTGGCGAGTAAAAAGTCGAAAGCGAACCGAAGCGCGACGGAAAGGATCCGTTCGATCTCTCACCTAGCCCGGTAACCAGAGGCTACCGTGCGGAGGTCCCTGGAAAACGTCATTAACAGCGTTTAAATGCGCACACGACGCTTTAGGCACGACACGCTATCGGCTAACGAGCAAACGGAAGAGTTACGGCCGCCCCGTTGCCGATGCTCTGTTTACGTTTTACGATATCACGACATCGTTTACGGGCGAAGGAAATGTTCGCTATTAGCGCGAGATTGCCCACTCGCATGGCAGCGACACGCTAATTCCTATGATTTCTGGCCTCCCCTCGGGCCACCACCGTCCGCTTAGAACCATCGCCTGCGTCTCCTGCTGCCTCCCTTCCTCGCCCCAAGGCCCAACTTTTCTTCCCTTCGCGCGCCTTTTATCGACTCCCTTTCCTTACACGTTCCTTCTCCTCTCTGCGCCGCGTTTCCTCGGCTTACCGGACCGTACGCTCCCAGGCGTGATTACCGTAATTTCCTCGGTGCCGCGACGCGCGCGTTCCCTTTTCTTTTGCAATTCGGAAGAAGCTAGAACCGCTTCTAGCGAAGATGCTGGTCAGGCTGGTGACTGCTGCTATTCCGCCGCGCTTCTTCTGGATGCCCGGCAAACGCCTCGGAGCGAGGCCAGGCAGGCCAGGTGTAAATTGAGTTATTAAACTTGCTCGGTTTTTGTCCACGCTCGAGCATTCAGCGGGAATTATAGGGGAGATTAATCTTCTAGGAGATTGGATGGAATTGGTTCATTGACCTTGCGTCTGCTCTTGGATTTTTTGGTTTTGTTGTAGACTGGGTTGGATTTGAGGAAGCTTTGAGATGGAGATTTTAGAGCTGCCTTTTATTTCTTTGGTATAAGGGGATAGTGAACGAAATGGGAAAGTAATCAGATTTAAGAGAATTTTTAGTGTGAGGAATCTGCAGCTGATTCTCCAGTGGATGGGAACTATGTGGCTCAGACAATTCCTCCGTAGCGCGGTGTCTGATCAGTTACGGTAATCATCTACTTGCAACTTTCTCTACTTCCCGGTCTCCCGGTTTTCCATTGGAGCAAGGTAACATTGCTGCTCCAAAAGTATATATTTCTAACGATTCAAGCAATCCATAACATAATTGCACTAAATTGCATTCGGAGATATAAAATCCTTACTCCACTTGCGTTTTTCTATCAAAAGCAAGTGACCAATCGAATATTACGTATAGGTTTCTACAGTTCCCTCAACGTGTACCTACACCCCATTTCAGTGTCTAACGAAAGGCTTAGTTTCTAAGGATAATTTACAAACAGTCAATGAAATGTATTAAGTCTATGCGAAAGTTCGTTCGCTTTTTGGGACCAAAGTCTTTATTAAAGGTAAGAATATAATTTATTTTCAAAGTGGACTAAGTCCCTTTGTCATTTTTTTGTTGACTGTAGTAACGTGTACAACTTGAAGTTAGTATTAAAAATTTATATATAAAATTTTTTTAAATATAAATGGACTTAGGTTACTTTCAAAATAAACGGCTTATATAATGCTGCTTTAAGGGGACTAGGCAGTCAGATTGTTCGAAAATCAAGTATTTTTTGCGAATTAATTAGAAAGATACGAATACAAATTGTGACTAGTACTTTTGGGTAATGTTTGTTAATACTATAAACAGTAAGAAAAAATTATTTGAATAATATATACATATGTATTACAGCGCTACAGTTGCTTGATATATAGGTGGTTTTTTTCTGGAGCCGCTGTAATTTTGCAGTGATTCTGGCCGTAAGAAATTGAATTGTGAAATATTCCCTGAAATTGATACTTTGCCCTGAACGTATTGAAAAAGAAAAAAAATCAAAATTATAAAAATGGCGGCTGTAAAACGGCAAATTTTAAAGAAACTTGATTTTTCGCCAGGGAAAAGAGCCATTTTATTTTTTTTTTGTCGAAACAGAAGTTTTCACAGACTTGCGCTTAGGTTCAGGTCGGAACAAAACATGTTTCACATATGCTGATTTTTTTTCAAATCGACTTATACCTCCGTTTTTTCGCAATCACTGCAAAACGAAGAGGAAATATGATTCCGAGAAAAACGCGTTTAAAGTTTCGGAAGAGGGATTAGTCTACCTGCGCGCGCGCAGGAACGGTTTCTGACGCGCTCGACCTTTTCGGCTGTAAAATCCTTAATTTTGCAAATTTTAACATAAACCAAACGGCATTTTACTCGAAAAGAGTCGTACTTTCGAAAAACACAACAACAAAAAAATCGAGTTTCTGACTGCCTAGTCCCCTTAATCAAAGTATTTTTCTCGGCTGTCTATGGTTTTTGTCCCCTTTTCTGGTAAACTTTGAATTCCCCGACGACCTGATAGTGAGTGAATGAACTTTTCCATCAACCTAATAATATCTGACGCAACTATTTATTCCTCCGAACGAACTCTGTCAACCCGCGAGCCTTATATTCGCAAGGTGCACGTTCACAACTTTACTTTCTAAAGGTGCAATATCAGAAACGACATCTCGTATCGTTAAACCTTTAGCAATAATCGTGAGTTTCTTTGGAGGCGACGTAGACGTCCAACTAACTTTCTAAGCGGGCTGGAACAGAGGGACTAAACTGTCTTCGCGACGTTCCGTCGCGTCCCTTAATTACCCGCTTTAAACGTCCATTTGCTTAAACGCAGGTCTCTCGAGCGAACTTCTGCGCAGTTTTAAACGCCGTGTTACGTGTACACCAGACTTTTCAATTATCACCCTTCCTTCCTTCCACGCCGCCCGCCCCTTCTTCCCCCCCCCCCCCTCCCTCGCTCGTTGTTTTTTCCTCGCCGTTTCACATCTCCTGCGACGTACTTCCCGCATCCTCGGTGCCATTCGCCGACGACACAGACTCCACCTGAATCCGTGCACGTGCGCGTGTCATTCGCGTGATCCCGCCTGGCCGCGCGTTTTTCCGCGTAATGCCCCGTGAAACGGCCAATTACGTTCCATTACCTTAGCCATTAGACAACCGCGCAGCGCTCCGATCCGCGGAACTGCTTACGTATCCCGCGAAAACGCGATACGGCGTGTCGATCGTGCTTGCTGCTGATGACGCCAGGAGGAATGCTGCGGAGGAAGAAAAACGAGCGGGCGTTATCAATTTATGCCTCTCTCTACAGCTATCTCTCGTGGAAATCGGCTACTGCCCTTGTTCCCCGCCATTTTTATTCTCCCTTCATTTCAAACCCACAACCTGCGCATTCTTTGTCACCTTAGTTGCTGTAAGTGGTAACACAATGCCATGGTATACTAATATTCTATGCTACGAGACGATGGAGAGCTTCTCGTCGCAACCAACTTTTTTTTCAAAATTCTCTGCATGGCATCAGCGTGTTTTAGCGTCTTCGCGTTCATATTTCTTCGAAAGCATTGAAAGTATTGTCCTCGAATATTTTCTCGGGACGAGTTGAGCAAGACCAGAGATGGGCAGAATTTTTACTTAAATAAAATCTCGAATAGCGAATGAAAGTAAAAAAAAATTATTCGTCATATCTATACTATTATATAAAGAGAGAGCCGATTTTTATGTTCGCGCAAAACTCAAGACCTATTGAACCGATCTTCTTCAGATTTGAACACGTTATTTCTGCATACTCTAGGATGGACATAGGCTATGTAGCATGTCTCAGAAACGCGTTATTAACATGTAATTTATGTGTAAACATTTCATGTGTACGGCTGGTTTGCAGACCACGTGACCCGTGTATACGATGGCTACTTCGCGCGCGCATGCGCATATTCGGCCCGCGCGATACCTCGCTCGCAGCAGTACCGTGATGTCACCACCAGATGGCAAAGCTTTTGGCGCGCTTTCTCGCTCAAGAAGTGATCAAATTTGTCAAGATCATCCACTCCTGCTCCGACGTATGCAATACTAGATTTGCTACTCAGCTTCACCCGAAATTTAGATTCTGGTTTTATAAAAGAAATTGATTTTATTTATTTATCTTTTTTGTGAAAATAGCCACGTTCATCTGGATTAGGTATGTATAATGAGCTGGAACAAATTTCGTGACCCCTCAGTTTTACTGTTCGAATGTTTTTAGGCGACAGACAAACACACAAAAACACTTTCTGCTTTATATATTAAGATACACTGGTAAATCTTGGACTTATAAGAGTGAATATTACCAGAAGGTTTGCATTGACTTATGATCCAGAAATTAACTAAGTAGGTTAACTTAGAAGTTCAAATAGGAGCGATGGATAATATTTGCCATCATTGCTCCGGCAGGTGATGCGCAACAACAATTCCCCCTAATGTCAGAAAATCATTATACCAAGAATGTTATCTTCTCCGAAATATTACGAAGAAATCGAGCCTTTTTCAAAATACTTAATTTCCTTAAAAGATATTAATTCTAATAAACATGAATTAGTCACGCTAATATCTCGGGCGAAGCCGAGATGGGGGACGCCAGTATCGAATAAAGTTGTCCCGGGTTAAACATTTATTCGACGCTTTTGTTGAAACTTCATTCGTCAAATAATCTTCACATAAAGTAACATTTATTTAACGCGTTATTGACACAATTATTTATTTAGTTGATGCCCAGCTCTGGGCAAGACTTTCTCTGCAGTAGGGATCGCTCGCAGAGGCCCGACCGACCGGAAGGGTCATTATTGAAAATCTCGCGCCGCTCCAAGTGTTAATAAGAGCACGCACGGACACACAGACGAAACGCGAATTAGCGTTGCCCGCGTGACACCCTCGCGGACATTATCGTCTCCTTGCCTCGTAGGCTTGTTTATGACGGTGGCCATTCCGCGTGGCTAATGGGCATCCTATTAGTCGCTGGCGAGCCTGGTCCGCGTCGCCAGCCCAGAAAAGTCCTCGAGCGGGCCCCATAATGCCCCTCCGCTCTAATAGAATAATTCCCTGCCGCATTAGTCAGTCCGCGACTCTAATCATGATTGCAGAATGCATACGGTTGCACTGCGCCGCCGGGTGCGACCAGGGGGCGGCGCGGAGGGAGGGAGACGAGAAAAAGGAGGCAGCGACAGGGGGGGGGGGGAGGAGAGCGTGCGCTGCTGTATGATAATAATTGAATTAAGTGAACGTCGCTTAATGACACTCGTTACATTACCGATGGCCGCAAGAAAGCACCAACGCAATCGCGATCTCACGTGTAATACGGCCACGGGGGAGATGATGCATTTTACATTAGCGATTTCGCCGCCGCGACGTTCTGATTGAATTATAATGCCGCGCGCACAGAGGACTGGATCGTGGTCAGGTGGCTCGCTGGAACTTCTTGAAGAGATTCCTGTCAAACGCGTGTGTGAGAATTGTAAATGGTGGCAGCTTGGTAGCTTGGAGCTGTTGGCAGTCAGGGTAAATGGAGATTAGTTTGGAGAGTTGCTTAGCTAGCTCTTTAACAAGCTGAAGGGAAAATCTGGGTTTGAGTTTCGGGGACTAAATATGGACCGAAACGTCGGAAGATGATACTTCTTATATTTGCAAATTAGCTTTTATTCTTTAATTGACCGAAACTGTGCGCCGAAATCATGTTTTAATTTTTTTAAAAAAATTTTACGGTCGAAATTCCAACTTCATTATTCGGGGAATAAAGTTATCCATCGATTCTCTTTCTATTTTGTTTATGTATGTTTGTCGCAGGTTCTGAAGAAGCTTCGCCAGTGATTGAAACGTGGTTTAAAGTGGCGGTAAAAAGAAAGTTTGAACTGTGAATGGTAATAGAAACACGACTGGTGAGAAGATAATACTTGAAGGCATAGAAAATTATGAGTTTTAAACTTCTTTTATTATTACTGTTAATCGTCTGTTACGCTACACGATATCTGGATTATACACCATGTACAGATAAGTCTTAAGGTTTACGTAGAAGGCTGGGAACAGGCAATAGGCTGTTAGTAAAATAGGAAAAAATTAATTTTTCTTCAATGTGGGTTAGCCGATTTTTACTCTCAATGCCTCGTATTACACCTGGCTTTAGTAAGATGGGGTGTCACAGACCCCAACAATTTTAAATTCATTATAACTTCTTAACAACGCGTGGCAGTGAGTCGCGCCTCAGTGCAGCTTCTCCACATACATTATTCGGGTGGGCCTGCGGGACCCCACCTTACCACTTCTGTTACGTCTCCCACCTCGCCAGGCGCCCGGTTAATTTAATCGTAGCTAGACAATGAAACTTTTCACGACCATTGTGTGCGCTCGCGTTGCATCTGAGGAGTCGCTTCCTTCGCTGGAACTTTGCACAAAAGTTCACAGATTTACACGGGTTTTCGAGACACGCTGTATGGATCGGTGCACTAACAGCTAAACTATTAACGCGTTTAAGTAAAACGTTTCCAGGATCCTGGTCCGCTGCAAGAAACTCCTGACACAATGTCAAACCTCATTACCCGCGAGAAACAGGATTTCACGGATACCGATCTACGTCGGGGCAGCCGTCCAGATGCTATCTGGAAATCGTATCTATCCGCGGTTTCATTAAGTTAAGAACTCGACGAGAAGAATTAGAATTCAACGTTGGCGCGCATTCATCCGCCGGCTCGGGGCAATTAAACCCGCGCTCCGTCGAACCCCGCCGCGGAATGCGGCGCAACGCGAGCGCGAACCGTCAATTATTAAATAACGATAATGAACGGGCGTATAAATCCAACTCGTTAAAAGCCATGGGGCAATAGCGAGCGGGGAAAGTATCGTGCGTGTAACAATAATTCGCGCCCCGGTCGCGCTGCTATAAACCACGAACGGTTTAGCTAAACGCCAGCGATCGACTTTGACATTAGCTCCGTTCGCGTTATAACGGGTGCCCGAGGCTAACGGTGACCTTTGCTCTATCCTGCTGTGGATTTCAGGAAATGTCGCTCCATTGACACGGATACTTTTGATATTTTTGCATACCGCTGCCCTTTCTTGATTGGAACTGCGTCAGGGAGTTCGCTGCCGTTACCGAAACGTAGTCGTGGTTAAGCTTGCCCTACCACGATAATTGAGCCCCTGAGGATGAACCCAGCATCCCCACCGCCGGCGGTTTATAATGGCTTTGAGCGTGTAAGTTGACATTCCACGAGTGCGCAAAGAAAAACTGGAAGTGTCTTTGGAGATAAAGTGTTTCTGAGGATTTAAAGATGCACCCTACTTTCATATGATACAGCACCCTACCGTTACGTGGTATTCCCATCCGAAACGTGGTACAAAGATCACTGTAAATGTACCGACGATTAATATACCTACGGTGCTAGAATCATCTTCCTCTCCATCATCGTGCATAACCATTACCAGTCAAATCCTTCGCAGACTCTCGCGGAACCTATTCAGACCTGGAATGGCGCAATAAACCCCCGAAGAGGTTAAAAACTCCAAGTAATTATTGAATTACCAACGTTAATTCACTTTATTCCCGTTCTAAGTGGTACTATCCCTTGCTAAGTAAGCAGCTTTACGATAGTCGCCCAAATAGAAACGCAAGAATGCACGCACTAAAACTCGTCCACCGAAACCGGAATCAGTGCTATGTATAAAGTTACAGCTGGAATTAACGAGCGGTTCACAACAAGGAAGTGCAAGCTCACACATTGACTCGGTCAAGGAAATCATTGCCTCTAATGCGCCCGTTAATTATTACAGGCGATGTGGCTGCGCGCGATTTTATCTCGGCAATAGCAATATCTTCCCCGTGAAATACAGTTCCAGACGGGGAGCATTAGAATTCACGCAACCGTTATAATGTCAAAATGCGTAAGGAAAGCGATATAGCAACGGGGTGGTGGGGGATTATCTAAATAGCCGTTTACACCGCGAGGGATGGGGGAGGTCGATTTTTATTCGTGCGAGCGAAATTGCGCGCGGCCGTCCCGCGCGTTTACGGAGGATTGCGAAGAAACTTGCCCGCCGACTACGTTTAATTGTTGGCGTCCAGAAAATTCCTCTCACCTCGCGATGCGGTACGATCTTTCTACCCGCGCAACGTACAATTATCCACGAGCCGATGGAAACGCGATACGATGGAAAGAAAGCGAATCCCCGCAATTTCAGCTAACGATGCTCCAAGGACCCTCCGACGAGAGCGTCATCCACGCGGGTCTCTACCTATCCTTGCGCGAGGACCTCGGCCCCGGCAATTTCCGCGGTGACAGCCGGCCCACGTCAATAATTAGACGTCGTTAATTGAATTAACGACACGACTTTGCTTTTTGCTAAACCGTTCGCGGTCCGTTTCGCGCGCGGAGCGGCCGGCTAATCGCTCAAAAATCCGTTCTGCTGCGCGGACGGGGGAGCGATAAAGTCGCCGCGAAACGTAATTTCCTACTCGCTTTGTGTTAATTGCGACCATCCAGCGAGATAGCGGCTTGTTTTTCCCCTGAATAACAAGTTTTCCGCCGGCCAGACAGAACGTAATTATCTGGAAGTCGCCGGTTACGAGCCGACGAAAGTTACAACTTCCAGCGAAACGTTGACGCGCCGCTCCGGGCGAGCGAGCGAGCGAGCGTGAGTTTTCGTAGCGCTTTATCGGCCGGCGAATAATTTACAAGTTAATCGGTAACCGTTGATGGTATAGTTACTGGTCGCACAGGCCAATAAGGAACTCCTTCTCGTCCGCGGTGATTTAGGGATTTGCATTTCACGGAGTCGGCTGCTTTGGCCGTAAAGCGGCGGAAAACAATTTGCACGCGCGGTCCGTTCGATGGTTGGCTTGTTGATTTCTCGCTGATGGCTCCATTTATGCTGGTTCCGAACACGGAATCGATGCGTCGATCTTCTCTACGAGGAGCCTGAGGAAATTGGTAGAGGAAAATGTCGCACTGTGCGAGTTCCATTTTTTAACGATAGTATTTTCTTCGGATCACATCGATGCACTTGCCTGTTGCAACCGCGTTGCTTTTTAAGTGGAGCTATATATTTGTTGGAATCACTTGTTCTTATTATTACAAAATTCGATGCGATTTTTTGAAATAGTAACTTTACAATTATTTTTTAACTTACGTGAATATATTTTTCTTACATTAATATGCTCGTGCAAGAAGTACTTAATGCCTAAAATTCGGCCGCTCTTAAGTTCGGTAACAAGAGACTACTTTTTCACGGCTTTGTAGCTGACACACGTGAAAACATTTATTAATTACTTAATTATATGTTATGACATACATTAGCGACGCCATCGGCAAGATATTTTGAATATTCACGAATCGAATTCAATACTTTTAACACCCGTTTCGAACCGGAAAAAAATCATATTTAAATATAAAGGATAAAGTGTCAATAATTGGGACTGAGTTGCTAATTGGGACATTTACCTTGCACGTTTAGACGAAATCACGAAACACGAAGTTATAGGTGTCGAATAATTAACACTTTGCAGATAAATATTTAGTGGCACACGTATCCAACGAATCATCGAAATAAATTTCCTCGGAAACGAAACTTCAGAAGCGTAAGGATTTATTTTCATATTTCTCATTCATATCTATACGAAGAACCACCCCCTTTCTTAAGGCTACAAATTGTGGCAGAACCTGTATACCTACGAAATCAGCATTCCATGTACGAAAATACGACGGAAAGCATACCACAAGTTCGCACACTTACGACGTGGAATGATTTCGCATGGCAATACCAACCGACTGATCAGTTCGACGTGTTGCCAATTCACGTCAGCCTCGAAGTCGTCGATGCTAATCGCTGGACGAAAATATTCGCGCACGGCACGCCACGTCGTCCGATCCGCTCGTTAATATCCTTTTACCGATACGTATTCCTGTCAAACGTACTTCCTTAACGGTCAGCCAAGCTAACTAGCCTATTTCCAGGGCGCGAAACTCTCAGCGCCCTCGTTAAACAAACATGACGCCCGTTAAGTCGCGAATTAGCATTTTTATTGTGCCTCGCGGCCTCCCGCTGACCTTTATTAGTCATCGTCCGAGTGCATCCTGTTATCTTTCAGTGAACCTTATTGTTTAAGAACAACAGCATAGAATAATAATAATAATTAGTCATTGATTTACTGGTGCGTTGTAACTCGAAAATTCTGATTTTACTACTGCTTCGCGTGAACGTGGAACATATCAGTGCGCGCAAGGAGCAATTTTTGCCTGCGAAAATTCACTCTGAAGAGGGAAATCAACCCTTAAAATTATCCCTTTTTTTCATTTTCTTAACATAACTATTTTTCTTTCTGTAGTGCAATAGACCATTAAAAACTGAACAATTTTTATGTTTAACCTCTTCTACTATATCGTACTGTTAGAAAGTTATATTTAAAAAAATGAAGAAAAAAACGCCATAAATTTAAAAATTTATTTCGTCCCTTCACAACGAATTCCCGCATCAAAATACAGTTCCTCCTTGCATACTCCAATATCCCCTAATTCACACGAAGTTTCATTAAAATCCGAACTTTCATGTTAGGAATGCGCCCTTGTCGGTTTTCAAGAAATCAAAGAATTCCTCCTCGATGAAGACTGCGTTCTAAATTCTATATTCCTGAAGGGAGTGTAACTCGCATAGGGCTACAGAAGCCAACCCCCGTTAAACGAAACCATAATTCTGTCACAAAAGCGAGAGGAAACGTAGCTGTAAGTAACAAGACGCCGGTAAACACTGTGCATGAAAATCTTTTTAAGACCTCGCCTCGCAGGCCCGATCCGTTTTTCGTCACACAAAGACACACCCACACCTCGCGCGCTCTTAATGACTCCTGCCCGGCTCGTAAATAACGACCGCGAACCGGCGTTCCACGAGCGTCGGATTACCATTAATTAAATCACGTCCACGCAAGAAAGGAATCCGTTTCGGCTCGTCGGGCGGAATCGGCCGCGTCACAGCCGCCTGGCCCCGTCGCGCCGCCGACGATCGATTGCATCACAAAACTATCGGCCGTGATGCAACCTAAAATGATCGATTGTCCGGGAAGATCGAGGGCTTGACATTTCGCTTTACGAGTCTGCCTCGCGGACCACCTTGTAGACACTCGAGGCGTCCGCGCCTAATACGAGCGACTTCTTGCGTGACAGGTACACGCGCGCGTGCGTTTTTGCACACAGAGACGAAGGCGCGCGCGCGCGGCGCATCCGCGGTTGGTCTGATCGTGGACAGGTCGTTGGAAGATTACGGTAGATGCACGAAGGTGAGATAGCTGGAGGAAAGGAACTGGTTGCACGATCGGCCGAATCGGGGCGCCCAATTCTGGTCCCATCTTTGATGAATGACCGCTTCGGTTCGAGCTAACCGGGCTAAGGGCTCCGGATTCCTCCGCGCTTGGTTCTAATATCGATATTACCATCGCCCGCGACTAAGACAACGGCTGACGGTCCTTCAAGCGCCTCCACTCTGGGGATTGGTAGCAGACTCTCCCTCCGGTAGATCGGCCCAGATTGACGTGGAATGGAATGGACTTGTCAGACAATAAGGAACCGCGGTGAATTTATCATGGAAGTTATCTGGAAGGCTGACAGTGACGTGTTGTTTACATGTAGCGACAACTCTTGCATGGGAAGCATGGGTTATCGAGGAAATCATGTCGGTGTGCTGGCCAGGCACGCCGCGGAGGACCGCTCCTTCTGCGGCTGAAAGTGACTGGAAGGACGCGGAGTTAAAAGGCGACACATTGGTGTTTGATTGTGAAACACTTACCAAGTTACTGCCCACGGTGTCTGTATTTCACGAGGAACTGTCGCGTGCGCCGATGAGGTCTCTGGCAACTATCCTCTGTCTCCTCAGTTTGCCTTCCGCAGCTGCTAATTAGAATCTTAACACCTCCACTGGCGCCGGCGTGCTTTCACGCCGAGATGCTCGCGTCCTGTGTGCTCGCGTCGATATTTTCTAGAGAGCATCGGCAATATTGTCCCGCAGTCCCCGAATGTGAATGAGATCTCTTCCGACTGTTTGTATTATACAAAACTTTACTAGCAAATGCGATTCCGCGGAAAAGCTTGACCGATTTAAGGGGTTATACCTAGTCAGGCGGCCGAAAAGAGGCGAATGTTTGTGAATTTTTTTTTAAAAAGTGGTAGCATATATTCTTACAGAACTTTTTGCGCTTAAAGAGCAACGTTTAAAGAACATTTGGTAATTTTTTCGTAGAAAAATATTTACGTTTATAATAAAGTATTAAGCGACATCCAAGAAGCATTTTTAAAAATTTGATTTTCCGGTGAGCACTGCCATTCGGAACCATATTATCTAAAATAAAAAAACAAAGAAGATTTCGTTAGTATATTTATGTATCCTCAGGTTGGTGGAGAGAATTTTCCGAAATATTAATTTAAAACAAAATGGCGGCTATTTAAATTTGAAATCCTGATTTTTTCGTTTTAATTCGTTTTCGTTTTAATCGATATTTTGTTTTAAATTAATATTTCGGAAAATTCTCTCCGCCAACTTGAGGATACATTAATATACTAATGAAATCTCGATATCAGTGCAAAACCAGACACTTTTTCTGAAACACTGTACCTATAATCAGCCCCGTGTGGCGCCGTTTGTAAAATAGATATGTATGAAAAGAACAAATCTTTTTACGCTGCGCGGTAGCAATAATCATTCCATAAAAGGAAAACTCTGGGCCTGCTTTCCCCTCATTGTAATTAAATCTCAAAAATTTCTTAATTTCCAAACGATTTCACAGCCTGGTCTCCTTAAAGAGATACTTTCCAGAACCTTGCTCCTCTCAAAGCGTTAACATCTTGCCGAACTCAGTTCACCCGAGTCAGAATCAATCCAGGAGAAGTACATCATAATTCCAGCCACAAAAGCGGCGAACTCGTCCGTATTGTAAACCGAGTCCCTGTCACAGTGCTTAACAACGCGTTTTACGTTACCCCCGGCGCCATTCTTGCTCCCACTAGTATTGTCTCGAGCATTATTGCGACACCGTGGCGCAATTTCGAGGTTCATCGTCGCGTTAATAAAACGCAGTCGGAGGAGCCGAGGGTGACGCGGGAGAGCCTATGAATCAGTCCTGACCACATAGCCGCAACGTTTCACGTGCACGCGTGGTCAGAGGAGCCAGGAACTCCACGTTCGGTTTCCTCCTCTGCAGGAATCGTCGCATGCCTGAAACCAGGGTGCGGCCACGTGCCTCCCTGCCCCGTGCCTCCTCTAGCCCAGCCAATTTTGCGTTTCTTCGCGCCTTTCCCTCGCACTCCGCCTCTAGTTTCGCCGTTTTCCAGCCCGCTCCTCTTACTCATCGCGCCGTCCTCCTCGTAAATTCGCCCCCTTGTCTGTGCATTTAGCAAATTGATTCCACGACGCAGCCGGTATCGTGGCACGCCGCGGCTTCGAGGTTCGCCACTCGACGTTTCTCTTCTTCTTGGCACGGGCAGGATGCTACGTTCTCTATCACGCAACGCTCGGACGTAGATGGACACTGGGTAAGGGTACGTTTATGTTGGAGCAGCGATAAACGATCACAGCGACGATAAGAGCGGAAAGTCGAAATACATTATATTGTTTTATAATGGAACTGTTTACATTGGAGCAGCGAGTAGAGCAACGCTTACTGCATAGATGACCAACGATTAAAGCGTCGAGAGAGAAATATTTCTTATTCTTCGCTATTATCGCAGCGCCAACATAAACGCACCCTAAGAAGTTCATTTCTAGGATGATGTAGAAAATATTGTGGGGCAAACTCTAGGTCACGACTCGATTAGTATGCCGCGATAGGGTTAGCTTATGATTTCTTTGTTCAGATTTAGGAAAACTGGAGGGTGCGCATGCGTGTTTGGGAGGATTTGTGTTTTTGATAGATAGTTCTATGAAAGTGGACGATATCGCGAATAGTTTGGTAAGCCAAAGCAGTCTGACGATTTCTGAGGGAGTGCAGTTCGAGGAGGGACTGTGAGTCGCCTTTTCGTTTCTCCCGCGCGCGATTTGCTCGCGAAAAATGTGTTAAAGGGGAGATGATAAAGGGTGGAAATCGTGGATCGGTGAAAAAAGAATGGAAAGGTTGAAGGGGGGACGATAAAGAGGCGAACACGAAGCGATTTTGTAATTAACCGTGGGCCACGGTGATTTCGTTTCAAAGGGCCCGAGCCTCGCTTTGTGCCGCACGCGCGAACCGTTAAACCGATCGACGGGGTAATTAAGTGACGATTAACAAATTATCGGGAGCGGGCCGGTTCTACTCGACGCCAGGATCGTTCCTTCCACGGACCCGGAGCCGCGGCAAGATTAATGGTAACGAGTGCGCACAGTGGGCTAAAGTTCGTTTAATCGGAGGCAAGGCGGTCGCGAGCGGTGCGTGCACGCGCGCTTCGCCCCGCTGAGTCACGTTTGCATTAATTTAATATCTGTATTTGGTAACGATCTACGATGTGATTAATTACGGTCGACATTCACGCGCACCATCGGGATGCCTAAGCAATTTCAAAAGTGACTACGTTAGTTAGCAAGTAGAACCGTAACGGGGGGTTGCAAAATTAAAGGAGATTCATTTGAATGAAATTCTTCAATCAAAGATGAGCCGTCAGTTAGAATTAAATTTTTTATATATAGAAGTGATTTCGAGGGATCAATTTTGAAGACTCGTTGATATATAAACTTTATTCATTTTTGTTCTGTTGATTAGTGCGAATATGTGAAGATGGATCCGATACTTTTGTATCGATGTACAATACTTTTCCAATCGACGTTGCAACGTTGCGGGATACTTATTCCCGTGAAATTTTTACAGGGGTTGAAACCAGGGCTTGAAACGGTTCCGAAAATAACTGTTTAAAACTGTTATATAAAGGTTCTGATTAAAACGGTTATGAAGAACCTTTATTCCAAATAACTGTTATGAAGAACCGAAATTTCCAATTATTATCTGTTTCGGTTTCGGTTCCCTTTTCCCTCCTCGTATCGGTTCCATAACCGTTATTTTTTTGGTTCTACATCGCTTCCGAAACGGTTTCAGAATCAATTCTTGTATCGACTTTTCCCGAATTGATATCATTCATTATTGTATCCTTATAGAAATCCTTATAGAAACAGGAGAAACTTTTAACTTCCTATTCTGAATAATATAGTGTGTGTGAATGTAAAAAATATGTGGCTGATTTATTTATTTCAACGCTTTATTAGAAATCAATGATACGTATTAATGTTTCTCATTTTTCTATAATTAATGATATCAATTAGGAAAAAGTCGATACAAGAATTGATTCTAGAACCGTTTCGGAACCAATATAGAACCGAAAAAATAACGGTTATGGAACCGATATGAGAAAGGAAATAGGAACCGTAACCGAAACAGATAACAGTTGGAAATTTCGGTTCTTCGTAACAGTTATTAAGAATAGTGGTTCTTCATAACCGTTTGGAGAACCGAAATCAATATTGTAACAGTTTTCAAGCCCTGGTTGAAACAGTTCCGAGAATAACTGTTACAAACTGTTATATATCGGTTCAGACTGAAACAGTTACGAAGAACCGATATTCTGAATAACTGTTATAAGGAACCGAAATTTCTCGCTATCTCGATTTCGGTTACGGTTCTGCAGAACCGATATCATAACTGTTAATGTTTGAATAACAGTTACGGAACCGATATAATATCGGTTTTGCAGAACCGGAACCGAAACCGATATAGGCCAGAACCGTTGTCACTCGTAACTGTTTCAAGATTATTTCGGTTCTCATAACTGTTTCGAGAACCGAAACCGATATCATAACTGTTCTCAACCCCTGAATTTTTTTTTACCTCAACAAATTAGGTGATAAACACTGTTCCGCCTGTTTTTCAGCTCCGGCGAGTGAACTCGGTGCGCCAGATTGGTTCGCGTTTCTGCCGCTAACCCGAAAGAAATCCTGGACGGAACGGTCCGCTCGAGCGGAGAAAATTCTTATTTGCCACGGTCAATTAGCGAATATACAGATAACGTCGTGGCTGAAAACGAGCGGTGATTATGGGGCGGAATCGCGAAACGAGTGACGGGCGGAGGAGGACGCTGAAAAAGCGATCGTAAATCGAATTCGACGTGGTAAAATAAAAGCGGGGGAATGCCGCAGTTCTTCCAAAGTCCGGGCGCCGTGGACTCGTTTCGATTTCTCGCGGACACGTGGGTGAGCGCGATTTCATCATCGATGGGAAATAAAACCCCGGCCGTCCATAGGAAAAACTCACTGGACCAGTATTTTGTTGCTTCTTACCTCAATCTACTTCAATTAACGGACCACGCCGAAGAAACTATCGCGGCAGCGATGCATTATTTATTAATTTAATCGCGCTCCCCGGTGTATTTCTTCTCGCACCGAAGCGCGTTTTTAGGCAACGAAAAAGCCTCACGTGGCAATTTCACGTGGTTTCTGAATTTAATCGAATTTCATCCCACCTCTTCCAATACGAAATTACGAAACTAACTCTCGCAGTATTAACCCTTGAACACAAACGTTATTCAGCATTCTTCCAGCACAAATGGTCCCAAAATTTTATCTCTGGTTAATACAAATATACCACGTGGCACCATTAAAATCCCTGCGTTGAATGTACGGAAAGTATAGACTTTCTAATTTTTTTTAATCACACGATCGATCTGCAGAAATTTGCAAAACTATATTTTGTGAATTTTTTTCGAGTGCGACGCTTGGCAGAAGAGATAGCACTGTTGTTATATTTCAGACTCTATAATGTAATGTAATGCAATTAACAAGAAATTAATAGTTATAAGGCACACTTATAAGTTATAGTTAATCTATAATACGTATAGAGTCTGAAATATAACAACTGTGCTATCCCTCCTGCCGAGCGTCGTACTCGAAAACAATTCACAAAATTTAGTTTTGCAAATTTCTGCAGATCGATCATGTGATTAAATAAAACTAGAAAGTCTCTACTTTCCGTACATTCAACCCTTGTAACGTGGAACGACGTGGAACATATAGTAAAATACTGTTTTAATAGCCATTTGATGTTAGGTGAGTCAACTGTGCCTCGAAATTTTTTTTAAAATTCCACAGAAAACTCAGAAATTACAGGAATAAACATAATGTTGCAACTGATAATTATAGTTAAAACACAATACCTACTATCGTTTTGTTCTTTTTCCTTTATTGAATTAGTCATATTTTTATTTTATTGATATTTTTGGTGAAATAATAAACTGTGATACAATTTGAACCCCATACAAACCCTATACCGCGGAAAAATAATTTTGTCCACCTATCATGTAGTATACTCGAACCACTGTGCGCCCTCGCGAATTGGCGCCCCGGGCGGTCGCCCGCTTCGCCCGTACCTTCCGCCGGCGCTGCTCAGACTCTGTGCATTGAACTCGTCTTCATTTTCTTTTGTATACCATGGTAATTCCCGTTTAATAAATAACAATGTGGGAGATAGGAATTGGGAAACGGCAAAGCCGAGTGCAAAACCCACAGTGTCCGTTTAATTCTTTATATATCCGAGATGTTACTGGACTACGCTTCGTCGCCGGACTGCCTCTCGATCTCTCGACGGCGAGTCCCGCGCTATGGACCAGGCCCTTCTTATCTAAACAAATGCTGTCATCAAAACGGCGACGCATATCGCGGAGGGCCCGAGGTGTCTATGCCTCGGTGCGGGACTCGACGCCGTAGGGATCCGAACCCAGATACATATTCCCACAATAATAATAATAAATGCTAAAACGCTGCCACCCAAGCAGGACTTAACGGAGCTGACGGTTTCATTGATTCGCCAAGCAAGCATATTGATCTTCGAGTTAGCGGCGTTACGTGGTCCCCTACCGCCGAGGGACAAGTTTCGGGGCCGAAATATTTACTCCCCCCCGAGAATCGACGTTCTTTATCGCACACCCGGAGTCGCGTATTAGAAACGACCGCGCCGGTGTCGCCGGTGAAATTCGTATAATCGTTGGGCAAACGAGGGCCCAGACAGGCCGAAAATATGTTTTGCGTGAGAGGCCTCGAGGATCCTGTAAACACGTTGCCATTCACGAGATTCACGAAATTCTACGTTCTGTCGCCGACGGAACCAGTCCGCGCATACATATGTATAGCCGATGGAGGCGCCCACATGCTCTCCTCGCAAGATTCCGTGTGTTAGCCGCTCGTACGTGCGAATCGGTCCCCGCCGGCTCACGCGAGGAATTTATTACAAATTACCCTGCCAGCGGTCGGAGCCGATTAGGATTTTTGTTGGGAAACGTGTCTCGGGGCTTGCTTTCTCTAGAGAAGAAGGGAGCGGGACACATGGAAAATTGCGAAGCGGAATAAACGCGGAGTTTTTGAAGCGGGCACTGCGGAAGGACACCCTGCTATCTGTTCGTTCTCCAAGCCTGCAGGAGTTTAATTGAACGTACACTTAAGCGGGTACTGGAATCTTTCGTTAGGAGGTTGGTTTTATCGTTCGAGCACGTTTACGGCTATGTTTTAGAATAATCGGAGCCACAGGACGCTGGTTCTACGAGCCTAGCGTGGCGAGCGCGTGTATTCGAGATTCTGTGAGTGTGCGTTTACTCCTGTGCGATCGACCGAGCACATGTAGCCTGTACGTTTCGTCAGAAACGCCGCGGGATGCTAGTGTCTCGTGATTTATGAATTTATTTTTAATATTTTCGACTTTACGAGCGCCGTTAGATCCAGGCATCGTTTTATTATGCGCCAGTCCCCGTCCCTGTTGCGCAATCGGAATGCGAGCCGCGCTTCTGGGAACGTTATTTTGGAAATTCGCTGATGTGGCCGCGCGAGAAACGAACGATCTTTCACGTTCCTTCCACTCCTTTCGATTTCTTTCCCATTATCTCCACCGTGTATTTTCCCCCGTTTTCAGTGAGTGATGCGTAAAATTCGTAATTATTTAGTGCAGCCATTATTATCACTACTCCTGTCATTATTATTATTATCGCCGTGATGAAGCGGACTTCATTGAAGTACCTACTGGCCATTTATGTAAACACAGCGAATAAATTAATGAGCCTTCGAGGTACGATCGTTAATAACACACGCTGCGCTTTCCGCGATCGCGATGAATGGGGACAGTTTCAAAGGTCGTTTGGAAATTAATTGCGGGGCCCATAAACGTTTACGCGCATCAAAAATATCTTCTAATTTATAAATTAAACGGCATTTATTAAGCACTCGTCCTTGCAGCTGACATTAATTAATGTAATATTACAATTAGCACAGCAAACTCGCCGCGGGGGAAATAAACGGTAAACATTGCCGTCGACGAGAATACAATAATTTCCTTGGCGCAGCGCAGAACTGCAAAAATTATTCGGACACGTGTAAACACCTGCGCTTCTTGTTCTTGCCCAATGATCAGTTTACGCCCAATTGCAACGCGACGATTGATTGGCGAGAACTTAGGCGCAGCATTCGCCCCGAACTGCATACGTAAAATCGGTTTCCTTCGGTTTCGCAGATTTACCAAGGTAATGGAATCAATCAAATAACAGGGGAACCGAACGAATTCAATTACAAGCAACGAAATAACAGGCATCGATGCTGTTTCGGGGAGGAATTACGTTAATGAACGAGCCAGCAAGAATCCATCGAATAATTACAATTTAATCGAATTCCTCCTTGTTTTCCCGTCCGTCCGAAATCTCCGCCCGAAAACCTGTTCCTCGGTGCCTGCCGGTGATCATGACGCGGCACTCCCGTGTTATTCGGTTCTCCAGGAGAGATATTCGTACGGCGATTCCGATTTCACCGAAAGACACGTGGGCGATTGATGGATTCGCGGACCGACGGGTCTATCCGTTACGAGGCTGTACAAGGAACGGGGACCGGCCGCGCGAAGGGCCACTCGTCAATTGCTTAGAATAAATTGTTAATTGTACGGGGAACCGTGGCGGCAAAGAACGCGTGGGAGTTTTTCGTCGCGGGACCGGTTTCGGCGATGGTAATTAATTTTCACACTCCACTTCTAATTGACAGTAAAGATCCGGCGTTCAACGAAGAGGAAACGATCCTAACGCTGCGTGTTTGCAGATAGTGTAATTGCCAGGCTGATAATTGACGGTAGTAATCTGGTATTTTAAACAGCCGCGGCGAGCGTGTATTGCGTTCCCATTACTGTGGGTCCCTTTGTTGATTTACATCGTTAGTAGTCAATTCTAAACGACTTAACGGCTCGTCCATTGTTGTTCTGGTTGGAGATTTATCTCAGGCCCTGGTGCGATGTCGACCTACAACTAAAAGTGGCTACAACAGCAAAACCAATATTATGTTCAGATAGGTAGCTTGAGTCTGCGGCAACATGTACACGGTGGAGAATTAATATGCAATCGTGAGATTCCCTGTGGCAGCGTAAAAACAAGAGCGAGTCACGTCGGTACTTCGACTGGTTGTATTGGTTCGCAACGTGAAATCGGTTTAAGGGGGGACATACACCTAAAGAGGCCTAAAAACTGACGATCTTTTAGAATTTTTTTTTTTTTTTTGAAGGAGGTATTAACATTATTGCACCCGTAATTTTTTTATTAATTATGTCACATTGTATGTAAAATGATTAGTCGTTTAATATAATTATAGGGGCTAGTTCGAAATGCGTCATTCGCTGCAGTGATTCAACAGATTTTACTTCCAAATAGAAAGCAAATTACATAGTTTCTTAAAGTATATTAACAAATGCTGTTCTTGACCGAGCCGATTTACAAAATGTTCATTTTTGAAGAAATGGCAGCGGTTTAAACGAAATGTTCAATTTTCCGACCAGAAGTGTTGATTTTTTATGTAATAAAAAAGAAACTAGGAATCAAATAAAAAATCCGCCTTTTCAAAAACTGCATTTGTTAATATATTTTAAGAAACTAACTTGCTTTTTGCTTTCAGGTAAAATTTGTTTAATTGGGAGTGGGTACCGCAAATCACTGCAGCAAATGATGCATTTGGAACTGGTCCCTGTAAGTTTGAGCCAAAGATGTGACATGATTAATAATAAAATCACAAATGCAATAATGTTAATATTTAAAAAAAAAAATTTAAAAGAACGTCAGTTTTTAGGACTCTCTAGGTGTATGTTTTTTTTTAGAGAAGCTTCGAGTGATGGACTACAAATTAGTTATTGATAAATATTTTTAAATAAAAAAATTACCATGCACAGTACTAGATGCAATGCTTAAATGTAAAAAAGATTTTTTGAGAAATGTGTTATAGCTTTTGAGTAAAAAATTTCCAAATACCACCCTTTTTTCGGCCTCCTGACTGAGCATGACCCCTTAAATGCAACACTGAACTCAGGCTCAACAAGTTGATCAAAAATCAAAAAAGTGGAATAGAAACATATTTATTTAATCTCCCGGAAGCAATACGCACGGCCCCATCGGACTTCCTGCGTGTACAACAAGGGGGCCAGCGTGTCGGAGTGATTCACGACACGACACGAGGACCCCGGTCGCAATTCTTACGCAAGTTTCTTCCGCTGATAGTCTGTCTTTGGCATTCTTTCTTCCCTTCCCTTTCGTTGAACGCCCAACGGTCTCACGAAGGTACACGGAGCCATTAATATTATTACCTCGCGAGAGCGTGTGGGTATCATTATCCCGGTGGATGAGAAAAAGGGAACCGAGACGACGGGGCGAAAAGGAGACGCGGAGGAGGGAGGAGGCGCTGTACTCTCCTCGCCCGGGCTCGTGCACCAGGAAGCTCCTCGATTACGCGGCCATTTGAAATTTTCGAGGCCCCCGACAGCGATGGGAATCACCCTCGAAATTGATGTTGCCCGGCCACGCAATCTCACTTGAGCTGCTCGATTTTTCTCGCCTGCTTTACCCCCTTTCCGCCACTCCAAGACGGCCCGGCGAACATATTTATTACGGCTGCCCGTGACCTGGCAGGGTAGTCTGTTGGCTACGAATTCTCAAACAGGATATTCCGCCGGGCTTCATCTGGTCCCTTGCCCGCACGTTGCCAGCGATCAGTTCACACGTTGATATTGACCGCTCGGGATTGTGCTGTGGCAGTGAATCGAGTTTGTACCACCTTCTGTACATCGGCGCTAGTAGAGCAGGTGCCTTATGCACCGTAGCTCGGGCATATTATGCACCTTACGCTTTAAGATGCTCATTTTGTGTAGCAGCGGGCTATTCTTCGAGGTATGCATTCCAGTCGTGCGCTCTGTAACATCCGAGCTTTGTGTGCTTCTAGACGATATCTACCGCGGCCGCCACGATATGCATACCTACCGCTCTAACCCATCCTGCTACTCCTACCAGCGCGCCAGGATCCTTCACGTGCTATCATTCATCAGAAGAAAATTTCGTAAAACCGTGCAATGCGACTCTAGTCTCCCAGGAAGGGAACACGACACGACCAACACGACCGTCCTCCTGCACTCCCGTACGAACAAAGTGCACAAAGAGGAACTCGTTCGACACGAGCTTACACAACGACTAATTACGTTATCTAGTACGTTCAGGGTGTACAGAGCCAGTCTGGCGGTGTTTCATCATCGTCCCGATGGATGCAACCTCCAACACATTCCTGTTCATTATCTAATTTGTCGATCGTTCGGCCGTGTTGCAGGCTCACGTGCCCCGAGCCCTATTTCGTCAGCGAGGGCCTGTACGCGACGGCAGACGAGCTGGTGAACACGCGCGAGGTTACCCTACACGTGATGACCATCGGCGGCTTCATCGAGGATCCGGGGAAGGTAAGTCACCCGTCCACCGTTACGCAAACATTTTCTTTTCGCCGTGCTGCGATCGGCGCCCGAGTGAAATCGCTCACTGCGAGCGCGGCCTCCGCGCCGCGTACCGCTACGCTCGCCCGTCCATTCTATTATTTCCTTACCGTTACAAAATCGAACGCCACGCCGGGAATAACAACCGACGCGTCACGCTGCAGAGAAATTCTAAAGTCGAGGCGGCCGCTCCGCGGGCTCCAGGGGTACCCCTGGCATATGGGCAACCTGCGATACTAACGACGCGGTAGTTTTAATAGGACTCCACTGTCAGGTAAGCTAAGTGACGTGGCTATGCTTCCACAGCTAGAAAACTCCTGGGACCAGTGGAATAACAAACCCTGAAGCTCATACAAATCGTCTTGGCTTCTGAATCTATTTAAAACCAATCGGATAGTGTACCCGGCTAATCGACGACTTCAGCGTTCACCCAACGTGTCTGATTTTTAATTAACCGATGCCTCGTCACCGAGTACCCTCTTAGAACTCCTGCCAGGTATGTTGATTTTGAAAATCGAAAGGATACCCTTGCTGGTCTGGTCGAAGCAGCGTCTCGAGTTTCGATGCGTAGTCGGAGCCTCTCGCTTCCTCTCCTTTGCCTTAGCGGCGCAATAACAGCCCGATAGCCGAATAAATAAAAACACGGCTAATTGCAAGTGCCGGTTGATCCGTCGACCCTTCGTTATCTGACGCGAACACTGATTAAAATTACGTACGACCATGCAGAACGGTACGTCGGTCTCGCACGTTGCCAGGGCTATCTCCGAGACCCTCTCCTCGGGTCATTAATTAAATGCAACGGCTAATTAGATAACTGATAAAAGGTTATGGCGGCCCGCGAGTCGCACGATGTACATTCGGCCCCCCCTTACTGTTCGCTCGTCTAGCCACCTCTTTCCCTGCCCGTCTTCTTTCTTTCCCCTCCCCCGGCCGCCTTATCCCGCTGTTGTTCTTTCTGCTTGCTTATCTTATACTTCTGCTTCTTGTTCCACTTCAGCTTTCTTATCCTGTTTCTTTTCTGACCCCGTATCTTCTTGTTTCCCGAGCGGTAAGCTTCTCTCTTCTTTATCTTCTCCTCGTTCACACATTCGTGCCGCTTCCTCTGTTCTTGCTTCTTCTTCGGTTTCTCTCTGTGATTTTGTATGCGTACCTCGTTTTGTTCTTGCGTTAAGCATCCTTCTCTCCCCTGCGCCAGTCCTACAGCGCTGCTCTTCTTTCTCCCGCTTGCGAACTGGTTTGCAGCTTCTGCTACTTGATTGGCCTCCGTCTGCGTTATTTCTAGTTCTACTACTTTCTGCTGTAGGTACTTCTTCTCGTTTGGCCTTCTAGGTACTCCGCTTTTACTCCCTTTTCTTTTCCCTGTTTTTTCTTCGTTCTCCCTTCTGTATCTTCCCTTCCATAATTTCTTGATATTATTTCTTCTCGTGTCCTTTTTTTCCCTAGAGCGAAACTAATCCTTTCGGAGCAAAGTGCAGTTCACTTTCTACCCTTCCACTGTGCAATCTCCTTTTACTATTTCATCACGCTTCGATCTATATTATTTTCATCTACTTCACCTTCCACCCTTTCTATATTCTGCATTTTGCCACTACTCTTTTCTCCCTACCTCTATCCACATTCTTCCTTCATTTTCACCCTCTTAATTACTGTTCCTTCTCTCGACGCATCGTATCGTGCCCTTTTTACCCCCTTCCTCGAACCGTCGCCTTGCGTTCATTCTGCTGAAACTCGAAACTCGGCTCGAATTCCAGCGTCGATGAGGTATCCGTGACCTTGAGTCCCCAGAGGCTTCCCTTTGGATCCCAGCGCAGGAAAGACGGCAGCGTAGAAATTTAATTAATGAGTTTTTACGTGGAACGAAGTACTACGTGGGACGCTGTTCCAAGAACTCGGGAAGTGTGCAGCACGCGGCAGCGTGGACACGTTATCGTTAATCTGATAGTATAGGTATACGACGCGAGGGTAGGGGGTTGAAGGGCCAACGATCTTCTCGTTGGCAGCGTTCAAAGAAACGCTCGATTAATTCGATACTCTAGATTCCAACGTAATTATTGGTTCGTAAACTAGCTTTAATAGTTGATCAATTAAATCGACATCATAAAATGCAGGAAGAGGACGCACATTTCTATTTTGACTTAACAAATAAGGGGTTAGACGAAAGGAACCATTATACACTCGATGTTGTTTTTAATAACAGGAGACCATTTATTATGTATGCCACGTGTATTGGTTGAATGAATGTGTTCCTCGCTAGTGATTATAATTTTTGTGTGCAAAAGGAGATAAATTATAAGTAATGCGTGTGGGGAAATAGGGGAGATATAAATTGAATTTTCCACCGTTCGTTTTTGATACGTAACTGGCATTTGAGTGGCCAGTAAATAACACTTGTTCATTCTCGAAGATTACGGTATGCACTTAAAGATCAGGAATCGTCGTTTATGAAGCAATAAACTTCTGAATGCGCTGTCTATAAATAAAATATTGTCTTTAATTCACGCTCGTATAAATTAATCTGCCAGTCACCGCGACAACGGTCTCATTTAAAATCGAAAGGTTGCTTTCATAAATAATGACGCGCGTGACGTTCAATAAGAATTAATCAAACTCTCAAAACGTTAGTCACGAACAGAGAAGTAGCAATTATTATTGACATTTGGAGACACTTAGAAGCAATATTTTCTAATTGAAACATCAAGTTAACCGCGACTTCAAAATCACGTGGAATGTATTCTGACTTTTAGCATTCGTGAAATTCGTTCTGCTAACATTTTGCACTAATAAATAGACGAAAGTACACTTTATCTTAGAGATTATCGATACTGTTCCTCAAGCTTTCGCAATCAGAATATTTGAAAAAATTCACTTGCAATGAAAGAAGCTTAGACTCTTCAATTAATTCCTCGTCTGTTTGCTCCAATTGCACACACTCGCCCTGTGCATAAGAAAGTACTCGTTCCGATTCGCGGTTACACAACACATATTGAACTTGATTCGGTTGCAACACGTCGGTGGGATTACTTTGCTCGTGCATACCTGCGTGCTTACTCGTAGCTTCGAAGTGTTTGCCCCTTGAAAGATGGCGTCCTCCGATCTTGGAGGGTCGCGACGACCTTTTCCCGCGAAAGTACTTTTTCTCTGTTGACCTGTGTCGCTATTAACGACTCGAGAAACTGGTTCGCATCCCGCCTCGCTCGGCTCATTACCTAGCCGAGGGGTCCCAGTATTTTATTTATGCGTCTATAGCCGGCGATAGTTATTATAATTGCTTGTCGCTTCCACGTGATTTATGAGCGCTCCGCTCTAAACGCTGCCTCTTTAACCGCTAATCCTGTTCCTGATAGCTACCGTGGCCGTTCCGCGCGAAAACTTCGCCAGTTTCACGGTAGCAGCGACAGGGAATCGGGGGAAAATTGAACAGCTTCCTATCAACAAGCCATTTCCTGCGACTACCTCGTCGTACCTCGTTTTATTGTTCTTTGCGTCGCATGGAGGCGAGGTGTCTGATCCTCGAATAAGTATGGAGTCATTTAAACTGGCAAGAATTAAGTTGAGATGGTATACAGCGAGCCCTGTGGATTTGTTAGAAACTGTGAGTGGTGACGTGAGCATGGATAGTCTGAAATATATTGCACCCTTATGCGCATGAATAATATTCATTGAATATTGGAGTGGCTTTATATCTCTAACTAGCAAAATACCCGTGCTCCGCTGCGGTAGAATAATTAAAAGGAATTACTTTTACAATTGTTTTTTTTTTTAATTAATTTTTATATAATTGCTCTTAAGTAATCTTCGTTCGCACATACTATTAAACAATTAAGACGCTACAATTCAATGTACGCTTAGGTAATATGACATATTACAAAAAGATTTGTTACCGGATTTCAGCATTTAAGGGTTGACTAGGGCAAAATTTAGAAATTGGTTTTTAGACATTTGTGTTGTTAGGCTAAAACCAAATATCGATGTCGAATTGGGCCGAAGGGATTTTGACGAATCCGTGAAAACACAGCTTACCCTTTTTGACCCCTTTAGGGGTTGCTTAGGGCAATGTACTGAACTTTGGTTTTAGGCATTCGTGTAGGTAACCCTTGTAAGTGAAAACCAAGTTGAAATCCAATCGGGTCTAAAAGATATTAAGAAATCCGGGAAAACACATTTTACCACTTTTCACCCCCTTGGGGACGGAATTTCCACAAATTCTTATGTACCTTACGAATTTCACGTTTCTACTTAGGTGAAACAATTTGATTTGGGCGCTGATGAGTCAGTCAGTCAGGAGCTCTTGTTTTATATAAATAATAACACTAAATAAATACATATTTAAGATTAAGCAATGCTGAAATGGTGGGATAACTTTTGTTGGATAATATAGATCACCCTTCAGGGTGTCGATGATGCATAATTCTATTACAGATAACAGCGAAGAACTGTCGTTCGAATAACTACAAAGGCATTAAACCCTGAAGAATTATCAAGATTCCCTAAAATCCTTGAAGCTCTTAAAGTATCGTGTCACAAGCAGCTGCGACGCGGATTGAGTTAATCTTGACGACCACCTCGTGAATCACCGAAGGAGACTGACAGTGTCACAAGGAAATTATCAATCATTTTCTTATTGCGAGTTAACGTGGCCGCGTATGATCAGATTTTTGCTTGGCAAGGAAAGATTGCGATAGACTGCGTTAATAAACAGCCTCTGGATCCAACGTCTCCGTGCTCAGGACGCGCTTATTGGAGGAGAAGCGATCCACCGTGCGCGGAATTAACACGAGCCCGCTCCGCGGGAATGGAGAGATTGATGGGCCAAGCGCCAAGTAACGTTTCAACGAAACTCTGTAAACATCAGGCACCGCGAGACAGCCGTTCTAACGAGGCGCACTACCGAGCACGGCGCTGTATCACCGCGCGTAATATTATAATTACAAGCTGATGCGGCGATAATTTACCCGATTTCGCGTTCGGAGGTAACAGAACGTTGCCTGGTTGTCAAAATACCGGGAACAGGTTTCCAGGCGCGTCACGGGCAACCCGGCTGACCGTTTTCACCCGAGAAACGTCTGTTAGCGCTGACGACGCGGAAAACAGACGTAGCGCTGCACGCGGATTACGGCAAATTGCAAGCAGGTGTTTGCAATACTCGGTTGATTCGCGATGCCAACGAAACGCTGATGATGATGCGCGTCGCGGGTTGACGCGGGCCGCGGTAACCGAGAGCGGATCGCCATCCGGACGGGGCAACGGAGATACAAGGGAACGACAGGAGGGAAATCATCACCTTGCATCCTCATCACGTTTCGTTGTTTAGTGGTGTAGCGACGTCGCGTTAATTGAATACCATTTCCACAGCTAGCTTCAGGGAGCTTCTACAGTCATCTCGAGGGAACTTCTTTGTCCACGGGGATACACAGAAGCCCCAGCTTACGCGTGTGTTTCCGTCCATAGACGGAACATATTATCTCTGGGTTAGGTGAACAAGGATGTTTGCCCTAATTTCAAAGCCCTTATTATGCTTGGTTGACGAGGACCTGCTGGGCCCGTTGATGGGCCATAGGTCCTCGAAGTTGAATAGAGGAAGCTGATGGAATGTCACTTTCAGGGATGAAAGGAGATTTATGCCAGACGTTGCAGGTGATTATATTACACCGTCACGAGTTCCTTGCGTTACACTTTCAACTTGACCTGCACCTTCTCCAAACGACTTCTGAACGTCAGAGGTCGGACTTCCATCGGCGTGCAGCCATCCATCGTACCGGAGCCTTCCGTCCGTCGATGTTCGTCGAAAAAAGCAGCCCGGCTGATCGCGAGAGATGATTTTCGTGGTGCAGACGCATACAAATGAGGCGTTCGTGTTCTATGAAGACCAGCGTGTCGCAAGCGGAACGCCGCGGACGGCGTCCCGAACGATCATCGGCCAATTCCTAGACACGGCAGCGGGCATAAATTATTCAGGCGATGTAGCAAAAGCGATTAATTTTATTGGCCGACGTCCCGGATATGGCTCGTCTGTACCCGTCACCGTCGCTTTGTTGCAACGTTCGTATCCTATGCTCCGTGTTCCTCGATTATAACCGAGCGCGGCTAACACCTTATTAACCGTCGGGTGGTTGCACGAACACCGGCCACAGGAAAATTGCGCAAAGCGGCTGGAGCGTGTGCCGGGGCTTTTACGTCGTGTCTGCGATGCCTAGGACCCGCGTAGGAAGCAGGACACTCTGTGTCTCGTAATCGTATGAAAACAACGCGCACGCGTTGCTCGAAAAGTTTTCAACGGTTAAGCGTATAGCTGGTGGAGGCGAACGGAATCTGAAGCTTCGAGGGAGCTTCGTCATCTGTGGGAATCCTTGGACTATGGTTCAGTGAGATGGAATTAAGGTAACGAGGATATGGTAATATAGATTATAATCGACTGGCGTGTGATATTGAAAGGATCTTTGCTTTAATATAGAAAGTCGGGACGTGAGATATCATCTCGGGGTTTAATCATTCAAGAGGACCAACATCCTTGAAGTACATCGACAGAAGGACAACGGTTCCCCTGATCTTTCAAGATAAATACCCGATGCTTCGATAAGAATACTTCGAACTGCCATCGACGGCGACAAAAACAGCTGCCCTGTCCGCCGTGTATCGCATAGCTGCAGCCATACTCCTGGTAAAAGAAGCGAATTACATTAGTGTAGAACACGCGAGAGTCCACTATGTTTTCTGCGGTGGATGACGACCACTCAACTTTCCCAACCGGGGACTAAAGCGTCAATGTCTTTCCGAGCCTAAAAACCGTCCTGACGGGCACGCCATAGATAGCTCTAGCGACGTTCGCGTTTGTCTCGATGGGTTCCCAGTAACCACGAGGTCAACACTCACATCGGGACATGTTTGGACGATGTGGAGAACCGGCGCGGGGAAAAGAAACTTAATGGTGGAAGATCTTGGGTAAACGCATTTACGTTCGCCACGCACACCTGCGCATACCGCCGTTCTTTCCCCTGCAAATGAATTCCTCGACGGGGTTGCTCGGAAAGGGACGCTCGGACGCATCCTGCCGTCCTTTTTCGCGCCGCTGCATGCAGATCCCAGGGCGGAGGCTCGCAGCCACGTTTCAATAAATTTCGTGCAAATTACCGAGGCGTTATTTCGACGAAACTATCGTGGTGCCAAAGGAGCTGGTCGTGACTGCCTCTGCTCCTCTCTCCGAGTCTCTGAATTTCTGTATTATTTCACTCGCGAATTTGTATGTAGATGCTGGTATTTACTGGACTCTCGGCAACTCCATCTTTCATTCAAGTTAATGAATAACTCAATTCCCAACTGCCCGTCAAACTCGAAGCGGAGAAACACGCCGATGATAAAAGTCCGCAAGGGGAAATAGGTATCCAAGCAAGCTGCACCTGTCACCGGCCCGCGGTCGTCGGATGAAATTCAGTTTTGCCAGTTACCGCGTCGCCGTCGTCGTTTACCGCTCGGATTATCATTGTAAAGTAGCGAAAATATTGCGCTGCCGCGGTGTACTCTGAAGCTCCCGCGGCGGGACAGTAAATCAACGGTATCGATTACTGTCGGCCGGTATCTAAATTGGCACCGCGTCAAGCAGTTACGGATAAACGTAAGCTGGCCGCGAGATTAAAACGGGGCCCGCGAGCATTCCAGTCGGAAAGCGTTCCGCTTTTCTTCGCCTGCGCGCAATTAAGATAACCGCCGATATTTGCGAGCGACACCGACTCGTCTTCCATATTCCAATTCGATCTTCAACTTCTCCCGCGACTTACCCTCCCCTCCTTCTTCCTATTCTTGTCGCTGCGCCACGAATTATCTGTGCTCGCCTATTTCGCGCGCGATATCTCGTAGGGAGAGGCAGAAAAAAAGGGGGAGCGAGTCGAAACTGGGGAGCGCGGCCAAATCGCGAATTAAATCAACCGAGCGCTCGTTCTCGCTGGGCGCGAATATTCGAGCGACACTTAATTACGCAATAACGGCTGTAAAACAGCGTAATTAGCATCCGGGGCTCAGTAATTAGCAAGGGAACACGTGCGATAGCTTTCGATTGCCCTGGTGTGCTCGCCGAGCGAAAGAGGAGAGAAAAGTGCCCCTTCGACGCGGCTGCTGCACGACCCGCAGCCTGTAATCGTGCCACAGCTGTGAAAAAAAAAAAACGGAGTAATCGTTTTGGACGCGCGGATTTCGAACGATCGATGCCAGTTTATTGCATTGTGTAGTGTGTCCAGGTGAATGCTTCCCATTCTGTGCAGTGCGATTGGATAAGTTTTGGATGTCTGCTCTACTCGTCTTGAGACGACTATGTGTTAGGGACGTTGGCTTTTCGCTTTTTTGGATGTGACAGGGATTGGGTTGTGATGGGAGTTTTTGTAGAATTCTTTCTGTGGAGGTAGATAGTCGAGACTCAATGTTCAAATGTCTCTTAACAGTAATCCTGCATGGATATTATGATGATCACTTGGGGGAGTGGTAGAAGAGAGCTAAGTGTTGACTATTGAAAGACATAGGGACTCTTCGAATCCTCTAAGTCATGTTGGTTATTGACATCTCACGGTATTTATCACAAATGTAAGTTTCATCGCACAGGTAATCAAACTTTTTGGTTCGATTACGCAAGTAATAAAGAGGGACAGAATCTGCACTATGAAGAATTTAACGTATTTTAACGTTTAATTTAATTTAATTTAATTTAATTTAACGTAATTTAATTTTTCAATCAAACTTTAAGGTTCCGTCGAAAATGTGATGAAACCTAAATTTTCTCTAGAATATCTTGCTCAACAGTTTCTACTTTTACTATAATTTAGCGAATAGTGTTCAACATGTAGCAACTTTACATTAAACTAAAAAACTGTTCAACTCTAAAACAATAAGACCTTTCCTTTCAATAGACTGTAGCCCTAAAGCCTTAATGCCTTCCACATTGAAATAGAAAGAATTCAATCTGTCCGATCTTTTTTTTTTTAGTACGTTGGGTCTGCTGTAAGTAGGTCCACCAAGGTGGATCACGCAACACCCCGAGAGCTTGGAATTAAGTGTCGGGATAATGAGCATGAATGACCTGGTAGTTAGGTGGGTATTCGGTTTCCATGGCCTCGGGGAACGTACACAGGTCAGCATCGTCGTCAGCGACTTTAGGGCCAAGTCAACGTTCGGAGGATGTTGCTGAGTCACGAGGGAACTTTCGATTTTTCGCCGCGATCGTAACTTAATTTGCTGCTTCCATTCTGGTCAGTGTTAATGCAAACTTTCGTTGCTTAAAGATAGGGAAACTATTACAGTCTACAAGTGACAATTGGGGAACAGTGGACGATAAAATTTATGGTATCCGCAGCATAGAATCCGAGGTATCTATAGTTATAGTAAAGAATTAAGGATGACAGGAAGGTAACTTATACTTTGACACATAGTTACCACTTCTAGAGCTCATAATTGCTGCTTACAAGGAGAGTATCCCAAGTATCCCCTTCCGATTGCTTTGAATTTTAGATATGTTTTAGAGAACCGAAAAATAAGATATACGTGTTTTCTTATAGCGGTCCGTTTTCATATTTAGTGGGTGAAACCACCCCTCGAAGTTATATGATTTTCAGGTGTTCGTCTCCGATTGCTTTGGATTTTGGATACGTTTAAGAGGACAGAAAAATAAGAAACAAGTGTCTTATTATTTTTGTCTGTTCGCATGTTTAGGGGATGAAACCACCCCTCAAATTTCATGAGAATAGGTGGTGCCATCCTCTGATTGCTTTGGTTTCTGGCCAAAGCAATCGGAGATGAACACCTGAAGATCTTATAACTTTGAGGGATGGTTTCACCCCCTAAATATGAAAACGGGCCGCTATAAAAACGCATGTATCTTATTTTTCGGTCCTCTACAACTAATCCAAAATTCAAAGCAATCGGAGGCAGTCACCTGAGATACTCTCCTTGTTAGTTAAATGAATTCTTTCCAAAATAATTATTAATAGCTTCGATATTCCTTCTGCGCCACATAAAACTTACAATTCGATCTCGTCTACACACAAATTGTAGATTCAATCTCGATGAAGAACTTCAATTATCTCCACCAGGTGTCCTCATAAGAAAATGCACAGAACTTCGTCATAAAACACTCGCGACAGACAGTTTATTGCACTTAAATTAGTCTTAAAGGCTCGAATGATTTATTGCGCGTGAAGTGTGTAATCACCGCCTTTCCTTCTCTTCGAATCGGGAACTTTCTACGCAAACACCCGGCAGTGCCTCCGAACGAAATCTCTCCCTCGCGACTTCAAAAGCAGCGTTTCCGTAATTCTCGCAAGGAAGCGATCTCTCCGTCGATAGCATTGGAAAGTGACGTCCCCGTGATCGAGCGTATTCGTCAGTGGCATGTCGAGCTATTTGTCAGGTCCAGAAGCAATGCGGATCCCGATCGTTGGGATTCGCTTCGGCGGCCTTCCGCGCGTGGCGAGACCGAGCAGCCGCTGGGATTTAGGCGTCTTTGAGCAGTTTGAACGGCGATAATCGCGTCGACGGCAGACGGATGATCTTGACGGTCGGCGCGGTGGCAGTTAACGTTGATGGGGAATTAATCGAAATGCCATTTCACCGGTAGACCACGTCGTAATGGATGTTTCGCTTCTCCGGCGTTTGTTTTCCGCGGGAGAAAGGAGGGCGTCGGTGATTTATGCGACGATTAACGCGATTCCGAAGGGAAAAAAGTACACGCACAGCTCGCGGAGAGTCTGCAACACCTGGTAAGAGACGGAAAGTGCTGAGTAACACGGTAGATAGGAAACTGCTCGTAACGCGATGACTTTGTTGTGCGAGTTTAACCCGCGTTTCAAATCCTAGTTGATACGGATTGCAATCGGCAAGTGCGTGTAGGTACGTGGTGATCGGACCACGAGGCCTGGAGCTGTGAAATTATAGAAATTATACAACATTCGGGCAATGTTATTAGGTGACAGACACTTTAGAAGCTACTAAAAACAATTCCGAATCATTTTGACCAACATGGAAACCTTTGAAATAGTCGAGTTCCACCCGCGTCAAGAAGGTCGCCACCTCAGCACCTCACAAGGGGAGGACACCATGTGATAGACATCGATTTTGATGAGCCTTGGCACGATGGATCTATGTCGAAAATAAGTAAATAGGTGTCCGAGCGTTTCAGCCAATAAGACTTAATAATAGAGATATTTATAAGCAAATTATTATAAATTTCATAGTGGCCGTGGGGTTTTAGTGGGTAAAAATCCCACGACTACCCTGACACCTCCGGGGGATTCCCCTCTGGAGGATTCGGGGTGCCTGTTGAAGATTTCCCCAAGTTAAAAAAAAAATGATAAAAAAAAAATTTTTAACGTGGAGATATCATCAAAAGGCACCCCGATGCCTCCACAAGGGAATTCTCCACGGGCACCAGGGTAGTTGTGGGATTTTTACCCACTAAAACCCCACGGCCACTATGAAATTTATAATAATTTGCTTATAAATATCTGTATTATTAAGGCCTATTGGCTGAAACGCTCGGACACCTATTTACTTATTTTCGACATAGACCCATCGTGCCAAGGCTCATAAAAATCGATGTCTATCACATGGTGTCCTCCCCTTGTCAGGTGATTAGTAATGCTCCAAATTATAATTGCTGGAAGTGTGCATTACGATCCACGATCCGTCTGAACCACAAACCGTAAATAGAAGCGTTCCCATCTCACCCCTCGAAGTTGCGTATTGACTCGCCGCGGGTGAAGAGGCTCAGCAGACGCGTGTAGCGTAGGTAGGACGACGCCAGGCGTCGTCAGGGTGCCCGTAAACTCCGCTCGTGTAACTCGTGCCCGTCGTTTCACGCCGCGGCGTGCTATCGCGCAGGGGACACTCTCCAATTACGATATCTTGTCTTCACGGGCAGCTGAGGGCTCGCGAATAGCCGATCGTAAAACACGCGTACACGCAGCAGAAGCGCGGGAAGGGGGAGGGGTGAGTGGGGCGGTCATTACCGGGGCCCGTGTCCAGCTTAATTGTACGGGAGGAATGCGGCCGTGAGATCGTACAATGGGCCTCTCGATATTTACAAGGAGACAGTGCGCGATAAGTGTTAGCAAGTTGACGCGGGTACAGTGATAAAGAGCGCGCGAGCTGTTCCTGCGAGAAGAGTACCGGCCCCAGTCACTGTCCCGCGTTTCGAGCTGCTCCTTTGGCGACCAGCGTGAGAAACTAGCGCGATGGTGCTGGATGTTGCACAGTGGAAAGGGGACTTCGATTGTCTTGAGTAGAAGTAGCAGAGTTGGTCTTGTTGCAACCCATTCCACGCTGGAAACACTTAGAGCGGATACATTATCTGTTTTCCTTCGCATCTTCTCGGTTGCAGTTTTATTTCGCGGGGTGTTAAGCTTGAGACGCGAGTTGCAGTGCTTGGGAAGGTGGGCGTGGAACACAGGTGAAATTTGTGATGCGAGGATATTTAGAAGTGGCGTAGTACGCCGTGTCAATTTTATGTTTGAATTCGAGCACACGAGGGTAGGAGTATTTGCAAAGTTATCGAGAAGGGTTTAAATATGCTGAAGCTAGATTTAATGCTAAAGGGAAAAGGAGAACAAGTACGACTGCAAAATGTTTCTTAAGCTCTCTCCTTAGTCATTGACTTTCTACTATTTCTGGTTTCGAATACACGTTGCAATTCGTCCTGACGAAGAAAATTAATCTTCACAGCTGACCCGCGTGGTCGGTGACATTCTAGAAGAAATTTGCAGCACGGTTGCATACGTCGTTGCTTTCACTATTCGTGCGAATCGAGAACCAGTCGGTTCGAAAAAGGCGTTAGTAACATATTAGATAAATATCAATTACGTTATCTAAGCAGTTTAATGTTGTCAGCTAGTGTTACAGAAGATTAAATTGTCTTGCGCCGAGTAGATAATTTACGGCCTATGCATCACACTTTGAGCACAATCACTTTGTTCATAATGCTACTATGTGACTGGTTTTAGAGCAAAAATGCCGGTGTCTACTTGGATCGAGCACAGAAACGCACGTGACTTTCTCTTCAGAAATAAGCACACTGCCGGTCCTAGCAACTGGCGGATTATTTGCAATAATAATATTAGTAATTTATTTTAATCCGAGGTAGCCATTTTATAGGTACAAACTTCCCAACGAAGTACCATACTCATTAACAGATTCACTGCTATCAGAAACTCTGACTCACATAAATCTGCAGTCTCGAAAAATAAAAATCTTTACTTTTAGATTAACGTTGCATATAATATCACGCAAGATCTATTGAGTTGGTGTAATAAAGTTCCTTTATTTATGTCACAGGAGCTCGAAAATTAAAATAAATAAAACAGTTAAAAAGGAAAAAAAAATTAATTCAAATAATAATACTGCTCTGAATTTTGTGAATCAAAAGGTTTACGTATCGTAAGCGATCCGAGGAAAAGTTTTGCTCAGAGTGGCAGTTGATAGTGACCTCTATACCAGTCGTCGCGCCAAGAACATTGGTGAGGAATCAATGACCGAAAAGTACTGAACCCTTCCGAGGAAATATGTAGACGTATTCCATTGCTCCAGACATTTCTGCAGGCTTCTGTGCTCATCCGTATACATGATACGAGATGTTCCAGGTGTATATTCACATATTTTTCCAGCGAAACCCACGTAGTCCGGCCGTGCGTACGGTCACGTAACGATCCCAGCATCGGACGTGGCCTGGCTGGATGCAGAAGGCGTTTCACGGTTTCGCGTTAGCCATTCGTGTTGGTCAGAGTTCAAATCGAGCCGGACGAGATAGGGACGGCGACGTCGATAAATCGTCGCGGTGAACCGCGATAAACGTCCGCTGCCTTCGTTTTTCTCTTCTTCTCCATCGTGGTATCGCGCACGTACAGACCGCAGATTTGGTAAACAAATTATATTCCCCGATGCAAAAGTCCCTGAATGGCCTCGCGAGAAACGAGTGATTACGCTTCGGCCGTCGAGGCTGCGGTTTCGCGGGATAATGATCCCGCCGAGATAATGCCCGCCGAACGACAAAACGAGCGTTGAAAATTTTAATAAGCCCGCGCTTTTGCCCGCGCCCGCAGTAGATTGCGCTTGTTGACGCCAGCCACCGTCTGATCGTAACGCTTTCCTTTTCGCCTTACCACCGCGCTCCATTGTCTCCGGCCGCTTCTTTCACACCTCCGACGCCACGTCGCTCTTACCAGTCTCTTCTTCTCTTCCGCTTCTACTTTTCGCGTCTTCGTTAGCGTCGACATATATTTTAAGTGGATTCGTGCGGTCAGCTCTAATTGTAAGTAGGGCAACGCTATTCAAGGTCTAGAATCTTTTTCGAAGATCAGAAGATCGGCGAGTGACATTATCGCAAGAAAGCGAGGCATTCACTCGTCACCGGTAGTGGAACCGATCAAAATGATAGCGCTGAGCATCAAAGAAGAAGGGATGCTATCATTTCATGCGCCGAACGTTTTTCACGTTCCTCAACCTACGCAGGTGGATATTCTCGCTTAGGTTTGAAACCACGCGATCTGTGATATACAGTGCCCGCATAGAGCACAAAGATCGACGTCTTAACAACGAACCCTACGTTTCTTCCAGCGCGCATACCGACAGAGTTGAGCAGAATGTAAGCGACACATCCGCGAGAACAACTCTGCGGGGCAATCTATCATTCGTTCACCGCGTTTTGCCAAACTGCTGTCGTGATCCGCTCGCCAGGAGCCGCACAGGTGGCGCGTGTCATGGGGAAGGCTGGCCAACAGTAATATTTTTAAATCTAAGATAGATTGTTGGAATAAATCGTAATACTATGACTCTAAAATGATAATAATGTACTTTTTTTTTAATGTTAAATATTGAATATAAAAATAATGATAATTAACTATAAGTATAAAATTGAAAATACATGAAGATATCACAAGGAGATGAATATCGTAATTAAGAGTATAATAATCTTCTCCGTGTCGACGTGCGTTGCGAAAAGTAGCACGTTTCATTTTTCCTACGAAAAACAGCACGCTTCTCGGTAACCAGCCCGCGAACAAGTCCGTCCCCGTGGCAAACGCACGAAAATGTTTCCAGCGAGGGTTGTCCCCGCGAAGGGGGACGAGAGAGGGAACCGATACGCGCTTTAATACGAACTCGAATTCTTTCAGGGCCGTTCGTTTTGCCTTTACGTCAGCACTGGAAACGGCGTCGACCGGTTCCCGGTATTCTTATCACCGCTAGAACCGAGAGAATTATCTTAAACGTCGTTATCGGCCCCTGTGCGTAAAAGTTCGTCAATAATTTATACAGTTGTCGCGAAAGTTAGCGACCGAGTCACGTGAGCCGCCGCTACGTTTTCGTCGACATGAGGCGTATCAATAGATATCCCATCAAAAACATTTCATGTAAAAAATGTAGCCGAGTCTCGTGACTCCTTTACCCATAAAAAGTTGTGAGATGTCATGCAGAACCGAGTCCAGCGCTCTAATTAACTCTGACACTTTCATTCACAAATCACTCCAAGTCTACATCTTTAGTTAAAGAACATTCTGTGACTAAACACTGTCTTTCTGCCAAAGTTCAAGTTTCTAGGGCTGCGGGAAGTACGTCTGATTTTTGATGTTCGGTCAGTGTCGACATAACGAAATTTCGAGTTCAAATATCTTATGAAATAGAAAAGATAGAAACGTGAAGTTTGGGGGGTTTAATTCCGTTTGCAAGGTACTAGGTTTCAGTGAAGTTTCAGGTTTCTGGGCAACTCCAGCACAAAGATATGGGGGGTCAAAAGTACGGTGAGTTGCTTCGAGAAAAGAGTGCTTACGGCAAGCGCCCGACTCGACTCGGCGGGGGCACTGCCGTGCCCTCGGATTGGCAACGCGCTACTTCTAATCATGCGCCAGACAAACTGGGCTTTTTGCGCGGCTCGACGTCCCGCGAGCCTTGATCGTCGTACCGTGTCGTCGATTCCACTCTCGCAAGTCCCGCGCACCGGCCGATTGATTACGAGCCTGTTCCTCCGCCGACGAATTCATATTTTCTGGCGCCCGATAACCCCGCGCGAACACCTACGGGACCGTCCACGGGCTCGCGCGTTCGACAGGATCCACGGTGTTCAACAGCCGCACAGTGTTGCGGCACGTGTTCAAAAAGCAAAAATTTGAGTTTCTAATTTTTGTATTTCATTTCATGGATTGGTAGTAAACAGTCCTCCGACATATAAACATCGTAACTTAGTATAATAAATAAAGGATTTAAGGTCAGTGATTTCACAGGCTACACATAGAAAATATTTACCCACTGCATTTTTGTTGTATTTATAAATTCTTTTCTTTCTTTGTTTTTTGAAAATAAGCAAAATATATCCTTTTTTCGTTTTATTAATTAAAAATTCTTGCATTTAAAGATATGGGTACGTACCAGTGACTTAAATTATTTTTTTTTTCTGGTATCTTCTATCTTCTAGAGAGAATTAAAAAAAAACGAAAGATTTCGGTTCATTCATTTTTTGACTACAAATAGTTTTTTTTAAGCCCTTTAATTTGGTGTAAATTTTTTCTGCTCCCGAGTGCTCCCACACCAGAAGAAGTACACATAATAAAACGAAAAATTAGACAAATCTGTGCTAGAATATTTATTTTTAAATCCTTCAGATTCAACTGATAGTGATGAAGATGTATAATAAGAATGAATAATTAAAAATTATTATCAATACGAATTATTTAAAAAATTAATTTCATTTTTTTATAATTGTTTCATATGTTTCTTATTAATTTGTGGTTAAATGTATTTAAAAAATTATATATTTTATTTGTTTTACGAAAGTATGCACGATATGATTAACTAATAAAAATTATGTTCAAAAATATATTTTAATGAATTATTTTATGTTAAAAATTAATTTTTTTGTGTACAAATATAATTAACATATCAATTACATCTAAATAACTGTATCTTAATGGAAAATTGATTTTTTTTTATATACTCTTTACACTGTGAGCCGGTGCAATAGCACCGGTTATCGTGAATTTCGTCTCTAGTGGCGTGATAAGTCCAATTTCGCATTAACAGGGACGACAAGGCGTAATCGCCGACTTCGATCGCAGAAGGAAATTGTAATGCTCCTGTTGACCGAGCGGGCTCGTGAGAGGACGTAGGCTGGAAGGATGCATGATACTGGCTCCGCGACACCGTTTTCTTTGCCACTGTATGTTAGGTGCTACTTGACGTAAAGAAAGAAAGTGAAGTGGATCTAGTAGCGAAGACTTATTCTGGATGTTCTGTGACATTTTTGTGACGTTTCTTATCTTGTTGCTGATGAGGTTACGCGATGTTACGGTATAAGCAGCTGGGTCGTAGAGGAAACATAACTCGGGGCTTTAATTATGCCCGCTAGTTTTAGTTTGAGTCCGACAGTCAGCTACTTTGTTTCATTTATGCAGAATTTTCATGGACATTTGAAGGTGTGGAGAAAAAGTAGTTAGAGCATTCCGCAGTAAGAATAATTGTAGAGGTCTTCAAGTTTGCTAACCTATTTTCGTTATGATGGATTCTCTATCCACGTGACAATTGAATTTTTCTTTCGAATTGCATGCTTGAAGGCGACAGTAGTTGGAGTCTCTGTTATTCGTTTCATCGAGTTTGGAGGGTTTAGAAAATCTGCCGTCTGTGATTTCAAGCGCTTCCAAACGCATTCCCTCAAACGCTGAAACCTGCTCGCTCTGAAATCCGCCCCTGGACCTATTAAGCAAATCCAACAACACCGTATTTTACGATTACACGCGGCTAGCTCGAGATGGTTCGATCAGCGTATATTATTACGTGTTAATAACCACCTCGCTAAGTTCCATGTCCTCCCTAAATAACAACGATCGACGAGGGCTGTCGTTAAAAGTGTAACCGGTTACGAACACGTTTACAGACAAATTGGCCTTCTGTTTAAAATTCTAAGGCGCATTTCCCGATGGCCGCGCAAACGAAACCGTAGGAACTACCTCATAACAGGGGCGAAGCAGAAGTCCGAGAGATGGGAATTCCTGGCCGCTCGAACATAAACTAAAATTATGTCCACCGTGAGGATCTAGTTGGTTGAGTCCGTGAAAAACATCGTGCATTTATAAATAGTCGGCCTGGTATGTAATGCAAACGGTGTTCTTAACCCCAAGGAAGGCGGTACAGCGAGCATGGAGGGAGCAGGATGCGGCGATTTCGCGATTAATCCGTTCATTGATTTGAAACGGAAGTGTTCGAACATCGTCCGTCATTTTGCGGACAATTTTTCGGTATTGGATTGATCGACTCGAGGTTGGAGGTTGCAAACGTCCGGCAGACTACAGATTAGTATTCAAATTTGGTCCAGCGAATTCCATTTGCCAAGTTTTCCTGCCCTCCACATACTATCTAAAAAAACTCCAATTTTTCCCCATTGAGTATCACCTGATCTCTTTATCCTCCACAAGCCGCGAGCCCGAGTGAAATTTGAATGATGGCTGCCTATGCTATCCGCCATTACACAACACCTGGAGGTCCACGATTTATTTACCATGACCCGGGGATATAGTTGCCATAAGGCTACTGGTGCTCGTAAATAAAAGCTGCGAGAGTAAAGCCCGCTCGTTGTGATCGAATCCTCCATTAATTCACTGACCGCGTTGGCCAGCCAGCGCAACGTGACGAATTTAACGACATTCCGTGGCCAAACAGATTTGCACGTAGCTCCTTTGCCGGTGTGTAGATGCGGCGGTGTCGATAACGGTACGCACCATCGCAATCATCGATTCGGGCTGCGTCTAACCTCGTGCCGATGGTCGAACTTTACGCTTGCACATGTACTTTGCATTTCTGGGAGCCGCGCGATGACAGAATGACAAATATACCCACAGCAGATGATCTTCTGAAAAAAAATAGGTCCTAAATTAGAAGAGGAAAGCACTGAATGAACGGCTGGTGGGGGATCCATTTTGCCACCGGAATAATTGTGAAAAACGTTGCAAATTTATCGAAGACCTCTAACAAATTTCACTTTATATATTTGGTATCCTAAAGTAAAACTAGAAAATAAAAACAGGGGGAAGTATTCGATCTGTACCAAATATCGCGTTTTGCCACTTTTCTGGTAAAAGTGCAAGTAGGTGTAGTAAAAAAGACATTTCGCTTTTGAATGCAAAAGACATTTCGCTTTTGGATGCAAAAGACATTTCGCTTTTGGATGCAAAAGACAACTTTTGCACGCAGCTAACAGACCCCGCACCTCCAGCCAAGGATTAACAAAGGAGTCCTTAAACATCTTTACACCAAAGGCAACCAATATCTCTAAAATTAAACCAACGCACTCTACAATCACCGTTCCACAGGTGTGCCATCGTAAAGCAGTAGGGTAGCTGGAGGTATTACTGCGGATGCCCCGATTACTGCGGATATTCTAAAACAGATCATATTTAACGTTGGAAAGTATATAATCTTTTGAAAATTTTTGATAAAATTATTTTAAACTCTATTACAGATAATTATTAATAGATATGTATAGCAAAGTTATTAATTCTTTTATCATAGTTTGAAATTCGTCAAGGCGAATCTTCGGTCGATTACCGATACGGCGGTCACGAACACCTACTTGAAAAACAGTTATATTTTTGTTATTAACAGCAATACATGTAATGCAGCGTTTTTACTCGATAGAGTAAGAGTTATTGTTTTTCAGAAGAACAGTAAATCAGTCATCTACATTTGAGTTTTAATTTTTATTTCTCAACGCAGTATTAGGTGCAGTACTTTACAGCATGTGCTTGTATTACTGCGGACCGACGACAGCGCAAACTAACCTTTCTTCCGACCGTATTCACTGACGTGATATTTGTACTAAGGGTGTTTCGCCTGACGTCGGACCGCGGTAATACATGCGCAGTAACTGGCATTTCGTTAGTAATTGGCACGCAGTAATGCATGCATGTCCGCAGTAACTCCTGCAATGACATTGATCGACAAATCTCTGTTTTTAATTAACTGTGCTTACTACCCCGCCCTCATATTTTTTTATGTAACTATTAAGGTTCCACCTTTTTTTTAAAAAAAAGAACGAGGAACTTTCATTCATTTGAACGCCATATCGAGGGTTTTAAAGTTAACCTGCCTTAAAAGTCCGCAGTAATATCCCCACCTACCCTACCTACACACAAAACGGAGAAGTTAGATCGCTGCAAACAATCTTGCATCGGCTGGCAGGTGATCCTGCCACTTCATCAAGGGTGTCACGATGCTAGAGTACTCGTCCCTGTTTATCCCATCGACGGTGTAGTTCCCGGCGACAGGGTGTTTACTGTGCGGCGAATCGGAAGATTATTAAATGTTATTAAACACCGCGCGTCGACAGGGCCAGCTCTCTGTTGCTCCGTTTAAGGGTGGAGGAAGCGCGAGCCAGCGCGGAGCAGCCGAAACGGGCTATAATTATTCGGTCGGACGGCGTATTATCCTAATTGTCTAAACCTTACGGAGTATTAATATCGACCATGCCGATCTCGGGGTAGGCGTCTCACGGGCGGATTATTATTTTCGTATCGCAGGAGCTATTTCATTATATACCGATCCCGCGCGCACTTACCTTTCATTAACCTCGACGGAACGGCCGCTAAAGGAAAAACGAACGAGAGGCACCGGGGTGGACCGCGGCTGGGGCCGCGCACCTATGGAAAACAGTTCTGGTAATTGAATTTTGAATTACGATGTCCCGTCGCTCCCGTACCGGTATTAAAATTTAATATCTTGCCCGTGGTGCGTTCCGTTCGACGGCGGGGAAGGAGATAAGAAAAAGAGGAGATCGTAATGCTCACCTGTTAAACGAACGCACGGGCTCCAGGACCGAGCACACCTGGTTGATTTAGGGAACGTTACGGGATTGTAATTACGGCCGCGTCTGTTTGATCGAGGAGAGGTTTCGGCCGCGGCACTGACCATCGCCCAGCTCGCTCTTTACCTTCAGAGAGGGGGTTGGTAGCATGGAAAATGATAATATTCCTGTTTCTTTTCTCTACCTGCCACGTGTCGCCTTCGTGACGGGAAGAATAGCAGCAGCGACTTGCGATGGCTTCTGTGCGAATGCTCGAGTTCCTGGTGCGAGTTTCTTAACCCTTGGACGACGGATAGCTAATAATAAGTCGAGACTATACATTGGATTGAGGGTACACTTTAATTCAGAATTATACTGTTATATATTTCGGCTAGGCTTTTTACAAAACTTTTACCTCAGTTACGCTGAGGAATCGTAGCCTCTTTATAAACAGCTCCAGCCAATAAGCGGTAGATAAAGGCTGATTCCTCAGTCTAAATGAGGCGGAAACTTTTTTGGAAAAGAAGGCTGATTTTACTATTGTCTTGCGGCACTACATATCTCAGAATAAGCTCTTACATTGTACTCTGATCTTGGTGCGAATTAAAATACTTATACCCTTTAACAGGTAGTTTACATAGTTTAATATTTAGAGTCGGTCAGAATAGACCCAACGTCCGCCTGGCGGGAGTTAACCACCTTGCTCTTCGCTGTGAATAATATTGCGTCAGAATGTGGTGATCAATGTGGTAATATTTGTCAAAATTCCACGTTCGAAGTACATAGCCTCTTTCTTCGACGAAGCGAAAGCATCGAAATAGGTCATTTGCCATAAAAAAAAACAGCGATACACATACCGAGCGCCGTATTCTCCTTTAAAGGTGATTACGTAATTAACAGGCTAAACGACTTCCCGTGGCGAAGGAATGACCGTAGAAATATTCCGACGGCATCCAAACGTGACCATTAACAGAGTGGGCTGATACCGCTTGAAATGAAAAGTGAAACTCGTTAAAATCGGACTTGAGCCGTGGAAGTCAGGCCCGTGTTGGTCTGCCCGCGCCGTACAGGGGACGCTCGGAACACCTATTTCGGTTTATCGCGAACGCAAGAGCAGCGATCGCGACGTTCCTAGCAGAATGGCGAGTCTATCTCGCGCCTAATCCGCGACGCGCTCGCGGACACGGAGTTTCCATTAGCAGCTCTCAGTCGTAACTACAATAATACAAATGGCAGGTCCGCGTGGCTGGCCATAAATTACCGATAAAAATGCGCACGAGGTTTTCAGCTGCGACGCGTTATCCTTCGGAGAGTACTTACCCGCCAGTGCAACGCGTGAAAGGAAGAAGACACTGTGGCATCCACCTTCGATTCTGTGACGAGCAATTCTCTTTTAGTGCAGGCCCGCGCAATGAATTTGGTAGCAGTGTTTTAAGAATAATTGTAAACTTAAAGACACGCCTACGCGACGACACTTTATAGAAAAACAATTTCAAGACAAAAGTTACTTCTTTTAATTAGATCTATCATTTGGTAAACAAATTATTTTGCAGTTCACGAGTTCTAACACAAAATCGGAAAATAACCGGATTGTCAGGGGTCAATTAGATCCGCTTAGAGTGAATTTGGGCAGCAAGCAAAAATTGCGTTGTAATCAGGAGGAAATCCCCTACATATTCACAAGGTTTTGGAATTTTTCGAATTTCCGGATTCGCGATGTTCCCTTGTAAGCGGTTTAATCAGAACTGCGGGAAGTCTCAATAAAATTATAAAATCTTTACAGTACTCCTTAATTTATCAAATACGTCAAGTGACCCAAAAATCAGCCACCCGACGAACCAAGTTCCACATATACAGCTATCCGACTATTCCCGTCACCCTCTGTACCTATCACAATCATCCACCACTCAAGAAACTTAAGTATTCCCCCGAAAAGCACCCAGCTGGTTTCGTGGCAATACGCAAGCCAGATTAGGATTACCAGAAACCCCCTTCGCAAGCCAGTGTTGCGTTCCGAAATCACGGCGTTCGTTTTCAGAGGAGGAGCTCGAGGCGCGGCGCTCTTAGTCCGCGAAACAAAGGCCGAGAAGCTCCGCGGGGGTGAGTTATTATTCATGTATCGCGGAAATCGTTTCATTATCCACTCGTAAAGGCGGTAATCGCGCTTTGTGTGCTAAATGCGCGTAACGTGGCCAGTACCCCCTGCGGAGAATGGCACCGCGGAGCACACCGGCAACCACCGCCGGGCCCTCGGTCCCCGAGGCTCCTGGCCCGATCGGAGAGTTGCTCGGCAGAGCGGCGCCAACCGGTTGCCAGCAGCTGGCTTCCTTCCATCGATTTAAACACGGCACTCGAGGGCACGTGAAGGCGATCGTGCGTCTCCCGGCGACGCTGAAGAACGTCGAACATCGCTGGACGCGGCTCGATGTATCGATAAATGCGTCGCCGGGCGACGAGCTTCTCGGGAAGCCTGGACGGACAGGCAATGAACAAGCGATGTCTTCAGGATGTTTCTTGCCCCTTTTTCCCTGCCCCTCCGCCACCGACCGACGGTGTTTATCTGCCTTTGCCCGTGGCAGGCGTATTAGGCTTGATTTATGCTGTACATCTAGTGGGCGGCCGATGAACGGGATCGACAAAATATCGTCGAATGAATCCTCTGTGCCGAGCTGCGCGGCACCGGGGCGGCCTCTCCGCTTCCGTCGGGAATATTCCGCGCGGAATTTCCTGCATTCCGCTCTGGCAGATTGCCTGGAAGGCTGCTAGGTTGTGATAAGTGGCGTGGTGGGAGGATGTGTTGGGGTAACCTTCGGCTCCTTTCTTGGTTAGTGGTGGACATTGTTTATTGAGCTTCCTCGGTGATCCTTCGGTACTCTTGTCGGGTTTGCGCAGTGCAGTGGCGGTTATTACTTGAGTGGGAAGTGGATCTGTGGTCCTGAAGCGTAGGGCACTACGCGAGCGCTACGGAGCGATGGAATATTGTAGTGCAAGGGGTTTTGCACGAGATGTATTTATTTTAAAGCGCAACGAATATTTTATTGTAACAGATTCGTTGCACAGTTACAACTGTCACTCTGAAAAATGGTAGAAACGAATTTCAATCTTAGCAGCGTCAATGGTCGTGGTATTTAATCATCCAGGAAGAAACGCACGAGGAGCGATAGAAGTCCGTCAAACGTAAAATCAGCCTCTTGCATCACGCTGCTGCAGTAGGAAATAATTCTTGTAAAACTAGTCATAGCGCTTGCATAGCCCGCAGGAACGATCGCGCGTCCGGTGTGTAGAAGATATCGATGATGCAACGGTGCGTTCCCAAGGCATTTCAGCCGACTCGGGGACGCGATTACTGTAAAATTGGAAATATACCAGGTTGGTCGTAAAATTCCAGCGTACTTAGGTATCCTCTCGTTCGAAAATAGCTCGGTCCCGTAATAAATGTAGCATTTATTCCGATAAAATCGTGAAATGATCAAGCGGAAGACGCTGATCACGAGGGATAACGACCTTGATCTGTAGCCTTGAATTAATACAATTTTTTTAAAGGATTTTTCCAGCGTCGTTACGGAAACAGAACACATCGATTTAAATATAGCATCCAGCGGTAAATATTAGATTGCTTAAGAGTATCCATTCTCATCTAAACTACATTATCTCTCACAGAAGCCTCCATTAGTCCCGTTACTAATAACAAAACGGGTGTCCAGAGCTCCTTCGCGCGTTTCACTTTAATTCTAGTACTCCCGTTCATAATTGTTTCCCAAGAAGAAAAAATCCAGCTCCATTCGCCCGAGGAGCAGCGCAAAATCGACCGCAAAGCAAGGCCAGGTATCTCCGACACGCATGACTTCCTCCCCAATCTAAGACAACGAATGGTTAACGCGGGAGGAGCATGAAAACGGTTTCGAATTGCCCCGACGATCGCTTCATGGTCGATGAGCAAGCGGCCGGGGCATCATCTCCCTTCGACGATGAGTTATTAAACAATTATATTCGCATCAGAGGAGTAACGTTTGCGCCTCGATTCGACGCGTCGATAACCGACATCGACGTGGCCCTTAGAGCACCGTGTACCGTGGAAGAAAAACGAACAACAGGGGAAGATGGATGAAGAAGAAGAGGAAGACCTCGCGGCTCGGCCTTGCCTGTTCCTCCGGTCGGCCCGTAAATTGCGCCAGTCGGTGAATTAATCGATTGGTAAATAGCAGTTCGATTGCACGACACGTTTGTTAATGAATTCGCATAATTCCCGCCCTCCCCGCCTCCCCCCCTGGCCGTGATCCACGACGGAACCGTGCCTGCTGCGCTTTCGTCCGTCGCTTTTTCCAGAGGGAAGTGACGTACGAGCGGGCGCTTCTTCTGTCGCGGCCATCTGAACGATATCGGTGACCTGGCATTCGTTTCTTGCCCCGCGACAGGGGACAGGCCGTTCTTCGAGATTTATGGAACGACGTCGGTGCCGTTGTTTTGTTCGCGGGGCAGCGAAAATAGTTGCTCCCGAACAGCCAACACGACTTCTGATAGTTCGGCAGATCAAAATTGTCGTCTGTGGAAAGTCTCGGCTTCCCGTGGCAAATGTCTGACAAAAAAAATGACCACTTTGCGGCTGTTCCTTGAGCATTCAGCTTCCTATCGTTATTAGAGAATTGAACTGTTTTCAGGTATCGTGACTTCGCAGAAATTAATGGGCCGCTAACGATTCCGCTCGACGATGCTCGCGCCAGCGACTTGCGCTAATTGGCTTCCGCGGGACAGTTAACGAAACGTAAATATTTTCAGTCACCCTGCAGCCCTACTTGCAGGCCTCCGCCAGGAGGTACCATTAACGGTGTTATTTTGAAAATTATGAAACCAGCGCGGTGACCTTTCAGCCCGTTTTAAAAGAGAGGAACCTACTAATGGGAGCTCGCTAATGGAGGACCGGGCGACGACCTTTCGAAAACAATCGATCGCCTTGCCGGTCCCGGCTGTGAACCAGGAACGAGCCTTCCGAGTGAAAGTCCCCGTAGCATTGGTAGCATTCCGTCGTTTCTTCACCGATATACGCCGAGCTAGGATAAAGTGGGTCAGCTGCAGGCATTGCGCCACCTTCCTTCTAGCGTATCAGTTTCCGTTTCGTCTCACGGGACCCCATGATCGCAGCGATACCACAAGCTAGACGGTCCGCGTTAGAAAACCTCGCGACGCGGGCAAACGCACGTATTTGTACAAATTTCAATTCGGAATCCCACTTTTGGCTGTGGCAGTGGAGGTACCATAGAGTGCTGCCGTAAGATATGGAGCGGTGGGAAAGATTAAGTGGAATGAGGGATCTTTAGTCAGACGAGGTCAGACCAATATGTACGGTGTACCACTGCTCGAGGGTAAAATTGCGATTTTGAATACACCGAGGCTTTCACAGCCCTCGTATCTTCATTTTGCATATCGATAATGGTGGCATTATTCACAACAATAGTATTAAGCAACGTATGCAGGGCGCAGGGAAGGTTTATCGCATGCTGTTATAAGGAAGCAAAAATAATATACCAGTACTTATTTGCTAATCTACCCACACACAGTGATTAATAAACACACGTTACTAAACAATAAATCGGCACAATAAAGACAGTTCCAAGTGCTACGCGAACATAGGTGTAACGTTGAAGGGGTTACTATTTTAATCTGCGTGAAACGTCCGAGGGTGGAAGGAGTTTATTTACCAAGAGAACACACGTTAGGAGGAAGCTGCTATCGTGTACTTTAGATTAGACGGACTGCCTAGGATGCCCTACGTTTATTTATTTACAGAGCGACAACCCTATGCAGTTTTGGATTTCTTAATGAAACGTTATTGGTCGCGATGAACTCCTACTTCTTTGGCAGAGAGGTGGAAAACGCACCTTGAGAATTTATATTTCCAAAGGCTTTCGCAGGCGTGGATCCCACAGCTGGACCACAGAAGCTTATGCTTAGGCAAAAAGTGGACATTCCGTATTTTGTTCCAGTGTAAATTGGATATTTCCTGTTTTGAACCAGTATACCACATCTTTAACGTTATCTTACCTGGGTATTTGAACTTCGTAACCCTTTGCGATTCGACAGTTCTGCAGTTACAGTTGCCACCAAGAAAATAAGTTACAAATTCGAAAAATCACGAAAAATGGGCATTTTCAGTTTTTTTCCTGTTACGCCTCACTTACTACAAGCTGAATCCTTTATATTCGATAGGTATGCTATAAACAGTGCTTCGCTACAAAGCCTTCAAAATTCAGTATAGAAATCAGCCCTTGAAGTGACATAATTTTAAGGAGAACAGCTTCAGGCGTCCAAGGAAAATACTTATGCCGAACGATTCCAATCGAGTATCCACAGCTTGCCCAGGCAAAGTTCGCTTCCTTGTCCTTGTGGAAAACGTAGTCATTTTATCTCCTCGAGCGAGTATCTCTGTCCACCGTCGCGGTACCGGAAGCGAGGCCGCGGCTATCGATGCGCGAGTCGGATGACGCGAGGTCGTGGGTGATCGATGGCCTCACCGATCGCCACCGCGACCATCGATCATTCGAATCGCAGACCTCGTGTCTCTATCCGGCTGCTTCCTTCCTGTGAAACCCGCTGCCTCCTCTTTTCCTATGACTGATGTCGCTTGACTGGCGCTCGGTGGCAGGTAGAGGAGAGGCGCTATAAAAGGGACAGGTTTTAAAGGACAAATCGAATTACCAAAATTCTAAACGGATTACACATGCAAGTTATTTTCCTGTTTATGTCAACACTAGTGCCCAGTCATTTCACGTAAACTTCACTGCGGTGTCACTTGCAGCAGAGTAGTAATCCGCGGTTAATGTTTCTCGGCAGTAGAAGAAAAATTTTCGTTGGTTTTCTCTGTCGTTTTTTCAGATCAAGATACATACAAAGTGTTAAAGTGTTATATCAGTAAAATAGCTTGTATTAAACTGAAACGAAAGTACTTAACAGGGAAGCTTAATTGATTATTTTCTTTGTCTTGAGGTTATTTTTTATATTAAACTTACTTATGGTCTTAAATGGGACAGCATAACAAATCTTAAATGGGACGACCGTATTATGGCTGTCCCTCTCATACACATGTGCTGTTGAACACTATATGTGTTTTACTTTCCTGTAAAGTTATTAGTGCATCATCTGACACGTAGATGACATTGTTTTAAATTATCAATTATTATTAATTATCAACTTTGTCGTCAAAAATTAATAATACAATATATGAAAATGTACCTACCTATTTTAGTACAATCGATCTCATTTGTGTTCAAGTAGAATTTAATTCTAAACTATTTTATTATTTACGTGTTTTATAGATTTTTTATATACGTACTTATATTTACTACTCGTGGGTATTCCTATGTTGAACTTAGTTTGTAATACATAAATTTTATAAAAAATATTACTTTGTAACTAAAAAAGCTGCTAAAGCATTAACGATAAGTCACGTTCTATGAAGATAGTCAAAAATATTGATAATTTATAGTACACAGTTAATTTTTTCACAGATTTCATTGCTTTGTATCATTATAATTGTAATACTTAATAAGTTTATTTTTATTAACGTGTCCCTTTCATGACTTTTAATGTCCCTTTTAAAACCACCTAGTCGTAAAAGGGACATTTCCCACTTATTTGAAAGTCGAAGATTTTTTATTTTCTATTATAATTTATGAGTTTGTAGTATACCTTTATTGAAGAGGATTAAACACGCTTTCTATTGGTGTACTTGTTTTTTAAATACCTGTAATGACATTATCAGAAATGGTCACCAAACAAAAGTGTCCCATTTATAGCACCTCTCCCCTACGTCGATTGTCAGACGTATCTCAAGTAGCTTCCTCTAACGGCACGTCGTGTTTGTAATGGTAAATAGGAAGGAAAGTTTCACTGAGAAAGCTCGGGCTGTTTCGATGGGATTTTTGATAAACGAAACGATCTCTCGTTGGACGTAAGTGAAAAATGGCTGCCACCGAGTGACGGATTTATTGACGTTGCTTTTCCTAGTTTATTCAAGTGTCTTCTGTACTCTTTACTATCATGAAGTGAGGGATTATTTAGTCACGGGTATTTTGTCGCGCAATATTTATTTCTATGCGTGAAGTGTTTAGGCCTGGGAGGCCATGTACAAGGCATCCCCGTTTCGAATCTAAACGAATGAAAGTAATAATTCTTTCTTGCCACATGTAACTACTTTATAAGAATTTTACCAATCTCAGATTCCCATTCCTATATTTATATGGAACGTTGCCGCTAGCAGGGTATATCCTTTATTAAAATAAGATCAAAGGCGTGTATGGGCTGTTCGGAAGAGTAAGATCTCTCTTTTCAAGTTACCCCACCGTTGGTCGATCGTGCCATTTTCTCTTACCCCTGCCAATGCTCTTTTCGAATGCCAGAAATCTTGCGGGGAGAAGCAATCCGCCAAATCGCCTATTAACATCGCCGTTAATTTCACCGGAGGGAACAAGTGCAACGCAACTTCGCACTGTGGTGTCGCGACGGAATTAACACCGATTCCCATCCCGCTCGCTCGCGCCAACCTTTTGTTTGCAAGCGAACGATTACACGGGAAACCGGGAATTGCTATCGCGGTGTTGCGGTGAATTCATTAACGAACTTTCCACTCGGCACGTCTCGAGGAATACAAGAGTGGCTGGTATTCATCTATCATAAGCAAGCATTCGTGTAACCTCTCGTTTATGCAAATACCCCTTGTCGTAGGAAAGCGCCCAGGAGGCAAACGTCGTCGTAGAAACGCGCGCGTGCTTCGTTTGGTAGCCTCGCGTCGTTGAACGCAACCACCTATGCTGGAAAGGAGCATGCATCACGCTGCGCGATTGGTAATGGGTGGCTAGAAGCGAAGGAATTCTTTATTTCTGTCTGCACATAGATGAGGTTGAGAGTTTAATGTTCTGGCGGAGGAGTTTGTCCTTTGGGGTACTGGCGAAGTTGGATGATACCCATTATACTACAGTACGGCTCGCCAAACCGGGGTATGTACTTGCGTACTGACACGTAACAAGCTTCCATCAGTTTACCTTTACGTGGATTTTATGACAGAGAACTTGGCTGACTGGAGGACGAGTTATATCGAGAGCTAACTCATACGTAGATAATAATATTCTGTGGAATTAAATAATACAGTTACTTGAGAGTAATCCTTGCTTCTATACTATATTTAGATGCACAAGGAAGCTGTTAGACGATCCCCAGGCTCGCAGCCATATGCTAACCAAGAACCTCGTTAAAGAATGCACTCTTATAAAATTCTTGCAGACTTCTTGTCATCCTACTACTCATCCCATGCACGACAACACCTTCACACGTTCCCAGCAACGTCCTCAGGCACCTCGTACTCGCAAAAATTGTCATCGCACTGCAGGAACCATCCCCCATTGCGCGCGTCTCCGCATCTTCGCCTCGTAAAATCGTTCAAAACACTCTCGCCGATTTCCAGCGAGATTACTAGCACGCATCGTGTCGTAAATTTCTTGCCTTAGAATGCCACATAAACGTCGTCCGCGTCTCATACGCGGGCGACCTTCCGCGATCCACGCTCCCCGGCGAACCCCGTGATTACAATTTATTCCCCGACGTCCAAATATAGTTTCCATCAATTCCCTGCCCGACAGGGACGTCCCGTGCCCGCGTGCACGGGTCTCGTTCATGCAAATCCTCTCGGCGAAGGGGGCCCGCGTGGCACCGTTCAAACGTATGGACTTCGTTACCGTCCGCGGACACGGTTATCTACGAGCCGTAGAACTCTTCCTGAATAAACACCGGTGGCGCGGGTCGCTCTTCGACTTCTATATTACACGAGGAACTTGTGCTCCGCGGTCCCCAGGGCCAGGGCGCAGAGGTCTTCCTGGACAGAAGGTGGCGGGTCATCGAACGAGAAAGACTTTCTACTTCTGTAGTACACGGCGTACCTGTGCCCTGGGTCGCTGCCTCTCCTTCCTGGACGATGTAGATTAACCGGGGAGCATCTCTCCCTACAACCGAGATACCAACCACGCGATAACGGGCTACCGCGCAACCTGCTTGATACGCCGCCGCTCTCTGCGATCTTGTACTCGTCTCAGAGATCATCTCTGCGGCACATGATTGACCTCCGTCGAATAAGAAGTTTACTTACAATTAGTCACTTTACATCGACGGGTCGGATTTTTAGTGGGCGGTAGACACCCTGCGTTGCTATTGATACTTGATAGGTTCAGTAGTGGGTAGAAAGAATTGATTTACAGGTATCCCAGAGATACAGGGGTTGCCCGGAATAGACCACTGGTACCAACATAATACTCCGAGCCTACTATCAACTTTATTATTTAGACATGTAGAAGTATGAATTATAAAGCTTCTTTTAACCACCACTGTAGATGTAGCTCCCATGTTCGTAACATCGCTTTCCTACGAAACGAATCAGTGCCACGTGTGTAGGAATAATAGACCCGAGATGTCTGCTAGAAAGAAGTCAATACCGTTCGAGGATCCTTCAATTGTCCTGCACCACAGGTATCTATCACAGTCGCCTAGTGTTGTTGAAATGAGCTTCGAGCCGGGAGCTTCAAGAGCTCGAGTCGCGGTTCAAACTCTAAAGGCTCGAACCTTTAAGGCTCGAACCCTGTAGCCGTGAGAGCTCTAGCCTTTAAAGCTCGAAGGCTCGAGTCGTATAAATTGTATGTAGTGAAGTGAATATGTACAAAGCTCGAGTTTTGGAAGCCTTAAAAATTAATGTAGAAGTTCTAAGTGTTACACTCCAAGCTTTTAGAGTCTTAACTCAAACTTTTAAAACTTTGAGGCAGAATAATATAGTTAGTTAGTTACTATTCAATTAAACTGATTTGCAATAAAGCTGTGATAAAACTTTGTCATACAACTTAAAAATAACGACACAACCACTATTATATTAATTTCAGTTTATTATGAGCTTTTTTTATAACATTTATAATGTTTCTGCTCACTATATTCTTTCTTTAAACGTTCCTCAACACAAAACTAAATGAAAATGACCGTTATGGTCAGCGCAATGTACTTCGGTTCCCTTGACGATTGAAACAAAATCGGTTAAATCGCCTTTATGATCAGCTCGGTTAGCTCAGTCGGTACACTGGTGTTGTACGACAATGATCAATTAATTTTATGTTGAGAAACGTTCAAACCAAGAATGTAGTGAGCAGGAACGCTACAAATGTTATAAGAAGACCAGATAATATACTGAAATTTATATTATAGTGATTGTGTCGTTCTTTTTGTTTTATCATAAGTTTATCAAAGAGTTTTGTGACTACACTTACAAAAAAATACTGTTGTATATTTTTGTACTTTTATTGTATTATTAAATACGGATCCAACCAATTGATGGAACCATAAAAAAACATCTTTCTCTGTGTTTAATTTTAACGTTTTACAATAATGGTTGCACAAAATAAGATATAATATCAAGGACTTGGAGTTAACTTCATTACTATTAAACACAAGAGCCTTCAGCTTCGAGGCTGAACCTCAATGCTTGAACCTCGAACTTCGAGAGCTCGAGCTTCATATGATATTAGCCTTAAAGGCTGAGTGATTAAGGTTAAGGCTTAAAGCTTTGAAGACTCGAGCTTTATACAACACTACAGTCGCCCGAGTTTTGACACGTACACCTCGCGCAGAAGCTGCCCATTCAGAAGCTTGAAATGGTACCGAACCGTGTCTCCAGCGAGTTCTATTAACATCGCCTGGAACAGGATCGATTATGCCCGCTCTCTCTCTCCCCCAATGCCTCGGTACGAGGCCACCGTATTAAACGATGATCGCTGTTTAAAAGAGCAGAGCTCGCGGCGTCTAGATCTTGAGCGGCGAGCGCGGAGCAACAAGACGAGACGCATCGACGTCCCATCTGGATGGTTTGCTCGCCGTACCGGATCGCAAAGTCTGTCGGAGCCTGTCCCGAAGCGCATAAAGTCGATCGTGCTCATCCTTCGCCGTTACGTTTACCCCGAGCTTTAGCCTCGTGATACATATCGCGTATTATTATTCCTCGGAGCTGTCCAATTACCTTAGACGGCACCGCAATTCGTGCTAATGGATCGAGAAGCACTGCCACGCTCGCGGCGAGCACACCGAGGGGAAATCGCCACGACGGTGTTCCTGGATTTCTTTGGCGAATTTCCAAACGCGCCGAATGAGTCGAACCCAGCATCTCCGCGACACGGGGGAGGGGTAGTTACGTTTACCTAAGGTTTTCATCCTATTTCCGTACGGGTCGCTGACCCCTTCCTCTCTGTCCTCCTCGGTCTCTCCCCTTTTGCGGCTTTCCATCTATCGGTTTCAGTTAAATCGTTATCTTCTGTCCGATTGCTGGTGTCAGCCTCTCCTGAACTCTGCGCGACGTGCTCGCTAAATCGTTCGACTTTGGGCTTCGCGAAGATCCACCCTTGGTGTGGTTTGAACGGAGAGCTTCTGGGGGTTTCCTTGCGACTTGGTTCGTTACGGATATTTTATGGAGTATTTTCGTGACAGAAATTTTTAGGCTTCCGCGACACGGAGATGTACAGTTATTACTGTTTGAGGTTTTTGAGTGCGAGCTGTATCCAGTGGGAATTTTATCCCAGCGTTTCGCTAGTATCAGTGTGTCACCTGAGACTTGACGAAGCGAGCCGCGATATTGGTGAAACTTTGGAATGAAGTCTCTATTGGACAGTTCCCTGGCACTGTTTTATTTTGCGGCGAAGATAAGCCGGGCTGAGCAATAAGATAAAGGCAATATTCATAGTAATATTTTCTAATCAAGTGGTTCTTCATACGGCAGGCGCAAAAATGAGCGGCGAAGTTTCCACTAAGAAAGGCAACCCGTTTCCCAGTAGCCAGCAGCCCGTTCTCCCCGTGTGTTTCTCATTTTCGCCGCGCACCTCCATCACCCTGCTCCTTTTTCTTCCTGCTTCGCGTTTCTCACTCCTCCTTCGTTTCTGCCTCTTGTCCTCCACCAACAAACCTCTCAGCGTTTCTCCTCGCACTATACACCTGTCAGACGGCTCGTAATTGTGAGACGACTTTATAGCCCGAACTGATATCCGCGAAGGTAGCAACCGGCTTCTATAAACCAACGCGCGCGTTTGATCGCCGCGGACGACAGATCCTGAAAATAAATGGCGGCGATCGTAAAGTATCTTTAGAAACGGAAGTCGCGAATCCATGTATCAGCGACCAAAGATACCGGCTGCCCGGCCGGTATCAGTCCGTAACAGTAAATCGAGAGATAGTGCTTTCGAGCGGGCTGAAAAATACAGGCTGGTCAGGCAACTAAGTATCGTATACGTGCTGAAAAGTCAAGTCTCCCCTAATTAGTGCAACTCTGGAATCTACCTTTCCAACGTATCAAAGCTGATAGAAGATTAGTGGCGATAATTATTAACATAATCTGCTTCCCACTGAAAGGACGCTTCATTACAACCGTGTTCTCGGAACGAGTCGTTAAAATCCAGATAACAAGTATGCACTATGACCAATCGAGCGTAGGATATAAGATGAAACGAGTCAGAAATTTCTTGGCACAGATTTTTTTTCCCTTCATTCTTTTAAATGACCAACTGACACTTACATAAATATTATATTCGCTTTCATAGAGAAATATCAGATTGTACCAGAATTCTATAGGTCCTGATAAGTGTTCCTTGTTAAGTTTTAATTACGCTTTTGTATTAATTTATAAGGAGGAATAGGACGAAATCACCGACACCACTATTATCTTCAGAAAGGACTTCTCCAAATGAAAGAAATTATTAAAGAATGTAATAAAGAATCTCTCCCAGGCTCCAAAGCAATAGGTATAGCTCTTGATCCTCTCACACGTGACATAACGAGGAGCAATAACGATAAAGCGAAAGGAAGCTCTGCAATGCCGGGTACGCGAAACCATCGATCTCCAGCAACGACGGTACACGGCGTTCCTACACGACCACCGCTAGCTGGATCCGTCTTTCGTCGATCTTCATTGACCAGCCGTCTCGAAAAACCAGGACGATCGAACGACCGATGTCAGCAACACGAAAAATTAATCGGCCCTTACCAGGGTGGCTGACCCTCCGGCATTCCACCTCGTTCGCCACGTCGTACGTCCTCGTCCCCGCTCGCCGCCATCGTGATCGTTCTCCATACACACGCAAGAACCGTCGAAACGCCCGGACGATCGCCGCTTGAAGAAACAGCTAATTAATGATTAGCGGCGTCGCATCGAAAATAGCAATGCTCTTTTTGCGAGGACTGGCATCGTTGTGCGGGAAAGAAGTGGAGGAGGGACACTGGTTCGGAACCCACGGGTCTTTTACGTCGAAAGGGCCGAGGTCCTTATATTTCACATGGATGTTTCGAATTCTCTGTAGGAATTGATGTCCGAGGTGTAACGATGCCGATGATCCCTGGGGACTGGCAATCGGTTTGCAACGCTAGGTGTGGGACATAGACGAGTGATGTAATTTCGAAAGCTTTAATTGTGTAATTTAAAGGAAGTGTCTGGTTAGGTTAAGTAATTGGGACACAGAAGATCCTGTTAAATTAAAGACAGTTGCCGAAAAGTAGCTACCTCTCAGCTCCGTCCACTGTAGTCACTTTGAAGCTCTTTTCAAGGCTAATGACAGGCTCTGTCCATATTTGCCTCGGACTTAAACACTCGAGCGGGATGCGTAAGCGTGAGAGCCGATACTCCGCTGGTAATATATTATAATTGCATTCCTCGCGAAGCATCATAGAAAGAAGGAAACCCTCTCCGTTTCCTGCACACTCGAACGTGCGCACAGTTACTCGCGCGTAGGCCACCCAGGGATCGCCGACGACGTTTCGAGAATACCTTGGACGCGGCATTAATTATCCAGTGATCACTACCGTGTAATTAATTGACCGATCGATCTCCTTCGTTGCGAGATATAAGAAAAATGGGTGTGCACGGGGACCAGGAGAGGGGGAAAAAATACGACGCCGAGGAGGTGGGCCATTTTAGCTCGGTACCCGATGCAATCGTTGCATCGCGGGCTTGGTATTAAACGCGCTTTGGATCCGCGCGGACATTTGATCGAATGCCATGAATCGACAGGAAAGCGAGGTGGCTCGGCCACGGACTGGTCTGCTAACAGACACCGACAGAAGAAGAAAAGCACGAGAAAAATAAGGTAAGAGGAAAGGATCTCTCGATACAGTTATCACGGGTAAGCTCAGTTTCAAAAGTCAGCCAACTTAATTACATCGCGTCTAAGTGGTTTAACATATTATTCAGTAAGCGTCGCGAGTTCTGGTGAAGATAGCCTGTTGCAGGGGGAACGCCAAGGTGGAAACGAGTTTCCACGATCGCCTTGCAAAGAAAGTATTTAGAAGAAATATGGTGGGACTGTAGACCAGCGAAGGCCAGTTGGAGTCATTTAGGAGCTCGGGCCCGGTGATGTTTATCAAAGCCGCGCGGATGGGGAGCTCGAAAGCCAATGATAACGTGGGCGCGCGACCGATAGGGAAAATTGTAAGAGTGTAAGTACTTAGTAGCGTGCGATGCAAGCTCGTACCGACAGGCTGAAATAAGTGGCCCTCTTAGGAGCCCCAGTGGCAGCGATCACTGGGGCCCCCAAGAATCCCAGTCATTCAAGCCTATCGTACGGGTATGAGGCTACGCAACTACAGATTTTCCCTATCCGTTGTGCGCCCACGTTATCATTGGCTTTCGAGCTCCCTCTCCACGCGGCTCTGGTAAACATCACGGGGCCCGGGCTCCCAAATGACTCCAACAGGCCTTCGCTGCTGTGGACGATAGTGTACTTAGGGTCGACCTCTACGCAGTACTGGGTAGCTGCGTTGCTTGTAACTGTATTAAGATCTGATTAATGAAATTAGATCATTTTCGACTCACTACCTTTGATCAGTTTCACTTGGGGCCTCCTTCATATGCAATATCCCCAGAAACAAGTCCTCACGATGGGAACTCAGAACTCTGAGGTACCTCAGCTGACTCGCCACAGCTGAGACCATGGAAGATAGTTCGACTACAAGTCTGCTATGAGTGGCAGCATCCTCAAGCTTCGTGAAGAGCGAGGGTGGTGTCAGGAACCGGAGATAAACCAGACCAATGTTCGCTGAACGTGGGTGGCAGTGATCATCTGACGGGGTCATCCAAATTCACTTTAACCTGTCACATATAGTGGCTGTGCCCTAAAAACACAAACGACAAGTCTTCGGGTTGAACAGGAAGCGTGGAGGCGAAGGTAGGACTGCATAGGTTAAAAAGAGAAAGTATGCGTTTTGTTCTGGGTCTGCTAGTGAATTCGTAAGTAAGGATTTACCTAGCAGATCCTGCCGTAGTTGCGGGGATGTTAGCAGGTAGAGCGAAACAGGAATTACCTATACTTATTATATGAGGCGTTGAGAGCAAACACGAACCTAACCCACATTGAAAAAAATTAACATTTCCTATTTTATATGATTAGCACAGCCTATTAGAATACCTACGTTACTGCTACTAACAAGGAGAGTATTTTAGGTGTCCGCCTACGATCATTTTGATTTTTGGATATGTTATAGAGGACCGAAAAATAAGAAATACGTGTTTTTTTATTTTTCCCCGTTTTCATATTTGGGGGGGGGGGTGAAAACTGCGTTCAAAGTTAGGGTTGAAAAATCATTTTTGTAGAATATCTCGAGAACTATTAGAGATAGGGGAATAGTGTCAATGGACGAATTTTGTGTCTTTGAATGCGAAATATGACTGACTCACCAGATTTTCACAAATCCACAAAAATGATTTTTCAACCCTAACTTTGAACGCAGTTTTCACCCCCCAAATATGAAAACGGGGAAAAATAAAAAACACGTATTTCTTATTTTTCGGTCCTCTATAACATATCCAAAAATCAAAATGATCGGAGGCGGACACCTAAAATACTCTCCTTGTAAGTGAATTTCGCAGAAAATGTGGGTTAGTTCATTTTCTCTCTCAATGCCTCATATAGGAATCGGTAGCTAAGGGACAACTTGCGAAAGGTATCACTAGAGGCTCCTTGGACATACGTAGCGCGATTGGACATACATACCTATAACCAAATTACAGGACAGCACTAAATATGTAGTTTCAAGGTGTCTGAACGCTTCCGAAAAATCCATACCATTTACACGAAGACAGAAACCTCTAGAGATCCCAGGAATGGCAGCAATCTCAGTTACCCTGTGGTCTATCAAGGATAGTGCGTGTAATGTGTGACGCTGCCCACTTGGAAGTTCATCCGCTATAAATTTCTAAGCACCAGTCATTACTGTCCCGTCAGTATCTTCATGAAGTCAATTCCCGTTCGAACGCATTCCTTGTAAACGCAGCTTCGACGGGGTGCCAAAAGGCGAAGAAGCTCGGAACACACCTCGCTTCACCGTTGCAGGCGGCGTCGGGAGATTAGGTTCGCGCCGGGACACCGACGGCGACCGTCCACATCGCGATAATCATCGATATTTTCTCTTCCGCATACCGATTTCGCGGCTGGACGTGACCCGGTGGGCAGAAATTGCGGCGTGCGGTCGATACTCGATACGATAATGGGCAACGACGCAGAGAAATTTCTCTCCTGGAGTCCTGGATACGTAGCCAGTCTGCTCGCCAGCTGGCCGCGCTGCTCGGTTCTCCCCGCGATCGTCGATTTCCAGATACCGATCTGCGGGAATTGGAACAAACTCCAGTCGAATGATACGTTCCCTTTGACGACGTAATTTGGGAGTTAGGCCTCTTTCGCATTACCGTTTTTTTTTTTTTATTTTCACTTCATACGGTTCGGTTAAGAAATCGATCTGGCGTGGCGGGGGCTTTAAAGCGCACTAACAGGAGAAAGCGGTATGGGGAAAAGCTCTTTGAACGATGCTTGGCTTGATTCGTTAGGAACCAATGAGTATATATACAAACTGCAGAGTATATGTAGTAGTTTGTGATGTTGCCCACTTGAAAGTCCACTTGCCATAAGTTTCTGTGCTCTATTTCTACATGTATAGTCAGGTCAGTGGTTTAATAGCAATAATTTTTAATGGTACATTGTTTCTTATGTTCTGTGCAATTTAAATAGTCTTCGTCTGCAATGTTAATCGTTTTGAGACCTGTTCGGATGATTAATAAAAATGGGTAATCTAAATGGGTATCTGTTCATTGGCTTTTTCTGAAGTTAATTAAATTTACTTAAAAAAAGTACACGCGAGTCTGTTCCTTTTGTTGGTTTATTTGAACGTATCTTTGCATGACTGCACATTCGCTGTTTCCATATTTGTACGTACCGGATGTGAGGGGAAAAGATCGAAGTGGCGAAGTACGTGATAAAAAGAAGTAAACAGGTTTAATCAGGATGCCTACAAAAATCACCCCCGTCGGCCAAAGTCATGGACCGTTTTCTGGAAAGTGCCAGATAACAAAGTAGGAAACCCTATTGCCCGTTTGACTGGTATCTATCAGGTAATGGCTTATCATATATGCCGTATGCATAGCGGTTACTGCGTCGCGTGAATTGAAACAGCGAATTGAAATTTGCTGTCGGCAAATAAGGGAAAGGCCTGAAATCTTTGTACACGTGCAGGCTTCCACGAAGAAACGTGCCGGGGACCCGTCCATTTAACGAACAACGGACCTTTTGCTCGTACGTTCTGCTCACGAAAACGTCCGATAACTTTGAGGCTGCTCGTTTCTCAATCCATATTTATCGAAGCATTCCATTCGTCTCGACGCGCGCGGAATACTCCTAGAATTTAGCACCACTCTTATCAAAATTACTTTGCAACAAGATGGGAGTAAATCTTCTCATAAAATCTACAAGCGTCCATTCCCGTGGTGGAGAAAAAGAATGAGGGGTAAAGCGTGCACAGTACTATATCGTGATATTATGGATCGAAGTATTCCTTCTAACAAATCCGCGTCGATATTATCGCTTCAATCAAACAGAACTGCTTGCAATATACGTAGGTACCAGATTAAAGTTCGCTGTTAAAGGAGTTAGAAATTTGGCATTTTTGAAGATATAGAAAGTTCGATTATCAGTTTCTCTTCCTGCACAAACATGGCGACCAATAAACGCACGACGGATTGCATTATTGATTAACCTCATCCTCTGAACATTAGGAAGTTAGAACTATATTCCAATTAACAAGGCACTCCAAGATCCGCAACCGTGCACAATCGGAATATGCATCGCAACTCATTGGGGCAGGTTAACATTACAGATCCGATTAGACCAATGCAGTGACTTTGAACCGTAAGTCAAACAATCGGGGGCAAATTGACGCAACAGGACGGGTCACAGGCAAGATCCCGTATTCTCAAAGGTGCCCTTTTGAACACGGTTCGGGAAACACGTCGTCGCGTGTCCTGTTGTAGCACCCTCGAGGGACCCAACCCCTTGTCCTTCTCTGTTTGCCCTGCACTTTAGCCGTGCTCGTACGATCCTCCGCGCTCATGGAACCTGGTGTGTCCCTGTCGCGTTCCTCCAGTCATCGATACAGCCTCATACGCATCTGCCCCTTTCAGTCCCTCTCTTTCCGTGGATCCGCGGCTTTCGCTAATAGCGAAGGTCCTTCTGGGCTCGAGAGGACACCCGTACAAGTGCGTGTTCCCCGAGAGCAGCGCCAATATTGACGTGTCCTCGGTGCAAATCGACAAACGGGCTTCTGAAATCCGCGTCGACGGACCTCGATGACACCTGTCACGGTTCCTGCCCCAACGAGAGGATTCTGACTTTCTTCGTGCATTCGAGAAATTCTGACTCTCTTCGCGTTCGATGCGCGCTTAGTAACCAGTGTTTTTAGAGGAAATAGCTTTAGGAAAAGCGGTTTAGCTCGTGTTTAGCTGGGTTATTCCACTAAGTAGTTGATCAGCCTGTGTGGACATTGCGCTGCAACTTTTTTACTAAATAGGGAACGTGGAAGGTGTTGGTACAGCACATGTTAAGTAAAATTATTCCACCAGAGAAATGTACCCATTGTCAGTTTTATACTGAACTATCGACCGATTCGTTGCAAGTATCTTTCAAATTTGACTCCAATCAGCTTCGGAAGCCCTTCTGACCAAGTGGATCGTGTCCATTAAAGCTTCTAGTTAACCAACGATCGATCGTAAATCGCACGATCGCGGCGTCGCGTCGATTTCCAGGAAAGAGTGGGATCGGTGGGAGCGCGCAGACGCAGGAGAACGGGCTCGCGGACGCGCACGCGCATTTTTACGGTTGCTCCCGGAGGGAGGCGAGAGCGCATGCGCGCCGCGACGGAACGCGCGCGGAATGGGACGCAGCGCGGTAATTAAAATGCTACGTACGAAGCGCGGTACGCTCGAGAAGCTCCCTTTCTTTCTCCGACGAATAAATTCAACAGCCGCGTCTCGTTCCTCTTCGTTCCACAGGCGGTTTCGCTGGAAACCGTCGGGGCTGCCGCGACGGTGCCGCTGAAAGAAATAAAAGCGACAACCAGGGAGAGAGAGAGAGAGAAAGCGAGAGGGAGATGGAGAGGGAGAGAGAGAAAAGAATTGCAGCTCGTAACCGGCGAGAGAGCGCTTGTGGCGACAGCGATACTAATTTCACCTCTGCATTCCATCGTCCCGTTGGCCTGTTGCCTTAAGGCACGCCTCATTCACGCTCGTCGCTGCCTCGGGACGCGCGTGCAAAAGGACAGATTTTTCGCAATAGAACCACGAAAAGGGAATTTGCAACGACTGCCACCGGAGACGTTCCTCCTGGCGTCTCTGCACGTGGTTATTTGCGCCTGGTCGTTTGGAATCGAGGCTGCTGCCAGCGACTTCCAATTGGTCATCGACGAGTTGTGGATATCTATAGAACTGCTGATAACGCAGGTATCATGGCATATTGCTATATGAAATCCTACGCGGATACTATGGAGCACTATGCTGCCCTCCTTAGTTAAAATGTCCTATCTAGCATTTCGAAATATCCAAGAACACTGAAGTTTTATCATTTTTTTTGCGCCGTTCTTCTAAAAAAAATAATAAATTAGAGTGCTTCTAGATCTCTACGAGGCGCGTAGGGTGTTCTAACTTTACTTAAAAGGTAAAAGACGTGTGGAACTTCAAATATTTCAACATATTTTGAAAAATGAAAAATGCTAGATAGGACATTTTAACTAAGGAGGGTAGTATGTAAATATTACCAAAGTGGCGATCTCGGCGCGAAATTCTTCACCTCCTCAAAAATTATAGCTGCTCGGCAACTAATCTATTGACCCTTTGCTGTTCGCAATCGGATCTCCTTTATTATACAGCACAGCGATGGCCCCCTGTCAAACGATCCGCCAGCTCTCCTACAAGGCGTCGCGTAATTACTCCGATGACCTTAAAGTCTGCTGTGCAGGCGTCGAACGGTTTTGAAAGTTATAAAAAGTGCCGGCGCGTAATTTCGTCGTGGAACGTGGCTGACATTTAGAACACCCGTTACAGCGACATTCACCAGCGGCGCGAGCTATCGGGCGCTCGCGCGCGCGCGCGCGAATTCTTGCCCACGCGTTATTAGCTCGTCTAATTATTATAGCATGCAGCCGTTTGTCCGATAATTGCTGGTCGATCAAAGGAACGTGCATCTCGGAAGACCAAGGGCGGTTTATCTATCGACGTGAGTCGCTTTTTCTCACCCCCAGTCGACCTTAAGGGGTCAGTCTGGTAATCAAAATTCGGCAATATTCAAGCTTTTTTTTCTCAGTGAATACAATGAATAACAATATCAAACTTTCTTTTTATTTATTTAGCTACTTTTAATGTATACGGAACAATTTTTTAAATACACTTTTAATTGTGTTTTTTCAATGTTATCTGGAGTTCAAAATCGCGCCTTCGAAAAGAAATATCTCTCTGGCGGGAGTGATTTAAGCTCACAGACTCATCTGAAACAAAAAGACCAAAGTGATTCTTAGTCATTATGAGTACCGCTATCGCAGATGCCAGAATTAGCCACGTAAGTCAAAATTTAACAAAATTGCGCGCATTCAAACTTCGAGTTTCGAAATTTTCCATTTTTTACTTCAAGTTTGAATACGCGCAATTCTGTTAAATTTTGACTTGAATTTGTTTTTTTTGTTTCACATGAGTCTGTAAGCTGAAATCACTCCCGCCGTCTTTTCAGAGGCGCGATTTTGAACTCCAGATAACATTGAAGAAACACAATTAAAACTGTATTTAAACAATAGTTCCGTATACATTATAAGTAGCTTAATAAATGAAAACAACGTTCGACATTGTTATTCGTTGTGTTCACTGAGAAAAAAAAACCTGAATGTTGCCGAATTTTGCGGCGTGATAACCAGAATGACCCCTTAATGTCGTGAGAAACAGGCGTGCACCGATTCGCGAGAAAAACCCCTGGGTAAAGGGAAAGCAGGATGACATAACAAGCTGCTCGGATAATTTCGGGATATCGGGAATCCAGATCGGGGCGCGAGTGCCGTGTAGCGTTAGAGACAAACTGCAGCGTTCAAAGGCTGAAAGAGGTTAAAAGGCCGAGCGGTAAATTATCTCGCGCATACCGTGCCCGAGTGAAATTAAAGCGTGTGTAAGATAATGAATCAGAGGGGGGAGTGGATTTTGATGCGAATTTAATTGAAGCGATCCGGTGGCCGTGAGAAAGTGCCGTTTCTGGGGAAGGGAAGTAGGAAGCTTTTCAGTTGCAGCAGTTTCTAGCGTGGATAAAGATGTACTATTTTACCTATTTCGTATTTGCACTTCAGTCCTGGACGATGAAGTGGGAGAAACACTCCATCCCTAAAAGCAACTTTGAAATTCAGAATCAAACTGAAATTTAGACATCAAAGCACTTCCACCCCACAAACCTCCACCTATCTAGATTCATAGACTCCAGACATCAAAAAGCAATACCAACATCAACGGTATCTACTATTCCAACATCATCAAGACTGGATCCATCCTCAGCAGCGATCGGAAACTCTTCGTTTGGCCAGTCGATATGAAGTCATCCTGAACAGGATTGGCCATGAACTCGTCGAAAATCAGTCTCCAGCCAAAGCATCCATTAAAACGAGCAATTTCTCAACGCGTCACTTCTCTCCCCCTCTTTCTTCTGCTCTGATCTCCTTCAAACCCGATCCGACCAGGTCCCGCGCGATTCGGCTGGAGAGCATTGAATGAAGCTTGTCGCCGGGGCGTAAGAAATAAATAAAGAAACAGAGAGCAGAGAGCACGGAGAGGCCGTTGCGCGTCTCGTCTGGGGGCTTCTGGTACCGGTCGCGACGTGGTCACACGTACTTCCAAGTAAGAGCCGCGGACGAAGTTGCATGCGAATGAACCACCGCTGACCAAAACGGGCATTCAAGACGGCTGACTGGCCCGATGGCTCCCCCTTTTCTTCGGGATCTCTCGTCTTGGAATACCGTACGGTTCCTTCTTGCCCGCTGCTTCCGAGGAAGCCGCTTTCTTTGGTCTCCTCTTCAGCGACTTCACACGGCGGCGCTCCTCCTCGCTGCTCGCGGGGCAGACGCTTCTGGCTAAGCGTACATTCGAGGAAAATCACAGGTAACCTCACGCCTAACGGACTCGCGAATCCCGGTTGTCCGCGGGTCGGCATACAGATGATTCTTTCTGTCGCTCTGCGATCGTTTAGCGTGGACGTTGCTCTGGTAATCGCACGGCTGGCTATCGTTGCGTCATTGCAAATATTATCGCAAAAGTATCACTCCAAAATAAGTCGGACAGGAATCATTTGATCAATCATATTGCTATGAACGTAACTTCGAGAGCGATGCAATAAATATTCCCAGTACTGCGTGCGAAACTAATTGTAAGCAGGAAGCTTCTTTGAACTTTTAATGTAGCTGACGAGCATTGAGAAGACTACCGTCTGAGAATCAGTAAGTACAATGTATAAACTCTCCGTGAACTCGTACGGTTCTTTCAATCCCCAGAAATCTTCCCCGAAAAACGTGGCGGCGAGAATCAGGTTAGGGCCCCAAAATACGTGTTTCGCGGAAGTGTAACGCGATAAGAAGGTCAATGTTTCGGTGACAAGCACGGTTGCGCGGGGAACCGACGAAGGAGGCTCGATCTACCCTGCTGGATCGAGAGGTCGGTTCCAGGAGAAGGGCGCCACGGCTCTCGAGAAGCACGGAGCTGGCGTCCAAGGTGGGAACCTTCGAGGAATCTCTAATAAACACCACCATTGTATGCTAATCCATAAATATGCCCTGACTACGGTGCAAGCTCGCGTACAAACCAGCTGCGCGGCGTACGTGCGTGCCCGCGTACGTACGCGCGTTTTCTCTCGGCCAATCGGCTTCCCGATGCATACCAACAGCAGGTATCCCGTCGTTGTACATAATAATATGATCCTGACGACGACGTTGTCTACGATCCGACATTTTTACGATCATACATCCTCCTCCTCTTCCACGCTGCACGCTGAAGACGTTATCCGTCCAGGAGCGCGGTCAGGATTATACAGGCGCTGGCAAAAACTGTGGTACCGGGTCTAGTAGTCATCGAAAGCCGTGAAACTTGGTGTTCAAGAAGCTTTGGTAGAGTCAAACGTGCGTAGGCATTTCTCCGCGTGGAAAGGGGTTGTTTAGGACTTCGTGAAAAATGGGACAGTGTCTTCTGAATGTTCCATCCGCTTGAGATAGCAGGGGATAGTGTGTTCCGTTGTCGCGAAGTGATGCATGCAACAATTGGACCGTTCTTAATCACGATAGATATTCTAGGCAGCGGGAAGCACGTTGCTCCGTTTCCCAACGGCGGTGTGTTAATGAAAACGGGTTCCGATGTCGAACAATTTGTACAACGCTGAAACGTCAACAGGTAAGAGAAGTGAAATAGTAAACCCGGCGACTCTAATTGACAAAAATGTCCTGCCACGGAACGCGCATGAGACAGCGCGACAGTTGGCTGGCTGGCTGCTCGGCGATCGATCGTGGCTAATAAATTAACGAGAAACCATTTCACAAGGCGGGCACCGAAACGCAGAGCGCTGTGTTTCCAGGCGCAATTTAAATTCCAGTCCCGCGGACACGTACGAGATCTGATCGATTTGCATAATTTAATCAAGTGCGAACGTGGCGCGATGTTTGACTGACCCAGTATACACCTGTTTACGTAAGTTTCAGCAACCGGGAACAATCCAGTTACCGGGGTATTAAGTTCTTGTCACAGTTTTTGCCCGCGCTGCTGGAGGAGGGCGTGCACACGCTCGATGGAGGTCGTGCGAAAATAATTGTTTTATTACCAAGTTCCATCGTCGTGGCAGGATTATACGAAACCTAAAGGAACTGTTAGAAGCTGGAAGGTTCTTCGAGTGTGCGCTCTGTTAAAACATATCGCTCCGTTTACCACAAACGCGCGAGACCGAGCGGAGACGAACTCCACGCAGTTGATAATGTTGATATCTGCTGCGCGAATACTTCTACAATATTTCGTGAATATATATATAATAGTTTACGGCAAAGCCACGCCACGAGCTCTCGCCTAAGTTTATGAAATGTTCATGAAATGCTAACTGTGGGAAATTGGTCCACTCGCCGCCGCACAGTGGACAAACTGCACTTTTTGTGTGAAAATCGTAGGACTTTTGAACTCCTTTGTCATACCTTTTGAATATTTTTCCTGTATTCTGTAATATCTTAGCTTCAACCTCGAAAAAGATTCGTCCCTCTATCTTAGTTCCAGCAAAAGTTCTACGATTTTGTACGCATCCGTGGTACAGTTGTAGCGATATTTTCTGGCAAAGTGTACACACGAATATGACTAACAAGGGAAGATCCTGAACCCGAAAATTCAAAAAATTCTGAAATTTTGTGAATATGTAGGGGATTTCCTCCTGGTTACAACGCATTTTTTTTTGCTGCAAATTAGCCCCTGAAAATTTGGCTATTTTCCGAATTTGTGTTATAACTCGGGAACTGTAAGAGATAGAAAAAAAGTTTCAAGACAAAAGTTACTTCTTTTAATTAGATCTATCATTTGGTAAACAAATATTTTACAGTTTACAAGTTATAAAACAAAATCGGAAAATAACCGGATATTCAGGGGTCAATTTCACCCCCTCAGAGTGAATTTGGGCAGCAAACAAAAATTTGGATGTAATCAGGAGGAAATTCTCTATATATTCAAAAAGTTTCAGAACTTTGTCAATTTTCGAGTTCGGGATGTTCCCTTGTAAGAATATTTGATTAGGATTCAAAAGAATTTAGTGATAAATTTGTGTTAAATTAAAAGCTCCTTCAATTAGACACGATTGCGGGTATTTAATGCTAGAGGGTGGGTGTGTTGCTCCGCCGATTTAAGTCACTGACCTCCAAACAGCCCAGTTCCATCATTTTATTTCTAATCTCGTTGTCGACTACATCACACGTCGATGATAGTTTAGTAGAACTTGCACAATAGAAGGAGGCGAACTTTCTTTCAGCTTTGGTTCTCGAGGAAGGTGGTTACGGGTTTAAATTTAGAAGAGATTTATATCATATCCGACGCGACGACGCCTACGAGATTTCGAGTAATCGATGTTTAAGGAGACTAAGCCGATCATGGGAGCGGAGTGCCTTTCGTATTTACAATCACCGACGTGTTTGTCACCTACGCTCTTCCTTCTTAATTTTGCAGGCGGAGATATCGAACGATGGCGCGTTAATATATTCATGAGATGTCACATCATTTTTATGTACACGCGCAATTTTTATGAAATTCAGTGGCGTCTTTAAATACAATCCAGTTCAGTAAAATTTGCATTTCTTCTTAAACTCACAGTTATTCGGATAGAAAAATGAATTAACGATTTATTTCGCTGAAATTCGCTATCTCAAAATAAAAAAGGAACAAGTCAGTGAATTCTAAAATAGTAATGACGCAAGATCTCCCTATGTTTAATTTTTTTTTTCGCGAAGAACGCCGAACGGAACAGCGCAGTTTTGCATTAATAAGTTCCACGCTGGAAGGCTCCACGTTAGAGGCACTGCAGATCATTAGAGGCGCAGAGAGGGGCGGATGCAAGGGACCCCATTAAGTACCTCTAACCAGGACAGTGACTTACGTGCCGGCCAACGTTAAGCCGCATTTATACCAAACCGGTCGAACCGCAGCCTCCACGTAATCCTCGAAAGAGTTCGCCGATTTTTGCATCGCGTCTCGTTGTCTCGGGGCTCAAACACTGGCTCCGTTCGTCTTTGCTCGTAATTCCTCTCGAATGCCGACGTATTATGAAACGTGAGAAAGGAAGGCTTATATTGGTACACAAACGCGTAAACACAGTAGAAATACGAAAAAGAGAAGTATAGAAATCTAGAGTTTCAATTGTGTCGCTTATTGGTGTGCTTCGAGGAATAGACGATGTCCATCTGAGATCGTGCAGTTTCCCGGAAAGCAAATTTCAGTTTAAAATGCTAAATATCAAGAAGAAACTGCAACAATCCCCTACGCAGCTTGGGGGTTGCCATTATAAGCGCGAGAACTCCTCGAAGCCCATCTACATGAGCTCGCCGAGCAACAAGTTGCAAATTCTGTGCAACACACGAGGACCATAGTTGCAGTAATTTATAAAATTCGCCGGGCAACCTTCCTCGATTCAATTGAATATCGATCCATAGAGGAAATCAAAGACCATCGGGGCGCAAACATTTGCGATTTCCAAGGGAATTTCAATATCCCAGCGCTACAGCTGTGCGATCCACGGGAATTTACGGCGTCGTTCTCCCCGCGTTCTTCTTCCTCGTATCGCAGGATTGCGCCATCGCGGGGGCCCCCGCGATTTTGTTGCAAATGCAACTGAAACCTTACGACCTGGGCGCAGCACCACGACCAGCATTCGTTCCTGTCGTCGAGGCTCTTTGCACCTTCAGGAAATCACGATGTGGAGCGGTTGCGAAAAACGACAGCCGCGTCGGCGTAATGGCTGCGCGCGCGCGCGCGCGCGCTACAACGACTGCGCCAACAGCAACAACAACCAAAGCCAGGCGAAAGGAAACTCAAAGGAAAGGGTAGCCAGGGCGAGCTCGCGCGCGCTGTCCTATTTACTCGTGGCGCACAAAGAGCCCCGCACATAATGCGCGATTTATGTGCCACGTGTTTCTATGCTTCCACGTCCATTGTGCGTTGGTACTTTATCGACCAGCGTTTCGGTGCTGCGGCTAAGGGGAGAGAGATCGAGGATCCAAGGAGAGAGACACTCTCGATCGGATCCTCGATCGATCGGTCCCATCTCGTGCGATCGCACCTCTTCGTTAACTCCGCCGCGGACGCCGCGATAACGATTATCCTGCTGTGGAATAGAAGCGAATGTGATGGACGGAAGAAAAGAACGAGCTGTCAGGTGGTTTAATGGAATGTTTATTGGGCTAATTAGTGCGAGGTTACAACGTTGCTGATGTGCAAAATGGGTCGGGAGACCAGGTCATTAGCGACCACGCCTCCGCACAATGATTACACATTTGAAATTTGATTACAAAGTATTTAGACTATATAGTAGACTTACATAATGCTCAAGTAAAGTCGCTTGGAAAAATTCGATTACATTCTGGATGTTTTTACATTCATTCAAATTCAATTTTGCTTTAATTTTGAGACGATTTCCTTCGTGCGAGAACTTGAGGCAGTCTTGCAAAATATTTGCTATACTTATCGATGTTTCACAAGATTCACACTCGCTTATTTTTTACAAGCTGATCTTTATTACGTTTATACTAAAAAAGTGGATAGGTATTTATACATTTCGGATTTAAATTTTTAATTAAATTGGCACTACAAAGTGAATTCAAAAAAGCAAGCGGGCTACTCGTTTTTTTGTTACTATATTTCTCTTCACCCTCACCCCAAAGTTGCCCCCTCCTGGAACAAAGTCTACGGACGCCCTTGGAGGGGGTTGTTTCGTTATTAGGTACTAGCGTCCCCAGTGTCAGCTTCGCCCGAGATATTAGCGTGACTGCTTCATGCTTATTAGAATTAATATCTTTTAAGGAAATTAAGTATTTTGAAAAAAGGTTAAGTTCTTTATAATATTTCGGAAAAGATAACATTCCCTCCTTTGGGAGATTTACTTTCCGTCCAGCGCAACATATACCAGGCGCTTGTTCGTTCCATGTTAATAACGCGTTTTTTAGACATGCTACATAGCCTATGCCCGTCCTAGATTATCCAGGAATAACGTGTTAAAATTTCAGGAAGATCGGTTCAATAGGTCTTGAGTACAGCGCGAACATAAAAATCGGCTCTGTCTTTATATACAGTGACTCGCATTAATATTCATTACAAGCTCACAAAAAAAAGTTTAAAAATCGACCTTTACTATCCTTTTCGCTATTCCGACCAAATACATTTTTTTTCAAAACGACCAAATACGTCATTTAGCAAACTAATCCTTCTAGCTTCTAAAAAAACTCAAGTCGTTTGAACCAATTCTAAAAAAGTTATGCGATTTTAAAAAGTGTCCGAATATTAATGCGAGTCACTGTAATAGTATAGATTCATGCGTTAGCCTCGAATGGCCGGTACGAATGCGGATACGAGCGGCTTGATTCTTATTAGGAAGTTATTGCCAGTGTACCTATGCATCTCTCACTATAACTATATTTCACAAGATTTTTATACAGTTTTGATGCCAGTTCCAGGGACGTTGTAAATATTGGATTTTTCAGTTTTTCAAGGTATCTACGTGACTGTTAGGTTGTATCGAGGTATTGAACGTCAACAATCAACATGGTTTGTTCAACTGTGAGATATTTTCGAGCCACTGCCAGCAGATAATGCTCGTGTACATATATTTCAGCGATTCATTGGTGATAAGTTTGTGTTTCGCGAGGAAGGCGGATACGTGTTATGGATATTTCCCCCCTTAGTAGCACGTTCTGAATGCACAGCAATGCCGCCGATTTCATTCAACATTGTAAGTTGTTGAACCGGTCCGAACCGGCCCATATTGCAACACGATTAATGGCTCGGTGGGATGCGTAACGTCTCTGTAGCAGAAGAGATATACGTTCCACCCTGTTGAGCAGCGTTAGGTGGTTGTGAATGTATTTACTCGCGCGTGGTTAAATAGATTTCGCGGCATTGTTTACGGGGCATGGATATTTAATAATTCATTAATTCCGTTTTCGATCCATTCAATTATGGTAATGGGAATTTGTTGCGGTTTTGGTTACATTTGCAATACAGGTTTCGCTTAGTGAAAGCTCTACGGATCCGCGGTGGTGTAATACAGTAGAATATGAATTTATGGGTTTTAGGCAGACAAGGTTGAATTTTATTGCGAAGACTCGTGCTGCTGAATGTACGTGCGAGAATACTGAAACAGCATTTTTTCGGCATAAATTAATTTTTATTTAAACATACGTACTCCCAAATGATTCCACCTCTTTGGTAATTAATCAAATTCTACCTGTTCGATTGCAGTATTCAGGAAAAATATTCTGCGAGAGTGAAAATTCGTGCCTCTAGTACCAGCTCGTAGTAGGATAATGCAGCAGAATAATCCTTAAATCAGTAATCACTTCCGTCTCATTGCCGTACAGTCACAGCGGCAACTACCGAACCACTAATGTATCCTAAATCTCACCACCTTTAGTTATCGCAAACGATCACGCTAAATTATCAACCAAACATCCCCTTCCTCATCAGGCTCCATGCAACGATCGCCACCTCCACTAACCAATTAAAAATTCCCTTCCTCCCTAAACAACTACACCAAAAGCCGATCCACCTATCTACCAAATATCCACCTCACCACAGAAACAACACGAACCCGTTGAGATCAACGTTCCAACCCCCCAAAATCTCACATCCTGCGACATTGCAGGAACGCCCCAGAATATTTATCTTATCACCGATGCAACCCTAAACTCTGAAACTCGGAGACTTACATGACCTCCGCCACGTGGGGTGATATTTAACACCCCTGCAACCCTGAAACTCCAGGATTCGGAGGCCTACAAGACCTCTACCACCCGGTGTAGTGTCTGACAATATCTTATCACCTAAAAGGACTACGCGACTCCCTTCATTCCTCCTCCACTAACTCACCACCATATCAATGGTATAGAAACCCTTGCACCTAACCCCATGAAGTCCCTTAAAGCCTGGTCAGTGTTCTAACTCTAATTGTAAAAGGCTTATTTCGAAATAAAATTGTTGGGACTCCGACTCGAGAGTCATCGGATTGAAGACATCTCCTCGTAGCCACATCCAAATCCTAACAACGTTACCATGATCCAACCAGTCGGTGGCGCACCCACAGGGGCACTCCAACTACGCTGGAAAAAGAAGATTAATGTAACCACGACTGAAGAAATTCAAGAGCTTTGTGAAATAAAAAGAAAACTGGATTTTATTCTGTTAATAAATTTGTATAATCACCTAATGAATTTTATTGAATTTATATTAGCAATATTTTTATCCGCTCAACTTGGATCACCCAAGACTAAATCCTGAGTGCGCCACTGCAACCAGTAGCCAGTGAAAAATCAACTTCAACAATCCCGCTGCCCTCGCGCTGGGAGCGTTTGCCATGCAGAGGACGCGGCGGATAAAAGGCAAGAAAGGGCTGGCGATTTCGTCGGCCTCGAACGCAGCGGGGACGCGTTTCGCGGCGGCGGTCCCAACAAAAGGCAGCCCTCGCGAAGTCGATTCGCGGACGGACGCGCAGGTGAAATCACGTTGCGCGAACAACGGCCGACGACAACAACAGCGTCGCGGTGCAACGCGAGCCCGGGCAGCTTTTCTGCCGCCGGCACCGGTGGCAGGGGGGCACTCTTTTGAAACGCTTTAACGCAGAAGCGGCCGCCTGCGGCGCACTGGCCTTTGTCGCGGCACACCGACGACGACTGCAATGAGACATAAATTGCAATTAGCACCGGCGTATCTGCTGCGCGCGCGCGCGCGCGTTTGCTTCTTGCACGTGCATCACCCTCTAGCACGCCGCCCGTCTTTTCGAGCGACACGCTTTCCATCCGAGGACCCGTGACTCTCGACGAAACACGAGGCTTCACTGCTGTATACAGGCTGTTTCCTAACACGGGAAAGAGCGGTTGTGGACACGCATAATCGGGAATGAAGTTTAACCCTTCTTTATAAACTTGCAAGTTTTTTGTATTTTCCTGAGAGCTTCAAATAAATGGAGATATTTGATTGGGTTAAAAATGCCCCGAGGGATGTAGTAGGAATGTAGTTTCGTCAAATATATATCACTAAATATCATTATAGCTGCAGGATAAAATAATTATAGTCCATTCAACGAGTCGATTCGTTTAAATATAGAAAAAGCGCAAGATAATATTTGGCGAGTTTTAATATGTAAAAAATTATATTACTTGTTTAATCGAATCGACTTTTCATTCATAAACTTAGCTATCCAGATACTGTGACAACCAACCCGACCTCGGGGTATGTTGTCACAAAATAGTTCCTGCAAATAATGTGAATTAGCTCCTAATCTGATTGACAAAATCCACAGGACCAATTTTTTTTTATAAAGCCGGACGTACGTAGTTTATATTAATCTAAGTTTTAATGAACTTCCCTACAGCCATAATCTACAAAAAAATAAAAATAAGAAAATCAGACAAACATACCCCGTCTCCCCTATAAATATTTAGAATAAGAAATCGAAATTTCAATTTATTAACTTTCTAGCCTGAATAATATAGTGTGTGAGAGTGGGAAAAGGATGTAGCTGCTTTATTTATTTCAACGCTTTGTCAGAAAACAATGGTATGTATAAATGTTTCTCCTTTTTCTATAAAGTTTTTATAAAAACTATGCACATATACAGTAATCTGCAGACACAATAATTAGTGATATCAATTACGGAAAATTTGATACTAGAATCGATTCTGGGCCCGCTTCGGAACCTATATAAAACCGCAAAAACAGCGGTTTTAGAATCGATATGTGAACGGAAATAGGGACTGTAACCGAAATAGATAATAGTTCGAGATTTCGGTTCTGCATAACGGTTATTCGGAATAAAGGTTCCTTATAACTGTTTTAATCAAAACGTTTATACAACAGTTTTAAATAGTTATATTTGGAACCGTTTCAAGCCCTGTTATATAGGTGAAGTTGAACATCCTATACATGTGGTACGTGATCCACGTGTCACGAATTTTATTTAGATAGAAGGTTTCCTTGTAAATTTTATTTGCGACAGATCTAATAGATCCTACTCGTGACCCTACGCCTGAAATTCACATTCACATTCTGCTTCGTGTTCAACAAATTCAGCAGGGAATTTGAGGGATACCTGTACCCGTCGACCACGCCAGGTGATCCTCCACGAGACTCCGCTATTGCTTGGTACCAGCATTACCTGTGCACACCTATTCGCATACCGCTGTCGAGTCATTCGATCTAACAGAGCATTATGCACAGGGACAGTGGTTTCAATCTGAGAATCGTACCCAATAAGTGTTAAGGGCCTCGAGTCCAACCGATTGGTCGAAGCGCATCGGGAGTCTTCGCTGGGACAGAGACAAAGAGCGAAGCGATGTAACCGTGGCCGCGCTCGAGCACAGAGAAGGAAGCATCGCATTACGGAAAAAGACAATGAAAAGAAAATGCCGCGGAGTTCTTGTTAAGCCGAGCTATTATCGTTAATTAAATAGCGCCTTCGCTATCTTGGCTCACGTCCCGTCGCCGTGCCCGTGGCATTAAGCCCCGTATGACACCGTAAAGACTTTAAGTCGCTGCTCGTTATCGGAGGAATGACGGACGCGTCCGTGCACCTAGGAAAGGACAGGGGCTCTGCGATCTCCATTCCAGGGTATGCTGCACCAACGATCGCTGAACCGCTCACGGGAAGGAAATAAAGGCTGGCAGTGTGGGTGGACGACTGCTAGGCTCCTGTCTCTTGGCTCTGTTTCGCCGTGTATGCACGCTCCGCTGGCTGCAGGGCGATATTGGAGGAAAGGATTGAAAAGTCTCGGGGACATTTAGTGCTCGCAGAGTTATAGACACGGGGGAGTGAAATGTCCAGTTAACGTGGGTGCACGGGCTGCAGCTGGCGATAGATACACACATGGGCTCGCTGAGTTTAGCCTTCTTAAAGTATTACACAGCGTCGGGATTAGATATTCGGTGTTAACTAGATAACAAGAGGGTCTGGCCTAGACCTGAATCCTCTGGAGCTGCATGTACGGAGACCTTGATTTAGTATTACGAACTTGGTGATGCGTTAGCCTGGCAGCGAGGAGAAAGAAAAATCCTGTTAAGGAATTCAGTTGAGTTCTTGGAAGCGGAACGTAGATACTCCTTTATCTTTGAGAGGATTTATCGAAGTCATTCGGATTTAATCACGTCCTCGCTGGGCTGTGTTTAAGTAGTTTTGTGAGGCTGTGCAGTTTTAAATCCTCGACTTCCTTCTTCCTATCTCGTCTTGCGCCTATGTCATAAGTTTCTTATTTTTCTTTCTACTATTGAAGTGAAAAATAATTTCGTCTCGGTTGAACTGGAGGAGTTACATCTTTGGCGACCGACAAGCGAATACCAATTTAGTGGGAGTGTTTCAGCGCCCGTTTGAAAAACATGCACGCACCTTCGTGTGCCGCTGCGAGTGACATTCAAATCGTTACTTGTTATCGACGGAATGACGAGCACGATCGGTCGCGCACGTGTAGAGAGCCGCCGATTTCCACGGGAGATGTCTGCGTTTACAAATGGGCACCATTAACGTCCAAGTAACCCGCGAACCGCGTCATATGGAATTGCAAGTACCCGTCGTCAAGATCTCTGACCAAGAACCCACCGATGTTTCATTGAAACTTTATGAGAAAATAGCAATACTTCATAATTTCTTTATTATAAATGGAAGGGACATTGTCGCGCAAACTATATCATATTAAATACATTTCGTTTTGCTAATACTGTTGAAAATACAACACCATACGTGATTGGGATCCAAAAGAGAATAGGATTCTCTGAGTAAAATGCTCGAAGCATGCTAGCCAACGACGCAGCGAAACTAAAGCACCTTGCGTACTCGATCCGAATCATCGCCGCCTCTGAATATAATAATTCAACTCCTCGTGACGTGACGTTTTCGTACACCCTGGGTATCTACGATCGCAGAAAGTAAAGGTTTGAAACTGGTATTCCGCGAATACCGCCGCGAGATAAAGTGGCTTCGAGAAAGGCAAACAATTTTCTCGCAGCGGCGTTGCTTTAAATCCTGCTGAATTTTATTCCCCCCCTACTATCCCGCACGCCCCTTATCATTCTGGCGCGATGCAGATCACTCGATTAGAACCAGCGAACGTGTTCTTGATTTGCCTGAACGCGATCGGAACAAACAGCACCGATCCAGTGAGCCAGGTCCTCGATGCTAGATCAATGTACAACAATTTATGAAAAAAAGTCTCAAACCTCTGTGTTTAAAGATCACCCTTCATTTTCGGCGTTAGGGAAAATAGATAGGCATTTTATTTTACAATAGAAATCTATGCTAGTATTGTCAATGAAAAGGTAGAAAATTACAGGTAAAAACAGTTTACTTCCCTTTTCAATTTCTTTCGCTCAAAATTTGCCACCCTAGGCTGCAGCGTACTTAGCCCATATACAAATCCTCCCCTGCAAATAACGCTTTATTATAAAGTTCCCCAAGATAGTTATATCGACACGTTTCACTCCGCCTGCGCAAAAATCGTCACGCGTTCTGATATCTAGGTACTTAAATGTCACTTGCCACGCCAGTGGCGTTCACGAATCGTGTTCTGAAAAATACTCATCAATCAACTTATCATTTGCGACATATCGCAAACGTTATTCCGCACACAATACGCTACAAAAATCCTCCCCTGTTCATAGTAAAGCATTTACAACCGCGGTTAAGCATCTCCAAAGAGTTTCGGGTTGCATCTGTGATAAGATACGTACTTATTCCGGGGCGTTCCTAACAACGGCTCCCTAACGTGCAGCAGGAGGAAACCCGCGGTCGGTTCGTCGACGACGATCCGAGATTTCGCGGAACCAGGCCTCTCTCGCCACGGTCCACCGTTCGGATTTATTTATCGCGAGGCATGGGCCACGATCCCGAGGCCCGCTTTCGATCCATTTTCCCGCCGGTCCCGGCTGATCTCCGCGGACTACCAGAACTGTACTAGGAAACGGAGCGCGGTGCCCACGAGCAGGCCGTCGCGCTGCGGTTCCTGCTGGCCGGAGCCGTGCCTTCACCGCGAACTTTACGTTTATATGCGCCCGTACAAGACGTTGGCCCGATAGCGGGCCGGCCACACGTCACCGAATCGTGATCCTCGAGAGGCCCCAGACGTTGTTGTGTCCTCCCCCCCTCCCCCGCCTCCCATCAAAGGCTAGAAGCACTATCCGGTTCGTGAGCCCGTGGCTGCTTCCTGCACCGACCGGCCGTAAAATATGAAATAGCAGCGGGCTCGGGTATCGGGGCCCTGGGCCCTCCTTTCCTATGCGCCTCCTTTTTCTCGCGTGCAGTTTCGCCAGGATAGGAGGCGAACGCGCCACGTCTGACGACGATATGACGGGGCGGCGTGCACACGTTGCCCGCACGTGTTGCGGTGCCACGACGCGTCCCCCGTCACGGAAAAATCCAAATGTCCTGGACACGACGGGACATTCTTTTCGACCTCCCGCGAGCCAACCGCCCCCGACCACACTCTGCTACCTCGCTCTCCGCTGATAATCGGATTAGGGAGATACTCGAGATGTACATATCTCGCGATGCCACACGCTCTACTCGCGGGCCTGCTGCTTTTTCCGGTCACTTCGTCTGGGCCTGTTCGGACGATGTTGTTTTGCTTATGAGCTATTCCACGTCAAAACGGATAGGTGACAAATTTAGTTTCACCGATTCTCTTCGAAATTACAGCATTTGTCGCTAACCTTGCGAAAGCAAAGTATAATAAATTTCAACGGCCTATGTCGAATAGTTTTCGAAATATTTAATGTTAAATTTTCGAAAATTGAAACGAAATCGGCTGACGCGTCATCACTTAAACTGTAATATCTCGGTCATTTTTAAAGATAATGTCACCGTCTTGGGTTCATTTTATAGCTGAAGGAATGCTTTCTCAATCCGTGTATAAAATATTTTGTTTATTGTTAATAATCTTAACAGTAATCGATGTCAAAGTTTCAAATCGCGATTTGACGTCGTACCCACCCACGGTCCGTCTTGAAAAAAATACCATTCGATTCGTTAAGTCTTCAACTAATAAATGCGTTTTTCAAAAAAGTGGAGAGGTTTTGGGAACAGTTAATAAAAATATAAAACTTACGATAGTGCACACCGTTTGGAATTACACGGATCACATGGTCCGTCCGCACGCACGCATTTTCAAAACAATAGCCTAGCGTAGGAAAGTATTTATATACGATGGGTTAAAACAAATTTTTCTTTCAGTGTTTTCGGTATTCTCGAGAAAAATACTAGGAATATCTGCTCACGATATAAAAGATTAGCAATAGTAGGTAGCAGATATTCCAAACTTTGACACTGATTACTGCTACGTTTATTAACAATAAACAAAATATTCTATATACGGTTTGAGAAAGCATTCCTTCAGCTGTAAAATGAACCCAAGACGGTGGCATTATCTTTAAAAATGACCGAGATATTACAGTTTAAGTGATGACGCGTCAGCCGATTTTGTTTGAATTTTCGAAACTTTAACATTAAATATTTCGAAAACTATTTGACATAGGCCGTTGAAATTTAGTATACTTTGTTTTCGAAGAGAATCGGTGAAACTAAATTTTTCACCTATTCGTTTTGACGTGGAATAGCTCTTACGCCCTCATTACTTGCTTCTGGGTGGAAGTGAACGGTTCCGGGGAAATGTGCTTGGGATTCGGAGATGCATCGAATCGTTTCGTGTGCGTGAGTGAAAAATTCTTCGGGTGTCGATGGACATCAAGTGTTTCCGAAAGGGAATCTTCTTTTATGTATTTACACGTCCCTGTCGAAGTCTCTTTCAAATAGCCCTTTGTAAGCTGGAGCCTCAGATGGCGAAGTAAGTAACCGACTCGATGTTTTTGAGCGTTGTGCAGTAAAAGTATATTTTACACCTTAGCTCGTCAAGTAGCGCAAACACGATACAAGAACGCCGCGGATTGTACAAACAAGAGTATAGAATAAGAGTATTTTTAACTGCGTCTGGCGCGAGGTTGTAGGTACGCTCGGTAACGATTCCCTGCCAACTGCTGCACCGAGCTTGCGGCCACGTTCGCGCGCGAACAAAGACCTTTGATTCTATGAAAAAATGCTTCTTCTGCCCTCTACTCATGCATCAGGGATGTCCTCATATCCGTTCCCGAAAGAGTCAAAGCACCAACATCAGTCGGACTGTTTGCAATTCAGCCGTGGCCAGCTCGACGAGCGCTACATTCTTGAAGGCTAGGGTATAATCAATGCGAGATCGATTACATATTTAACACCTGCCAACCCGAACGCCGCTGCAACCAGCGATGCAGCCATCTTTGATTAAACGTGTGGGAGATTTTTACTTCTGAGTTCTTAGAAGGTTGCGGTCCTCCAGCAACTGAAGCAGCGCGACTTAGATTTCGATTGAATTCATATCGACGAAGTACACGTCAGGCCTCGATCCTGTGAAGTACCTACGTAAGACTTTAAATCCACGCCTTGCGTGCCTGCAGCTTCCTTTAGAATTAAACCCCAGCAAATGTGCAACATTCGTGCCATCATACAGCGATATCTAATCCAAACTTCCATCTACCCAACTGGTCTCGCGACTCGATCGACAGTGGTATTATTAGTTAATTAATTGACAACCGAACCGGCCAGAAAATTCACTGTAGGTACATTCCTAGCTCATTCCTGAAGCCGAGGCTGCAATTAAAGAAGCAAATCGCGATAGTCCTGTAAAAAAGTTCGAGATCGAAAGCGTCTTTATCGGTTGGAAATAAGCCAGATCCCGATTCCTTGCTCTCCAACGATCCGTAAGTTCTAATTAAACGCGGCAGTAAACTCTGAGCAGCGTTTCGCGCGGCAGGATTGATAGGCTGAACAGGTAAACGGAGGGGGCCGCGCGGCGGTGTTCGGGTCCGCGAGTCGTCGTTACGATTCCTCCCGTCACAGGTGGAAAATAATAAACCGGCGGCCGCCGCTGGGCGAAGATGAAACGTACCAGAAGACCGGGGGCCCCTTATCCGCCTGTATCGAATCGAACGTCTTAACCGGTGGCGGCCGCGGCGCAGCCGGAACGATCGGATCTTTCGCGCGCGGCACGAAAACCGGCTGCGTTTCCAATGAGTCACCCGATAGTCGACCGGCTGGACCGGTTGCAAAGCGCCTTAGCGCCTTTTAAACCGATGGAAAACACTTGTTAACGCTCGCCCCGGCGAATAAAGTGGTGGCTGTCCGAACTAAATGTAGATACACCTCTTATGCGCGCTATCGCCCGCATCTGCGGCCCGCGTTCGAGCTTCCTTTTATATCCCTTTCCCTCTTCTTCGCGCTCCTACGCGGCGGGTGCCCCCTCGCTCTGTTCCTCGTTAAGACCGTCGCTGACCCCGTGCGCGCGGTTACCGTCTCCTCCGTTTGAACCCGTCCGTCTCGCGACGTGGAACGCGCACAGTGGTCAGTTTCTTCGGGGTAATTTAAGCGTTCAGCACGCCATCACGTTCATCTACAAATGCGGCGTCGAGTCGGGCCCGATCGTCGTCCCCGTTCGTCGTCGCTAAATTACAACCCGCGCCCATAGTCCTGCAAACTATGTTCCAAAACTGTCATTAATTACTGCGCTCTGTATCAGTTTCGCGGTCTAAATTCGTACGCGGCTTAACTATGCGTGGGGCAGCTAAGGGATGGGTTAGAGGCAGAGATGGGCAAAGATAATATCAAGATATACTCGAATAAAAGATACTTTATCTTTATGCGTTATTCGCAGCTTTGAATAACACGATTTATCTTCATTCGAAACATCACGGATAAATAAATTTATTCGAAGTGAATTTATTCGACGGGTGAAAGATAATTTTTTTATTCGAAGTGAATTTAGTCGAAAGATAATTTCTGTCTTCGAGGATCTTTTATTCGAACTGTCGAATAAGGTTTTCATCTTTAATAAAAATAATCCGATTTATATCGTGTTTAAATTCAGTTCCATCTAAAAAATCTCAACAGTACCTATGTTACTGAAACGTTCATGCCGATACGATAGAAAATGTGAAAGTGTTACATACATCCTATTGATATAAATATAATCCACCGCAAGCAAGATTGTATGGCTCTCCAGCCGAGGCTCGAATCAAAATCAAAATCCGCCGCCGAATAGCTCAAGTCTTCGGCTCGAGGCGAGATCGCGCGTCAAAAGTTATTCGAAGTCTTCGAATAAAAGTCGAACAAACAACGGACAAAGATGAAAATCTTATTCGACAGTTTGAATAAAAGATCCTCGAAGACAGAAATTATCTTTCGACTAAATTCACTTCGAATAAAAAAATTATCTTTCACCCGTCGAATAAATTCACTTCGAATAAATTTATTTATCCGTGATGTTTCGAATGAAGATAAATCGTGTTATTCGAAGCTGCGAATAGCGAATAAACGCAAACCGTGTTATTCGAAGATTCGAATAACGCATAAAGATAAAGTATCTTTTATTCGACACGTTATTTAAATAATTTTTTATCTAGATAATGCCCATCTCTGGTTAGAGGCAGCTAATAAGGGCTCCATCTCTGCCCCGTGGAATGCTCCACTGAGTACATACGTTCCTTCGGTGACTCCGAATTAAGCGCTGGTAACGGAGCTAAGTCGAGACGCTTTAATATTTAGATTCTGCCGTTTGAGAACTGAACTTTCTTCGCTCGTTCCGTCGTCAGTCGTTTCGCGGCGCTCCCATCGGGCTTCCGTGTCCGCGCGACGGTTGCCAGTCGAAAACAATGACAGGGGAACGAGCCGGTTGCCGTGGAAAGGTGGCTATCGCGCGTCGACGATTTCCCCGTTTGCATTACATGTAATTAGGAGCTGAACGGTACCGTCGGTACCGAGCAAACAATGGACGAGTCTTCCCGCATGCGAGTAAATACGTCAGCGGCACGGTAATTGTCTGGCAATTACCGGTCGCGCGATCGCTACGGGCCAGTACCGCGTTCATCCGGACGGGCTACTCGTCTTTTATTGATCCCCCGTTAATTGGCTGTTAGAACACATGCCGCGCTGGCGAGGTCCCTGGCAGCCGTCATCTTTCGGCGCTAGGAATGATTATTTCGGTACGATTGTTGCGGCACGGGGTCCAGCGGACAAGGAACGGGATTACGTGATCTTAATAACGGGTTATGCAGTTGTTTGGCATGGCCCTCTGGTGTTCTAGGAAGTACTCGCATGTTTAAACGTGTTCCCATTGGGAAATGTGCGATAGAAATCTGGAGCAGTTAGTTGGCATCCAAGTGTCAGCTGAATGGAATACAGCTGCAGCTGAAAGCTATGAGGTACCGTTCGCTAGAGAACATTCGTCCAATGCAAAATTTAGGGAACATAAAAGATCGCTGGATGGCCCTGAAGAGTTTGGCATCATAGACCCCGACGCAAGGTCAACGTATAAATTGAGTTTCACTTTCCTCTGCTCAACGATGCCGAACCCCCGTCGCACCCTTGCCGTACACTTAACCCAATCTACAAACTTAATTCCCTCGAAAACGAAGCTGCGAATGGAAAATCGTGTTTGCGCACTGTCGAAGGAGACACCCCACTTCCTCGTCATACCGCCAATTCGTCCCCAGCGCCGTATGTACTTGCAATTAACTCGATTGCCTCCACTCCATCAGCCAAGTGTCAAACAACGATTAACCAAGTCAGGACGCTCGTTTGCCAAGCTTGGAACAGCGAACACGTAGATTACCTGAGGCGATGGCTGGAAGCAGGTTTACAATACGCGACGCGTCCGCGTTAGACCGTTTTAGAATATCTTGCCCCTCTACTCCGCGGAAAATCGAGGCAAAATCGCGAGTGGTCGCTCGCTCCGCCGTTTTATCAGGATTTTAGACAACGTACAGACAAAAAACGACTACGGAAAGCTCACGGAGGCGAGATCCCCCGGAAAGATATACTGCGAAACGGAGAAAACACGTCGCGGATCGTCGTCGATCATCGGACCGGAAAAGGCCCCCGTGCATTTTCTTCGTTTTGCGGCACGTCACCTCGCTGCCCTTCCCCGTACCCACCCGCCCGGCGGCCGTGCACCCCGCCAGGCTCATAGAAAATTCTATTATTCTATTCTTATCATCGGGATGGCGCTCGTATCGACAGCCGGATATATAATGCAACGTGAGTTTCTGTGCTTACGGCCTCTGCCGGATGCGCCCACACCGAGCTTGCATACTGAGCAGCGGCGGGTCTTCTAAGGCCCAACTAGAAAACGTGCTGGCTCGCGACCGTCGTCCGTTCAGGCGATCCAGCGCGCATTCCTTTCGACGATCGAGATGGGCGAAAATGACGGCGCACGGCGATCCGCCCCGGCGGGGTCGTTCAGTTTTCACCAGTTGATAACTCGAATAGTGAAAGTGGAATGAATCGAATACATTTGTTCATGAAGGAACTGTTTAGGCGCGTAGCTTCTTCTTGAGAGATCGTGAGAAGGACCTTCGGTGAAAAGTGGATGAATCGTTGGATTCCTTTCTGATTGCTTAATATATTCGGTGCTGAGGGGTGGAAGTGTAGTGATCTGTTGGTACCCCTGTGTTTCAGTTGTGATTGATAAGTAGGGTGGAGCTTATTTTTCAACTATGAAAATATGATTTTCCTACCATCGCAATTTGTTCCTTTTTATAAAAAATAAAATCGAGCAGATATGAGCATAATTGATCTATATTTAAGGGTAGCTCCATGGTGGTGAAATTTCCAATCTACATGATAATTATATGGAAGGGCATGGACCACTAGAATTTTTTTCAAACGCATTCATTTGTTCGATAAGAAAAATAGAAACTGAGAGAAGATGGCATTGTGCCCCGTCTGACGTACCTATAATTAAGTAACACATTTAGTAGATTTTACCCTGACAGCAGGAAACAGACAGTGTCTGTCTGAGCCTCTGTGAAATTTAACAAATTATTAAATATAAATGTAAATGTATAAATTATAATATGGTCATTATATGCACATGATTAAACAACCTAGCGTAAATCTTAGGTATGAAACACCTAAAATACAAGACTATTACGCAACTTTACTTAAAAAGTAAGGCCTAATGACACAGTCCCTCTAATAGAATTTTGGTTTTTCTGTTTCTCTATGATTGGACTATTATTACATATAATAACTTCTTAATTTATGTAACCGTTTGGTTTTTGACACCTATGAGGGGTGTATTTATCACCAAATAAATAATAATAAAGATATTAGGCATTGTTGACGTGAATTAATTGAGTTTCGTCTTTTCAAAAACATTTTAAATTGTCAACGATCATCGCTTCGGCGTCGTTCGAGTGCCCTTTGGCATACTGTTTCGATGTTCTTGCCTGATTTAACACTGTTTACCTCAGTCACCAGTCAGCGGACTCGAGAGTCGCATGTCCAACTACGAACGCGACATTTCCACAATCTTTTAAATTCAAAAGTTCATTTAATATCAATTTTTATTTCCATTTTTTAAAAAATAAATTTTAACTTTCCTTGAAAAAAATCAGTATTATTGACCGAAACGTTGGAAACTGTTAAAAAAATGTTTCAAAACTGCAATTAGTCTCTGTTTAAATATTCGAAAGACCGAACCAGTGCGCCGAAACAACGCTCTTTTAACTGGAACGATTTATGCGGTCGAAATTCAAATTATTTTATGGTCATTATATGTTGCATTTTCATAATTTCTATAATCTTTGGCTCACTTCAGCTACCCCTAAACAGAAGAATCTAAAAAGTTTTTATATAGCGTTTGTACATCTAAAGGAACAAATCAGGGTGGTAAGATTTGTAAAATAATATTTAATCTTTTTTTAACTTTTAAGCTCCACCCTATTTATAAGTTTAGAAGAATTTGTGGCTGAATCGTGCAATCTTGGTTTGCTGCAGGTAGGACGGGGGAGCAACGCTGAATTTTTTCGAAGGTGTTTGGACTTTCGTTTTTTAAGAATGAGAGGATGCAGGGGCTTCAAAGCCTCCCGAGTTTGTGGAGCAATATGAAGTTGTTGGCTTTGCGCACTTCTTTTTCTCCCCCTCTTTACTTTCCTTGTAGTACGGTTCTCGCTCATGTTAAAAAAAAAAAGTTTGCGTTCCTGTTACGCCGTCTCTGTTCCCCGAAGTACAACGATACACGGAAAAATCTACTCCTTTCGCAATATCAGATGTTTAATTCGTTTCTCGCGAGTCGACGGGACATGTAACGCGACTCTTAATTAACATAAAATTTCCAGGGAACACGGTTACAGCGCTGTGTGTAGGACTTGTAAAATGCAAAGCAGTTTAGTTTGCATATTTTACACGGCGACGGAAGCGAAAATATACAGCGATATTATATCAAATTGCCGCCGAGAAGTTTTTTTTAAAAGTTTGCCCGTAGCCAGCGTTTCAGTGCTTCAGCTAAATGTCGATGTTAAATCTGATATTAGAAACTTCACGTGTTTTTCCTCTCGTTCTATATTAATATTCGCCCCCCGGGCCTTTGTTAGAAGGCGATTGTAATTACGCATACAAATTAACATGCTCGGTTTTACAGTGCTTTGAAAACAGTTGCTAGTGAATGGAAGAAGTGAACTCAAGACACGATCGGTGCGAGCACTTTGCGGTCTTTTGCCTTTAATATTTCAATGTATTGTATATAATGATTTAATTAGCGGCACTGGTGCGAGTAACATGACAAAGTAAACTGTATTCAAATAATTCAGCCATCGTGTGAATGCTATCCTGTCTCTTTGCGAATTAACAGTATCCGGTGGCGCAGCTAAGAAAAATGAAAGAATCACTTCTAATGGGAATAAAAAATTATCTCATAAAATACAAGAAATCTTAGAAATCGTACAGATTAGCGAAAAATGAATGCTCGAAATGGAGGGTCGCTTTGAAGAGTGGCGGACAATGCAAGAATTGGAAGAGAATGCCGAGGTGTGACATGTGGGCGCGAAATTCGAATTTCTCGTGCCCTCTGGTCGCACCGGGCGTTATTGTTTTAATTAACACACCGTGAATTCTGCCCTGCCATTCATAGGGCCTAATTCGCCTTGTGCCAGAACAATGCATCACGGATCGACGTTGCATCTGCCACGCGATAGGTGGACAAATGCACACGCAGACGTCCCTGGAGCCTCGCACGCGGACCCCGTTGATTGCAAAAGTGGAATGACGGCTGGCTGTGCACGAAAAAGGCGAGAAATATTAAAAAGGGTTGTCGGAGCACGGTCCCGCGGCCCGAATCTGTCGACGAGTTTTAGGAACAAAACCACTCCACCCTCTGAATACAAATTGGTGAGGGTTGGTTCTGCGGGAGAGGGAGGACCTTTCACTCACTGATTTCTTTCTAACTTTATCCTGCGAACATACGATAAGATTAAACTTCTAATACGGTGGACACGTTGTGAAATTGTGGTCTTTCTTGTAGTTAACGAAGGAAACCAGTTGAATATAATTTAGTAAAGAAAGATAAAGGATATAATCAGTTTTACTATAATATAACTCAAGGCCATTGATGAGGTTTTACCATCCCCCAAGCCCCGAAAGATGAGGTCTTACTTAGTTTATTTTCATAAAGAATAAGAGTTTTCATTAACTTTAATTTTCGTCAGGTCCGAAACTACGCATTTTGTGAAGATGCTCGAATTTGTTTATAAATCGACTGGAACCTCCGTTTTTGAGTTACCACTGCAAATCAAAAGAAACTTTTTTTAAAAAAAAACCTCTATATACATAATGCATATTTTTGACTAAACAAACAAGTTTTCAAAGCTTATGATGTTAATAAACTTCATGACAAAGTCTCAGTTTCAATTTGTTTCCTTGTAATTAATTGAAACAGACATGCTTCATTTCACACAGGAACGACTGCCTAATTATTGAAATTAGGAAAGTTCAAAGCGGTTGGTGTTCAGCGAAATTTATTTTCTAATTTAAATTGTACGTGACGTAGGTGATTTTCCTTGTTTAAGCGAGGCAGTTGATAATGCTCCGTGAATCTGCGTCGCATAAGTAGCAGAACGTTAAAAGTTTCGCGATGACTTCAGCAGTTTCGCGAATCGAATACATTGTGCATCGCGAATGCAGCAATAATCATTTCTTTGAAGCGCCGCGATTAATTTTTCCCTCTTTCCCTGCCCCAGTTCCGAGGCGATAAGAGCACGCGTTTTGCGCAATCCTCGAATTCCACCGTGCAGATGTTCATCGGAGTTCTCTGTGATTTAAGGCGCACGAATGATCTTTGAACTAAATCGCCGGCCGGCGATCTAGATCACTCTTCGTCTTTGTCAGAGTTCTGGCATTTGTTCCTAATAAAAATTTACGGCTGCGTTATTAAATTGCCTCCGCGCAAGATGGAGGCTCTCGCCTCAATTGAGCTTAGCGCCTGTTAATCTCAAGTGGGACGAAGCGGGGATTATTATTAGCGATTCTAATTAACTATTCAAACCTGTCCGACTTGTGCAATCCAAAATAAATACTGCCTTATTAATTTCAAATAATACTTGTTGTCGTATGAAATTCAATCGAGGCACACAATTTCTCCAAGCTTGCAACTGCAAAATCCTATTACATCCAAATGTTTCACCCTAAAACACGAGATTTTATAATAATAAGTGTTTTAACGATATGTAAAATAAATTCAGTATTGTTTTTTTTTCAATTTGAAGCATCTTAAATTATGTTGAATGGACTTGGGCACCTTCAAATTTTATAATGAATCTGGTTGTCAATTTTGGAAGTGGCCTAACTCCATTCTTGATAAGAAAACGCATATTATTCACTTAATAATTGCCACTGTTTTAATAGGAACTATAAATTTAACATCCTTAGATACACTTAAGCAGTATGACTCATTAGTATCCTATACGTATATTTTTAAATTCGTTGAAACGCAAACCCTTAAATATCTCGATTTGAAGATAAATGGACTTAGGCCACTTTCGAAATAAACGGCTCATATGTAAATGTTCCCGGTGAACTCGAACCGTGCAGAAAATTGCAAAAGGAGTGTAAATTTCTTCATTGTTCCTTTCTCGTCGCAGTCGGCAATTATTCAGCATCGGCCCATCCGTCATAATAAAGTGCATGCGCATCTTAGCCGGCGACGAAGCCATTTTGGTGAACGGTCCTCTATTATTTTACGCATTATGCATCGATTGCTAAGAGTAGAATGCGATGCAGCGCGTGGAGCGTGCAGTCACGTGTCTATTTTAATACGTCGAAATCATTAAGCGCACGGTTGCGCAATACTCCTAATCCCCTATCTTTGTCACGCGATTTTTAATTTGGATCGAGCCGCTGCGCTATCGCGCGGGCACGGGCGCGTGACGAGCATCGCGCGGCCCACAAAGCTTGTTCTACAAACACGTATCATTCGATTCTATAATGACTCATGGGCGAGTGAAGCAATCCTGGCCCGATGTATCATCGCGAACATAGTGTGGAACAAAGGAAAAGTGGCTTGTGCCGCTTGACCGCGATAGCGACCAATGATTACGATAGGAATATCCCTGCGTCATGTAAGTATATCGTTTTCGAGTAATTTCGCAAGACCGATTTTCCTTGCGCTTGCACGTGAAACCGGTGGTCTTGCGCGAGCGTAGTTCAGCATGGAGAAAGAAGCATCGCGTTACTCTGAGAAGGGAGAATTATTATTATTAAAACACTGACACCGCGAATCCTACTTCTGACTAACGAAGTTTACTTTCAAATTAAACTCTGACAGGGAACACTATTCGATTGGTGATCTGGAATCACGCAGGTTTCTTTATATAGATCGAAAGTATTTCTCACAAAGATCACAAAAATGTAAATTAAAAAGATGCTCCCAGCAGCTGGTCTGATCTTGAAAAATCAACAAAGGTGGAACAGGGGGAAAAAAATGAGGGATAGAGAATGACGAAACTGTCTGTTCAAATTTAAATATCTCTATTATATGAAAATACATTATAGTAAATGAATGACAATTCGTTAATGATAGATAATAATTAGAAAAAAATTAGTGATAATAAATGATAATACTAATGATGTCAGTGATATGTTTAGACTGTCTCGTTGATCAAGGTATGAAAGAAACAGAGTTCGCTCGTTGCAGTCATTGTGAAATTTATTATTGCTTCAATCACTTTTTTAAACCTTGTCGACAAGATTATCATAAATGTAATGGTTAATATTACCCACTGTTGTGATTTCATTAGTATTATCATTTATTATCATTAATTTTTTCTAGTCACTATCTATCATTAATCTATTATCATTCATTTACTATAATGAATTTTCATATAATAGAGATAATTAAATTTGAACACGCGGATTTGTCATTCTCTTTCCCTCATTTTTCTTCTTTCCCCGGTTCCACCTTTGTCCATTTTTCAAAGTTAGACCAGCTTTTGGGGAGCATCTTTAGTTTACACTTCTGTGAGCTTTGTGACATATACTTTCGATCTACATAAAAAAATCTGCGCCATTCCATCATCAATTGAATAGTGTTCCTTGTGAGGCCCAAATGCTTCAGAGATTAAAAAAGGAAAGAACCACGAAGGCGCACTTTCTGCAATCATCGACCCCATAAGCAAACACGCATATGTACCACCACCAGTAGATAGTACAAAAGAAACATCTGTTCCTTAATACGAACTGTCTTTTTTACTAATGAAATTCAATTCCGAATGAAATCTTCCGACACCTACCTGCGAACATCACTCATTCTATTATCGCCGATGTCCGTCTACCTTGGTGACTCCTTCGGCAATCAGTAAATACAGTGAATCATGTTTTCGAGATTAGTAAACGCTGTAGGAACCTGATAATATGATCAAATATTCCACTTTTCGTTCCCTGTATTTGAATCATTTTTAAGATCGCCGGGTTTATTAAAAAAAAAAGAGCGCTTGTACAGTTAGCAGATCGCTTTGCGCGAGGAAAAATCTGCTGCACCATCGGGCCAGCTAATTTTACGTCGTTCGCGCTCGGAATCCAAGGCAGGGCGTTGCACCCGTTGGGTAAAGTGCAATAACGCGATAATCCGCGTCGGTTCGATTTCGGCGGATATTTTCGTCCGCGGTGCGGGAATGACTCGCGAGCGGGCGAAGCACGTGGCAGGCCAGACCGAAGGCATTTCCATGCGCATTTACCGAACAGACGGTCGTCCATCACACCACCGTCGCGGGCGCAATTAAGCCGAGCAGTGCTGCATGCAAATCGGCGCATTGTCTTGACCCGAAGTGGCGCGATGTCGCCAGACCCGTTGCGCTTTCACAAACGCCACGCGGGGCCGCGGCTCCAGCCAATTCCCAAATCCGCCGTCCTCATGCATCACCTGCGCGATGCCATTGCTCTTGCATCGACGGACGCCCAAGTGCTCAAGTAAATGACGCCGCCATCGATCCCGCGGAGTTCTTCAATAACAATTTAGAAAGCTCCATCTACCTCTACACCTCGCTAAAGAACTACCTTTCTATCTCCATGAAATGATCCAAGTCTCACGTACTTATACGTTTTAACGGAACTTTCAAAATTTCAGTTCGCAATTTATAGCTACCATTTCTTAGAACAATCTTTAATTCATATAGATTTGGAGAAGCAAGTTTTCTTGGCTGACACAGCTTAGACTCACACGAAAGCCTCGATCGGTAATAATTGTAAAATTTGTGAATGTTTGACGCGTTGAAGATCAATTTAACCGAACACGGAGATGTGGGAAGATGCAGCGCTGGAATATGAATGTAAAAGGGAAGATCCAATCGGTCTGAAAGCAAGTAGAAGTAATCAAAATCGCTGGCATCTCCGTAGCAGATGAACCGTGGAAATCGATCAGGAAATGCTCGAAGATCGGATGTTTGCCTGTCTGCGAACGTCACAGGAACGTCTGGCATACGTGCATTGGGTAAAGCTGTTGGTTTAAGCGCAACGGGGATTCCGCAAGAGCCTTTTGTCCTTCCTCGATTCCAGTCAGGATCGCCCTGCCTAGCTCTGTTCGCATAAACGGGAAACGGGTTTCAGTCAGAAAGAGCTTTGGTAGTTGAGCGTAAAAGAACGATGCTTTGTCACCGGGGCAAAGAAGAAAGAGAAGAAAAAAAATGGACGCACCTCTTTCGATCGGTCTTGCTTACACCATCGGCCTCGTTCTTTCTTCTCCCTTTCGTTTTCTCCCTCTGCTGCAGCGAGAAGGAGGGCGACGAGAAAGCTGACGTTAGACGAATGCAAATGAATACGTCCCAGGGGAATGGATATTTTGGGGGAGAGGTGGAGGCACCTCTAATGTTTGGTCAACGTGTGGTCACCAAGCTTTTCAGATTTTCAGCAGAAACGCTGCTTTTATTCTTTCGAGTGGAATCCTTGAAAGGAAATATGGTGGCGAATAACTCTTGTAATACCATAATTAAATAATTATTATAGGAATCAAATTTTTGCAATTCTTCTGCAGATTTATCCATCAATGAACACTGTTATCAGCTTTTACATGATTCTAAATTGATAATACTGTACGTCTGTATATTTTTGCGAATAATACAATTTCACGGACTCATCCAAATCTCTCTCGAGAACCAGGATACTTGTTTTATTCCAATCGAGTGCTTAAAAGTACCTAATTACTGAAACTGCTTATTCCAAACATAAAGTGCTTTACTGGGAGCATGTTCCCCGCGATAAGATCTGCATTCGATGGAAATCCTTTGCAGAAATCGTCCCATTCTCACCCGTGCCCTCGGCCGAAATTGCATCGGGCCACCCCAGCTCTCCGTTTCGCTCAGCCACCGCGGGAAATGGTGGAAGAGGAGGCGGTAATTAAATTTCATTACGCGGACACTCGAGGCAGCGAATGGGGAAAAAAACACGCCAGCCGGGGCCATCGAAGGTCGTATTAAACGTTTGAGAGCCGCTGACCATAGTGATCGTTGGCTTTGGCTTTCCTCCTGCCAGCCTCCACCCTCTCGATCGACGAACTGCAACCCTCCGCGCGACCCGCTGCGGGCGCCGTTGTGTTCCATTGTTGTGAACGCATGCAAATTGCGATCCCGGTGCCGGGACGAGTATCAATTCTAACAGGATTAATTCGAGTGCAGTCATTGTTTTTTGCGCGTCACAAAAAGCGCCCTCCCCCCGCTGCCCCCGTTGCAGCCGAGCGTTTCGCCTCGTTTCGAACAATATCCAGGGAACGGGTTGCCATGCCTCAGCCAGCCTCGTTCCCGCGAAGTTTGCAAATTGCGTTCAATGAGTCGCAAAACAGGGGGTCCCCGTGATGCCGTTCGTTGGTCGTTTTTACTGGTAATCGGGCCAAGTGTTTCTTCGCCGTTCACTGTCTCCTTCAATGGGGTGGGTTGAAGATGTTGAACAAAGGGGAATTTAGTTTACTTGTAATCTCTATTAAGGGGTCATGCTCAGTCAGGAAGCCGAAAAAGGGTGGTCTTTGGAAATTTTTTACTCAAAAGCTATAACACATTTCTCAAAAAATCTTTTTTCCTTTTAAGGATTGCATCTAGTATCGTGCATCGTATTTTTTTTATTTGAAAATATTTATCAATAACTGAGTTATTGTCCATCACTCGAAGGTTCTGTAAAAAAAGGCTTCTGCGGTGACCACTGCTGCTCGAAAGTCGATCATCAAAAATAAAAAATTCAAACAATTTACTTATTATATTATATTATCTAATATTTGAACGCAGGATTTTTTTATCCGATGCTTAGTTTTCTTTTAATTGACGAAAATCAGGCAAGATTTATGATAAAAATTGAAACTTTTACTTTAAACATCAGCCATTTTTTCCCAAATCAATATTTCGAAAAATCCTTCGTTCAAATACTAGATAATATAATATAATAAGTAAATTGTTTTGAATTTTTTATTTTTGATGATCGACTTTCGAGCAGCAGTGATCACCGCAGAAGCCTTTTTTTTAGAGAACCTTCGAGTGATAGACAATAACTCAGTTATTGATAAATATTTTTAAATAAAAAAATTACGATGCACGGTACTAGATGCAATCCTTAAAAGGAAAAAACATTTTTTGAGAAATGTGTTATAGATTTTGAGTAAAAAATTTCCAAAGACCACCCTTTTTTCGGCCTCCTGACTGAGCATGACTCCTTAATGTTGGGAAATAATTTGAAGGGTAATTGGTTTGTAGCTTCAAGGGGAGTAACGTTGATTCAGGGTATTTCTGTTCTCATTGCGTTAGGATGGAATGGTGTATGTAGCGAACGGAGTAGGGACATTAAATGTTTAGTGATCGAGTGACATTTAGTGACACAAGTGTGGATGATAGTGTCCAGTATTTAAGGAGTTGGATGTATCGCCTATGAAATTTTAAGGGAGATAAATTTGTCATGTTCCAGAGAGACGACTTTACCGCTATCAGCTCTGCTCTACGCCAGTATTTGCCTGAACGAGACACGCCTTACATTCTGGACGTCGATTTAGATTTCTTCAGTACAAGGAACCCTTTCAAAACACTGCACGATCAAGTAAATCTGTACGACAAACTCGCGCCCCTATACGCTTTTCAACGCCCCGATTCAACTGATCCTGAGGTAAGTACCAAGAAATTGATCTAGAGTTGCATTGCTCGCGTAGGTACAGTGACTCACAAATTTTCGGGTCACTAACCACCACATGTTGGTAGTTTTATTGTTCTTATCACTGTTAGTAAATCCAGGCGATACATATGCACGAAAGTCAACCACACATATTCCAAATTTACACGAACAAACCTGTGAGTTGCCGTAACTACGATATTTAAAATATTACGCTTCCAGCATCCATCGAAATAAAAGTAGCATAAAGAACTATCGCTACTAACCCAGGAAGAATCATACCCCTTTAGACCACGATATTAACTTTCACTGACTATTCCCAAGTCAGTCGTTAACATTGGCCCATCAGATCCACCGCAAACTCATTAATCACGTCACCGAACTAATTCCAACCGACAGCAATTCTACTGAACGGGAAATCCGAAAATTCTTTCACCGCGCGAAACAAAACCTTCACGAATTACAACCAAGCTTCCACTAAAACCGGCACGCGATCCCCTTCGACGGCAATTAGCTTCGAATTAACCCTAAAGGAATCGAATACCTCCGCTGTACATTAAAAGATCCGCGCCCCTTGTGAGCGAGCTCGAAGAAAGCGCGCTGGCAACGTGATCGAACAATCGCCGAGGCCAGAACGAGAAAACCTCGAGTTCGAAGGAGCCCTTTAGCGAGACGATCGTTCCGCAAGCCACCCAGTTCGAACTGGGGGCTGAATTAAACGCGAACAACAACCAGACTCGGCCAAAGACGGAAATTCGCGATGTCGAGAGCAACGGCGACGGGGGCGGGCGAGGCGGGGTGGCGTGGGGGTGTACTGGCAACGAGCGGAAGATTTGCGAATAATTAGGTGGGCCGACAATAGCCGGGGTCCCGTGGCAGACCGGATACACAATGTGGCCTGCCACCAGCCGGATAATAGACAGAGAAGAACGACTCTATGGGGTTTTAGGATTCGACGGACATAATGGCACTGGCCTATTGTCTACGTAGCTGCAGACTGCCAACATCCGTTTTCGAGGGCGGCCACGCCGGCTCATCTGCATGCCAGCCTTCAACCCTTCGAGTGTTTGGTTTCCAGCATCGAGGATGCAAATATCCTACCTATCCGCGATCCCGGCCCGGGATGATCGGTCGCCATCGATCACGTGAAACGGGATACGGCAATTCGGCTGGATACTGATCGGCCCATTGTTCTTATAGGAAAATGGAGAAGTAATCTTGAGCGAGGGAGGGAAAGCGTGAATGCTTCAAGGGGTCATGCTCAGTCAGGAGGCCGAAAAAAGGGTGGTCTTTGGAAATTTTTTACTCCAAAGCTATAACACATTTCTCAAAAAATCTTGTTTCCTTTTAAGGATTGCATTTAGTACTGTGCATCGTAATTTTTTTATTTAAAAATATTTATCAATAACTAAGTTATTGTCCATCACTCGAAGGTTCTGTAAAAAAAAGGCTTCTGCGATGACCATTGCTGCTCGAAAGTCGATCATCTAAAATAAAAAATTCAAAAGAATTTACTTATTATATTATATTATCTAGTATTTGAACGCTGGATTTTTTTAGTAAATTCTTTTGAATTTTTTATTTTAGATGATCGACTTTCGAGCAGCAGTGGTCACCGCAGAAGCATTTTTTTTAGAGAAGCTTCGAGTGATGGACAATAACTTAGTCATTGATAAATATTTTTAAATAAAAAAATTACGATGCACGGTACTAGATGCATTCCTTAAAAGGAAAAAAGATTTTTTGAGAAATGTGTTATAGCTTTTGAGTAAAAAATTTCCAAAGACCATCCTTTTTTCGGCCTCCTGACTGAGCATGACCCCTTAATAGCTATCGATCCTCCGTGATATCGAGATCCCGTGAATTAGGATATAGATACTTTACTCTCTAAGGCTCCGCTTTTATACTTCTTTCCATAAGTCACTGCGCCTTCTATACACACGAGAGAGTGTACCAGAAGCTGCCCCACATCTGACACGGAGCATACAACTTGATACTCATGAAATATTCCAACTCGTAATTCGTGACCCAGTACCACCGAAATCCCGCCTTCGGTTGGCATCCGCAGGCCTCTAACGGTCTTCATCCCCGATTTCTCACGAATTTCCATGCGCAACTGCCTTCTCCGGCACCCTACTTGCCGATCTCCAAGACCATCCTCCCGTTCTGTCCGATCCAGGAATTCACACGAACCACCACGCGATTCCTCTTCATCGGGTAACGAATCTTTGCTCGAGATCGGCTCGATCGTATGTTAACGCGAAGGAAATCCCTCACCGTGGGATATTCGCAAGGTGCGTGGCTCTACGGGATATATCGGTTGTCGTTTATGCAAATCGGCTGCGGTCCGGTTAAATGTGTGTCAGCTACACTGGGGGCTAGCTCGAAGAAGAGGAGAGGCTGGGCCTCTTTCGGTGGGGCGCAGGCTACTCTCAGCGGACCGCGTCTCGTGCATAAAATCACGGCCTGTCGCAGATATGGCGCATATTTATACATATGGCGGATGGCTTCGATCTAATGTATGCGGGACTCGGTGTGCTACCTGTCTTACCCTGAGAACTCGGCGTTGCATTGTGATTGTAATCGCCGGCTGCAGGTCAGCCAGCGGCCTAACCGGGGTCAGGGTCATTCTTGAATTATTTAAATTACGCAACCCACCTTCCTTCCTCACTTCGGGGACGCGCGAGCGCCTGTGTGCGGCGCGCCTTCCTCCGCGATCTTTTGTCGCGCAAAATCCTACCGAAGGGTTAGCAAGGGGACAGGGGAGTAGTGAAGATACGGGGTGGAATAGGGAAAGAGTGGAAGAGGGAGAGCCTTGGAATTCTGATAAGGGATATGCATAGTGTTTGGGAGACGAGATCCAAAGGTGTTCCTTGGTGTTCGTTTGATGATCGATCGAGTTCTGCAGCAAGGGTTGTGGAGAAGTACCAATGTCAGTTTTGAATGGGAAAGGTGGCTGGGGCTGGACCTGTATCTGCTCTACTGTTGTGCTCGTTTTCTAGGTCAATAATGTTTCTGGGAAGATATCGAGTGGTGGAATTTCTTGGTAGTTCTTGTTAATTTTAAGGGTTGTAGAGGAAGAGTGTATGTTTGAATGAAATAGAACGTTTGGGGGAGGTTGGTCCAATATCCTTGTCCACCGTGCGAAAAGTGTTACAGTGTTGTTTAGGGGTAGGTATATCTGTATTCAGTTGCCATGAATATGAACAGACTTAATCCATGAAAATCCTCCATACATCGAGCCCACAAATAATTGAATATTCCCTAGTATACTGCATGTACGATACCATAGATTTGCGAATTGAAAGGGTACGGTATCCCAAATACGATTAATATTTCGTCACATGTTTATTCAGCCATTCTGCTCTTACAAACTGCGCCTAATTAAATCTGTGTCTATAATTGAATATATTAAAGAGTTCTTGTGAAAAACACTGTAAGTGCCAAAAATCAAATTCTGTGCTTATTAGTATTACCAGTGGTACGTAGAACATTTTCCGATAAAAAGATTTCTTTTTAATTTTGTTTTCTACAAGGGCTCTTCAGTTCCAAAAGACTCTGTCCGCTCTCGTTTAAAGCGTCTTAAAACAGGGAACAAATTCTTCAGCAAATTCTTCCATCATATTAGAGATTCCCCCGAGTGTTCGTTCGATTATATCTGCACAGTTGTTAGTCCCATGGTTCATCGAAGACGCCCTCAGATATCGACCGATTGGCACATTGAATTCCATCGTTCGTTGAATCCCTTCGCTCCCAATTCCTTTTTCTCAGGGATGCGATGCCCCACCGAGGTCCCTGCGAAAGAAGAAATGACACGAGCGGGGGGTCCAGTATGCAAAACGGGCCCGTTTTCTGGCCTCCCTGAATATTGATGTGTAGCCGGCTATGCAAATGAGCGTGAGAATGCAGCTCGTGCCGGATGGTGACGCGAATAGACGAACCGGAAGTAAGCCAGCAACCCGCCTTCTCCCTCTCGCGACGTGCCCTTTCTTTCGTCGGGGTCGAATTATAGTCGTTGACTTCTCTTGCCAACCTCGAGCCCGAAACAAGAGCAACGCGATTTTTTAAAAATGCTTTTTCATTTACACAGTGGCATAAGGTAAATGTCCCAATACCTGGACATTTAAGGTACGGCGGAAACGCGATTGAGAATTTTGCAGTTATACAAGTCGATTTATATAAAAACGATTTTGCAATAACATGGGGCGCTTTGTGTACTTTATGATTTAAAAAAAAAACAACATTCATAACTTATTTATAATAATTTTTAAACAATTTGATTACACACAGTAATCTATAGTTGTAATATGTTGTGATTTAATTTACTGTAAAATTCTGTACAATTGTTATAAGAATTGGTTCTATAAACGCTTTGTAACTTATATAGAACCTAAAAAATAAAAGTTTTGGAACCTAAAAAATAAAAGTTATAGAACCTAAAAAATAAAAGTTATAGAACCTAAAAAATAAAAGTTATAGAACTATATAGGAACCGTAACTTATACTTATATAGTCTGATATTTAGGTTCTTTATAACGGTTATTCCGAATAAAGGTTCTTCATAACTCTTTCAGTCAGAACCTTCATACAACAGTTTGAAACAGTTATTTTTGAAACCTATTCAAGCCCTGATTACAACATCAGTGTGTTGGCTTTGGGAACTAATGCATTTCCGAACAAATATTTTTCACCTAAAATCTTCACTTCACCCTTCCGCAGCATTGACGCTTCAAATAACACTTCGAGTTCCCCATCAACAAATTTCACCCTTAAAACAGGCGACAATACATCCTCAGAGCTAACTGTACGAAATATAACGTCACATTAGCATTGACCTGTACTCGTCCATAAAACAACCCCTGCAACAACGTGTCCCAAAACCGTCACCCAATGAGAAAGCATTCTCGCCGTGAACCCGGCCCTCGGAATTCGAAGAGCAATAACGCTGTCTCAGCGAACTTCTCGTCGTTCCCGTTCCTCCAGCCACTCCGTTCTTATCCAGTTAACGGCGTTTACCCCGTTGAAATATCTGCTCGAGCCTCCGGCACGAGGCCACGGGACGGGACGGTGATAAACAACGACGGAATTAAATATACAATAAAGCGCGCAGATCCTGGACAGCGAAAGGGCGTGGTGGGGGTGGAAAGCTGTAGGCGAAACTGCTTTACCGACTGCGCCTTCCACTCCGGCATTTCAACCCCCCACCAGCGGCTGCCACCCGCCACCCGCATAAATAAATCCAATTGGCTCGAATAAAATGTACGAAACGAAGTCGCGCCAATGGCCGGGTATGTATTTTATTTTCTCTCATTTTCCTCTCCACCCCCGGCCGCGCCAGCCAGCCAGCCGGCTGTTTCCTCCCTCCCCTCCGACCTTCCTTCGCCGTCTGTGTGGTAACGGCATAGTAGGATAATTCAATCACGACTTTTCACGGATTTCCCATCGAAGGAAACACGCCGGTTAGCCGGCGGAAAGATTTCGTTTTCTCGCTTTTCCAGGCGCCGACGCCTCTTAAAATAGTGGCGGACTTTCTCTCCACGTTTATTCCCTCCCCGTTCTGCCGCTTTCTGATGAGTTATAAGGGGTACGTACTCGAAGAGGTCGTGAACTTTTTAGCGTTATAAGTACCAACATTGCCATCGGTGCACTTTTTGTCAATCGTTTTTGTAGAACTCGCAGTTATTGTTTTCTATAGTAGATCAAAATTGATGTCACTGTTGCTTTTGGAGTGTTTGCAAGTGGCTTTCCATTTCCAAGCTTGAATATCCAGTATTCGTTAGTGTATTTCAAATTTACTTTCATTGCCACAGAGTCGCACACCTACGTTTCCACTCACATTTAACTGTTTTTTAGCTCTGTTGTATTCCAGTTAAATCAGAGTGCTTTTTTCTGTATATCAAAACCCTGTGAAATTTCACCCATCGAAATCACAAGTCGCTTGGGAATTATGATGGGAGTACCACCTTCGCAGGACAATCGGAAATAGACGCGAGAACGGTCGAGCCTCTTTAAAATGTAGGAATGAAAACTGGATCACGTGGTCCCGGCCACGCGGAGGGAAGATTTCCTCATTGACAAGGGGAACCTCGTTGAGGTAGGTCACTCCCGTAATTACCTTCTCTCACGGAAGTCCCCGGCCGCCTCGAACTTTGGTCTCAACGTTGCGTAGGCCCTTCGCAAGGTCGCCCTTCATCCCCTACAATTAAGCCCCGCGGCAATTAAATCGATAATGCCACGGAGGCGTCCTTTAAGCCCACAACACCGCGACGTTTAATGTGTACCGCGTAACGAGCCCTTCCCTCCGGTCGATTTATAACGAACCACCGAAATTGCGGCACGTCGTTAAGATCCGTTCCCGATCTCCTTTAACAACGTTGCCCACGCTCCGCGTGTAATTTTCGAGCGATCGGCTCGATTCCTTCGGGGCTGATCAAAGGCTCCTGTAATGGTAAGAAAATCGAAACCCTTAACGCGAGCCTCGCTGCTGAAATCGCTGGAAGATCAGTTTAAAAAATGAGGCACCGTTGCAAGGAAGTTCTTTAAGGATTCTCAAAGAGAAAGCATGGTAAAACTGATAAACATGGATTTAATAATCAAGTGTGATTAAAAATCAATTTTACTTTGTCTTTACCTCCGATTTATTAAATCCCCAAGAGGGTTGCTCGTCACGAATTCTTAATTCAAAATGCGACTCGGGACATCTAACGCCGATAGGCTGACTCTATAAACCATATTCAGCTAACAGAATCTCAAAGTATTCGTCTGTGCACTTTAACAAAGAAACTGATAATGGTTGAGGGAGTCTTTGGAAAAACCGGATAAGAACCAACACCGCCATCTGTTATTGGTGATAAGAACGAGGGGTTCCTTCGCAGTTTCCGGATAAGCCGCTCACTTCGGGGGTGACGTGACGAGCGACGCCGACGCCATGTGCCCAAAATGGCCGCGGATCGTTAAACGGTCACGCGCAAACTCCCCGGAGGGTGGTGGGACAGGAAGGTTTGGTTTTAGGGGTGTCCCCGCTTCTTAATAGGATCGAAGAATAGTTACGACGTCAGATCCACGCAGTGACGCGATACACTGTCCAAAGATGCGTTTCAAACGAACACGCAAATTGCACGGGGGATGATTCAGGAACGTTAGAGTCCCTCAGAGCCTTTGTTCGCGCGAATATGCGCAGGACAGTTGGTAAACTTGGAATCGTATCGCGTCTGTTCCTACGTTGTTCAATTATGGATGCACAATGTAGAGTATTTAATATTGTTAAATTTTTTGAGCGGTCGGGGGAGGTACATTGCATTGCAGTTGCGTGATGAATATTCTCTTAAAGGACTAGCAAAGTACAAGCGGAACTGAGATATACGATAGACGAAGTGATCTGAATTATTGATTAGTTATTAGCCTTCATTCCTACATCTCGAATTGTTAATCCATCGCTTTGCTTTGATAACGTAATCAGTTACACTATCTGGACCAAAAGGAGTAGTTACCAGGGTATAGTTTCGTGTTTGATACCAACCTTTTTACTTGAAATGTGCCCACCACTGAATTTCACCCCCTCTAGGACAATATGTACGCTGTTGATCCCCGCCACGTTATTCGAAAATTTGCTGAGTTTCGAAGTAAATGGTAATTCATTACGCGGAGCCGGGCAAATGGTGAACTTTCATTTCCACGATAATAGAATAGATATAGATCCGAATATTAATCGCCCGGTGCGCAAATACCTATTAGCAAACATGGCGGATATACCGTTTATTGAAAGCCGAACAAGCTCTCTCAGCGTTTACACATTGTTTAATCGTCGAAATACAACGCGAACGTTTCCATGAAACCGAAGGGAGAAGCTCCATTACTCCCCTCTCTTTTCCCATCGAGACCTAAAAATTTATCTCCCACTCAAATTTAAATCAATGCACGTTAACCGAATCAACATCCCCTAAATAAAGGTTCAAGCCATCTAACATTGTACAATCTCGAATTTCTTGAGAAGTAGCCTCTATATTAACCCTTAACTGGTATCCTGGGGTCGCCCGTGACCCCAAGCACCCAAAGTTCGATGTACAATTTTCGGTTGTCTAAGTTGGTAAACTGAATTTCTAATTAATTTTATAATAATAGTTAAACTTTCTACGCTTCTATTATTTTACACATTATCTAAGATGAAAATATTCATAGTGGCTGCTCTAGTGTCGACTTTACAAATTTCTGTGTCCTTTTTTATTTGGGGTCTGCCACGACCCCAGTATACCAGTCACGTTTGCCAAAAACAGTATACCAGTTAAGGGTTAAAGCAAAGAAACCTAAACTCGATCCTCCTTGCTGCAAACCTCTCGCGGAAGCAAACAAATCTGGAGACACACATGATTCCCTAGTCAACTACAATAACACGCGTAGCAACCACCAGTTCGCCTGAAAGTCCCAGAGGAAGCATTCCCGGTCGCAAAGAGCTCGAGCCGCGGTTAACGAAATCACCCTGCGCGCGGAAGGTTCAACGACCTGCGAAGTCCTAGTCGACCCCAACAGGTCGCCATCGAAGTTTCGTCGACAAAGAACGCGAGATCAGTTGTTTAAGGCAGGAACAGTTGGTCCGACACGGCCGCGATCGAGTCGCCGTGCAAGCAGTTACGATAGGTGTTCGGGCGCGTGTCTTGCAACGGAAGCAGCGACGTGATCCGGGCGGGTTCGTTGACCGTAAAGCTGCTGTTTCTCGTCAAACTGACATGGGTCGTTGAACTGGTCATACGCCAACCTTTCGGTCACGAAGGTGGACATTAATCTGCGAAAAAGGGTAAGCGCATCCGGCGGCGTGGCGTGTCCGCGCCTCTCGGGTGGATCCCGTCGCACTGTTCTTTCAGCGGGCGCGTGCGCTCGCATGCCAGTAATTGCAAGTGTTGCACTTGCAGTTCGCACATTTCAAATACGCTGCAGTTGGCCATGCCATCTGATGCCCCTACGAATGTCTTACGGCCCGAAAGGGTTTCTTAAACCAGGCTTGGCATTCGGTCACGCCGCTCTGGGGGCTGGGCACTCCCCCTCCCGCCCCCTACCGCTGGCGCGCGAAACCGCGCGCTGCTGTGCCCCGTCACAGGGACACCCTTATGCCAGAGTGTTCTTCATCTGCCTGGTACCTTTTTCGTTCGTTTCTTTCAGGGGAGAGTTTTTATATTTCCTATCGTCGGGCGTGCGCCTTTCCTCTTGTTATTTTTTTTATTTCTGCTTGTTGGTGAGCTTTAGTAACTAATGGCTTGTTAATAATCACGCGCATTGAGTAATGGCAGTTGAATTTGATTTTTAAGAGCATTATTGGTAGGAGGATGTGATTTTAGGATTGACTTATTGTTAGTGGAAAATTGAGCGCAATTATTTTTTTTATCTCGACTCACGTTATAAATACTTTATGGTGTTAGTTTCTATCTCACTTTCTGCTTTGTGCGTAAACTTTTAAATATTGTTTTCAGCGTCAGTAGCTGGAGGTACTGAATATTTTGCATTTACGGGACTTCTATTTACGGGATATAAATTGAGGGTATACATATTGAGGTATTGCAAAATTAACTGATGAAGTGTTTTATTGCAAAGGTTTGCATGTTGCTCTTTTACAACACTTCCACATGATACGTGAATATTAATGAAATATTATTTCAATCGCAGCAGCTGGTTTCCGTTAAAACGATGCTCCTCAAATATTGAAGTCGGTATATTGTGAATAATTAATACATATGCGGTTCCCTGAAAGAACTCTCATGATCCGTGATCCATGTCCGCGAGATACCCCTGGAGAAACCTCGCGCGTGCCGCCCATGATTATGTCATTAAACCAATTAGAAAGACATAGGAGGTTTGACATTTCGTTGAACGCTCGCTAATGGCTGTCGAATCACGTCACGCATTAGAATAGAAAAGATCGTTCTGTTTGTCCCCGGCTAAAAGTCTGATGACTATCTATGAAAAGGATTGATTGCGCGGCAGGCCGCTTGAATTCTTGGTTACCGCATAATGAGAATTCCTCGCTGAATACGAATAGTTATGTTTAACAATCGGTCATTATCGATGGCTAACGTTACGTTCTATAATGAATGGGACTATTGGCGAAATGTTAATTATTTCTAATGATCCAGCTGGAGAAACGTTTATCATCGATCCGCCAAGCCGAGCAGCTTCACTGTCAGTTTCAACGATAAACGTTTCTCGCGTTCCGGTCGAAATATCACTGTTTTCTTTTGCGTTTCATTCTATCCTTTGGCATTAAACACCTCTAGGTTTGACATGAAATCTGGTCGATGATGCGAATTCTTTTAATAGACTTTTATTCGTAACTTACTAACGACGTGTTAAAAGCTTCATCGCGTTGCGCGCAGGTGCTATAAAATTATATACCATTCACGCAGAGGCAATAAACGTTCACTTTCAAAGATTACGTACTACTCAGGAATTCGTTAGCAGTTATTTTTTCTACATTAAGCTCTACTAATATTTCCACCTATCCCTACGTTTACGCTCTTCATTACCGAATTATTAAATCTCTCCGAGTCTTCAACGCGGGACAATCATTCCCATAAGGAATAAAAACTCTCTTTGCCGATCAGTGCCAATTAATTCCATATCAAAGGACGAACACACCTGGATTTCCGACCCAATCTAATGAGAAACATCGCAGGTACGTTGCACCGTTATCTGAGATCTAACACCTCACCATACCATTTAAAGCTGAAGCATTAACCCGAATGAACAATTCGTCAGCCAGATATTGAATAGAATCAAGATCCTCGAGGTGCTCTATTACCGTGCGTGCCAGATTCGTTGCGATAAAAACGAATGCGTGCAGATGCCCCGATATCTCCTTAAGACGCCGATGCGCAATAACGCATTGATCGGCGCCCAATAAAAACGAGCCGCGTACAAGCTCGTCGAGATCGCCTGGCGCGATAATTCGTTAATCATCGAAGCGCCCTTATTAATGACGTTCGGCGTTCCCGTTTCGTAATTGCACCGCCAGCACGTAATCGTATTTGAAACAATATCGCCGCTGTCGCTGCCACGGGGTAATTAATTCTACGCGTTGATTCGAGGGATCGTATCGCGAAGGGAGTTGGCGAGGAGCTGTTCAGGGATGCTACTCTTTCCTGCGTGATTGGCGAAGTCCGCATCCGCGGCTCCTTTCCTATCATTTAATAGAGCGTTAATAAACGCTCCAAGGCCCTCGCGTCCTTCGACGCATTCAGGGGGACGTTCAAAGGACGTCGGTTCCCGCTGGTGATTTCAGTACGTTTCGAAAATCGCTCAACTATTGGCACTGGAGCGTGGATCTGATCATCAAATGCGCATTAACGAGGTTCAAGGGAAGCCTTGAAGGTTTTGTGCCAGCAAGAAACAGTATAATTTCGCTGTGCATTCGCCATCTTGCAGCGCAAATTAGCGCCTTGAATGTATCATACTTTGGATCTGTACTTTTTCCCTTTCGTGCAGTCTGCTTCGCGTTCCGCGTCTGCTGATTACTTTCATGGAAGTATTAGCTTCGCGTACTTTTAACAGAGAACAGCAAGCTAGAATTCCGTCCGGTGAATTCTATTCAAGCACACCCTCGATTAAACCAAGTTTTCACCCTCCAAGTGTGTCCACGGTTCAGAGCTGCTTGTCTCCCACGGCGCGATGACGATGATTCGCAACGTTCGATCAATCAAGCCCCTCGATACGCAAATCTATGTATATATGAAAGACGCGCATAATTGAGAACTCGTAACGATCCAAGACTGCACGATGGGCCTGACGAAAGAGTCTATTGATAGACGTCCGTGTAGGCGAGCAGAATTGCTCGTTCGCGCTGCTTTCAATTGCACCAGCCCTATAAACACAATTATACGGCCGAGTACCATCGTTATATCGTTACAAATATTGTGCAAGGATTCTTCTATAAAAAAAAAAAAAAATTCCGAGCGAATCCGAACGAAAGGCGCCGGGAACGTTACTGAACAGCCTTTCACCGTGAAAGAACTCGGTAATTGATTGAGCCACGTGTTTATTTATCATAGAATAACAGCAGGATTTAATAGGACACTCGTCGAAGGATTCGCTCCGAGAAAGCGTCGATAATTTAATCGGCGTTCGACGTCGGAAGAGCGCATCGGTCGAGTCATTCGTATTCTTAGGCGCTCGGTTTTTCGATGATTCATGCAGTTGTCGATCGCCTTAAAGATGTGCTAAACGGGTGCAGTAATGGTCATGCTAAATAATTTATGCGCCGCATGAGGCAACGTTTATTAATAAGCGTACTTGACGGAGTACAGAGAAACTTTTAATTGTCGCGGGCGCCGTTGACGGGGCCCATTTACGTCGACCATCCGTAGTCACGGCGGTGCCCGTCGCGTGTCTCCGATATTTTGCTGAAACAACACCGCGCCGAGCCTGCATAAAGCGAGCAACAACTAGAGAAAGAATAACATGACGAACGTTTAACGTCTGCCAGCTGCTTTGCACGAGAGCTTCGACTGAAGACGTTGCCAGTACCCTTCAAACCTTACATCCGCCAATTATGGAACAGCATTTCTTCGCTCCGAACATCCTCGTTGAAATCCTTCATACCGAGCAGGTATGAGATTGAAAAGGGTGAGAGCGAATAGTTCTCTACATAAGTATGTAACTATGGAGCAGGGAGAGCTGTGTTAAGGGGAGGTTCCGGTTTACATGTCGATTTTTTTTTTATTTCATTTTTCGAATGTTCAATCTTTTGGGAATACGTGTTTAAAAGGATTTGTTGAAATTCGTAAAATTCCCGAAGTTATAGGCATTTGAGTAGCGGCAAATGCATGGGTAACACCCGGCCACGCGCACTCACGTAAAACTTTAAACGCGTTTTTCTCGAAACAGTGTTTTCAAAACGGTAGGCGCTGTATCTACAAAAATTATTATCCGATTCGACTGAAACTTTTTTTATTTTGAAGAATATACTTCTGGCTAGGGGGAACTAGAAAAAATTACAAAAAATTAAAATTTTTTAATTTTTAAAGGTGTTGAAAGGACGAAAAATACAGGGAAAAGTGATTTCAAACTTGAAGTGTCGTTATTTTCTAAAAAAATATCATTTCTTGTAATTTTTTCGAGTTCCCTCCCTAGACAGAAGAATAATCTTCAAAATAAAAAAGGTTTCAGTCGAATCGGATAATAACTTTTGGAGATACAGCGCCCACCGATTTGGATCAATTTTTTGACGCCTTGACTTTAACGGCTACCCAGGGCCGTTTGCAATGATTAATTATAAAACAAAAAATATATTTCTATAATTTAAGACATCCTTAATACAATGCAAAAAGTCCCATTAAATTATATATACTAGTTTTCCTTTAATTAATTCCTAAATATCACCTATTTTTTTGGGCTCTAGACTGGAACCTCCCCTTAAGCTCAGTTACCCGGAAGATCAGGCGAAGACGCCCTGAAAAAAGCACCCAAATTTCGGAAGATTGTGCAAGAAATTTGCCGACTAAACACACCAAATGTGTATGTTGCTGTCTAACAAATATATTTCATAGAAATCCTTCGACTAAAACACAAGTTCACCGCCAGTTCCTTTGTCGAGAAGTAGGTAGGTACCTATCGAAATCACGAGCTTTGGTCTTACTTCCGAGTTCCTTACTACCTAATTTTCGGGACACAAGTGGTACCACTCGGTTACCCTCGACGCAAGCTTTCCCAAGATGTACCTATGTACCACGCTGCACTCCAAAAATCCCCTCGCATTGTTTTCTATCGTCATCTCTTCGATCCCATTAATTCTGACCAATCACCAGCCGCAAGGAGACAGCTAAAGATTAATTGAAAGGCGTGCAAGCAAGAGACACCAAGTTCTCAATGTCACGCGTGCGACTCGGCGGACTCTCGGTCCAAAGTTGTCCACGATTCCAGCGAGATCGTTCGAGAAGCTGCGATCGGGGCGGCACAAGGTCGAGCGATTTGAAAGTGGAAGCACGCGAGCACACGTGGACACAGAGGCGCGTACTCGCGTCAGCGGAGCCAACGCCTCGCGTATATATCGGCCCGCGAGGACGGGTTAGACACACACCCGTCGATCCAGTATGTAGATTTGTGCAGGTGTCGCAGCGTTTGCTCCGCGTAGTTTTCAATTTTAATCGGTCGACCGAGGGAAGAGAGAGAGAGAGAGAGAGAGAGAGTACTGCCTGGCTGACAGGACACGCACGCGCGTACACGCGTACCAAACCGCCTCTCTTTGTTTCGCTCTCTGCTGTTCGGCCTTTTTCATTAAATCGTCAAGCGTATGAAGCAAAGATTTAACGTTCGTTAATCGTTCATCAAGTCCACCGTAGCTGTTCCGCCGCGTGTATCTGGATTTGATCCCATTAACGGGTGTAACTTCCGTTGCTGGCGACCACGACACTACACGTCCGGATGTCTCACGGCAATTTAATGATGTAAGACCGGTTGATGTAGGATAGAAAGTCTTAGTCAAATTTTTATAATAATAACATATATCTTTCACTACAAACAGATACAAAAAAACTATTACACCCAAAAGGGGTGGTTAGTTGTTGGGTGTCCGAACGAGACTACCAAACCCGCTTCCTACAAACCTTCATAAGATCCTTTCGGTGGAGGGATAACAGAGTCGGTGGAGAAAATAACTTGTTGCTTATTGGGCGGATTGAAATCGGTCGATACTATCGGTGAGTTGGAGAAGAAACAGGGATGACAACGACTGACCGCCTACAAGTCACAGCGGACACTCTCCAGATCTCCCTGGTTTAGAGCCGATTTCTCCAGGGAAAACACAGTACAACTGCTCTATCGCTGAAAAGATAGGGAATGCAAACTAAGTGCAATTTAATATATATTAAAAATTAAGTACCTGTATTTTGTTTAAGTACGAACGTTTAAGTTAGAGACTGATACCTAGAATATATTATTATTGAAACGAGGTGCCAATTTGGCTGTGTTTATACCTAGTAAGCATTTATAAAAAACTGTTACGTATTCTTTATGGCAAAATAAACATATTTAAAAAAAACACTCTTTAGATCGAAAGAACCTAACCGCTCACCCTTGCACTTTTACGGTCAGCGGGAGGTTTCCGGCGCGCGCGCGGGTAGTGAACTCATAAAGTCCTTAGACCTTGGGAACGTTTGGTGACTGCAAAGAAATTTCGTTAGTAAGGGGTAAAGCTTGGAATTTACAACGGCTAAAAGGTCGGAGTGCTGCGACGTCTGTTGACCTACCGGCTTCGAGGAAGAAGTCTTAAAATGTAATTGTAAGCACGATTTAAAATATGTTTGTTACGCAGATGGCAAGTGTACGCACGCTACAGTAGGTTACCGTTGATTATTGTAATCGCTGAGATTGCAAGGTGGTGATAAGGCGACGAGATGGTAATCAAGATGAAGGTTGCTTGTCTTTTGCTCGTTTGCTGGTGATTTGGGTACTTAAAATCGGTGGTCTCTTGCTTGAATAAGTAATCGAGTTCTGAGAGTCATTGGTACCATGCAAGGTGATTTAACCGTGTTCCAAATGCAGTGCGCGGGTAGGGTTGCCAAAATTTTTTCGGAAATATATAGTACTTTACTTTAAAGCGGTGCAAAATGAAACTACATTAAAATAACCATACCTTAGTTTTTAAATGTATATTGTTCTGTGCATTTTGCGTTATTAATTAATTTATCGCCTTTAACAAATATGACTAAAGGTTTGATGGCACTGAAAGTTCAAATTAACATATATGAAGAGCTCATTTTTTATGAGAGATAGACTGGTTCTGTTTCTTTCGTCCCGCCACTTCATTTTCATTATAAAAAAATCTTCTCTGTTAAAGTTTAAATTTGTAAATTAAAATTTTTGATGTTGCCATAGAATAAAGAAATAAGTAAAACTTGTAGAATTTTACCTCGGGGTAGAATGAGCTTTCTTAATTTATTCTTTAACAATAGAATATATTTACAAATTTTGGTGACGTAATAAATGTGTGTAATACCACAATCTTAATTATGCACATTCAGATATCGAGAAATGGAAATTCATTTAAAAAATTAAAAATTAAATTTTAGAGACTTCCAATTGGTTTTCTTTTCAATTTAGCTTTTTGGATAAATGAGACTTAAATGTGTTATTTTAACTCCAATTTTTTTCTGCGTGTTTATAACAAGCTTATAAACATACACGTACACGCGTTTCAGAAAACATTAATCCTAACGTTATTAAATAATTAATTTTCCACTGAGTACACATTCGGGGCAAAGTGAGCGGGGTAAACTGAGCTGCGAAGAAGTAGATGCTCGAGTGATATGCGCAATAACCTAACCTGTCAGCTGGTTGGGGAACCACGCGGCGCGATGTAATTTCTATTCCTCAAAAAAATGAAAAATCTGCCACAGTTTTTGAAAACCACGGTTAAAAAAAAACAGAAACTGACGTGCTACACATGCCATCCCAGCGCAAGGGGTTAATAATTGCCTATATCCTTAATTAAAACTCGTATTTTATTTCAGCTCACTTTACCCCAGATAGTAGCTCACTTTACCCCATATATCCCCATATATGGGGTAAAGTGGTCGTTTTGGCATTTTCTTTTCAAGGTGAATTTTAATATACTTTAAGTTTATTTTAAGCATTGCTACTCGCCATTTATCAATAGCAACGTTCAAATTATATTATAAATCTATTCCCACACATTTTTACTAAAAGGGAAAAATTTTATTCGACTTCAAACTTTTTTCGCGTCACTTTGCACCAGTCTCCCCTATAAATATGGCCCCCTCGCGTGTCCATTACAGTTACCCATATTAACAACGCTTGCAATCAAGCTGCATTTCCCCCAGATTTCACCGAAGCAGCGCAAGCAACGAGAAAGAGGAAGCAATATCCATCATCTGCAAAGCCCATACGAAAAAATCACGTTAACACTATTATTTCATCCCTCCCAGCAGCGCGTTATACCAGCGGCGAACTAATCAGCAAGAATTATTCCATTATCCAGAAAAAGAGACCAGCCCGGTAGAACATCCGAAAACAAAGAGCTGAAAGAGAGTTAAGCGCGTTATTTTTCCGTTGCATGTATATTAACGACAGAAATACGCTGAAGCGCGACTACCGGCTTTGTTTGAACGTCCCGAACGGCCGACTTATTATTTCCGTTTTGTTATGCACGAAAAACGCGACAAAAGGTTAAAATCATTTTAATTTATACCGCGGGGCGGCGGTGTGGGGGAGGTGTGCGAGCGGGGGTAATTCTGTCCGTCGGGTAAACGCGTAATTAGCCATCGACCGGCGACGGGAGGGAGGGGGAGAAAAAAAAATTCCAACAGCCCCGGCAGCGGCGCGATTTTCTGCCGAATAATATCCAGAGACGTGTCGCGTCTATGTATAGGTATGGATCTGCCAATTAATGACGAGCATCAAAGTGCCGTGAGCGGCGTCAATTAACAGCAGTCACATATGGGAGGAATCCTTTCCCATTAATTGGAAGAAACTGCATCATTTTCCAATTAATCAGTGGCAGGCTGGATAGGGCCGGCAAGCTTTTTTACTCTCTTCCAATTATTTGGAAACCGAAAGAATCGTGGGCTGCGTCGCTTTTTTTTCGCTGTGGATGAAACAGCACCGCGGTGTCTCAGAAATTCGCGATTGGAACGTCCAATTTGGCGGGGGGATTCGGCTCGACGTATGATTTAATCCTTTCGCTGCATATTTAAATGTTTCGGACGATTCTTGAGAAGTGTCGATAAGCAAAGTTTTTAATTTTCAATATTTCATTTATTTCGGAGAACATTGCTGAGTATCACAGTACAAGGGAATATATATTTTTTTTTAATGCGCGGACTATAGTCGAACACCGTAGTGAATGGGTTATCTTTTGCTCTCGGTTGAACGTTTCAAATATGTGCACGTAATTCGAGGAGATGCCTTTCTTTATCGCGAGATTCGCGAGAAATGGTCATCCTTTGATGTCACGCAATTAGTGGAGCGGTTTTAATTAAATTTTTTCCTACCTCGTGGCTGCATTTAATTTTTCTGCCAGTGGATACTGTCGATGAAATATAATAATGTCCTTTTAAATTACCAATGCTTGTTCAATTAGAGCGCAGCGACTGTTTATGAATGCTCGTTTCGTAAATTATTCGGTTACGAGGATTCTTGTGGAATTAGCAACGTACGCGATTTAAATCTGCGAAATATTGATAAAACGCTGGATTTTCGCGGGGACAGACGCGTAGTATGGACATTTTGTTTTTGTGTCGTCGCGCGTGCCAATGCAAGCGAATATTTGTTTGCAGTTCAATGGCCAGCGTTTTAATAAATTCAATAAAACGTATTCCGTATCGCGGCAGCAAATTGCTATAATTGCGCCTCAACTGGACGTAAATTGTTTTAATGATTGTATTTATTTTAATGCGTCGCGGCCAGGCTCGGCGTTATTATGATAATTTATACAACTGAATGAGATCATTTAGCTAAGAATTGGATAATTAGCGGTTCGCGATTTCAAACGGATCCTACGATTGCGTTTCTCGCAACGTTATATGTCTCGCATTTTTCAACCGTCCGAAACCTTTTAAAGCGACATTCTGGGTGGCCATTTAATAAAAGAAAAATTTAAATTCATATGAAAATACCATATGAAAATAATTACACGCATTAATAAAATGCTCCACGTAATCGCAAAATTGGAGAATTTCACGATGTTTAAGAATCCAGCTATATTTTTCTCGAGTTTAACACTTTCGTCGCCTTCAATCTTGGTCGCTGTGCTTTCTCTGTCCATAAACGCAATTCTCTCCCGGCCTTTTTCCAAATCGCGTGAACTTTTCGCTAGCGATACAGCGATTTGATCGATGCCCCCGGCTAGTCGTACGCTTCCGCCGTAATCTGTCTTTCCGTGTGGCCGATGATCATCAAACACAGATATCAAAGGGGTCGGTTCGTTCCACGGTCTATGAAGAAAGATTTCTATCTCCTAGCCGTCTTTCTCCCACGATTATATTCTCCTTAGAGTCCTGCAGACAAATCGAACTGAAAGTCAGAGATCACCGAGACTCTCACTCATATTTTCACTCTTTTTATTCACGTGCACGGAACGAATTTGGGGTTCGATTTTGAATGCTCTTCGCGAGTCCTCCAATCGAACCATGGAAATATTCGTACAGGCAGAAGAATCTTAACCAAATCAACTTTACCTGAACCTATTTCAATGTTTTATTCACAAGTGTGCTGGCATTTTAACTGTATTAATTTCGCGCGGGCCATTTTGAAGCCTTTCGTCACTAACCCGACACTCGGTCACGAGTTTCTTCTAGCTGGGATCTCGCGATACGACGAATGATAAGTGTCGATGCCGCAAACCAAGCCGGAATGCGGCGACGTCCGCTCGAATAATCGCGAGATAATTACTTTCCTGCACACAATTCACCGAAACCGCTCAGCGGCCGGATCTGCAGCGTTCCCGCAGGAGTTGCCGCGGATTCACGAGGCGGACGGACGCGTTAAACCGCAGGAAGGAGCGGTGTTTCACTACCCCCGGATATCTAACTCGCTCGCACCTACTACGTGGACACTCCAGTTTCCGAGTTTCTATAACCCTGCCCCTTTTGTTTCTCTTTGTTACTTTGCCCGCGTTCTCTAAGCAACTGTCGATGCTATCAAGACGTCTGTCTTACGAAGGAAGTGCGGTTCCTTCTTTATTCCGTCTGTGAAAAAAACGGAAACCAGTGTCGCAGGAGTGCTGAATCGAGTGTTCGAGGTTGCGACACTGAATAAAGCTTCAAATCTGAAGGGAGATTGCACCGCCATCTCCACTTTAATTGAGCTGCAATCGAGCTGCCTAATTCTGCCAATCGAACCACGACGGGTGTTCGTACATATGTTTCACGCAATTCTACTTGCAATTGGACCCGCTTCTCTTCAAAGGAACGACCGGAGGAACTGGAGGATCCTCAGGAACGCTCGATTCGAGGTTTCCATCGAGACAGACGAGAGGATTTATGGAGCGTGCCCGTCAGTAGATCGAAAGCTTATCTGTCTCCTGCCTCGTCCTGTTCCTTCGCTGGATGCTTTCCACCAGGTTCTCTGCTATAAGGAGGCCTAAACGGTTGTAACAGCGGAAAAGGACCCGCGCGCGTATGTGCGGACGCACGTAGCCGAGGACAGCAATATCGGGGGTGGGATTTATGGAGCATGACGGAGATTTACAACGCTCTCCTCGCGTCCAGGGGGCTTCATGGATCGCTGGATCGGGGGGACCTTGCTCCCCTCGCTCTCCACCGGCTACGATCTTCTTTTCTGCCGATGGCCATTGCACCGCTACCTGCACCTGCACCCACGATCGCGTAATCGGGCAACGCCAGATTCTCTCGTGGCCGAACTTGCTTTCGATTCCACGGACGGGAATCGCGTGGGATAGCTTGTTGGGAACAGTCTTGCCGAATCGTAAAACTATTGGTTCAATGTGGAGTCAGACGATTTCGGAGTATGACGTTTCCAATAACGAACTTGCTGGGCTAGTGGTTTGTGGGTGTGAATCAGGATTGCTTGAGTACTGTGCAATATTTCAGAGTGTTCTCCTTGAGACAAATCTCCACTACTGTTTCTTCGATAAAACTTCAAATATTTCTCGCGTTAAAAGCCTGCACCCAAAAATGAGTGACATCCTAATACTTTGGGAACTTTTACACTTAATCGTGAGTGGGACAAGAGGAATGTCACCACTAGGGATATGCTTGATCTGGAAGATCTAGCACAAACTCCATATCAGATTCCACAGTGATCTAAAACCTCACTTTTGATATCAAAAGAAGCCACTACAAAGTCACCACCAATGCCTCCCTCAAAATCTACTATTAACCCTCTGTGGTCACACCTTCTTATAATCACATTGATACGTTGAAGTCTGTATTTAAAAAAATAATTGATGATAAAAGCGATTTCTTTTTGTTAAAATTCGCCAAATTTTTAAATTGTATTATCGAGGCTTAAAAATTTACAGAAATATTGGCAAAGACATATCCTGGGGTGCGATTCACCCCGCGTGACCACGAAGGGTGCTTCATCCATTATGCCCATCAATGGAAGGGACACTTTAATATCTACAAGTTTCTTAAATTCCACATCCAAATTCATCTGCCGATGCCCGCGCGCTTCTATCTTAACCCGTTCGCAATTGGAGCCTCCAGTTTCGTGGCCAGACAGCTGGTATCGCATCTCTGGCTGCGGGAAGCAGCCAGTCCGGAGGGCGTCGACAACGATAGGTTTATCGAGCGACAAGCTGCATTATCGTGAGAATAGCAACGAAAAAAGGCGCGAAGGGAGAGAGAGAGAGAGAGAGAGAGAGAGAGAGAGAGAGAGAGAGAAGAGGAACAAGAAGGAGCTGGTGGAGCGCTGCACGCGAAATGGACGCGCGTACGCGGTAGATAGTGTCCGCTTCCGGAAATAAGACGCGTCGGATGACGAAACGTTTAGACGCGTCGAGTGGCGAGGCTCGTAGTATCAACGAACTGTTTGCAACGTCAAAACAACAGGAGCCGGCGAAACATTTGCACAGACTAACTCGCGGATTCGATTAAACACAGCTGTAGTCGAAAACAACGGGACGGGGGAAGGGAGGGCGATATTCCTTCGTCGCGTCGTCTGTGTCGATTTTCTGTTTTCGACGATGAATCGTCGATCACCTGTAGGTACGTTCCCTTTCGCTCTGGCTCCTTTCTGGCGCTCTTATTATCAGAGGCATCTGCCCAGAGCGGCAGACTTGGTAGAAAGAGAAAATTAAAATCAATAAGAACCAATGAAAAAGGGAAGCATTGTGGAAAAGCGGTAAGAGAGTTGGTGAAGCTTTTGTTAATCAACAAATAACTGCAAAAAATTTCGTTCACAGTAAAAAATTATAGTTTAAGATAATTATTTATAATTTAATATAAAAGACGACAAAAATCATTTTTGCCCAGAGCGGCGTGGAAGAGATAAATCGAGACCTGATACAGAGTTTCTAGTAAATCGTGGTACAAAAGTGGAGAATGTAAGTTGTGATGGAAGCAGTGTGGAGTGCTTTGAATAAACTTTCACTGAAATTAGTTTTCGCTACAGAAAACTATTTCACATTCATATTTATAATAAAATTATTCAATAATTTCATAATAAATTCAAATACTTTGTCCCACGCACTTTTACTCATTTTTTTCTCAATGAATAATTACTGTCTTGTCGATTGCACGACCGTTTTATGGAACACCGCGTACATGGTACAGCCCGGCTATGACGTGACGTCCATTGAATCGCGTATGTGACAGGCGTCATGCAGTTTTGCTGTTTCCCTTTTCCCTCCTTGCCTCGATTTGTTCCGGGTTTTTTTTTCCTTTCGCGGCAACGCGACAGGTAGTTGAATTTTACAGGTTATTTTATCGCGGCGATCTGCAGGGAGTTAAACGAAACGCGGCGAGTTATTTTCGCGGTATTTCGCGGTCCCGCGACGGGGCAGTGCTCTGTTTTACGAGCGAATAGATATTTCCATATTGCACGATTATACAAGTTTATTGACGAGCGAGGAGGGAGATCGTCGAGTTATAAATTCTGGCTGGTTTCGGGCGCGATCGATTATTCAGGGATGACCCGGCTGCATCTGGCCTTTCGCGGCTCGTGGCGCCCGAAAATACAGCCACGACACAGGATTCGGTTTAAAATTGCTCCTTATTTAAATATTCTACGGACAGTGTATCACTGGTCGGGCGTAGGGTAAAGTAGCCGAATATGAGACAATAAAGAACTTCTTAATATACTGTAATGAATATTTTACCCTTGACTGCGGAGCGCCGACCTCAATTCGCTGCGGTCAGCCGTGGATTTACACCTATTTCAGAAAAATTGCATTCTTTATTCTTTATCGTATCGATAACGAAGTGACACCGATGGATTCCTTATGTTTTTCCGATGAAAATCGTACTAAATTTCATGCAAATCGGACTATTTTTAACGAAGCTAGCTTTAAATTATATAAATCAATTTTTCATGTGATTTCCTTCATTATGGTCCGAATTACGTCGTTCTTGGTGTTAGTTTCATCGGAGAAACATAAGGTATCGATTGGCGTCGATTTTGCAAAGATCTGATGAGAAATGCGGAACTGGAGATTTCTCACTTCTTAATGTGTATTCCTGTCTCCCCGGGGGTCGAACCCTTCGACCCGAAGGCCATGACGCTCATTGAGGCATCAACTATGGAAAGGTACTCTGTGACATCTCGAATGTCTCTAGTATGTCGGGTAGTTTACCCGGATAGCGCTTACCCGGGACATTCTTCTGTACCCGGGAAATTTTTCTACCCCCGGGTACCTCACGGGTACCCGGGTACCCGTCTTCCGCGAATCAACAGTTCTAGTTCGAATGTAGTATAAAGCAAGATAGAAGAGGGAAAGTAGGCACGCATTCATTTTGAAGCATATATTGCGCTTCGAAGTAAATATTCCACAGAAGCGCCGTTTCTTACAGAAGCAATCTTTAGAAACGAAAATCAACACCCTCTAAAAATAGAGCAGTAAATTATACATTTCTGTGCCCTGATGACATACTCCAGTCTTGTTTGACCCGACTGTACGGTTCTATAAATCACGTCGAACCTTTGCAGATCCAAATAAGCCAAAAGTATTCATCTATTTCGAATTCCAAGCCCACGACTATTTATCGAGTTTGTGTCAGTCGCAAATCTCGTAACGCGAGGGTTGCTATTTAATTACGCCGTAAATTAATCAGGGTGAAAGCAATATCTGCAATAGAATATATGTACTGTATTTTTTAACTTATTCTGAAGGGTGTTCTATGTACACAATTTATACAATTATTCTAAGCACCTTAACATCTTGGAGATGGAATTTTCGATCGCTAGCTTAAATGCCATTGATCACGACGAACACCCTCATTCCAACTTCAAAGCGTCATCTGGTTTAGGTTTTTCGTGAAATGATATTATTATGATATTTACGAGAACCATGCAGGGCCCTGACATATTGCCGGCGGGCGAGGGTTTATTACGGGGGCACTTTCAGAATCATGTAATATCATACTAATTTAAACAATCATCCAGCTGTTTAACTTATACAAACTGCAGGCAAGTGTCTAAGATTAATCCTCAATTACTGCAAGCTAACTCCTTCACGTTCGGTATGCTATTATATAAACCGCATTCCGTTGCAACCTCATGAAGCCTATCCCTCAGCCAGGATCCCCTTTTCGTAAAACGGGTGCACTGATATCACTCGGGGATCATCGATCAGTGAGTCCAGCTTCGGCGCAGACAGCAGACACTCAATATCGTACCGCACGTGTCGCTGGTCAGAATCCCATTTCTCGATGCACGGACCACGGCCATTCCGCTAATTAATGTTTACGATTTCCATTAGCAAGATGTGACCACAACCGCTTTGACTTCCTGCGAGGGGGAACGTGAACGTTCCGCGCGTGTACATTGTTCGGCGCGCATGAATGCGACGGCTAGCGTCGCTGTTCCGCGGTCGACGTCGAAGGAAAAAGGAACTGCTGAGGATTCCTCAGCAGTCGTACAGTTTATTCCAATGTAGCGAGACCGTAGATACACTTCACTAATCAAACGGCAAGTACAGTTCTTGAATTATGTTTCCAGCAGAAATAACGCGAAATCTAGTTTCTATTTCCCGTTGATATGTAGAGCGTGTAGTTCTTGCGGAGATAACCGAACAGAGGACGATTCCTGCAGTGAAAATCCGTCGAAAACGTGGGATAAATGCTTCGCGTGTCATGTTTTAATTCCTGAGCAATACGAGCTTCAAGATTCTTGGAATTGTTAAGGGTGCAGGCTACAGTTTATGAACAACTGGATATGTTATGCTGAATCCTGATATCGAATTTGTTAGTTACCGCAAACTGCGGGGGCATTGGCATGTTTTTGGAAGGTTTCGTTAAATAATATAAAAATGGACATTGTTACGTTTACTTTAAATATCTTATTATCACATTGCATCTTTTGCGATTGTACTGCAAGTGTCAGAATGCATGGAATTTCTAAACTCTTCCGTTTTTAATACATGCCAAGTAACTGTCAATGTTTCGGCCCCGGTTTGCGGCATAGGACCTGCTGGGTAGTTTGTGAAACTTCACTGACGCGATACAGAATCTTTTTAAGCGAACCGGAAGATCATCGACCTGCTGAAGCAATTTCGAATCTGTGCACGCGACGACGGCGGACGCGACTTGATTTACTTGTGCTGGCAATTACGTCAATTGCGGCATAGGGTGTCGTAAAATCGGTAGGGGGGCCACAACGATACTCGATGGTCCTGTAGTCGGAGATTCCAGACGGGAATTCATGGTGTACGTTAAAGCGCTGTGCAGCTTTTACCCTAACACTGCAACGTGTATTTAATTACAAGCCGACTAATCAGTAACTGCTCTCAAACATTCAGTTACTTATAGCAGAAAAGATACCGAACTTTTCTGCCAAAATATTAAGTACAGCATATTTCCATGGAAATCTATGAAAATTACTTTCCCAGCTTCATTTCTCTAATATTATATAGCAAGCAAGTCTTTCAAGAATATTTGGATTCCCACCCCTAAAGCTTCTATGCATCTTCCAAGATTAATTCACGGCACAGTGGAGTCCGCGTTGATGAATTCACTGTGTTGAAAAAAAGGACGCAAGGTTACAGGAAAGAAGCTCAACGAATTCCACTGGGTATCGCAACACGAGACGCCATTTTGGTGCACCAGCGGCGACGGTGAGACTCGTCTGTCCCGTCACGGTGGTCTACGTGGCTGGGCGGCAATTTTCTGGCCGTGTCAACTCGCAAAAAAGGAGGAAAAGGGAGGCACGATGCCCGAGCGACGATATCTCCAGCGACGAGACCGCGACGATAGTTACGAATCGACGTACAATGCGAGCGGGTTATCGGGCTCGCGAAATTATCGCTTCGGGGACGCGAACAAATTGGCCTGGGCGATATTTATAAATTATACTTCGCGCGGGCCACGGCTTTTGTGCTTTCAGACGACCGCTGGCCCGACGATTTTGTTATTTATTAATGGCGACAGCGCTGTAAATCTTCGCGCTTATCGCGCACCCATAAATTTCGCCCCTTATTACAATCGATCGCGAATGCTTTCGAGTATATACGCGTTTAAACGTTTAAACCCTGGTGGACTGTGCAACTTTCGGCCGAAGCTTTTGATTCTTCGAATTTAACAAGATTTGTTTTACATTAAAAATAGATTAATGGAGTCCCTCTGGATTGTGCCGCTTGCTGAAAAGTTTGAAAAATTCAGGTGTACAATGTTCACTAAATTTAAGAAAGAATGGAGCAGTAGGTGTTTCTAAATTAGAACATTTTTAAACGATTTTATTCAGCTTCGATTCTCTGTTTGTTTGTATGTTTGTATATTTGTATGGTTCAAATCTGGCAACTCAAATTTACCGACTTCTAACTATCCAATTGTCTTGAAACTTTGCAGGCATGCGTAGTTTGGATGACAATAAAATATTTTTAAAAAAAATTAACCCCAAGCGGGTGAAAAAATTACCCAGTCATCAATAAATATAACCGATAACCACAAATCCAGAGGACTTGAAAACAGCCACTCGCGCTCTTTACGAAAACGACAAAAAAGCCGCTGCGTTCTCGTCGCTAGTTGTATCGCGATTACCGAAAATACACATCGAGAAATGATGTGTCACGTATGTACTTATAGTAAATCTAAAACTATCCAATTGTCTTGAAACTTTGCAGGCGTTCGTAGTATATCTCCATCGAAATTGTAGTACAAGAAAAGAATTATTTTTTAGTGACTGTAGCACTACAGCGTTTAAGCAAACTGTTAAACTGTATACAGCAATAAAAGATATTTGTAAAGAAGCCTGAGCTGTGAAATGTAAATTTACAAACACAAAAAAATAGAAAGTAAAAAATATATAAATAATTTTTTTTGTTAAACGATTTTATTAAAAATGTAGTGAAAACTAAATTAAAATGCACTTAAAACTAAAAAATAATTTTTTTTCTTGTACTTCAATTTTGATGGTGTTAATATCAATTTAAATAAAATCGTGGGGCACTGTGTGCAACCAGAAGTTGAAGAAGCGGTTGGCAAGTGGAACATCATCAACTGTAGTTTATCAATTTTATGTCACATTACAATCTGTGTCCCGCAATTAAAATATTTTGTTTCATTAATGCGAATGAAAACTTTCTAACAACAAATTCATTTCGATGTTTGCTTCTGTGTTAAGGTGATTATGTACTTACATATACTGTTATGAAATATCGTGCCCCACGATTTTATTTAAAGTGATACTAACACCATCAAAATTGAAGTACAAGAAAAAAATTACTTTTTAGTATTTAGTGCATTTCAATTTAGTTTTCACTACATTTTTAATAAAATCGTTTAGCATAAATTTTTTTATATATTTTTTCAGAAGTTAGCATAATTGTGTCAAATTGTTATTCAGAATTAAATATAACAATACTCAAGTTGCAGCTACTAAATTCCATTGCTATGTTTAAAGGAAAAGTTGTTAATCTTTTCCCTCGTGCAACCTATTGCCAGGTATGAGTGTCAGAGCCATACTGGACCACGAACAACTTAAAGTGCAGAAAAGGGTTGTTAAAAAATCCGTACACACGGCACGCAGGCGAAAACAACAATGGAATGAGATTCGATATTTCATGTAAGGGTCAAACCGCGAACATGGCCCCGTAACCACGAACATTTCCAAGGTACGTGCGTTAAAGTGCAACGGAAATTGCGCGAATGGCCACGGGATGTAGTTTGGATTCTATGGGGTTGCGAAGTTATGCCACGGAAGTTCGACCGCTGCAAATACCTCCGCTGTTTGTATTTGCGTTCACGTGCGCGCTGGAATTGTGTGCTTTTCTGCGGTTTTTTCATCGTCGTTCTGATCGACGAGATTGCATTCTAAATATTGCATGCATGATGGAAAATATCGCGACATTTTAACTGCAAGCTCCAAAAATTTGCCAATCTCAGTATACAATGACATTAAATTCCATATGTACCTACTACAATACAAATTGTTTGAAAATGAACTTCTCCACATTTACCATTTTTTTTTTTACAAATATCTCTTTGAACGTCTGATGTTACAAATACTTTAGGATACCCGCGAACGAATAGAAGTCAGAATTAGGTAGGTATTAGTTTTGCAGGAAGACAGTTAGAATATTTAAAGTGCTATGTCAGATCAGGTGCTAAGGGGTCAGTCAACTGTGACGGTTTGAAAAATTAAGCTCTTTTTAAAAAAATTTTCTTCGTAGATACAACATATAATGCAATAATTTTTTTTGGTATTTATTAATCTACTCTTATATTATACAAAAAAGGAATAAAAGAATTTTTTAATTTGTTTTAAAACTTTAAACGCGATTATCTCAAAACGACATTTCTTCAACTGGTGCAGGTGATTGTAAAAAAACTATTTGGCCAATCAGTCTGAAATTTTTTTGATTAACATTTCATACTTTTTACAAGGCAAAATGCTTGAAAATTCACCGTATTTCGACACTTAAACTTCAAACATCCGCCATTTTGTTAATTCTTTTATCAGTAAATATAATCCTAGTCCATGACGTAGCCACTGATGTGCTGAATAACGTGTACAAATTTCAAACTGATTGGTCAAATAGTTTTTATGCAATCACCTGCACCAGTTGAAAAAATCGCGTTTTGAGATAATCGCGTTTAAAATTTGAAAACAAATTAAAAAAAAATCTTTTAAATTTGTTTGTATAATATAAGAGTAGATTAATAAATACCAAACAGACTTATTGCATTATATGTTGTATCTACGGAGAAAAAAATCTTTAAAAAGAGCTTAATTTTTCAAACCGTCACAGTGGACTGCCCCCTTAAATTATGGACGCGAAAGTTGATAAAAGAAACTTTTATTTTTAATTTCGATTCCCAAATAGAACAAAAAAGAAACCGTTTAAGCCTGAGGTAAAATTTGACTACTCGTTTGCCCACCAGAGAAATAATAGTAATACTAACAATAACCAATTACAAATAATTGAATGATAAATAAATTAAATCACACCTGCTCCTAAGCATTCTCGAAGCGCAGGGATTTGTCTAGAAAAATGGGGCTTGAACAATCCGAAGGCACCTATACGAAGAAAAATTTATGTGGAATTTTAATGAAGATAGGCCTTCTTTCAGCGTTGCAATTTCTGAAGGGAGAATCTACGATAAAACTTCAGTAAATTGAGTAAATGCTTCCGTCGATCTTTGTCCATGTAATTCCAAGTTCCCTGAAAAGCTGGTCTCGTTACTTTGCCCTGCCACACTTGGCTCGCCTTATGCTCGAGCATCCGCAATTTCTGGACACGTTGTGTATGCAAATTCCCGCCACATGTCTAGCGCAGTTCAATGACCAAAGTAGCAGCGACACGCTGCTGCGTACCCGGCGTCATGAACAGCACAATGCAGTGCAATTTTCGTCGAACGTGCAATCGCGCCAGGTGCCCACGGTTCCAGAAAACATCCTCGAGCATTGCACTCGCGAAGCAAATCCCCTTTCGAGACACCGCGACACGGTGGGACAACGCGACAAGCCGGAAACACGTTCTGGACGTCCCTCAAGGGTTGGAGGAATCCTTTATGAATTTCGTGCAGGCAACTACTTCAGAGGAGGAACGAAACAGAGTGTACCAAACATTAAACGAAGCTCCGAGCGCTATAAAATTTGTTAAACCATTATAAAAATTTGATGTGAAAATTTTTGGTAAAAATTAGGTGTTGAATGGACATTTTCTTCGCGTTGATATTTCTTGCCCGGGTGATTTTCTTTTTCTCGAATTGATGGCGGAGATGATAGTTCATGTTTGGGAATGGTTGTAACGATATTCTTGACATCTACCAAACCCTTTCTGTCACGCAAATCGCTTTGCACAAGCAGAAACAGAGTATAGGCGACTTCGACGTTTAAGCTTGGGGATAATAGTTAGTGGCGTGACGATACAAGGTGGATGGAATGCTCGTGGGGGTGGAAATCATCTAAGGGAAAATGGCGCGGACGTTTCGCGTGTTTGGGGTGAAATGCTTCACCCGTGCAGGAGCACTTATGCGAGGGATGGATTTTTTTTCGTTCGCCCAATCGGCACGCCATAGGAGAAAGATGGCGTTCGCCATAATATATGCACCCCACCTTCACGTGCGTGATTTTCGTTGGGGCCGTGCACGTACGCGACGCGCGTGGAAAAATGGGCAGATGCTGTGCCGTTGAAACTTTCAAAATGTCGAACCCGTTTCAAATGCCGTGCTGATTTGAAACAAGAGGGAAATAAGAATGGAAGATAGAGCTAGGGAATCTTTGAGTCATATAGCGAAGTGTGTATGTATAATATGGTGGAAGAAAATAGTGTTAGAGAATGATAACGATGATGTTAATTTAATTAATGAAAAATTGTACAACAGTTCTCGTTGGTTTTTGACTACACGACGCTACAGATTTTAAGACTAAGCTCTTCTGGGTTTTAATAACGTTCCCGCAGAAATGCATCGTTTATATTCCGCCGTGAAAATGATTAGAAGCAGCCCACCACGCGGAGCAGAGTCGTTCTGGCTTTGAAGAGAAAGTGAAAAGTGCAGCTGAGGTTGATAAAACGAAACGTGGCGTGGTTAATGTTCAAGTCTGTCAGTTCTTTATCATATCTTCAAAGATAAAGTAGAATTTTTCGAGGGGGCCTAGGTCAGTGGTGTTCAACCTTAACCTTACAACGCGATATTCTCGTCACTTTGAGGAATGCTGTGCCCACTGATCTAAAACTAATAAATATAACAAATACTAAATATTCTTATTTTGTAAAAGCTGCTCGTATTTATTCAAGAATACAACAATGACGTGTTTAGGTTTAGCTTTACTTTTAGTAGTAGCATTGCAGTAAGCTTCCAACATTTCGCAGAGAAATTATGCGCCCCATAATTAACAAAACGCTCCCACACTGTCGTATTTAAAGAAATCTTCAACTAAGTAGATCTAACCTTAACAATCCTCCCAGAAGCACACGAGCGTAGTAAATAAATTAAACTAATCCAGGAAAACCACGAATCACAAAAAAAAATACATAGAACCGCGATCAAGAACATTCGTCCAGCAATAAACAAAGAAGCCGTACGTTCGCGTTCTGGAGGAAGCGCAACCTGCAATCCCCGTCCGAAATTCAATTAAAGCCACAGGCTCATCGACACCCGAAATTCCTCTGTAAACGAAAGCGAAGCAATCACCGCGAGAGACATCAATCGGACGACGCGCAGAGAAAGCGGCGTAACCTCCGCGAACCTCGCCCCTCATGCAAATACCCATCTGGAGCCCATAAACGAATACAATTTGTCGAGGAAACGGTACGCGCCATGAAAAATATCATCGCGACCGACACATGCTAATTCAACGACGATACCGGGATCCGCCGTGCGACGTCTTATCTCTTTACGAGGCGGGTGGGGGCTCGCGCGGCGTCGGTTAAAAAAGGAGCGGCGCACAGGCAGGAGCGTGGGGGTGTCGTGGAAGTAGGGACGCCTAATAATCACCCTTGTACCGTGCCCCATTCCCTCTCCTCGAAGACAGTCGGGGCTCTCCATTTAATCTCGAGGTGACAAATGGCCGTGGCACTGATTCGGTGAGTCAAACATAATCCTGTCACCGCATGCAAACATCGATCGGGGACCAATATCGGTTCGAGACCCACCGACCACCCCTCGCAAGCCGACGGGAAGGGTACAAGGGACCGCCGAGGAGAGGACTCGTCGCCGATACGGTCGCCGCGATCGATGGGAGCCGCGGCTACGCTCGGGAACCGTTCCTTCCATCGCCGTTTCTATCTGCTCGCCGACGTTAGGACTCGGCGCGATAAGTTTACGCTCCCCGCGGGCGATACGGGGGGGAGGGCGTGGAGCAATGTCGTTTATCGTCGATCGGAGAAAAATATCGGCTTATCGCGGGCGCGAATTGTCAATACGCTTATCAGCTGGCCGCTCTCTTCGCGCGGGAATATTGATTTTGTGACAATTTATTTGCGTCCCCCTGTTGTTTGGTTTAACGTTTATTTTCCAGCGGGGTTCGCGCCTCTTTATTCGGTGTCGCGTGTGGGCTTCGGTTCGCTTTGCTTCGAGCTTCTCTTTGGGGAAGGAAGGCTTCTTGGATGGATGGCTCTTGGGAAGTCGGAGTAACTCGAGCTGCATTCTAAACGGGTGCAGCCGACGCTGGGTTGGTAGAAAATTTTTATTTCTTCGGGGGATTCTCGAGGTAGCCTTTTATTACTCTGTTTGGCAAGCCTGTATACGCCAGTGTGCGCGAGAAGCTGTTCGCAAAGTTTGCTAATTTGATTTCTCAGCATTACTCAGCAACTGCAGTCCTCCGTATTCTCCTAACGTGACATTGTTTACTCTGCTGGTTTTAACGCTACGCGGACGCATTCGGTTGTTTGCATTGCTCGATAAATGCCGAAGAAATTTGCTTACGTCGCGGCGGCTCGACACGCGGTGACGTTCTAATTCGTACCGTTTCAGTATCCGTTGCGAGACGCTCTAGGCACCCGTTCTCCGTCGCTACTACCTGATTAGGAAGCTTGTATGCTCTCGAATAAATTCGAAGCGGTAGATTAGCCACGATCCGGAGCAGCAGCCTTGAGGTATAATTTCTTTTCAGCTTCAAGGACAAGAAAGTCGCCGGGACTGTATCTCGATTAAAAAGATAGCGCATCGATTCGCGAGTGGGACCAGTCACTTCGATTACAAGCGGCACGAAGCAAACAGCGGCCGCTCCGATGCGCAAGATAACGCCGATTTCGCGTCTGCTCGCGCAAAACTGCAGGGTCATGTGCCGCACCAGCCAGGCGTCGCGTCGCGACGCGACGAATCGATAATTAATCGCTAATTATTAATCGCGACGCTCCCGTCTCTAAACGGATTTCCACCTCGTTCGCGGGCATCGAACCATTCGCGCGAAAATAGTTCCCGACTGTGTTCCGATGGAATTAAATCGTCTTCTTTCCTCAAGCCACCTTGCTTCCGCTGGCCAGAAACTGGCGCGTTCCCATCGGCACAATTTCACGGAACTCGAAAAGCATTCGTCTGCTCGCGGCTTACAACGAAGTTTCGAACATCCGGCTGGTAACCGAGAATCTGTGGCACACTATTTTCGGATATATTGCCGATTCCACTTGTTCCTCCCCTATCTTTTATCGCGCTCAGCTTGCCGCGACTCCGAGCACTCGCGGCGAGAGGATTCAGGGACATTAATTCCAGTTTACTGCGTTCCTCTTTTTTTTTTTTCGTAAAAAATAGCACGTCTGAAAATTAAGCTAGTACAACCTCTTCCCGAGAGAAGAGTCCGACTACTCCGATAATTAATCGACAAAAATTACGCAGCCTCTAATTTCCACGCGCAATAAATCATACACTTTTGCCAGATCAAATTATTTCAACGCAATATCGATACCCCTTGTCACCGATGCTTATCGTAACGTACATGCTAACCCAGTGCTCCACAGAATTATCAGGTACTCATATAACGCTAGTTACGCGAGCTTCGCGACGAAGAGTGCACTGAAGAGTTCACAGAAATTCGTCGCACGAAAAAGTCCTAATCACGTTTGAATGCCGGCGACGTTATATAGCGAACCAGCGCGATTGATCGTCGATCGCCTGCGGCCGATTTTCCACCAAGGCAGCAATGGTTTCGCACGTGGAAAGGCACGAGAACGGACGGCCTCCGCCGTACGTTCGGGCTTTCTGAGACGTGACTTACTTCGGGGAAAATCGACATCCTGGTGAGTAGCAGAGCTCGCCTGGCCGGCGATCGCTGATAAATCCCGGGTGCTTATCGGTCCTCACTGGGCCGCGTCCGTCGGTACTTTTCCATCATCGATCCCGCGCATCGTTCGGGTTTCGTTAAATCTCTCACTTGAACACCCACTGTGGTCGACGATCTTTCGGCAAGTCCAAGAGCACGGTATGAAGTTCCTACTTTCTGAACACTACGTAGGAACTCTATACCTCGCTGCTGGATCTCTACCATATATGAACATACTCATTCGACTACTCCCGGTCGTGTGTCTTCTTTCTTCGTTCTTCTGCAGGCTGGCTCTTCGCACTTTTGGGGACCGCCCACATAGTGCTCACCACACTATCCCCCCTGGTGCTCGTTCAGGAAAATTGCTTACCGAGCTTCGACTTGGTTTAACGCGAGTTAAATAACGGCGAGTGGGTGTGCATAGGAGTGTGTGCGTGCGTGGTAAATTGGAGCGTGTGGTTGCAAGGATTGCGAAAGACGCGGTCACAGGAATCGCGACTAGGTCCTGATCGGGCGAAGGGTTAACGCGAGTTGAGGTAGGGGAGCTGGATTGGAGAAGCACATACGTGGCAATTTCGGAGCAGGTAGCACCAAGGATTGCGTAAAAGGTGGCCGCGGGAATCGCGTGAAGGTCTCGTTGTTGGATTAACAGGGATTAAATCGGAGGAGCTAGGTTCCGAAGAAAAGCCGTGGGAAAGGGAATGAAGTAATCCTAAAACTTACGCCCGCGTCCCGAATGTACAGATTTCATTCAGGCCTCACCACACTTCGTCCTCCACCGAAGAGGAATGATTTCTTCAGCCACGAGCAAGCACGAGCGAGCGCGAGTCAAATTACGGGAAGTCGCATCGAGGTAAAAAATCGCGTGGCGGATCGAAGAGAGCAGTCACTAAGAATGTACAGTAGCTTCGAGTAGATGTTTAATCGAGAATACTGAGGAGAAGTAGTCCCAGCCACCGTCTACCATCGCCACCAAACCGGCCGACGATTTCCACTGAGAAAAATATGTCGTTGAAATAAAAAAAAAAAAGAAAAGAAAACCAGACGCGTGGAGATGTGTGCTCGCTCGGCGTGGGTCCCTGGCAACAGCGGTGGACCCCGAAGAGACGGTTTCACCCGCGATTTCGGCTCCGTCTAGCCATAGCGGAAGCCAGGAGGAGGCGTTCGTAGCGACAACGGGCCAGGGGTGGGGACAGGGGAGCCGGTGGACGGGAGTTTGAACGGTTTTGTGAAACCTGCTCGCACGGAGGCCCGCGAAGAACTGAAGAGTTCTCCGTGGGGCATCGGGCTCGGAACACACATGACGAAGACACACACGAGCGGCCCTCCGACGGTTCCCCTCTCCTTCTTCCGACGTCCACCGGCGACACTGACGCCCCTGGCGGTGAAGAATGACACGACGTCCGAGAGGAAGAAGAAGAAGACGTCGAGGAAAGGGAGACGGGACAGGAAGGAGAGGATCGCCAGGCGTGGATCTCGATCGGGATTGCGCGCGATCGAGATCACGCTTCGGCTGCTGCGAGGAGAAATCGATGAAATTTATGGTTTTTTTTTTTGGCGGGAGGGGGGCTTTTTGCCGCGGTGCAGTTGGATGTTCGTCGAGTTGAATGATACGGGCGGAAAATGATTTTCAGATGTTTTATGGGACGCTGTAGTCGTTTCGAGGAGCGTCTGGGAATGTTGGAAATTTCTTGTGGTTATTTGGATCGATGCTGGGTGTTAAAGTTGGAGAAGAAATTCGCGGTGTCGTTTTTCAAGCTTCGTGCTTTTGACTGGTGAATTCTGGGACCTGCGTCGAATGAAATACGGGATCTTGGGGAAAGGTACTGCTGAGGAAGAAATTGCATTAGTGGAATTTTGGAAGAGACTTGAATAGCACGAAATAATTCACAATGATTAGGTATTCACTGATCACGATCATTCTGAGGAACGTTCGGATAACTGCGCTCCAGAAAATAATGGAGCACATAGCGTGAAACGCGAGTGAAGCTTCAAAATAGCAAGTCACAGAAAGAAGTATCGAGTCGCAAATTTTATATGCACTCTGTCGAATGAACTCGTTCGACCGAATGCCCACGGTTCTGCGCCTGACAGCCGGACAAAAAAAGAACAAGGAAACGGATCTGCAAACATCGGGATAATGTTATATCATCGCAACTGGTCGAGATGAATCGCGAGGTTGATCGGAGGCGACGCACCTCCGATGAAACGGAGAAAGAGGAGGCCGTGCACAATAGACGATCCGACGTTCGAAAGGAAAGTCGAGTCAATTGAACGATTCGATTAATGGAGGATTAATAGCACCGACCGCTGCTTGTACACGCTTAAATGCATTAGCCCGATCAGCATAACCGCCAGTGAGTCGGTGGAATCATATCACAATCGCTCCGATTAGAATCTACATAAAACAGTTTCACCGCCACGTGCTTTAGCAGCGATTTCCTTAACAATGACCATGTGCAAAATATTCTGTCTCGACGGCTCGAAGAGTAGAGAACGGAGACAGCAATAGCCTTCGACGCGACTCCACTGAAATCGGAACCATAGCCTCGTATCATTTTCTATTCTCCCGTGGAAAGCACAGCGAGGAATTTCTTAAAGTTAGGAACTCAGTTCATCGCGCCGGAGATTGCATCCCTCCCGTTGTTTCTTTGACTGGCGAAGCCAATCGAGATATCGCCTGTGCTCGGTTAACGATTCAAAGCAGCTGGCGGCAATGACCACCCGCTGGACTAATCAAGCTCAATAGAACAGGGGTAGACAAGGTATGCATCGCGCGATAAAAAATCAATGCACAAAGCGACAATGTTAAAAGAAGTCTCAGACTTGGCCGAAGCTTTTTGCACTGCTTTTTCACGGCTGCAATATAACACTGGTATCACTCCGGCTACTTTCATCACCACAGATTGAAAGACACCCAGGAAATATAACAATCTCCCCGGTTATAGTGAAATCTGCTGTGCCACTGAAAATGTGGAACTAATAGGGGCGACTTGAAGAGAAGGTGGGGTGGACCAGTCGTGCCAGAGGATTAAAGACGTCAAGCTTGTCAGGAAATGTTATATCTCGGACGACTTATGTTCCCAGTCTGGAAAGAGGCCTGGACCAGTAGCAAAGGGCTCTGTTTCATCTTCGAAACCCTCTCCTCAAAAGGCTGCGGCTAACAAACACGTCAGACAGATGTCTAGCAGCCGCACTTGCATACCGAGCGAACACGCGTGCAGCGTGCACGCATCTCGAAACGGTGGAACCACAACGAAACAGGCCAGCCATGTGTGAATTGGCTTTAAGCTGTGTCGCAGCCACGGTACACGTGCTCCCGTATGTACGCTGCTCCCTCTTCCGCAGTTCTCTTCGACTCGTGGGAACTTTTTCTTTTTCCTTCCAAGAAGAAGAAGGCTGCTGCACGCCCGCATCCACACCACTCGACCCTGATATCGGCCCTCCCTTTTCACGGCGTTACGCTGTCAGGTTCAACACCGCGACGAAAGATGTCTTTGACAATGTTAGATCAACGATCTCTGCATACTGTCGGTAATGAGTTAAGAAGAACCCAGTGGACCTACGAAAAATATCTCTTAAATAATATTTCACGATGTGGGTTGTAATTTTCGACTATCAGCGCTGTGGGAATCTACTATTGTGTAGTTTGGGTATGATAGACTCCTCAGAATTACAACGGAAACTGAGGCAATAGGACTCTCTTCGCACTTGGTACTCTAACCTTCTACACCAAATAGAAACAGAATCTCCCCTAACTACTCTGTAAAAGCAACCCCCAGATCTCAAGACTATGTCATTCATGCAACGTTTCTTGAAATACTTGCATCTCCATCAGGATCAACACTCATGAGACTCTGTGCCGCACGTTCAGCCATTAAAGACGCATTCGAGGACGTTCGACGCGGAAAAAGATCATTCGCGATCGGAAGCACGAGCCTCCTCGTTAGGAGGTCAGCTAGCAGAGACACACAGGTGGTCGAGTTTTCTTCCAGCGCGGTTCATGGAAAAATGTCGCGTTCGTGTCTCCGATAGGAGGAAGATAGCCGGAGGATACGGATAATCTGGCCCGGTAGGCGTTCCTCTCCTTTTTCTCTCCCCCTCTCCACGGGCAAGAAAAGCCCCAAGGTAGGGTAAACACAGGCTCTCGCCAGGCGGAGAGGATAATTAACCTGAGCGAAGGCACGGTTTAGCAAGTCCCACGACTTCGCCGCGGGGATCACGACACACGGGGATCGACGGAGCAAAAAACCGCGCGGCTCGCTCGTTTCGTCGCGCGTTTTTGCGCGCGAGTTTCACCGTCTGGATGAAAAACTCCGGGGTGAACTGAGGGACGCGTCACCGCCCGCGATATCGCGGATCGCACCTGTTCTCCGTCGCTCCCCGGCTGAAGGATAAAACGCCCGGGAGCCTTTAACGACTCTTAGGTTAATCGTCGTCTAAATTACACGGGCTGGCTGCCGGTTTCCGGGATAGGCCGCGGGACCGGTTGCTTTGCAGGATAATTCTGATTTACGCGCGCCGTTTCCGACGAGTACACGCATAGGAGCTATTCCACGTCAAAACGGGTAGGTGAAAAATTTAGTGTCACCGATTCTCTTCAAAATTACAGCATTTGTCGATAACCTTGCCAAAACAAAGAATACTGAATTTCAACGGCCTATGTCAAATAGTTTCCGAAATATTTAATGTTAAAGTTTCGAAAATTGAAACAAAATCGGGTGACGCGTCATCAGTTAAATTGTAATATCTCGATCATTTTTGAAGATAATGCCACCGTCTTGGGTTCATTTTACAGCTGAAGGAATGCTTTCTCAAACCGTATATAGAATATTTTGTTTATTGTTAATAAACATAGCAGTAATCAATGTCAAAGTTTGGAATATCTGTTATCTACTGTTGCTAATCTTTTATATCGTGAGCAGATATTCCTAGTATTTTTCTCGAGAATACCGAAAACACTGAAAGAAAAATTTGTTTTAACCAATAGTATGTAACTATTTTCCTACCCTAGGCTATTGTTTTGAAAACGCGTGCGTGCGGACTGACCATGGGATCCGCGCAGTTCCAAGCGGTGTGCACTATCGTAAGTTTTATATTTTTGTTAACTGTTCCCAAAATCTCTCCACCTTTTTGAAAAAGGCATTTATTAGTTGAAGATTTAACGAATCGAATGGTATTTTTTTCAAGCCGGGCCGTGAGTGGGAACGACGTGAAATTGCGATTTGAAACTTTGACATCGATTACTGTTAAGTTTATTAACAATAAACAAAATATTCTATATACGGTTTGAGAAAGCATTCCTCCAGCTTTAAAATGAACCCAAGGCGGTGGCATTATCTTTAAAAATGACCGAGATATTACAGTTTAAGTGATGACGCGTCAGCCGATTTTGTTTGAATTTTCGAAACTTTATCGACAAATGCTGTAATTTTGAAGAGAATCGGTGAAACTAAATTTTTCACCTATTCGTTTTGACGTGGAATAGCTCATAGGCCGCGATCTCTCTGGATAGGGGAGGGAGCCACTGTCGTCGGATCGCCGTTCAATATGGCGGCCGGTTGCTGGTTTCTCCGAATGCCCCGGCCGCAATTTTCTGATCCCTTGATTGAATGTAAATGAGCGTACCTAGATAACGGTGAAACCACCTCCGTGACTTTTCCACGCTGTATCTCCGCCGCGTATCCAGTTGAATTTCCATAGCGCGTTTCTGCCTGGATACGCGGAACTAACGCGAGAGCCTCCGGTATCCTGTGGGTATCTATCGGGCGGGCGTTAATGAATTCCACGGTCCGCGAGCCGCTTGGAAATACAGCGGGGGCGTTTTCTTTTTAACCTCCGGATCGCTCCACATCGCGCGGAACGGCGGCGTTTGGAACGCGCGAGAGGCTGTCGGGTGCATAGATGATTGAAGGGGCTGCGAGTGGAGGAAGACGGAGGTGGTAGCACGGACGAGGGAGGGCGTCGAGGGCCTCTGGTGGGGAGGTAGACGGGGACAGGGGAGGAGGAGACCCCTCCGAGAGAGATCAAGGTTGCAAAGTAACTCTGATGACGCAATCGCCTGCAGCTGCATCCGGCGACATCTAATTGCTCTCGCCTTGTCATGCCAGCGGCATTATATATCGCGGCCGACCGATCTCCCTCTCGCGTGGCCCTCTCCTTTTCTCCCTCCTCCCTCGTCCGGCCGTGGACCCGGCGGACTTTTCGTGCCGGACTGCCAAGGAGGAAGGAAAAAGGGTAGACACGCTCGCGCTTTAGCGTAATATACGGCGACGTTAAATGATAGCGTGGCCGGGCGCGGATTGCGAGTCCAATTTGCGGCTGCACACACCGGCCACGGACTGATGATCAAGATTCACCCGCTGGTACTTTGTCCAGCTACCGCGCGATCAATTTCACCCCTCGCCGCGCGAAACCGATCTGGACGCCGTCTTTCCGACGTGGCCGCGCGGATCGGAGGAATCAATAGCAGCTGGGTGACACTGGGTTTGCGACGGCCGCTGTCGCGGTTTGGTTCGTTAATTCTCTCCCTGCAGGAAGTGGGAGAGGCACTTTCTGTGGCGCTCTAGGTTGTAAAAGCAGTTGGGAAGTTAAGGGACCATAGCACACTCGAGTGTCGAGTGTAAAGAGCTGAGGAATGTAATCTGTAGAGTTCGAGGGCATGGGTTTGGAGTACATTGAGGGTTTGGAGGTACTAAGGTGATCAGACACGTTTTGAGACCGCCTGACTCTTGTATACGCGACGAAGAACACATTTCGTTGCTTGGACGTTCAAGTGGCTCGCTTAACTGCTAGAAAAGTGCCTACACTTTTTCTACATTCCCTGCCGGCCTTGGCAGCGAAATCGAGCTCCGCTTCTTCTTAGTCACCGCAGGATCTGCTAGGGTTCATTCAATATCAGCTTCTTTTACTGGACAATTAGTAAAGGTTTGTTTTAAGAAGGTAGTGGCTTGAATAAAAATTCCTCCTTTCCTAATATCTACACCTTCAAGAACCATCGGCAGACCAATAGTTTTTACGGAGAGCCTACGGTGGGTCTGTTTGCAGCGAAACTAAACCGGGACTTAATTAGGATCCAATTTACGATACGACGGGACATTACTCGCACCGATGCACCTACCGGGCGAAGAAGCAGCGATCGAAGCGGAGCAAGGGAGCTCGCGGCTACTTGAACTTGGGCCAGGATGAACGGGCCGCTGCCGGGCAATAATGTTTTTCCCCTCTTTTTATCGCAATATCGATCCACGATCGACACACGGCCGTAACACGCTGCAATTTAGAAGATGACTCGGCAAGTAAACACGGGTACTCGCGAATCATTCTCGCATCCGCGCACGAGGTGGAACTCGTTTGCGGGTGAACGAGAGATCGGACACGAAGATTCGATTCGATCGGTGGCCCCGGCGAGAGGAAGAGGAGCATCGCTCGGACCGGTTTCAAGGTGAATAGCAAGGTGCTCTCGCCCGTCGAAATTGCTCCGTGTTACGAGCCCGCGGTGGAACGTCGTTTCGCGAGGAGGAAATATCGACGGGGACGAGAATATCATGGAACGGGACGAGCGAGACTGCGAGGACAATTTCGAGATCCTTTCGTTGCCATTCCAGGGTAGCTGGAGGATGTTCGAGGGTGGTTTGCTATCGAATTTCATCGAAGCTCCAAGTTTATTCGGGGACTGCTGTCTTCCCAAATTGGGGTCCAATTAAGAGGGTTCCCTCCGCAGATTCGATAATACGGAATAGGAATGATGTAGCTGCCACATACTTGGATGAAAGGGTGGCAATCTGAATGCGCTCGTACCGACTATTTAAATTTTATCGCATGAAATTTCGTCACTTATCAACGAACTGATCTCTAATTTAATACTCTGACCACTGGATCGTCGAATTCCCCTACGAAAACCAACGATCGAGCCCCCGGTCCCTTGGAAACGTGGAAAAAAGGGGGAAGCTAGGAGAGCAACGGAACATAATTTTAGTTAAATAATTTTAATTATTATTAGAATAAAAAAAAACTTCTTCTATATAACTAAAAAAAGGATATTAAATAGATTTAATACAAATATATAATTTTTTTGAGTGTTTAATACAATATAGAATGTACTCTAATTGGAAGCATGGTTTAAAAATTAATAATAAATGTAAAAATTTGAATCCGATTTCTGGAGGGTAAGCGGATTCCTAGACTTTCTAAAATTTAGTTTATTCCCCCTTGTTCGAATCGCTCTCCAACCGAGCTCGTTCGTCTGAACAGATCGTACGCTGACATCCGTCGACACTTTGCCAGTGCACCGCGGCAATCAAACTTGCCGAGGGCTGCCGAAGAAGCCACCGAGACAACTCCAACGATTCTGCCTCGCTTCCCTAAAATTATGAAACTCTCCGCGAAAGTCTCGGTCATTACTCGCCTGCCAGCGAGAGGAACGCCGTGGAGGAGGTGGAGGAGGGAAGAGCACACAGCCGCCGGGGGTCTCCTCGACGCGTAAAACAGAACTTTAATACCCGAGTGGCGCGCTCGCGCCGTCGAGGTCGAGGATGCGCGCGTAAAAACGCCTACGTGGTCGTAAACGCGCGAGGGGATGAAACGTGGCGCGCTCCCCTCGAATCTTCGCCCGCGAAAATCTGCTCCCACCCCTTCCGGCTCGCGCATCCCTTCGTCGAGTCACGAAATATGGATAAGATTTCGTTTCGAGTGGCGGGCGGTATTAGAATCCACCAACACCGACGACGGAAACGAGGAGACACGGTGTAATCTGGGGGAGAGCCGGGTCTCCTGGGACAAGATATTATTCTGAGCTAATAAGGTGGATATTGAAAATTACTCGGTGGATCTGTGCTTGCCGTTGGAGCGCGACCTCTGTCCTTTAAAACATTCTTTCTCATTGCTAGTCGTGCTAGGGAGCTGTTGCTTGGATGACTTGATACCCGGTTTCTGGGTAAAGAGTTGCAGAGGGTTGGGGCTCGAGGTTTATTAGAATAGCTATTGGAGTAGCGTGGAGAACTGTGGAAAAGAAAGAGAAGAATTTATTAATGGCAGGTGTAAAGGATTACAAAGCACTGAGGTGTATTAGAAAACTATGAAGAATGGAATAATTGCAAAATGTTGAAGCTAAAACTGTTATCTCCTATGTAACCTAGATACAGTGGTTTGGCAATTAATTGTAGATTTAACATGGAAAAAATCTTATTAGGAAACTATGAAGAATGGAATAATTGCAAAATGTTGAAGCTAAAAGTGTTAGCTCCTATGTACCTAGATACACTGGTTTGGCAGTTAATTGTAGATTTAACATTGAAAAAATCTTATTAGAAAACTATGAAGAATGGAATAATTGCAAAATGTTGAAACTAAAAGTGTTAGCTCCTATGTGCCTAGATACACTTGTTTGGCAGTTAATTGTAGATTTAACATTGAAAAAATCTTATTAGAAAACTATGAAGAATGGAATACTTGCAAAATGTTGAAGCTAACAGTGTTAGCTTCTATGTACCTAGATACACTGGTTTAGCAGTTAATTGTAGATGTAACATTGAAAAACTCTTATTGGCTGCTACTGTATGATACAGACAACTGCGGAGAGCTGTAAAGAATTGCGAGAATTGGCGAATGATCGCGAGGGGTTACGAAACACTGGTTGCGAGGGACTCTCAGCCACACAATGTTGTGCGATCTTCGGGACTGAAATATCGGAGGATGTATCATTTCGTATCGTTGCACAATATCGCAGTTGCATGATGCGTGTTCTGGCGAAATCTGGAGCGCGACTTAAGCAAGCGTCGCGGTTTTCATTCATCGAATCGGAGGGGGCCAACCGTGTCGAGATCGAAAGGGTGAATTCGGGGGGCGATGATGTCACCGAATATTTCCGGTCGGTGCATCTTTGCCAAGCCCACCGGAAGAAAAACCGACGCGAAGCGTTGCGAGCGCGTTGATGTCGAGAAGCCCACGCGAAGGATTTCTCAACGGATTGGTGAATCATCTTCGCGGTTTCCGGTTGTCATGAGTCACCCTTTTCGGATTCAGAAGACCCGACGGCCACGTTAATGAGCAGATGCCAACAATGAACGACATAATTAGTGAAAAGGATAGATAATTATTCGAGGGACAAGGGAACCTTGAACATCGCAGATACAAGGATAAGTAGACTCCACTGAATGTTGCACTTTTGCCGCAGACGCGGTGAATTAAGTAGTTAAGCGAATGACATAACAGCAGCGCGGAATTTGCATCGTCGAAGTGACTGAATCGTTGCCGAATGCCAGCCTGCTGCGAGATTTACTCCGAAGCCAAATGTCGATGAAAACAGTAACAAGATGGATGCCATCGCTGAAACACGTGAGCTGGAGAGTGTACGAGCGTTCGAACCCCAATCGACCTTTTCGAAAACCATGGGGGAGACACCGTGGGCGAGGGGGGACGAGCCACGTTAATTCCGTGCTGCAGGGTCGTGCCCAGCGAAAGTGGGATGAAAACCCCCCTCGAAATCAAATCAATTAAGCCACGTGCAACCCCACCCCCGTCACCCGTTGCACCGATGATTGGATCAGTGGAAAGCTTCTCTTAAAATGGAGGAAACCGGCGTCGACCCGCTGCGGGTCAACGAACGCCACGTTACCTAATTCAACTCGGCAAAAAAAAAAAAAAAAAACAAGCTGCACTCTAGGGTAGATGCACCGTTTGTGGCTACTTTATAGTATTGTACCAGTTTTGGCCACTTAAAAAATATAATATTTTCCGCGTAAGCAATAAATCGTCGGTGATACTGCAACACCGCGTACGAGCAGTTTGTAAATACCGCGGATCTACAAAAGTAGCAAAATTGAGATTTCGCGCCTACGGTTGCCAAGCGCTGTTTCACTTCTTTTAAAAGTCACACCATGTGAAACAGCCAATAGGAAGCCGCCTTTTTGTCAACGGAACCAGCAGGTTCAAGGATACCGTGAATCTGTCTCTCATATCAAGTTGGCGGCAAAACCGCGCATTTACAAAGAAATCAGGTGAAGTGACGGCACGTTTGGTGCGCGAAAGTGACTTTACACAGAAATCAAGCATTTTTATGATGAATTGATGTTACTATTTATTGCAAGGCGTGCTAAAACTGACCCAAAAAAGTTCAGTCAAAGAAATCCCTTAAAATGGCTGAAATATTAAGTTTCTTCTTCCTCCTGTAAAATCGGTAAAATGCAGAACCGCGGTATTTAAAACCTGCTCATACGCGGTGTTGCAGTATCACCAACGAAATGCAACCTTATATTTCTGGCGGCATACTAAACAAAATATTTATGATCTGTAATTCTCCACAAAATAATGATCTGCAAGCAGTTTAAAAATAAGATAATTATACACGTGGCCAAAAACAGTACAATGGCCACAAACGGTACACCTACCCTATCCGGACTTTGAACTTCGCCCGTTTCTACGCGATCCTACCACGGCAGTGTCCTCGAAACGCTTGAAAACGCGTTGAGACTGATCGAACCGATGACACTGGGGGTACGGAGGAGCAGAGGAGTGATAGCGGTGCAAAAAACGAAAAACAAACGAAAAACAGAGGGAGCGATAAGGGAGAAAGTGAGCGCGGGAGGGTGAAATCGCGCGCGCGACGGGCTCGAGCGTTATATTCGCGCGGCGGGAAATCGGGGAATCGCGGAAGTGGGGCCCGGGAAATTTCCAATAAAGGGAAATCCAGCGTTCGGTGCCCAATAACAAAGCAATAACTATCGACGGCGCGCACACGGCCGTTATACGCGGCCCCGCTGGCGTCCACGTAAACGCGGCTACGTGACGGTGTGGCCCGCTGCAATTGCATCGGCCCCATCCCCTCGTCCTGACCACCCCCGCCTACCACGCGTCGATGCGACGCATCGTTGCACGCCCTGCCTCCCTGCATATTGCAACGCGCGTTCCTTCGACGCGTTGATATTCCACCGGCAAACATTTGAGTCACAATCAGCGTGAGATAACTAAGTTAGCGTGTGACACTTGCCACCGCGGCATGAATATTGCATAACGATAGGCGAAGGCCACAGATTCTTGGGGGATAACGCTGGCGGATTTTGTGATGCGAGCTAGGCTTCCCATTCGTTTACAGATGTCTCTGGATCTGAAGGAAACGTGGGCATTTAAAGATGTGTGGTACATTCTCTTTGGGGAAATTTCATTTCTCAACCCTTTCCACATCGGTACACCCATCTGCCATATTCTATACGAAGCGGGAGCTTTAACAATTAAAATTACTATCGAATGAATTTCCTGTAGCTTAATTCCTTGATAAATTAGTAACCAGAAGTCACTAGTTCAATTGTAGAAGATGAAATTGTATTCAATGATTTGAATGTGTATATGTTTTCGTGCCCCTAATAGTCACTGCCGTTGGAATGGTATTGGGCAATTATAAATGAATAAATTTCTGAATCAGGTAGCGATTGAAGCTGGGTATTACGATCGAGTGGTCCACGAAATCTGCCAGTGCGACAGGGAATCGATATTGGTAACATAGTGGAACGTCGAAGGGAGGTCGCATGGAATCGATGCCACGGCTTTCGCGCGAAAGCACGTGCGCGCGAATCACGGATGCGTGAAACGATCCGGATTTCGGGACGAGATCGCCGTGGTACACGATGGAACATCCGGTTCGGTCTGTTTATTGCGGGATCGCGATCGGACGGTTTGTCACGCTAGGAAATGGAATTGTCAGGGGCGCGTTACACACCCTTCATCGACCTACCCCGATTTTTTCCTCTTCCACTGGTCTTTTTTTTCCACCAGCTGACCACGCGATCGAGAAGTATCCCGTGCACGATATCGAGTCACACGTTCCAGCAATGATGAGCGGGATCGTAATCTGCCAATGGGGTGAATTTCGAATTTGATGCAAGAGTGTGGCGAGAGATTCTGAGATCCGGTGCTTTGAGTAATTGAAACGATTTGTTTGAATTAAAAATATTAGCCGCAGAAGATGAAGGTACAAAGAATTTTCACGTGAATAAGGGGTCATGCTCAGTCAGTAAATTCTTTTGAATTTTTTATTTTAGATGATCGACTTCCGAGCAGCAGTGGTCACCGCAGAAACCTTTTTTTTAGAGAACCTTCGGGTGATGGACAATAACTTAGTTATTGATAAATATTTTTAAATGAAAAAATTACGATGCACGGTACTAGATGCAATCCTTAAAAGGAAAAAAGATTTTTTGAGAAATGTGTTATAGCTTTTGAGTAAAAAATTTCCAAAGACCATCCTTTTTTCGGCCTCCTGACTGAGCATGACCCTTTAATGTATCTTTGAATGTCCAAGTCTTTAGTAATTATGATTAGAGAATTGAGTTTTGTAATAGCAATTGCGTCCTGCAATTCACTTCGTGTACCGCTGCATTTGTCCTGCCTTTGATTACTGATACGATAGCAGTCTGCGATATCCATTATAGTGTAATAAAACTGATAATATCATTCTTATAATGACATTTGTTTCGTGCTTCTAATCATACCAACGTTTGCACTTGAAATGCAAAGGCGCAGCAGCGAACAACGGACCACCGTTTCGCCGCTGACGAAGAAGTAACGAATCCCCCTGGCAGAAAACGTCGAAACCCCATAACGTTCGCTCATTAGGCCCATCACGCGATCAATCGTCAGGCTTCGGGATGACGTTCGCCGTTTATTTAATTATTGATTGCAGCTCCCTGCGCATCTACTGTCCGCCTTTTGCTAGAAAACACCCTTAAATGCAATCTGTCGAAACGTTGAACAAATCCCTTCCGTTAAACTACCGCAATCACTCGATGTACCTAAACCCAATCCAACCTTGCATTGTCACCTAAACCCGCGGGCTTCTACTCAATTGACGCTAATTAAAAGCACGTGCTCCATCAAATCCAAACATATCTCCGAGCGAGCTATTATCTATTAAGAACCCTCAAGCATCGGTGCACCTGGTCGTCATAATTTCGCGTGAATATTTGAAGCGATCCTACCTTCCCGTCATTGGGCCTGATGAATAAAAACGAAGCAATTCCTACAAGCAATTCCTTATTAGCAAAATCAATTGCTTAAAAATCAATTAAACAAAAAAGGAATTTCTTATTTTCATATGAATAAAAATCATAAGGAATTGCTGGTTTTGCTAGACCGTATAAGTAAATGGTAGCTGTGACTGCCGGTCTCGTTCTCTCTCTCTCTCTGCCTCGATTGTAAGCAATTCCTTAAAAAAATTAAGGAAAAGCAATTCCTTGGCAGTTTAGGAATTCCTACAAGATAGAGCAAATGCTTGTGTTTTTATTCACACGAATTTAAGCAATTCCTAGTAAAATATTAAGAAAAAGCAACTGCTTACACTTTATTCATTAGACCTATTGCATCGAGCAAGTCTGATAATTGAAACTCCTTCCACGACGTCACAGAAATCGAGCGAAGCTTCCTCTCGAGCCTACAGTCCTCGAGGACATTATCTAGCCGCCTCTGGCTTGATCCAGCCTCGACAAAAGAGGTGCTCCGCGTCGACGACCACGCGAGGAGCCCACGAAACCCTCGAAAAAGGGAAAACCTTTCGATCTGTCGTGGACGTGCCCTCTGACAATCCCGAAACCATTCTCGTGCCATCCATCTATCCGACCGCCGCATAATAAGCCGTTCGAGGGTTCAAACGGAGACCTCGTGCCTCCCAATCACGTGAAGGGCGGCGGTATGGGGCGAGGGTTCCAGATGCGAAGGAGGGATGAACGGTGTTTTTCGCCAGAGTAAACTGGGGCGGTCTGTTGGGGTGGGTGCATCGCACACGCGGCATTTATGCGAGAATAAAAGAGGCCACCCTCGCGCTACGCGCCATTTTTATCGTCGCGCACCACGCCCGCGACCGAGCCCCAACCCACCGCTGCTTCTGTCGGTCAATCGTCCGACATAGACGCGATCGCGTGCGAACGATAGAAGATGCATCTGAGTTTCCCTTTCATACAGTCTCGGTCTATTGAGAAGTCTCTTTCGATCGAATTAAAATGGTCTGACAGAAGGATTGAGGTGGTTCGCTTTGATCCCTTCGAGAGTTGCTGAGCTTGAGGAATCTGTGCGACTGATAGAGGGATGTTTTTCCATTCCTTGCTCGTTTGCGGTAAATTTTACTTAAAATTCAATCTGAAGCACTACGCGTGCGTGAACTGTATTTAGTTTAACGAGAAGATTCGGTGAGTCCGAGAACATACGTTTGGTGGCAGCAAGAATTAGAAATGTTACAAGTAGCGTCGGGCCAACGTTCCATTACTCCGCGTTGTTTCACTCTGAGCTTTCGTCAACGTCAATCCCCCCGTTCGCCACCGATTCCGACCCCCGTAATTGATGTTTCCTGCAATTACACGGAGCATGTCAAGCATTTCTCGTACGACGCTTCTTAAGATCCTCTACGTAGTCGCGAACACGGAGGGGAGACTAGGGGTGGGCTCTTTTAAACAGGATACGGCGATCCGTCATTACACGGGGAGGCTAGCATCCCCCTATTAGCATATTATAGTGCGTGCACAACGGGCACGGTAGGTAATAAAGTAGACAAGTAATAGTCAGCACCCATAATCTCTTTGGCAGGGTATGATAGAACGATAATCGTCGTCCGTACTCCACACACAAATCGTTGATTTCCCTTGCAAAAGCTCCGCTCGACATTTCCCCGTGATCTATGATTACTCACGTCCAGCTAAACGAAGGGTCACTCCATAAACGTTGCCACCCGCGTTAACCCAGCGGAGACAGAAATGCTCGGCGTACCGTTCGACATTCGCAAACGAGATCAGCCTGAAATTCGCATCGGCGAGAACTACGGGAAGAAGCTACGGCTCGAGGCGCGATCGTAAAAACGTTGGCGAGGAGCAAGAATCGAAACCTCAAGACCGCTTTACTGTTATTGCAACTTTGGAATCGCGGCGAATCAGGCCGGCAAAAAATTAATATTCGCTCCAGCGACGCTCACGATCGCCGGCGACGGTCCAGCCGTTCCGTTCCTTGTTTTAACCGCCCCGGAAGGAGAGAACGAAACGCGAGCTCGGCTCCGGATTAGCGACGTGACCATCCATCGATCTCGTTTTTCATCGGGGTTCTTACGGAGACAGGTTTTCCCAGTAAACCGATCGGTGACGAGCGCGAAGGCGCCATAATAAATCGTGGGGTTTTAAAGAAATTTCTATTGCAACGACCGATAGACCCTGCGAGCCCCTCGCCTTTTTACCGTGCCCTCGTACAGACCCTTCATCCCTCGCCGCGTCGGAACAGGTTCCTCGCGGTACGAATCAGAGGCTCGTCCAACGTCCGTGTTTTATTGGAACTATAAAGAAGAGGCCTGACTTAACGCCGGCTCTAAACATCCGTCTTTTGGTTACAATCGTTTCTCTCCTCCTCTCGCGCTTCGTTCCCCGCCAGGCTACCCTTTCCAGCGTGATAACGCTGCCTCACCTCTCCACCGTTGCCGGATAATCCAGGGCAACATAAATCGCGACGTCTCTTGAATTATGGACTTCCGCGAGTTCAAATTACCCGCGCTGTATAGGCGTCATGTCGCGTGACATCGTAAAAGGGACCGTCATTAACCCCCGAACGCCTTCATGGGTAAAGTGTGCATCTTTACTTCGGGGTCACTTTAATCACCCCAGATTTATTCTCTCCAACTGTAACGCGAGAAGCGGTTGTCCTCCAACACGTGTCTATATCAACTTCTTGTTTCGACACGGAGAACTCGCGCCGAATGTCCTCGCGGATCTCTTTTAAGGGGGTGTTCTACCCAAAAATTCGATTTTCTTTTTTTTTGATTTTCTAATAGTTTAGGGTTTCCAAAATATGTCTCTAAAATGTTAAGGTGAAATTCGAGAAACTCCCAGAGTTATAGGGGCTTAAGGCCGCAGCGTGGCCGGCAGTCGTTCCCTCGACCCTTGTATCTAAAGAGGCCATGACTGCCAGCAGAGAAAAGACAGCTGCCCAACATGATTTTTTTGAAGCTGAGGAAGGTTTCCTCTACAGTCCTGGTATACCAGATTAGAGATAAGTTACAGAAATTAGTTGTTTTCTACCGTAACTTCAGTCGTATAGTTCGTAACTGCATGAAAAACTTTAAACGTGTTTTTCTCGAAACAATATTTTTAGATCTGGCGCGCATTTTTCTGAAAAACTACTGGACCGATTGAGCTAAAATTTTACACGCATTCAAAGTGAATGTGTACCCACAGTCTGTAGCAAAATTATATCAATATTATCAGTACAACCCCTCCCTTTCTTGTTTTAGTTCAAGAAAAGTCGAAAAAATCAAATATAAATTTTTTAACTGCTGTGATTTCGGTAACAATGTCCGGAATTGGTTACATCTAGTTCGGGCGACAACTACATTCATATAGATTAAAAAAATCTTTGGCACTTTCGATTCAGATGACTAGGACGGCCGCAATTCGTGCGCCCGATGGGGTGGGTTTTTGATGACATGGCCTGCGCTTCGGCGTGTAACTTGTACAAATTTCAATATAAAGCATTCCAAAAATTTGTGTTGATAGTTCAAACACTACTAAATATGTGTGTAAAACCCCTGCCCTGTAGGTGCGATAGGTTTTCCAGAATTAATTTCCAAATATCACCTTCAAAAACGAGTCTCTAGACTAGAATACCCTCTTAAGCGTCTTGCGCAGCATTCCAACGCCCCGCGACTAACCACCGACGCTCTTCTCCATCGAAACCCGGTGGACCCCGAGGAGGCTACAGGACTCGGGAATAGCGCTACTTTCCCGCGGTATCCGCGGGCGAGGGAACCGAACAGCTGCGATAACGATCACGCCGCCCACCTTAATTTTCATGGCGAATAGCGGTCGAGCGTTTGTCCATTAAACTCCGCCATTTTAGACATCGCGGCAGGGGTGTCTCGGTTCGTTTCGCAGCCTAAACGTGCACACGCCGCGCGTAGGCCAGCGAGAGGGTGAGAGGAGGTGCATAAAGAAGCGGCGAGAGGGAAACGCGCGTAGAAAGAGACGCCGGGAGACGGCAGGGAGGGTAGAGAATATCGAGGTGCAGAGGAGGGGGAGGAATAAAAAGTAAGGCGCTATCGCAACGAGGAAGTGGACGTTTCGCGGTTGCGTGCTCTGCAGGAGCTGACGTCAGCCAAGATGGCTGCTCGGCTGCCCTCTCCATCATCGCGGAACACGCACACGCACGCGTTCACACGCGCGTAGGCGCAATGACACCCGCGGAGGTTCCGCGGCAGATTAAGTGATTAGCAGCGAAGCAGCTTGGGGGAGGGGACTGGGAACAGCATCAGGCACTGAGATGCCTCCGGGACTCTGATTGTGAGAAGAGTACTTTGGAGTAGCGAGAGGCCTCTGAGTTACTACAACGATCTCTCTCTGACGCGCCAAGATGTGTCTGACACGCCGAGCAGCGACTACTTAAAGGAGCACGGTATCCCTCAGCCATTGGAATGTCTTCTGTGAAGCAGTAAGGCGACTCTGAGACACTGGGACCTCTCTCCGACGCACCAAGATGCGTCTAACAGATGAGATATCTTTGAGGCATTGAAATGTATCCAAGACACTGGGCTGCCTGTTCCAAGAGCGCTAAGATGCTTCTATGGCATTCGGATGTCCTTTCCAGTGCACCCAGATATTCTTAGCATACTGATACGTCTGTTTATAGGGCACTAAGATCTCTTCCTTCGAGATGCTGAAGTGTATTTAAGATACCGAGGCATTTTTCTCGCTCCGAGAGATTAGAGGTTCTCTGTATGATCCGTCTATCGTATGTCGCGGTAGATAGCCAAGCTATCCACGCGTCCAGCGTGATCCATGGGCATAGAGTAGATAAACAGCAGCGTTCCGGGTGAGATAAGAGGTAGCGGTAGGATCGTGAAGAATTAGGATCGATAGGAGCACGATGGTTCGTGCAGCTGAACACGAAACATAGGGAGAACGATGTTGAGAGATAACAAGCTGCCGTTCGTATTCAAGACTTTCACGGTGATCTCGAGGGAGTTATTGATCGTTGGATCGGTGGAGAGAGAATTGTCTCCTTTAGCGAATTGTCCACTGTAACGCGAATGAGAATTGTTATCTATTACTGTGTTTAATAATGTTGACGGAAACCCTAGCTTCAAGTGTTTTGAAGATGGAAGATCTCTTTGGTAGACGTTTCAGCAAAATGATTGTCGAGTGTAAGCAGAAATTTAAGTGGAATTGCGGTATATGAATTTAGCAGATAAAGAGCAATCACGTCTAGACAAACACTGGTTTTCATAGTTTTAGGAAAATGAAATATTTAAATCGATGAACATGATTCAGTGCTTCCCGCTATTTCACTGGGCTCACATAGGGAAAGGGGTTAACAGTGGGGCGTTAAATCTTCTTGTTCTATCATTAGATACCACTTGGAAATTACAGATCGAAGTAACAGCGGCAAGTAGAATCACCGTTTGCAAGTTTCGGGAGGACCAGAGACGAAGTAGTATGTGCCAGCCCGTGATTCATAGTCAGACTCGGCTCAAGAGCACTCCGAACCTCTATTTTCAAACGTGACACCTCTATGATGATATTTTCTCTTTATAAAGAGTCACACCTTCTTCTTAGCTCATCATTATCGCATATTTAATTCGCTTCAATAAATGGTGGTAGGAAGAAACGAAGCTAATGATGCACAATCTATTGCTAGAACTTGTAACGAGGAAATTCAATGCAATTGGAACTATTAAAAAAAGTTGGCAATTCAATCTTTTTTAACCACATGCGCATAAACCGTTTCGTACCTCAGTGGCCGATTCAATTGGAGCTCCGAGAACTGTCATAATGACTATTTCTCCATTAATTTATTCCTTAAAGTTGAAAATTGCAAACAGTTCGTTACGGATTTTTACGACCTAATGCCGACGTATTCCCAGCACGTGTGGATACACGCGTAATTTCTGTCTCTATTCAGAGGGATTCGCGATGCATTAAATGAACGGTTGCGGAAAAGAAGGGTGAAAGTTGGAACAGAAGGGACGGGGGAATCGCGGCTACAAAACACATGAATGATGCGTGTATGCCTCGGACGACAGTGCTTCGGCCCAGAAACGACCAACCATTTTAAGAAAAACTAACTAGCCACTTCCTGAAATGACTATCATTATTTCAGGCACTCTGTAATCGCACTTGGCTAGCACTGGGAAAAATCGCGTTCCGATATTCCAAGAAAAGGATGCATCGGCGAAGAAACAAACGGGGGGTGAACAAGGTAAACTAACATTACCTGTGTCGTTACGATGATCACGACAAATACTCGAGTTTCTTTTTAATATTACCTGTCGGAGGGCAATATTCCCAGTGGAGGTAGAAAAGGAGTCGTTTTGCTGGACTTGGGTGGATTCAAATCCCCTGTATGTACTGTACGATTACTCTGAGCATATAAGTGCACTACATGAATGATCAATAGACATTATTTAATACATCATCGGTGTATTAAATAAACACATCGAACTACTAAAAACTCTATCGTAACACGAAGATTTTCAATTCCATTAAACCCTGCGTCTTACTAATTCCATCGTCTCCTGTTTAATATTCCCTGGATTCAATTTCTCAAGGACTTAGAACGTTATCTCCGGCGAACGTTTATTTGTCGATCATGCGAGCGGCGTTTCACCATCCGATACTCATTAGTATGAAACCGTTTTTGCCCTTCGACGACAGACGGATAATCTCGCTCGATAAATACGATCCCAGCTTGCGTTTCGCAATAAATGAATCAATGGCTCGCATGGAGACTCTCGTTACGCGCGACGCAAACGCTATTTGCAGCCTCGATCTGGCAGCGCCGCGATACCGATCGGTAATCAGAAGTAATTGCATACGGGACTCTTTTCAGTTTGCTCGTTTCTGGCCCGCCGTGCGCGTGATTGAATTTATAATAGCCTTTGATTCGTCCAACCATCCGCGGAGACCGTTTCGATTTCGAGTAACTCGTTAAATTCCTATACCGCATCGGGTTTCTCCTTCCCTTGCAATTTTCAACGCGCTGCTGAGTAGCTTGTTGCGATCTCGTGCCAACTGTGATGTCGAAACTGTATGATGCTCGATTTAGAATTGCCTAGAAATTAAAAGGACTCTAAATAATTACTCGTCGAGAAGAAAGCGTCGATTTTATGCATCGTTTCGAAGTCAACTTGAGGTTGGAGTTCATTTCTGATTTACTGATATCTTTGCGCTTCACAGTGAAAAGCCTTAAAATCCAGGGAGCGGATAGAGATACGTTCTCCCTCTACCCAGTACATCCAATCGCGAGTAGTAGGGTAATTCGACCTGATCGTAATTTTCCTTCAGCCTTGCAGGCAAGGGCAGTCAAAGGACGCCGTTAACGAAAATTTAACGGCGAGTTAACGACGCGACACGCTGAGCCAGTAACCCATAAATGCGTACGCCAGGGGTTGGATGGGCCTGAGCACGGAGAGGGACAGAGGGACAAAAAGGGAGAGAGAGTAAGGCAGAGAGGAGCAGAGGGAAGCGAAATGAGAGAAGAGAGAATGGAGGGAGAAATCTGTGAGCGCCACCCTTTCGTATGCAAATCCTGAAACACCTGGAGGCAAAGGTCGCATGCAAATCAGCTCTGTAGCCATCTGATCGGACCCGACCGCGGCTCCCGCTGCAAACACGTGTTTTTTACAGCCTCCGAAAATCGTGTCGGTCCGCGCGCCATCGCTACCCTTTATTGCACGAGATATTCGACTGGCAGGAAATATTTTCTCCCCCCCGCGATTCATCCAGCAGAGCGCCGCGGGTTGTGTTTGCCGACCAGATAGACGATTTTCGCGGTAAATAGCAATCAATCGCTGGCGGGAGCGCGGCTGGAAAAACGCTACCGCGGCGGGGGCGGTTTATCAAATTTTTCTCTCGCTTGATTCCTATTAATTCGTGTCGGCGAAAGGGAACAAAGTCTGCGTGCCACTGGAAAAAAACAATAACGGCGAATTCAACGAGGCGCTCGCTGATCCATCATCGAGGCGATTAAATTCGCGTACTGCATGCCAATTCGTGGTTTGTGGCATTTTTTTTTTTTTTTCATAGCTGCGTGAACGGGGCAAGTGTTCGGGGATAATCGTCGTCGAGTCCCGGGGAGCGAGAAACCGGCGATTTCGCGGTTTTATCCCGCGGTGTGGGAGTAACGCGAGCTCAAAGTGAGAAGAAACGGGCGGGTAAATTTCCACGGCAGATTTCCACAATTGATTGCAGATCGAGCCTCGTGAACGTGGAATCGTCTCTTTAGCATGATGTATCCGCGTGGTGCCGCTCGCGGTCTACCTACGCGAAACTAGAAGAGGATGGCTTGTTCATTATTCATGCGGCGATATCTTCGTTTTTTCAGCGGCCGTCGTTGGTCATTCGAAACTCATCGGTTAAATGCAACACTTCGGCGGGTCGTGGATCGCGCCTAACAAATCGATTCGTGATCAATTATGGAGATTAACTGTGTCGGGGGGGCACGAAGTAAATTGTGCCTTGTAATCGAAGGGAAGTACAGCGTTGAATACGAAGCAAAGTAAGGAGGTAGTAACTCTGAAAGTCAATTACAGGGGGACACTCAACTTCTGCTGGAAGTAAAGCTACTAAGGTCGAAGCCGGATATATTGGCCGGCGCATTCGTTCTCGCGAGCAGCGATCGAGGCAGAAATCAACCACCACCACCTGACGGTCGTGGATTTGTCAGTTGGAGCTGCGTGGCCCCCGAAGGGTATGTTGGGGTAACGTGAACGCTGCTCGGCTCCGCCTGTAACGTAGCTGTGTGGCTGTTGTTTATTCTTAACGTAATAGTTGTGAATTTTTTTGGAGCTAAGGTAAATGTCCTAATACCTGGACACGTCCCAGTACCTGGACACTAGTGTAAATAATACTGATTATTACATTTAATATTCGCTTTATCCATAAAAGAACTATTTTATTGAATTATTCAGATATTTAATAAAATATATTCATGTACATATTTTTTTTAGTAATCTCGTAACACTCGTAATAAAAATAAATTTTCATGAACTCTCCAGTTTACACCATTTTAGTATTGCTCTTATCTGATTTTCTAAACAGCCTCTACTTTTTCTTAAGCGAATATTATTAATAATGTTTAGTGTATTGGTACAACTAATGCATATTTAGAAAAATGGTACCTCGTAGTATTCTTTTTTATTTGGAAGATTGAAATTAAAGTTATTATTAGTTTTTTATTCTCGAGTCTATCTACTGGTACAGTGAAATCTCGGAACGGCCCTAAACCTGACCATGTGTGCAAACTGTGAAATAGGCACGAGTTATTCTTGAAACAATATTAAAATCATTATTTAACTCCTTAGCAATTATTACTTTGTATTCTTGTTATCTTGTTTTAATGATAATATACAATTCAATATTCATGTGTAAAATTCGCGTGTCACACACGAATACACATAGCCTTAAAATTAGTCATTCAATAATAGATTGTTTTTACTCAAGGTTGTTTACTGATTGGAATAAATTATTTATACAGAAAAAATATGCGAGTAGGAAAAACTATTCTGTTGTTTTTTTTTATTTAATTTCCCGAGAAAATATCCAAATTGCTGTTATTTCATCATGTGTTGAGGTAATGGGACAGTAAAATCGGGACACCGGGACATACTAGTTAAGCTGTCCAGGTATTGGGCCATTGTGAGGACTATGAATTTTCAATATTTTAGAAAATTATTCAATTCAATAACATGTTGTTTTTTTTTTAATCCTAAAGTACACACAGTGCCCCATGTAATTGCAAAATCGTTTTTATATAAATCGACTTGTATAAATTGCAAAATTCTCAATCGCGTTTCTGCCGTACCTTAAATGTCCAGGTATTGGGACATTTACCTTAACGCACACCTATTCTGATGTGTGTATTTCTCCGCTGACAGCTCGGTTTAGCCTACACGCCAGAAGCTTGGCACTATCCCCACCACTTCTGGCTCACGCTTGCTCCGCGAAGGCGAGAGCGAGTCAGACAACGTTGAGAGAAGCCGAGATGAATCCGAATTTCGAATACCGTAAGGTCGAAGCCAAATAAACTCACCGGCTAATATATCTGGCTTCGACCTTACTGTATTCGAAATTCGGATTCATAGAAAGCGAGGAGCAATGAAGCGAAACGTGATATATAAAAGTATAAAAGGAACGCTGCAGAATTCATACAGGGTGGTCCAGCGAAAAGGAATCTATCCAATTACCCCCCTTTTAATTGCCCGTTTCGCGGGCATTCCTTGGGCCGGTTGGAGGCCCGTTCATTTCATATGCAGGCATTCCGAATGCAAATACACACGTCCGGCAGACATATTAATTCCCGGCGTCTTTCCACCACCTGAAGGGGCGAACTCGAGGCTTCTTTGCCCGTGGCCCCGGCACCCAACCAGCCGAGAAAGTAAAAAGAAGTAGACGCCTCGCACGGGGAGCCGTTCCTCCGCCTTATACGCGGCCGCGCTTTCTAATTATTCTCTTCGTTAACGACCCCCGGGGCCCCTTAATTGGCCAACGTGACGATACAAATCGTAGTTCCTTCCATACATATGTATGCGCGATGTAAATCGGAGCAAACGCCCGCGATATGAGCGAAGCCTCGCTTGGATAGAGACGTCACCCGAGGGGGTTGAAATACGCTTCGCGAGAACTGCTTAATTATGCGAGAAACTCGCGCGTGTCTATTTTTCTCTCTGGGCATCCGTGGTATCGGGGCCCCGTCGCGCTGTTTTCCGAACCCTCCAACGTGAATGATCGTTAAGGGTTTCGGTTGGATTTCAGTATGTACAACAGCTGACGCGTGGAATTGTTTCTGACATTCCAGTTCCAACGTATAGAAAGGAGGAAAGTTGTAGACATAGATTTAGGAAATTTAACTGGAACGGTTGAAAAGCTTGAACAACATTCTAATAGATTTCAACTTTACGGTATAAAAGTCCAAAGTGCTCGATAGAAATTTATCATACTTGATACGAAAGGGTGAAATTTATCATACTTGATAAATTTCTATCGAATAGAAATTTATCATACTTGATACGAAAGGGTGAAACTTATCATACTTGATAAATTTCTATCAATAGAAATTTATCATACTTGATAAGAAAGGGTGAAATTTATCATAGTTGATAAATTTCTATCGAGCACTTTGGACGTTTATACCGTAAAGCTGAAATCTATTAGAATGTTGTTCAATCTTTTCAACTGTTCCAGTTAATTTTCCTAAATCTACGTCTACAACTTTCCTCCTTTCTATTCCTCCAGACAATCGTCTCACGAGCCATCAAGCAACTCAGTTTTCCCTCGCTTAACAAACTTTTCCTTCCACCCTTTCGTGGGGGTACGAGGGGAAGACACGGCTGATAGACACGAATTAGCCCGAAACGCAGTTTAAAGTTCGGCAAGTTTGGCCCTCCTTGGCAATTATTGATCTGATAATAGCCGCGGGGCAAGGCGGTGGGCAACCGGTGCACACGATCCGCCTGTTTAAGTTCGTTACGTGCACGATATGCACTTTCGAGTTTCCAGCGGCTCCAAACTTTTTTCGGTCGAACGCGCTCGCTGTCAGCCTGAATAATTAAAACGTCCGTCTGATCCCGTTACCACTATACACACGCTTCCACTGACCTGGCAAGGAACTGAAATTCCAATTTTCAGAAAAAAATGCGAGGAACTTTAGCGATACTTGGGCCTGACACTGATTCTCATACTCATTTAATTTTTATACGAAAAACGTTTCGAACTTAGAAAGCGGCGAGCATAGGAAAAGTTCTATCAGAAAGTCTTTCACGCATCGGAGGCCTAACACAAGCAATTGACCCATTAAATTAGCCACGTATATTACCTACAGCTAGCTGAACTCCAGTTTCATATTTTGTCTATTTATTTCTAACATATAAAAGATGGCTCCCACTTACAGAAGAAACGGAGCGTAAAGAATTCTGTTTACCCAGAGCTCATAAATCGGACACGGAGGTGGTCCCAATTACGGCTATCCAGCCAATAAATCTTTCTTTTTTTTCCTGCCGATGTCAGTTTTGCAGCGGTCTGCGTGAAACGTCTCGTAATATTATCATTCCTCCTCGGTTCCCTCAGCCCCATTCGCGTTTATCGCAGTTGCGTGCGCCGTGCCACATGACGCCCCGGAATTTTTTAATGGTGTCCCATTGCGCGGAGGTTCGTTAAATTTCACGGAGAAATATGGCTGGTTCTTGCGTGCGCGCCATCCCCGCCTGTAAACACGCGGTGGAGCCTTAAATATTTCCTAATAAGGGCCCCAGCTATCGGGGCCCATTATCGTCCCCGCTCGCCATTGTCCCGTTAAGACCCGGTAATCGGGCCCCGTTCGAGATAACGCTCGTAATTAATTATCCGCGCGCGAGAAGATTATCCGCGGGGACAGTTACAAAGTGTGCTTTTAGGGACTCCTATCAATTTCTTCTCGTTTTTTAGAAGCTTGATCGCCTCTGGCTGCGCGGACCGCGGGACTTTATCTCGAGGACGTGGACGTTTACGTCCCCAGGGCGCGTTTGATGGAGACGATGCACAGCAACGGTCCAGAGAAGCATTTAAAATGTTTTGAAAATTCAGTTCTGTTTCTGCGGGAATTTGAAGAAAATCGAATTCCTCGGTGCTCGACTGCTCGTGAAGTTCTGAATTCATCCGCGAGCAATTCCTTTCCTATTCTCGTCGTCTTCTGCGTTCCAGCGTGGATTTAATTAGAAGACTGTGGGAAATCTGTCGGGAATAAGTGATCGCGTCATGGGTACGACTTAATTCTACGCGTCTTGGTCAATCAGAACCTGCTTTCGTGATAATGCACAGACACTGGTCACTGCGACGCGAGGGATTCATCCTATTCTAACCCGGAGGAACGACCGGAACTACTTTCCTAATTCTTATTCCAAGAATCGCGCCTAGTTTCCACCGCAAACGCATCAGTGAGAAGCAAATTACAGAAAGCGACGACACGAACATGACACCGAGGATGCCGCGCGGCCGTTCCATTTCAATTGGGCCGCCGTTCACTCGAAATAAACAGGCGGTAGGTTAGATTAACGGATTCCGCCTTTACGGCGACCAGGGGGGAATTATTCAGTGATCGTAAATCATGGCATTGAGACGCGAGGCCGCGCTCATCGAGTCATTGGCCGGCGGTTTTATGACGGCGATGCAGAACGTAAATCGTCGTCTTTATCGCGCCGTGGTTCTGTTCGCGCGACGCGTCCGCCGTGCCTCTCGAAAACGTTGTCCCTGCGACAAGGAACCTGTCGCCAGCAGTTCCTTGACCCTAGGCTCCCTCGCCAGATTTCGATCGCACCGAGGAATCGGTACCGTCAAGTCCGAGACCCCCTTTCCCTCCGTATCGCGGGACATGGCCCTATTCCTTAATTGGAATTAAAAGACGCGCAGCGCTGACTTTGCTAGAAACCCCGAGAAATTTCTCCCCCCCCCCCCCCTCCAAGTCCTCGCTGAATAACCAACGACCCAAACGATCCACCGATTTACAAACGATCAAGATGCCAATTTACAGGCGATTCGAGCATGAAACCGGGGGTTACGGTTTTTTAATTAACCGCGCCTCTAATTGGCGGTAAAAATCGTTTCACTTAGGGTTTCAAATTGGGCTCGGTTAAAGATAAAAATGGGTGTGGAGCGAGGACGCGTCGATGGAGATAGAACGCGGCTGTGTTTCGTTCTCCTTTCTCCGCTGGGCTGCTCGCTTCTTTCGTTTTTAAATCGACGCCACGCACGCGAGAGGAGCGAGACGTTCTAGGCAGGCCGTCACGTCGACGGCTCGTGTGAGCGGCCAATCAACGTTCATAATTAATGATAATTGTTCAACTAGCTTGATGGCTTTAATTAAAGGCAGTTCTGCAATACTGCGCGCTGCCAGACAGCGTACTGCCATTTTACCATCTTTTTTCTAACCCTCCCCTTGCTGCACGCGCTGCTGCTCCCCCTCCCTTATCATTCCACCCTTCGCGCGGCCCGAGGTCCATGAATTCAACTGAAACAGCTATCGCGCGGCGAGATCTCGCGGACACGGAGCGAGCCGATTTGACGAATCGAAAACAAAAGGCTACCCATTATTGCCTCCTCTTGCCGGCATAATGAATCAGGCCGGCCGAAGGAATTCTACGGTTCGGTGTGTAATTACCCGCGGAACGCGCGAATTAGCCCGCTAACGATTCCCTCGGAACCCTCGTTAGAAGCGTGAACGTCTCGTTAACCGAAACCCCCTGTTATTTCCAGGCGCCTTTTTCCATGCTGCTACTTTTGTTTTTCCCCGTCACGGAAGAGGAGCATCGATGATTCGTTAATAGGAATCCCACTCCCCATCCTGTAATCTGGCTGCCCTCCGCGCGGTGTACTTAATTCCTGTGGATATCGCGATTATCGGTTTGCAGAACTGTTTCGCGATTGATGGTAGCTTGCGCGACGAGCAGTTAATGAATTAACATCTTGCTGCTGATTCGATAATCGCGCACTAGAACTCGGTGATAATTCTGCGTCTCATTTTTCGGGGGGATAATGAGGGGCTGAAAAGCAACCGCCATTTTGAGCGGCCACTTCCTCCGCGGTGCTTTCCGTTTATCTCTGAATTATTATGAATCTTGGTAAAAGGCGTGTTAATTAGGCCACAACGAATGCTCAGATTCTTGTCCGAGATTGATCTCTGGGTGATCCGACAGTAATTCTGAAAGTTTTATGTTTCAACGATGATAATTTCGTGTTTCGTAGACTCGAAGAATAACCCTATTTCCCCACAGCCTGCTAATTGAGCCTAATGAACGAGCAGCTAAGAGTGCCGCTACTCTCATAACTGTAACCCGTTAATGAGCTGGATCCAAGTGAGCCTGGCTACGATTAACGCGAGAGCAGATGCCTCGCCACGTTTAACAGCAGCATATTCAGCAAATGCACTGGATGAGCACTAGTCACAGGCACGAATTCCTGAAACATGAATTACTAATACCTTGCAGTTCATTTAACTTCGTCTCAAACGTCACGTGCAATCATCGCTAACTGCATAGGTGCACAAATACTTGAATCAATGTTTGCTAATAATTTTTCCGCGTAGAATAGCCCTAATTAGACTAAAATTATCCAACATTCCATATTTCATTCCCTAATAGTAATCAACATATTATTATTTATTTCGGTTATTACTCTTTCCCATCAAATTCTGCTGCTCACTAACTCAACACTCTGTGGAGTCACTCTACGTTGTGCCACGAATGAAATGCACAGTAACCTAAGTAAAAATAAATACCCCCGCTTAATAACCAAATCTAGAAACACGAAATCTGGCAAGGCTGATTAATGGACCTATATTTTATAGATAGCATAGAGGCTAAATGTCAGGCGTTGAATTATAGTACCGAGGCGATTGAAGAAAGGGTCGCGGCTAACCGGGGCAGATATTCGAGCTGGTGGTCCCTGACGTCCCTTGAAACGTTCAAGTCGAACTCTAACTTGTAAGTCAAAGTTATCGTCTGCCTTTTTTACCGGTGCCCAGCGCGGCCGCGGCTCCTCCATCGGATTCCTCTCCATCCGAGGGAGAACCCTTTTGCGCGGACGAGAGGGACGCCGCTCCTCGGCCCTGCCATGTGTTTCGAATGAATTTACATGACGTCCCGGCGTGTAGCTATGTCACTTTTTGCGCGTGTGCGTGCGTACGTACGCGCACCGCGGCCAGCATGTGGGCAGAGATTCCCTGCAGCGGCAGATGTTGGACCATCTTCCTGTGTGCCCCTTTCGAGATACGAAACTCGCCATGATTATACCCTATCTACCCACCGAGGGCAGGGCCGTACAGTCTTGCTGGATTCTTCGGCGCCTCGGATCTACCTGATGACGTAGCGCAACCCTTCCCCACGAATGCCTCCTCTCTCTTTCGATTTTCGCCTTTATCCTCTGCTCTTCTTCATTCCGTTCGGTGCACGCTAATAATTCCGACGGAAGAATTGCTGGGGAGTATCGGAGACCTACCCTTTGAGCGATGGTGATGCGGGAGCAAAGTGTCTCTGAGTGTTCCGGGGCACTGTGGCCGAAAGATTTGAGGTCTCTGAGGTTTATTCCTATACGAGGCTCCTGAGGGTAGGTTGTGTTCCTTTGGAATACATTTTACGTTAAGTAGTCTAGTTTCAGGTGAAACATCGGAATAACCAAAGGGGAGTCTTTACTCAGAAGCCTCGAGTAGTGAATTAAACTTTGAAATTGGAACCTTTGGTGCTGGACTTCATGTTGCATATTGCTGTTTTGTGAGACGCGATATTGGACTACTAGAAAGCGCGCGTAATAGTTTTAGCGTTCTTGCGTAGGCAAAGCTCGAAACAGTTGATTTCATCAGGCATTGACGAAACAACCTCGACCACTTTTCACTAGAGGCTAGAGGTTCCTCATCTGGGGAACTATAATCGCGATCGATTTCTCTCATGCACTGTATCTAGCCGACACTTACGAACGGTACTTCCTTCATCCCCCGAGAATTCTTACCGAGTAATCGCCACTAAGAAACATGCACACTTCCTATTCAGCTTCGACACCTGTAACACACAGAGAAAAAGCCATCGATTACTACGATTGTCGTTGCTGTCAGGAAATAAATATTCCCGCGGCAGGGGAAACGGGGGAAAGCATCGGTTCGGTTCCGGTGTTTTCGCGTGAAACGGCATTCGAACGAGCTGGCAACGAATTTTTCGCTTTACGAGCGCGCTCAATGGCCACCCTCCAAAAAACCGGCTAGGATGAGGGTGGAAAAAAAAAAGAGGAACGATGTAAATACGCGAAAAGTTGGTCAACCGACCAGGTGAAATCGTATCACGGTTATTTCGTGTATTTTTCACCGGACTTCCCATGAACTCTTCCTCCCCTCTCTTCGCTCTCCTCTGTCCCCGTATCGGGACAGCGAGCAATAATTCGAGCCCTCGTTTCGAGACGCAGGAAATGAGCGTGCGGTTTCGCCGTGCGCTCCTGCTTAATAATAATTATTATTATTCCGTGCCGGGGTATTAATCATACGGATTTCGTGACTCAAACTACCACGAATCACGGGGACAACGATGCGCTACAGACTGGTGTCGCGGGACGCTTTAAAACACAGCGAACGTCACCTTCTAACCCTGCGGATCGCACTGGGTTCAATAGACCCGCTTTTTAACTACGGAGCTTAATACCGGTAAATTCCTGGCTTTCCTTTCCGATTTTTTTGGTACATGTTGTCATTTCATTTCTTACTAAAACGCGCCTGTTACACATTCTACAATGTTCAAAGTGTGTATTATAATTTTTGGTACTCGATTGGACTGATACATTTCGTAGGGTAACTGTTTAAAAATCGGCCGGGTCCATTGGATCCAGTGGAAGTTTACAGAAATGTGACCACGCAGTTAACGAAAGCAAGCGTTAACGAAATCTGTGGAAATTATACCCGCCCTAACTTGTTTTTTATTTTATTATCAAAGAAATAGATATTAACTAAATTAGATGTGTCTAAGTGTGTAATGTACCTATATTCAACTTATATATGGAACCGAATAACTTATCTTCAATTCTACGTAATATATTTTATTAAACCCCCAACTCATATTACACAGAACACTTTGACCACATTGTATTAATTTAATATCCACCGTGAAGCATTGAAGATTCAACTGAGTGGACCCTTCACGAGTTCTTTATAACGAAGAGTATAAATCGACCTCGATTTAACGTAAAGAACGATAATTACTCCGAACCGTGAAACGTGTTTGGGGGGGGGGGCGCACATTTTTGGGACTTCGTCTCGCGTGTCAAGCTCGAACCAGCCGACAGTAATTTTCTGTTGGCGGACGCGGCGCATACTGCAACCCGAAATGAATTCAAATTAGCAATATTGTGAGAGCGTTCGTCCACGCGAGAGTCCGACAGGCATAATTCTGTCTCTCGTATCGCGGCAACAACAGCAACGAGCTTTTTTGCTGCAAATCGATCCCGTCCGAAAATCCAATTTCATGCTCCGTTCAAGACGCGTTTCGGCTTCGCTCTTAGCGCATTACGTATTCCGGCTCGCCCCGCCTTCTCATATTATTGCTCGGGACTTTGTGCCCCTTTTGGCTTTTCTCCTTTTTTTTTTTCGTTCTTCGTTCGCCCCATCGGTCCCAGCTTCTTCTTCGTCTTCTTCTTCACCCTCTTCTTCTCTGGAGTTAGGTTATCGGTAAACTGAGCGTTCATTATAATCGCATCAAGACGAGGAGGTTGCTGTGGAGGGAGGGCAACTGGCCCAGGCTGGGGGGATAAGGGCACTGGCCACGGATTCTTCGGTGTAATTTTGTCCCGCGACGTGATACCAGCCGGCTAATTTCGGCTACAGCGCATGTAGATTTGGTGAATTATGGTCAACCCTTCGAATGGGTGGCAATTAGCGGGGCTGTCTTGTCGTGACCCTTGACTTTGAGGATCTTTGGAGGTTTGCTTGTGTCAAAGGTGGCAATTTTTAAAAGTTGCAATGTCTGAGCTGCGTTCTTGTAGTCTGCTGCTCGTGTCCTGCTTTTAAAATGAATTACGCAAGCTGAGCGCTGCATTAAAAGTATCACGAACCCAATTCTAACCCCTACATACTACTATTATGCTTTAAAAGTATTAAATGAACATAATATTTTTCGAAATCTTTGAAGATTATAAATCTTTGTACTGACCATACGAAATGTTCAAAAAACTGCACTGACAAAAGTATTTTTTAAATATTTCACCGTGAACCTAAGATTATTTCGTATCCTATACACGATAATTTTCTGTATGTTTCCTAAAGAAGTACGTCTTTACACTAACGCTTGTGATATTCGAGTGACAGCTTACATAGCGTGTAGGGCACATTCTTGTGCAACAATGACAAGCGACACAGTACGCTTCCGACAATGTATACAGAAATAAACACAGCAAACCAGCCGACGCGGATAGTGAAGCTATCATTGTTTCGATCACAGTAAATTACAAAGTAACTAGAACTGACAGAAATTTCGTCGCAAACACCCGAGAAGCCTTCGTTAAAATCTCATGAATCTTCACCCTGTATTTCCTTCGACTTAGCTCCCAAAGCGCGAATATTAAATAATGGTTCCAGCAAAGGATCCAAGTCGCCCGTGCGCTCGCCCCAGACCCAGAAGGTAGTTTTCCATAAATTTCGGCTGCATCAACCCTTTACCTGTTCCCCTTAGAATAAATATTACCAGGACGGATCCACCGCGTATTATATTATAATGGCGAGGGCATACTAATGGAATCCGTGAGCACGAAGGTTCGTCAGCGCCGGGGACAGGAGTCTGTAGGTACACAGATGGCCCGTCGTCGCCCTTAACCCTTCGGCGCGGAAATTTGCTCGTCCTCGTGTCGAAGACCTGTGGGTCGGGGCCTATTAATATTCCTCAGACAGCGAGAGGTTCCGTGAGAAAACTCCCTAAGGGTGTTTTTCCTTCGGCCCATTAGCATAAGGCGATGATCCTTTCGTTTCTCACGGACCCTGCCGCGTTTACGCTCCCGATAAACAAATTTAGCACACTCTGAACTTTGTTCTCCACCCCAGCATTCACTTCAATATTGCAGAATATTTCAAGCTATTATCTTCTCGCTCAAAGGAGTAATTGAAGTATATTACATTCTGCGGCAGATGATTCAAGGACATCTCCATAGAAAACTTGAGAAAAGTAAAAAAATTACGCCAAGTACACGAAATCAAATAAATCACAAAAAATAGAAGATAATAATGATTATAAAATAAAAAAAGATGTGAAACCAAAATGAGCTGCACGTACATAAAGGTAATGATAAATACAAATAAATACTTTAATACGAATAAACATTTTATTCAAAATACTTGGCGCTATTTGTTCGAAAGCTTATATGCGATTTACATAAGAAAAATGCCTTTAAATTTAGGAAATATTGCAGGCGTGTTGAGATATTAATGAAATAAGTTTCAGGTTAGGTTGGAATAGCCCGGCGACGAGTAAATGAATAACGGTAGCGACAGTCGACATATACAGGGTGTCTTTCCTGTACTTTCTTTCCTGTACTTGGCGTCGAGACGCGACCGCGTCTCTAGATAATTACAAATATATATTTCTGAATGTAGTTCCTCTTGGTGCTGGCAGAATCACTGTTGAAAGGCAACGCTGCTCGAACATTTTTGGACTATCAGTTTCGTGAACGGTAGGTAACGGTTACCGAAGGTTGCCCCGTTCTAGCTTCACAACCCTTCCGGCTGCAAATTTTCATAAAATGCCCATAAATAAGCGCGCTCGGGCCATCCTTATTTATATACAATATTTATACGCCACGCATGACCTGAAGCGGGAGCCCTCGTAGAATTTAGGCACATAGGTATCGACCTACGACCGCGGCAGGAAAGGGGTGAGATGGGAGAATAGACGTCGCTGCCGCGACACACCTGTGAACGATCGGGTCCTTCGACCTACGGTGTTCCCGTTCGACGAACGTCGGGACTTGGAAGTATCACGGAGATCATATTCCGTTTCGAAAACGGTCGAGCTTCGCGACAGACGTTGACACTTCGCGATTGATGAGATTGATTGAAAGTGATCCCTGGATGAGGATGAACGTGTGATAAGAAGCGAACTTGAAAATACCAGGAAGTAGAATACTATACGATGAAACCGATATGTACGCTAAAATACTATGAGCTTTGGAATCCCTATCACGGCTACGGAACGCTATAATGGATGACTGGATAAAAACAGAAAGAAAGAGAAGGCTAACTCATCGAACTTAGATTCTTTACTACATCTCCCACAAAATGCACACAGCAGTCGAAGGATCGAAATGGACATTACACGTGAATAGGCCTAGCCCAACTGCGCCTCCCTCACGCCTACCTGCTCTTTATCCACTTCGCGGCGCAAAAATCACTTTCCACCGGCCTGCCCACGCAATAACGATCCCATTCGGCTCCCCCCAAATCGTTCTCTAGATCGCCACTAAATTATCCAATAAAGCGAAGCGCCGTTACTCTCGTCCAATACCCGTCACCGGTCATGCACGACAGCGTTTCGGTCTCTCGCCCGTAGCACGGAACGAACGCGTCCCGTTTCCAGCGATTATCCCTCTTTCTCCCCGTGTCCTCTCTCAATGACCAAACTGAAATGTCCCTCTCCTTGGCGGGAACAAGACGAGGAGGAGAGGGCAGAGAGCGGCGAGGACGAAAAGTGGGCGAGAACTTGGAAAGTTAGCTTCGAAATCCGTCGAGATGAAAAGAACGGCGAGCCGAGGGGGAGTGGGAAGAGGGAGAGAAGGGGGTGATCTCAGAGGAAAAGTCACGTAGAACTTTTTTCCGGGTGGTGAATTTTTCGAAGCCCTCGAAGCTTCCGTGGGGAGGGTGAGAGGCTGCTGGGTAAAGGCCCAGGGTAGAGGAACGAAAGAGAGAGAGAGAGGGAGAGAGAGAGAGAGAGAAAGAGAGAGAGAGAGAGAAAGAGAGAGAGAGAGAGTGGAGGGTTCCCATCGTCGCGAAATCGACGAGCAAATACTTAAGGCGTAACCTCGTTACGCCGGCAGCCAGTGGAAAAGCGAGAAAAATCCACTCGAAGCCAGCCAGCAGCGACGACGCTGCCGGCGGCGACGGCGCGGAAAAGTCGCTTCCGGTCGTTCGACGACCCTTCGACCGTTTGAAATACGGACAGGGTGGGCCGTTGATGCGCGCCCGTGAAAAATGGGCACACGCGAATCTCGGCCACGCTCGTGCCTACGTAACTACGGAAATACGTCTCGCGAAGAATCTCGTCGCGTCAGAGGTCCAACCCTCTGAGAAATATCCACCGACTTTATAATCTTCTCGATGACGAGGACTCGTCAGTTCCGAAACGATTTGAAGTAGAATTGGAGCAACGTTCAGTAACTCCGTAGCCATTTTCGTTAATTTCTTATCCATAGACTTCGTATCCTGTTGAGGATTACATATCTGGTTAAAGGACGAGCCGATGATTTCTGTGAAGGAGGAGGAGAATGATACTTCTGTCGAGAGAGTCAAAGGAGGTGCAGACACTCTGAATGCTGCATTCGCGAGCAAAACATACGCGAGGGAACGTCAAAAGCAACGTTCAGCTCGAATGAGAAGAGAGTAAAGGGAGTGGATCCGGTAGAGAGACAAGTTTCCACAGGAACCCGGAATTATGCGCTCCGAGTCAAGCTAATTACACCAATTCAGGCTAAAATGGGCTGAAGTAAAGGCACAAATGGATAGTCCTGCGTCGGGAGTAATTACCTAATTCGGCCATGCGTAATTACCGACGATTAGAGTGTCGCTTTCGGGACATTTCTGAGGCAGCTGCAGGTGATACGGATACCGCCTTCCTTCCGTCGCAAGTGCCTGCCTCGTGTGCGTCTGCTTCGCGAGACATCGCCAAGACCGTTTCTAAGGTCCGTGAACGGAACTGGCGTTTTTCTTCGAGTACGTTCAGCATTTTCGAGCACGCGAGCCGGTACTCACTCCAATATTTTGGCAAAATTGAAATTCGCGTAAATGATTTGTTGGCCTCCTTATGAGAACTTTACTCTTTTTTATTTACACATAGCTTCTCTACTTCCTACCGAGTAAGGTGAATGTCCCAATTTCTGCTCATTTAAGAGGTTACTCGTCAGAAAAGAAGGTGTAAAAAATTTGTTTGTGATGAAAATTTGCAGAGTAATTGATTAATTATTTAATAATAAATCAACCAGTCGAAAAGTATTTGAGAAAGATATTTCAAGAAGTTTAACTACTAGTAATTTGTTATTAAATATAATGCTTTAAATGTCCGTATTTCTGCTCACGAAAAATAGCGATATTTTTAAGTATTTCTACTTACCATTTGTACCAATTTCTGCTCACATAATATGTTGCCTTTTCAGGTTAAAATAAGTTACATCTTTTGTGGAGATGTTTTATAACACAACAGTAGAGCATAAAATAATGATAAACAAAAAATAAAATGCCTTCGAATAGAAATAGAGGTTACAGCGTACATTGAATTGTGACGTTATGTTACTAAAATTTTGGTGAGTAGAAATGCGGACACGACGGTGGTTCATTTGAACCTAAACCTAATCACCTGCTTTCTACTTAAAATAATGAAAAATAGTAAAAAATCTATATCCAGAGCACAATACGGTATCTGTTTTTGTTATTAAATAAGAACTTTTACTGCAAAAACTATTTTCTGCCCAATTATCGAATACCAATAGTGACCCTGTTCCTTACCACAACCAGCTAAAACACGGTCGAAAAATCATGAGTCTCATTTTAAAAGTTTTTCGTTGCTCATGCTGCAGTTTGATTATCCTCAAGCTCGTGCAACACTCGCGTAAATGTTCAAATAACTTAGAATTATTTTGTTGTAACTATAGTACAAACGTGACGCTTATAATAATAAAAAAATACGAAATGAGCAGAAACTGGGACATTCACGTTACTTTAAAACTGATGAGACTACAGACGCAACTTACAAGGGAGCATCCTGAACCCGGAAATTCCAGAAAATTCTGAACTTTTGTGAATATGTAGGGAATTTCCTCCTGATTACGACGCAATTTTTGTTTACTGCCCAAATTCACTCTAATGAGGGGTAATTGACCCCTGAAAATTCAGTTATTTCCAATTTTATGTGATAACTCGGGAACTGTAAAATATTTTTTTTTACCAAATGCTAGATCCAATTAAAAGAAGTAACTTTTGCCTTGAAACTTTTTTTCTATCTCTTACGGTTCGCGAGTTATAACACAAAATCGGAAAATAGCCGAACTTTCAGGGGTTAATTTCACCCGCTTCGAGTGAATTCGGGCAGCAAACAAAAATTGCGCTGTAATCAGGAGGAAATCCCCTACATATTAACAAAGTTTTAGAATTTTTTGAATTTTCTGATTCGGGAGCTTCCCTTGTTAGATTCCTTCGGAACTTCTTTTCTATCATTCGAAGAGTTCTTTAATGTACCCAAGCGGACTACTTAGTGTTCACTGTGTAAAATATTAATACCATCCCACTCGAACTTGCCGCTGAGAGCGAAACTTCTACTCTCCGCGGTCGAAGAGCGCCAGAATCGCGGCAGCCGCTCTGAATCCGAAAGGGGAACGAAGCGAAATTCGGAGTACCATTGCCGGAGGCCATCGTAATCGAAAAGTTTCGTAAGACGATTTCTTTTTTCCTCGGCGACGGTGGTGAAGAGGCGAGGCGAGGTCCGGTGGTGCCCAGGGCCAAAGAAAGCCAGAGGTTTAGAATAAATCAAGTAGAAAGGCCGAGCGGGTCCACGACTAGAAATATTCGGCACTCGCTTTGTACGAGGCCGCTGCACGGGACGGCCCTAAAGGAAGAAGAAAAACGAGCAACACGACCGAGCGTGGAAGGACAGGGAGGCGAACCAAAGGGGAAGAAAGAGGGACAGAGAAAGGGAGCAAGGGAGAGGAACGGAGAGAAAGAGAGAGAAAGAAAGAGAGAGAGAGAGAGAGAGAGAGAGAGAGGAGAGAAGGCAAAAGGAGGCGAACGAACGCAGGCAGGCCACGTTACAGCAGCAACGACTGAAGATATCAATCAACGGGCGCATTGTGCTCAGGGATAATTTGACGCGCGGCTGAAAGGGCCAGATCTCGAATTCCACGATCGGATAATGGCCCCTATAAGGCCCCGAGGAGCCAGGAACCTCTGGGGTATCCACCGAACCGCAGCTTGTACGGGTACGTGGTGCGCGCTGGCGCACACCGAGCCAGCCTCCCAGGCGATTGTCTTCCGAGGCTGAGCCTTTATTTTCGTCAAGACACATTGTCCCCCCCCCCCGCACGATTCCTGGAACGCATTACTCAGGGGGCAGCGTAACGAATCGATCGCGTCGATTTCATTCACGACGCTATCCGATATCTGGTGACGGTGGATTAAGTGCTTGGGCCCGGAGACTTTTAAATTGGGGGAGCATGGACCGCGAGTCCGCGATTCGCGGTGTGTGTTTCGATGAATCCGAGACGCAGAGAATTTCGGAGACTCTGAGGACGAAGAGTACCGCTTTCTTTCGTGGAGAAATTTAATTCTCCGCAGGAGCTAGAAGCTATGAGATACCCCTACTAGCGTGGAATACAGGGTATAATTGTTTATTGGTCTTTAATATGGGTGAGTAGTTTTTGTAGCACGCCCGTTTTCATGGGGTATGTTGTATCGTGTGTCAGAAGCCTCGCGGGGGGAATTTAGAGCTTTGAATTTTCAATCAAATCGAATATAATTGAAATTGAAAGCTACAATATATTTGAGCGTCTTCAATCATCGCTGAGTAGTCATGAAGATCTGCGTGCTGATCAATGCGAAGTCCAGTTTAAATTCACAAAACCCAATGAAAATATCAAACAACTTCAAAGTTCACTGTACTATGATCACCGTTTGGTCTTCGAAGAATGATCGCTATGAATAAATAATTAATTCGCAAGATTCTGTGCAAAAGGAAGAAACTGTGCGCGAGTTTCATGTTTCAAATTTGAACGCGAAGCAGAAAAATATAAAGCAATTTTCACCGATCTTTTTAGACACTGAGGTCCTTAGTAAAAAAATAAATATATATAAATATAGAATCTACTTGACTGTAGAGAGTAATCGTTCAGCCTCGTTGCCTTCTTACCAAATCACATACCAAAGAGGACACAGACTTGATACTCAAACTCACAGCCTCCAAATCGATACTTCAAAGTCCACTGGGATCCGTTCCACCATTAGTTAACGACATTATTTTTCGAGCTAACGACTCGTCCGCTTTTATCGCCGCTCGCGTACCCGCGTTTTGATTAATATCCCTATCGAGCAATCGTAAATCCAACGACTCCGACTATCGCAGCTGAGCGCTCAGCTCGTCGAACGTCCGACGGCCAGCAGACTCTCACGATCCTTCTCGAAACGAACACACGGAACGCGTTTATTTTACTGCCGGCGACTCCGGGCTGCCTCAGGCCTCCCGTTTCACTCGAAAATCTGTTCCGCTATTTATCGAGCGAGATTTATGCGTCACTTCCCGAGCGCGATCAAAAGGAGACGCGACGCCTCCGAAACGAGGCGCGATCGAGCGGCCGCGATATTTCGAAACCGTCCGGCGATGAATTATAGAAGCTGGCGTTTTGTCTTGGCGATAAAAAATTATGCGCGGAGGCTGTTGCGCGGGCCTGACGGGAGGAGCCTCGGCGGCATAAAATATTACAGCGATATCCGTCTCTAACGACTTGATCGCGTGTGATTAATACTCTCCTTGATAGTTCCCTCAACGAGATCCGCACCCGTGGCCGCCAACCTTTTTCTACGTTGTATCGCGACGAGCTTTTCGGGAGGGGATCGAACCATGCGTCTCTCAGTTTTACACTACTGGCTTTAAAAATAAGTTACTACACGATAGCCACTCTGAATCAATCACTATCACCAACGAAAATACTTCTTTTTTATATTACCAGCACGACTTTGCAATTGATCTCGAGCACCTCCACCGGGTAACTGACACTCTCGGCTTCGCCACTCGACGCGGACGAGTGTTCGGGTCGCGTTTCCGAAAATCTCGGAGCAGGTAGCCGCACGAGTTCCCCTCGAGACGCCCAGACACGATTTTCCGTCATTGTGCCCTGAATGGGACACTTGACTTCCCGTTTCTGTCGAACGGTGGATTAAGAGGACGAGAGGTGCGCGTTTCAGGCTGGCTGTCGCCATTTCGGCGGACACAATGCGACCCCGAGGGCGCCGTTACCTGAACGCCGGAGCACGTGCTCCTCTTTTTGTTCGATACGACGGAATTTTTTCGTGCACAAGCCCGCCACCGACACGCGAGACACCTCGGCCGCTCTACAGGTGGACTCTTCTCCTGGCTAAGCTTCGGGACGGAGATTTGCGGTCAGCTTGTTTGCCTAACAGGTGGATCTAGTTCGGCAACAACGATCACTCGCGGGAGACTGTTCGCAACAGCCACTGTTCGAGGCGGCAGTAAACTCCCTTCGCGACTTCGGAACTTGGAGGCAAAATTGCAGAAATAAGTTCAGAGAGATTGGATTTATTCGTAGAGCTTGATCGAGGAGATTGAAAAGTCTGATGCTTGGGGTGGCACTGCTTTCGGTGTACAAGAAAAGGGGATGTCAGGACTGTAGAGTTTATGGAATCTTCACTATGTCCTGCTGCATCCACTGTATAAGTGGCTGAAACACTGTAAATTGGGATAGGTGCTTTTGGAAATATGATTGAAGCGAGATGCGGAAGCTCCAGAAGTGGAAGGATGTGCGATCAGTGAAGGCACGAGTCACTGCACAACTCCAAAGTCGCACCTCAACGATTCGATAAATTATTCATTGGAGTAAATTCTAAATATTCCAAATAAATTAAGACACATTTACTTTCGAATCGTTCACCGTGTTATAAACCTGGGATATTATCATGAAAGGTGTTTGCTCCCCGATGCTTTCACTCGTGGAAGCCACGATTCCCAGAAGAGTGAAAATTGAGAAAAATTATATGGACTCTCGTGTCTCCCTTTCTAGTCATTCTCTGACTATGTTCCACCGTAAGAATTCATTAATACAACTGCAGCATACCGCGGCCGAGAGAAAACTTCATTGAAATCTAAGGGATGATTCCGAGCACAGATTCGAACACCGTTTCCACGTTTCTCGCGAGGGATGTTCCAGGTTGTTTTTCGATCGACTTTATTTTAGCAACGTCTCTTACCTCACTCTTTCCTTGGCGATTCGTCGAGATCTCGTAGAGCAAACGAGCCGTCGGCTGCTACCACAAGCGTTAACATTCTCTTCGTTCGTCGGGTCTCTCGGTATCAAACGTCGTGCAGCCTTTTCCCCCCACTTTTAGCACAAATCATCGTTTCCGTTTTCCGTTGACTCTTTTTCCCCAATCGTTTATACTTCGCACACTATCCCGCACTGGCAGCGACTCGGTGCAAAAAAAAAAGGTTCTCTCAGTTCGCCGAGGCGTGATCGGTTATCTTCATCGGTCGCCGTGTTACGTAACGATCGGAAACAGCACCACATACCTAACGAGCAACGAATGAATTTAGTTTCGAGCTACACCGTCTACGTTCTAATTGCCGAATAGGCAGGTTGCGCCAAACGATCGCTGACTCTCGCGTCGTTTCTCGCGTCTCTGCCCGCGGCCCAGCCAAGCGAAGGACCGAGCGAGATCGTTGACGCGATTCGGAGCACCACGTGGCTCGACACGATGTCGCACAAACCGTCCCGACGATCTCTGCGTCTTCTCGACGGACCCGCCGCGACGTGATTTCACTGGTAATGTTCGATCGCCGAAGGAATCTCCTCGGGTCAGCGGATACCTTATCGGTCGATGCCGAACAATCATCTTCGGGTGCTGAGGATGCCTCCCGGCATCCAATTTCTCCCGTCGAGTTCATTGGGACTTAAAATGCCCTCGCGGCCATCTACCCCGGAGATTTCAGTCGCGGACGTCCTTTGCTCCGAAAGATCTCTCCCAACATCTGTTAGCCAGAACCATGTCCGACTGGAGCGACTTGCAAGTTGATTTTAGAAGCTGCGCCCGTTCGTCATCGGCTGCAATGAATCTCGAAGGCCAGTTCGAAGGGTTGGCCGTTCGAAGTCTCTCCCTCGAAATGGATCGGAATATTTTTCAACTCCGGTGGCTGCAGCAGGTTCGCTGTGCTATCGCTCGGTTCGAGCTTTTCTGTTCGATGCTCCATAGCGGTATGTCGAGGTACCGGCGAGGACCAGGGTGGCCCGAGATCATCGAACTATCAGGCGAATCCATCTCGAATGCGATAGCCCCGGCTGTGCCAGATGCGCTGATTATTGCGTCGCGTCCAGGAAGGGACAGCAGAGAGACGAGTAGATGAAGAGACTGCCCAGGAAGGTTCACACTGCCCGGCGGTCTGATCGCTGACGACTGAACGCCGTGGTAGCGTTTCACCGCGTAGTAAGCCGGCTCTCACCCCGCCATCAGCCTCTCTTTCTCTGCCTCTCCGCGAGGAGTGATCGAGAGAGACGAGCGGATCGGGAGAAGCGAAGAAAGAGTGAGAAGATAGAGCGAGAAAGAGTGAGCGAGAGGGGCACCCGTCCTTTTCGACCCACTCTGACGTTCTGCGCGTCCTGAGACCAGCGTGCCCCCGTCCTCGTACTCGCTCCGTTCTCTGCATTCACCCCCACCGGCTTCCTCTTCTCTCTGCCCCCACCATCGTCTCTTCTTCTCCCACCGACCACTCTGTTCTCCCCACCAAGCAGGGTCGATGGTTCCGAAGATCGCCGCTGGGCGGCACCAGCGTCCAAACTCTCGAGCCGGAGCAGCGTTCGAGCGTGGCGGGCAACAAAGGTCCCGTCGGTTACGTGGGAGAGAACGCGCTCCACTGGTTGGTGGAAGGGGAGTGGTAACCACGGGGGTGAGTCGTCCACTTCCCCTCTCGTCGTGCTCTCACCTTCCCCTCCATCTTTATCGCTCCTCCTCCACCCCCACCGGCGCGACACGTGTTCTGTTTCACTTGGACGCGCGCGGACGAGCATCACTCCGTCTTTCTCCTCGATCGCCGCGCGCCGCAGCTGGTGGTGGGGGCGGCGCGGCGCTTTCTGGCGGAGAGGCTCGAGGAATCGCTGGGTGGTGGGGAGCAGAAGACTAACATTGCCAGCACGCGTGACGCGCTCTCCACGCCGCGACTATAGAAACGTCGCGGTGGAAAGCTCGGCGAATTTTTGTTTTTGGGAAAATAGCAGCGGGGATTTCGTTGGCCTGGGTGGTTGCGCGGGACACGTTGGGCTCGTAAGGAAACCGGCTGCGGCAGAAACTGGTTTTTACATTGTACAACGAACGTCGATTCACTTTGCAAGCGGAAACTTTGATAAAATGAACCACGTATGGACAACAGGTTGGAGTAGCTCGGATCGGAGGCTTTAAAATTGTTAGAATTCTGTTTATCGAGATTATCGTGGAGACCCGCGGTGTCCGACACGCGGAGTCAAACTCGAGGTCCGTCGTTTGGAAACGTTCTTATCGTATCGTGCTATCATTGACGCTGGATGTTTGTCGCGCGGTCTATTTATAGCTAACAACGCGGTTATCACTCTTGCTTCTCAAGGTACACGTAACCACTTAACGATGCGCGGGACGATAACGCGGTTAGCTTCGTTCTGATGAAAGTAAACTGTTTTCAAGGGGTCTAAGCTGTTCACGCTCATAAACGTTTCACGGATTCTCGGCTAGTCTGACCAGCGACTGGCTCTATTCCCTTTAAAGCCGTTGCTCGCGGCCGCGCTGTGCAACGTCGTAAACTCGGGAAGACAGGCTCTAGCGCGGCATAGAACTATGGACATCGATTCAAAGGTATCAATTGCTTTCGACGAACGTTAACGCATAACGTGTTCACCAAGCCTAACTTGAGCGATTGCCAGCCTGTTAGTTGGCACTACTCCCGTCACACGTCCACGTGATTCCAAATAAAGCTAACAGAGCTACCCGGTTCAGAGGCGTTCGTCCCCTACGGTATCCTTTCACGGCGCCCTGAAGGGTGCATGACAGATATAATTATACGAACCAAGGGACTATGAACGATCTTGAGCGCGACGAGCCATCCAAACGTCTCCGCGCTAACTCCTCCTCCGACATAGCTTCCCGTCATCCGATCGCGAAACGATAATCATCATCACGATCTCGAACCCGGCTGACCAACGGACACTGACCACTTGGAACGTCACGTACACACAGGTTTCCTCTGACCGAGGAGATCGCAGGTATCACCGATACGCGAGCGTTGCCGACGAGATTCGACGTAACGAAGGCGAACGGACTTTAACCGACACGAGATGGACAGTATATCTCGAGAGAGGGTTGGCACGCGTTGAACTGGCTGTTGTCGAGCTCGATCGGTCTGCCCAGAGCAGGCGAGTTTCCCCTTCGCCACTTTCCCTCCGCGCACCCCACCCTTCGCGCCGTCCACCTCGCCGAAACTCAACACACGAGCGATATATGCGTTTTCCCCTTCATCCCTTCCAGGCGGCCGCGATACTGTCACTGCTCTTCCTCCCGCGCCCGTAGTTCGTGGAATTCCGGAATTTCGCGCGTCCGTGGCTCCACCTTCCCCCTCACGAAGCGCGAAATCCTTTTTTTAAACCCCGCCTAGCGACGCGCCCGACAGAGAGGGAGCGACGGAGAGGAAAAAGGCCGAGCAGGCGCGAGACACTCGGCCTTTTTCCCACTTCTTCCGCGGTGCAGACTCGCTGTGCACGCCGAAACCCCGCCCTCTTCAGACGGGGGTTCCCCATCGGCGCTTTTCCGCCGCCAGAATTTTCCGGGGGGAGTATGGCTCTCCTCGATTCTCAAGAGGCGGGAGCCAGTTACCAGGACTGCCACCAGCTAGCGCTATGAGGACATTTTGCTGACATCTGTCGGTGGACATATCGTCGGAAGAGAGGTGTTTCAGTAGTACAGTGTTTTGAGGACCACCGTTGAAATAGTATCACCATGCTAGAGGAATAGCTGAAACTTTGATAGCGATGAGAGTTGAAAATTTGAAATACTGTCAATGTTTTTTAATCTTTATCATGTGTAATTATTTTAGAGAGTAGTCTAGTAAATGTACAGAAAGCAGGTATATAGTTAGTAGGGATTAGAAGAAACTGAAAAAGTTCTTCAAGGTCAGGGGTGGTTTTTTCTAGTTTCCTGATATACCTGCTGTGGATAACGTAGCAACCCTCCCTTTCTCAGTTACCGATCGGGTCTTATAAAGTTACTAGACCGAACGTTGGCGACATCTCTCGGCAAGATTATTGGGGTGAAAACTACCCTTTTAGGCGATTTGGATTCTGTTAACGTGAAATTACATCAAAGGACCTTAGGTATAATGTAATTAGTGTAACTAATAAGGTTTAAAATTTTAATACTTAAGCCTATACTAAATAGACGCAATAAATTTTTGTGAAAGGTAATTAAAAATTGCCAAAGATACTACTGACGATGGTATTTTCCAGGGCTTGAATAGGTTTCAAAAATTACTGTTTCAAACTGTTAGATAAAGGTTCTGACTGAAAGAGTTATGAAGAACCTTTATTCGGAATAACCGTTATAAAGAACCTAAATATCAGACTATATAAGTATAAGTTACGTCCAAGCATCGGTTCTATAACCGCTTTGTAATTTATATAGAACCTAAAAAATAAAAGTTATAGAACCTAAAACATAAAAGTTATAGAGCTATATAGGAACCGTAACTTATACTTATATAGTCCGATATTTAGGTTCTTTATAACGGTTATTCAGAATAAAGGTTCTTCATAACTCTTTCAAGAACCGAAATCTTTATAATAATGGTTTCAAGCCCTGGTATTTTCATTCTCATGTCGTGCGCTCGATTGCAGCGGAAGATTTCCATTTCCAACAAAGACACAAACCTTCAAAAGTTATCAAAACCACGGAAACCAACCCCCAGTTCTGACAACGTTGCCGATTGTGGTTGATATTCCACGTCGGTAAAATTTCCCTATACCCGCCCTACGCCGATAAGGTAGACACCCGTCAACCGACATTTTCAATCGCTTAACTTATAAATTGGTGCAGACGAGGCACCCGATGGCGCACGTGTGTATAATTTGCACGTTGCCGTCACCCTGCCAAAAGAGAATGGCGTAGAAACGTAGACTATAGTTTAGAATCTACACAAACGATAGTTCACACTTTTATTATTATTATTATAATATATACGGGATAAAGTCCCATTAGTGTAAAAGAGCAAAAACAGACAAAAAGACAAAAAGAAAAAAGAAATAGCAATACACAGCGCATACAAAAAAGCATACAATACTTAAAGTAGGTAAATGGTTCACACACTATAAACTCACACACAACGAGGCTACATAAGTTTACATAAGTTTATCAAGAGCCTTGTTAAAGGAATAGGTTGATTCCGTGAAAAAATCAAGGAAATAAAAAATCTAATTCTATACTATAGTATTGCCACTTGCACGTAGAACATTTTCCGATAAATTTCTTTGCAACTTCGACGCTTACAGTGGTTTTTAGAATGGCTCTTCGTTTACAGATCCAACCCACCATTAACGACGTCTGTCCGAACAACCACGATTGATCGAAGCGATCGAGAATAATTCCACCTATCCACGATCAGTTTTCAAGCCACAATAACAGCATCCACTTTCGTCCCCCCGCATTCCAATTTTCCAGCCACCTTCAGCCTCTAATTTATACATCGCGAGCGGAATGTAGATTCCGTGCAGATCGCGAGTCAAAGCGACTCGACGCGGCGGAAGAATGGCGGAGAGGGAGAAAGAAGGAGGCAGTCATGCGTTTCAGCGAGCAGAGAGCGCGTCAAGTAGATTAAGACGATTATGGTCAGACCGCGTCGCCACCTCGCACGTTTATCGCCGCCACCGAAAAATACCGTCAACCGATTTTTCGTTCCCTCCTCTCGCTCCCCTCCTCTTTTCGTATCGATTCCGATCGCGACCACGCGCGGGGAGACGGGATGGCATTCTTTTTTTTTCCTCGGCAGCTTTACGAGTGGCCGTGCATCTGTCGGTGGCAGTCGGCCACGGAATTCGAGCGAAGAAATGCGCGGTATGCGCGCGGCCGTGTAACGCGTAAGTGACCACCGGCGCACGGTGATAATTATGACGCTGCTGCTGATAAGGATCTTAGGGTTTGTCGGCGATAATTATGCGTGTGGGACCGCGCCACGGCCATTACCCGGCCGCGGAAGAAAAAGGGAGAAAGGGGGGAGCGAGCGCGGCGACGCGTTTCCGGTAAACGAGGAATGCGGCGACGACGACGATTAAACGTGCCCGCCGACAAAAGAATCGCTCGAGTGACACGGAATTTCGACTGGCCTCTTAAACGCGCGAACGCCAGAACCCGTACCTTCTGTGGGAATTGACGTTGAGGCGGTTGGAGTTGTCGTTGGTGCGACTTAAACTTCTCTCATTTTTGAGCTGCTCGAGTGTCGGGCTGTCGGTCGTGAAATTGGTACGGCGAACTTGTGACAGCGGTGGTGAAACGTTGAGCGTTGATAATGTGGAATAAAATGGCGTGTAGGGTAGCTTTCGAACGTCTGTGGTAAGTTTTGAAGGAGGCGAAAAAGACGATATATGGTGGTTAGTACTTTTGAAGGTATCGTGGATTTTAAGCAGCTCGATGTATTTATTTCATCAGCGATAGATTTCGGTAGATCTAGGACGAACTGTTGATGGTTTAGTTGACGTTTCTGAAGGAGACGCAAGCGTTCTTCCCTTTCGTATCTTGATCGCCATGTGTATTTTCTGTCGGCAGACCGGTAACCACGTAACGATGCCCTTTTTTGCAACACTCCTTGCTCCCGAGCGTGAAATTAGTGGCAATTTAGCGTTTCAGGGAACTATTCGCTCTTTGCTCGTTCTCTGCCCGTATGGCGTTCCTTGTTCTCGGATCCCAAGATTAAACTTGCGAGGAAGAAACGTCTATGGGTACCTTCGAGAACTGTTGCTACTACAATTTCTATTTATGAAAACTTATGGGGCACTGAGCAGGAATCTAAGTAGTCAATTATTTCAATTACACACATTTGGGCAACTAAAAGTCCCCCACAATTCCACTTAAAAATAAATAATAAATAAAACCTCCCACACCTTCCTTAAAATCCTCTGCAACCTATATCACCCTTCTTCAACCCTCGAACCAATAAGTGTCATTCTAACGTATTCAAGCTGATTCAAAGCCCAACCCCATCATTGGGTCAAACAGATCTCCCCCAAACAACACGACTAGCTTTAATTCAATTGATCGTTGTTGAAATCGAAGTTCCTGGCGATGTACATATGTAACCAGAAGCAAATCTCTCAATCCCGATCGAAATAAGGGGACAAGTGCAACATTTATCCGTTGAATGACTCTTAATGCTTCCTGGGGGAACGGCGATCGTAATATCGAACGATGACGTTGCCGGTTCGTCGCGCACACGACGGATTACGGATAGCGACGGTCCACTAAAGCCCCGAAGACTAATTGGACGTAATGACATGGGCTTAAAGGTACGATCCTATAGGCCTGATTGGACGCCAACGGCGTTTCGCAATACCTGGAAGCCCATTGGACGCTGGCACCCTGTCGAGGCGACGTCGCATGGAGAAGGCTGCGTAACAACCGACGAATTACGCCGCCAGGCCTGTCGGCGGTCGTAATTGATTTCGTTTAAACGGCGCGATCCTAGACCCCTTTGGAAACGCCGTGTCGTGCGTCGCCCCGTTCTCTAAAAGTCGAATACAAAACGCGTGACCGGCGCGTCCCTTTCTCCCGAGTCATCCTCAGCTGTGTCTTAAACCGATTACCCTGTTTGCGTTTGAAGACGCGGTAATCGGTTTAAGGTGCATCGGGGTAGAGTTTTTGTGTTGTATATTAGAAGGTCGTGGAATTTTAATCTTAGGATGGACTCCGTCGTTAGTGATTTGACTAAAATTTATTTGTATTTTTTTATGCATTTTTAGATTTATATACATATACATATATATAAAAAAATATATACTAAAAATATATACTAAAATTGATATATATATATAGATTTGACTAAAATTTATTTTTATTTTATTTATATATATATATATATATATATATATATATATCAATTTTAGTATATATTTTTATATATATATGTATATGTATATAAATCTAAAAATGCATAAAAAAATAAATTTTAGTCAAACCACTAACGACGGAGTCCGTCCTAAAATTAAAATTCCAGGACTTTCTAATATACAACACAAAAACTCTAACCCGATGCACCTTAAACCGATATATATTTTTCATGGAGGTCCAACTTTATGATTGAAATTGAATACAGGAGTAATATTTAATTATTTTATTATATTAATTCATTGAATTCCTTTAAATTTTTTATTTTGGAATTTAATTATATTTTATTATTTAAATAGTTTAATTGAAATTTTTATTTGTGGGGTCAAAGATTATTACTTTAAATTCCAACGGACGAATCCTCCATAATCATGATACATACCTAGTATTTAGAAACTAACATTCCCAGGGAAATATTCATTTCAACCTCCAAGGGTGAAACAACTTCGAAATGCAACGACATATCATTGGGCACCTTGTTTGGAGAGTCTCCAAGTTCTCTGCAAGTGGCGCGGAACGCGTGCGAGTTTCGCGAAAAATAAGGAGAGGGTGGACGTATAAGCACGCGACGAGGATTGGGCGAGGAAGGGAAGAGTGACGTAGCCAAGGGGTAGCGGAATCGTTCGTACGTGACTTCTTACGGGCTCATAACTAATTTCCCCGTTAAAGGAGTTACGCGAGAGTTGCGGCGCGGTTGCGTGCACGCGTTGCATGCACGCGCTCGCGTGGGCGGCGATGCAGCCCGACCAGCGATGCACGCCTGTGTATATATATATATATATCTGACGTTAAACAAGAAAACGGTGTTTACGGTTGTACGAGGCCGATAAATAATCCGACGTATGATGGGCCCGCGACTATTTACCCACCTACGGCGTCCGTCTTCTCGCGTGACCGTTCCACCCTCCGCGCGTGCTAGACCGCGAGAAGAGGTCAGCCGCGAAACGTAAACTGCCAGGCGGGTGCACGCGTCGCAGCGAAACGAGCAAAAGAATTTTACGATTCTGCCGGTGCAGTGTCGGTTGGCGAATATTTCAGAGAGTTCGTAAACCGAGGCCGATGAAATCGAGTGCTTCTGGATTTATAGACTTGTCTCGAGACGTGGCCGAAGCCGCTCGCGGAGCGCTTCAGCTTCGACGTTGGCGAAAGGTCAACGTTATCGGGGAAATCATTTTTTAACGAGTCCGAAGGCAGAAAGCGCGCGGGAGATTGTGCGTAAGTGGGAACCGAGTATTTGAGTATGTAAATGATTCGTGGAGGTGTCGTAGTGTTTAAGGGAGAGGATGAGGCAATATTTGATGAAGGAGGATGTGAAATGTGTTGGGGCTGACTTTTTGCTGAATGTTTTACGAAACTTCTGGGTGAGCACCTTCTAGAATCTAGATTATTAATTCACTCTATCATAGGAGGAACTTAAATGTGAGGGCAATTGCAATATAAATGTGTTTTACTGAAATATACAGTAGTGTATTTATTATAAATACGTTACCAATGGTACCTATCTTATTATGAGTATGTATTAGGAAAATATTCTTGCAAAAATGTGTAGCTTTACTATCTAAGCCAAAATATGTAAGATGGATACGAATATATTTTATCAATTATACCGCTACAAAAATGGGGCATGCTACGTAAATTTGAGAGTGATGCAATAAATATTCCACTCCTGTAAGAGGAAACTTAAAGAAGAAGAGTGTTACTTTCACACAAAGACTTCCACAAATAAAAGACACGAAAGACATTCGTCCTACCCAAATTCCGGTAAATACTGCGCGGGAGAAAAAAAGATACAGCTAAAGGGGGACATTTCTCCAGATAAAGATCAGTAGGAGAAGATACGATGACCTTCAGATCGCTTCAGGGGTTCACTTTTTTCAGAGGGTATCCCTAACCAGCCCCTAATTCCAAAGATCAACCTGCTGAAAGCGTCGGTCACGCCTCACAGCATTTTTTGTGCCACAAAAGAGAGAGCGAGAGAGAGAGATCAGCTTTCTACGGGATTATGGGATTTCGAGTGCTTTTCCCCTCCATCTCCACCTTCTTCCTCGATCCAACGGCTGCACCTGTATCCCCTGTTCCAGGGGTCCCCACAAACTTTCCACGGTTCGGTTACAGAATGTGTGTTGAAGAACGTTTTCCAGATACCTGGACCCTCGAGAGCCTACCTGGGCGAACCCTGCCCCTTAGCGATTTCCATCGAGAAGTCGACTCTCACTGAACCAGCAGTTCGCTTCGAGCCTATTGTGCCTCTAACGATCCCGTTTATGGGGCAATTTCGAGGAATGGTCGGGACACTAATGTGCTGCTGCAAATACGAAAATCGATCTGGCTGGGATTAAGAGAGAGGCATTGAGAGCAGAGTTCTCGAGTATTAACACACGAGTGCATAGGCGAATAAAATACAGAGCATCGCCATAGACCGAAATATGAAGAAGAAGAAGTTGGATCCATTCAGAATAATGCGTGACTGTTACATTCTTCCTTTAAATACCACTTTTCCTTTCCTCTGGTTTACCGAAGCGTTGTCTAATATTACAGCAACATTTAAGCGTTCCCATCACAAAATCACCATTGGAGAAAGGCGATATTCATCTCGCCCCGATAAGAAGCTATTTTCCAATTCACAGGAAGTCTCGTAGAAGCGCTAGTAAGAGACGGATCACTTCGCTCGAGCTACTTAGTCGACGTATCGGCTTGGAAATGCACGTCGGCTGCGCTCGTGGCAGTTGCAGCATCGGTTAAAAATTTGTTTATCATCGAAATCGTGATCGCTGGCGGGACGAGCCGTCGCGATGCGCTGCGCGAGACGACGATAAATGAATAATATATTCCATTCGTCACGTTCGCCTGGGACGGAGGACGGCGGACGGAGCCGCGGCAACGGTCGTCCATTTGTCTCCTGCCAGCGCGCATAAGCAGGCATCCTACCTAATTACACGTTATTGGTTAATAATAGCGATGATTACCAGGCGAATATTACATCAGAGCCCGGGAAACGTGTAGTCACGCTCTAACAGAGGCTTTAATTGTGTATCCACGCTGTGAGAGAATACACGGTGTATCTGTTCATCTCTCGCGGGCAACACTGGCGCGGATTAATCATTAGCGTTTCTCCCAGCCACTTTTATAGAGATAATACCATTAAAACGTTGAATAATAACGCCCATGCATGGCCGGCTGATCGTTATCGGCCACGGTGTATCATCCAGCACGCGAAACGCTTGTAAATTGTTTTCAGCTACGGAGCTAATCGCGTTCTTCTGCGTGCATTTTTGGATTCGTTAGCGGGGCACGGTCGTTCGCGTCCCTACGCGATACGATCTTCGGTTTTCTCGGTGAACGCGCACCGCTAGCGGGGCGCTGTTGGTTGTTTTGAAATGTTAATCAGTCGCTGCCCGTATCGTTATTATCATTGCTAAACACGTAACACGATCTATTTAAAGCACTCGCCGGGCTGCGCGCGCCGGCCGGTTCGCGGGCCGATTAATATGTTAATTGTTTAATAAATCACGGGCGGCGGGGGAACGCCGCGCGCTCTATTCGACTCTTACCGCGGCGAATGTTGCGCGGGGCACGGCGCTGGAAACGCTTCCAGCGTAATCGAGTGACCACAATCGTGTATCGTCAAACGCAAATGTAAAAACCGCGATTGGAAGTCTAATGTTTTATTCATAGAATAAAGAGAAGACCAAGTTTATGTAAAGGAAATACGGACAGGTTTAACAAAAAAAAACGGCATGGTTGCATTGCTGCATCTTTCGAAAGAATGTAGCAGTGGGAAGATAAGTCACTAAGAAGTGAAAAATTTCTGTCTATCAAGTAATTTTGAGTATTCAACTATTAATTTCATCTATACCATCGCCTTAGTTCGTCGCAGTTTTCAGGATCACCCGGTATATTTCATTGGAACAGAACTAATTTTACAATACCGCAGGTTTTAATCCGTTGAAGAAAAAAAAATGCTAAATAAATAATTTCAAGTGTATTTGGTGAAACTTTGTTTGAGCCAGGTTGAAAATTCGACTATGTACATAATTCATATCATAGGCGCTTGAATTTCGAAATGGACACTGGATTGTTTGCGCGATGAAACTGTTTCGTACCTGAGGAATTTTCGAGGGCCCGACGATGTCCTTTTCTAGGGTCGGAGGGAGACAGCAGGATGGTTGCACCACAAGGATCACGCGTGCACTGCCACCAACAGCGTAACGCAGCTGACACGAAACTGACCTGCACCCCGTGGCCACGAGGTGCCTCGTGCTTTTTTCTCCTCTCGTTCCTTCTACGCGCACACACGGCCACACCTACACAGAACAGGGAGAATAATTCCCCGCTGTCCGCGCTCTAACGAAACTGGCCCTTAGAAACTGAACTTGGCCGGCCAAAGCTCCTCCAAGTCGACTTCTCGGCGCGCAGGTAATCTAATACGGTGCATTCTAGACCGACAGATAGAAGAGCTGGCTGGAGAAGGGGAGAATAGAGGAAAGGGAACTCGATAGCGTTAAATACTGTACGAAAGGCTTCGGAGTAGTCCAAGTCGCAGCTGTGTACATACGCCTTCTTTTTTTATATCCCCGAAGAGAGTGGAGTAATTTTTTCTCCGCGGGCTCGTATCGCGGACACGAGATTGCTGGGCAAATAATGGAATTGATATTGTTTACCCTGCAATGGCTGACGGGAGAGGCTTGAGATGGAGGATATCGAGAGAAAGAGTTCAATGCGTTGAACATATGGTGCTCGGCAAAATGGGTCAATATGATTAGTTGATGGGGATGAAGCTTAGAAGTCAAGGATCAACTGCTTTTCTTATATTCGACGCAAGATTGTCTATACTTCTGTAATTTCTTTGGGTCTCTTATATACTTTAATGTAACTTCGAGTGATTTTCATTATTTAGTGAAGGATCAACTGCTTTTCTTATATTAGACGCAAGATTGTCTATACTTCTGTAATTTCTTTGGGTCTCTTATATACTTTAATGTAACTTCGAGTGATTTTCATTATTTACATAAAAATTAAGTCGTCTGGTTCTATTTCGACTGCTTGTAAGTAGCATTATCATTTGGAAGATTTGAGGAACCGACTGTGTTGAGTCGGATAGGAGATCTAAAATTTTTAGAAATAATTTATAACCGACGGCAGACAAAGCATGACAGTCATGCGAAGCATAGATAAACCTGGCACGTTCAATTATTATAAATGAAGCGAATTATAAGAACTAAAGTAATCCAGAAATAAGTTATCCGGCGCACACTGCGGCAAATCAATCCAATGACCCACAGCAACTCTGAATTATTATCCGAGTAATAGAAATTCTACGGATGCACATGAAGAAGCACAACAGCGCGCACGAAACGCAAATTGCACGGCGAGTGGTAATACCTTGAGAAGCGAGGAATAATTCAATTAATTACAGACGTACCGAGTGAACAGAAATAGTGTATCGGTAGCCCGGTATCGAAATTGAATGAACCGTAAAGTTCATCCACGGTCAGCATCCTCGATCGGCGTAATTAAATTTCTTCCCTTTTTTCGGATTTCAATTCTAATTAATTCTCCCCGTGGAGAGATTCCCCGCGGCCGTAGGAGACCTATACGGCTGCCCGAGGAGTCCGGAGTCGAAATTCCCGGCTATTTTACGAGGCATTAGCATGCCTCGCCTGAACTCCATGCCGGACATTCACCGTGAAATATTAATCTTTCACGGGCGGCGGCGAGGAGCGTCAGAGAATTACGAGGAATAATCAGAGAAACGCGGCTCCGCTGTGATATCGACCTCGATGCTTCCCGATTCCACGTCCGTTAAACTTTCACACGACCCACTCCAATATCGGCGCAACGCTGATTTTTTACTCCGCCGACGCAATCACAGTCCTCCAACAACGTACGTCGATGTTCAATCACCGTCTAGAATGTATCATTATCATCACGAGCGTTTGGTTAAGGGAGAAAAACTCGAGGGATGCGCAAGGCCCGAGAGGATACCTCGACGCGTGGGTCAGCGCGCGATTTCGTTACTCGTCAATTGACGCGCGGCAAAGGAACGCCGCGCAATTACAGAGGAATGTTGTGCGGTTGCATCTGGAGGGTACAATTATCATACAATTAATTGGTCAACCGCGCGCGAAGTAGCGGATGTACAGGCATGAAGTATGTAGAGGTTGTGATTAAGTAACATCACAGTTAATTGAAACTTTGAATAGGACGATTAAATATGTAAGTTCAGAGTTTACTTAAATTATTACCAGCCTATGGTTACAGGCTTGCATACTACATAAACTAATTAGACGATTTGTCTATTCTACCATTTTATTTCTGCGGGAAGTAAGAAAGTTCGCCGTCGAATTGTACCATCTTTAATTCTGTCGCAATGAAATGTCGACACGATTGATCCTTCCAGTTTAACCCTTAACTGGTATCCTGGGGTCGCTCATGACCCCAAGCACCCAAAGTTCGATGTACAATTTTCGGTTGTCTAAGTTGGTAAACTGAATTTCTAATTAATTTTAAAATAATAGTTTAACTTTCTACGCTTCTATTATTTTCTACATTACCTGAGAAGAAAATATTCATAGCGGTTGCTCTAGTGTCGACTTTACAAATTTCTGTGCCCTTTTTTATTTGGGGTCTGCCACGACCCCAGTATACCAGTCACGTTTGCCAAAAACAGTATACCAGTTAAGGGTTAAAGAACGCTTTGGTCAGCGTCTCGCGAGGATCGCGAGGCGTTCCGCGAAATTGATCGAAGAAGGTGGTTCCGTGGAATATCTCTGCTGCAAGTGGAACGAAAATTGCGAGGCACGCGTACAGGAAGCACGAAGGAGTCGTTACCGTATACGAGGGCCTCTATCGCGAACGGCATACAAACAACGCCACAGAAATGTCTCCTTACGCACGGATCCACCGTCCTTTCCTTCCCACCCCGTCTCCTCCTCCACTCGCTCCGTCTTTCCTCTCCGCTGCACATTTTCCAGCCCTTCGAGCCACAGCCGTTCGGATCGTAAAAGTCCGGTTAACAGCGGTGCTTGGCATGCGATCGACGATTCCCAGAGTGGCGGAAGAACTCTCCAACGACCGGAAAACGATCCGAAATCTTATCGGTGCCGATCGCCCGTCGAGACACTTCTTACCCCCTCGCTCTCTCAAAATTGTCATCCTAATTGGGGAATTCTGTTTCACGATCGTGAGAACGAAATATGCGCATGGGGGCCTTCTTCTTTCTTTCGGGCTACGACAGTGTTTTTTGCTCGTTAATGAGAAACTCAGTTGACGCGACACTTTGCGCGGCAATGATAGTGCAAGCCGCATTGTCAGACGCGTGAATATTAAATGCATATCAGAGAGCATCCCACTCCCGCCACGAAAGCCAAAGATTTTCCGCGCTAATCAAGTGACTTACGCTGGCGTTCTCCGACGCCGGGGATTCTTTATTCCTCCGGTGATTCTCGAGAAAGGAAAAAGGAACAGTCCGATGTGGATGGAGATCTTGGTAGGCAGAGATGAAGGAAGACGGTAGACCGGTAGACAGACGTGGCTCGAGATTTAAGAGGCTTAGCGGCCTGTGTGGACTCCGTGGCAGGGCAGAATGCACGAAGTTCGGTTTTATGGGGGCCCCTTCTTCTTCTAGGGGCCGGGCCCCGAAATTGGAGAGTGTTCGCCCGTGTAGAGTGGGTTCTAGATTCCAGATACCGGAGGAATAGGGTTACTGGCTCGGAACTAGCAGGTGGATACCGTACGTGCTGTTTGAATGCTTTCCATGCAACGGGTGTCGAGAATACAATATAGCGGAAATGCGCACGGTTTGAATAGAGGAAAAAAGTCATTTTTTGAATTAAGTACACAGAATTTATTCAGCACAATTCCATAGGTAGGATAGTTGAAGCACCAGAACCAACAAGAATTTTCTGTAAATACCATTAAATTGTAAGGTACTTGTAATATGGAAGATGGGGAACAGAACACCTGCGATTTTGAGTTACAAACGCACTATCTTTCAAGTAGAATTTCAACTGTCTGCAAATTAAAAACAAAAACGCAATTTTGTAATTTGATTATGTTCATACTGAACATATATATTAGATGAATTAATTCAATGACACCCTCGCTGATTTCATTAGGACATAAGTTGAACAAATAGGTATTTTTAACAATAGAATCGAAGTTTAATTAGACATAACTTTTTCGCGACAACCAGCGTCAAGGTAAGACTTGATACTAGTGGTGCATTACACCTTTGAGTACATAACCAAACAAGTTTCAGCTGCGCAAACCTGCGGCTTTGATGTAGGGAGCATTTTTTCTATAACTTTTATCAGTAAGTATTTGGAGTATCTTGCTTTCGTTTTTCATATTGTCGAAACATGTTTTGGATAAAAGTTGAATGGTTTCTAGGAGGCCATAATTTAATGTAACTAGTTTTTTTATATTTGGACGTATAAAGGGCATATGTACGAAGATCACCGATGCTTTGATAAACGGAACCATATATTTTTTAATACATTATTGGATTCAATTCATAATTTTCTATGACAAAGTATTAACCTACTTATGTCGAAAAACTATTAGTTTAGGAGATAATTTAATTTAATCATTAATATTGACATACAAATATCTCCTATGCTAAGAAGATATTTTGTTTTTATTAATTTCGACTTCAGATTTGTAATCAGCAACCTCAAAAACCCCGGGATACCAAGTTTTGTATAAATTGAAGGTTTCGTATTGATGCTATCATATTTTTTCCTTGATATGGGGATTTCGAACCACTGTGCGGCGGGGCCAAAATTTCATATCTTCGGAAACAATATCGTTTACCCTCGTTGAATGATTAGACCTTTCACGCCTTAAGTAAATAGCGAAGTAAAGTAAATTTAGTTGTTTAAATATAATTACTAAGTTGCATTTGTGTTTGCACAAAAATACACTCTTCAATACATTTTCAGAAAATAAATTTACTTTGCGCATAAAAGATTAAAGGAATTACTGAAACAGTAGGGTGACGTCGAAAAATCTCGAGGTGTCTGTAGTAACTGAATTCTGTACTAGTTAAGCCATTTTTACTTTAATCGAAACACAATTTCATCTTGGAAACATTTTATTTGAACCTCGAAAAGTGGCTGGAACGTTCAGTCTTCACTTTCTGACGCAGCGGCAGATAGCAAGAGTCCACGGGATCTCATAATCTCGAAAGGAATGTCCTTATCCTTAAGGTGGCTCGTTCGCGGGGAGGACTCGTGATTCTGATAAATACACCGAGCAACCTCTCACCGTTATCTCCTTACTCAAACCGATAAAGGGGCACGCGATAGAAGCATCCGAATTCTAGAAATCCTGCTGCGCGGCCAGCCATCTCCAACGGGCCATAAAATCGCCCCCGTTTTCTACTTAATAATTTATTTCCCCCTTCTTTTCGACGAAAAGAGGGGCCCCGCCATTGACGACCGGACAACGGAACGTCTGGGACCGACCGGGAAAAAAAAAAAGAAAACGCCGTATAATACCTACGCGGTCTCATGTGCCTGGTTTTCCTGTTTATTTCCCGCCATGTGTTCCATGATTTCGGAAAGCCACGTTTCAGGGATCGAGGGTAGCAGTTTGTTTTACGCCCGAGAAGGGTTGCTTCGCGTTCGTTTGCTTTCGCTTTGGAGCTTCTTCTGTAAACACGCCGGGTGTGGCTCCATTTGGATGCATGGCGCCCACGTGTCCCAAGAATTGAAGAAGGTTTCTGTGAAACTTTAGGTCTTCGCTGTAAATGCTCATAGGGATTTATTGGCAGGCATTGAGCAATTGTTCGGCGTTTGCTTAGGATTGGGACTCGAGACTTTGATGAATGTGTCTCTGCAATTGTGGAATTAAGTACAAATTTTGAAAATACAGATGGCAAGCACACTGTGTAAGAGAACGCAAGGCAGTATTTTTCTTTCTTCTTCGACCTTCCTTTAACTCTTGCATCTGTAATAGAATGCTATATCAATAATTAATGACAATGCTGTGATTAAACAAATTCACTCATGGTCAGTCGTAAGGAGAATGGATTACAAGCTGGCTATATAAAACAGTGAATGTTTCCCTGAGAGAATTTTCCTGAAAAATTCGTGCATTTTTCAGGTGTGTTCGGTCGTAAATCGTAACGATTTTCCCGGCATCGAACCGCAGCGATTACATTCACGTGGAAGTAAGGTTGCAGCGCGAAATTAAATTCCTAACGAATTCCATTACATCTCGACCAATGCACGCAGCAATAGAAACTTCGCGGCGAAGAGAAGAACGTTTTTGCTGGTTGCGGCTTCGCGAAATAAAAAGAACAGAGAATAGGCAGCGCAATTCGTGATAGAAACTGGTGTTTCGTTGCCACAAATTAAATGATGCAACTGTTTCTTATTTTTCCTCCGAAGCACACTAGCAGACCTCGAAATTAATTAGCAAGAAACTATCTCACAATTTCTCCAAAAATACGAATTAGATTCGAAAGTCACAAAGCCCATTGGTAGTTGAAATTGTAAGGAGTACTCTATTGCTACGCAAAGTCCATGAAGGAAAAATGGAGAAAGACTTGTTCTTAGGATAAAAGTCTTCGCTAATAATAAACTTGCGTGTGAATAAAGGTGCCACCTGACGTAATCACAAAGACGAGCGTATACCCACGGCTGCACACGTACCGTGGCATTAATTAAACAATAAGCTTAACACGGCTACCCCCCAGAGTAAGCAACTGTCTACGGTGTGGGCAACGCTAAAGATATGCCATAGCATTAACGCGAGATCACGGCTGCACAATGACGGGATTTGTTGTGCTCAATACAATTCTTACTAATTAGAAGAACGATGGCGCCATCCGAGCGTTGCAGACATTGCACGGCGTTCTGTGTCTTTGATCCTTCGTTAATTGTGTATTTTATGGATTCTGATCGAACAATCAAAATTGCAGTGGAAGAAAAGGGTGATTTTGCAAAAAAAAGACTGTATATTCAATGGAACTGAGAAGTTCCTCCTCTGCATAGGAGATGAAGGCTTGCGGGCAGAAATTTTATTCCACAATTTCAACTTACAATTAGTTCTTCGTGTAGAGAAACCTTTCAGATCAGTAACTACTCATCTACTACACTGCGTTCCATTTAAGGGGACTAGGCAGTCGAAAAATCGATTTTTTTATTGCATTTTGCGAAAGTATTATCTTTTCTCAATAAAATGCCGCTTGGTTTATAGTAAAATTTGCAGAATTGTAGATTTGGCAGCTAAAACAGTCAAGCGGCAAACTGTGGCGTCGCCTTTGCCCAGAAACTTTACATGCGTTTTTCTCGAATATTTTTTTTCTCCTCATTTTTTCCTGATTGCGAGCGAGTTGAGGTCCAAATCGACTTGAAAAAAATTACAGGATGTGTAGAACATATATCATTTCGGCGCAAACCTCTGATGTGGTCTGTAAAAATTCGAGACTTTCATAAAAAAATTAAGAAGTCACCGGATTTTGGTAGCGCACCATCATTGTTTGTGTGCTACCAAAATCCGGTGACTTCTTAATTTTTTTATGAAAGTCTCGAATTTTTACAGACCACATCAGAGGTTTGCGCCGAAATGACACATGTTCTACACATCTTGTAATTTTTTCCAAGTCGATTTGAACCTCAATTCGATTTGTGACCGATCTGCGCAGCTCCCACGGATCTGACACACCCGATTGGTCGTAGCACTTTCGCGATTGATCGTGGCACTTTCCCTGCCGGTTTACTACCAATCAACAGTGTATCCCTGCGCGAAACCAGTACGCTCTAATGTGGAACGCAGTGTAAGTGACTCCACCACCTAGTTGTCATTTTGCGAAAGAGATGCTTTCATGGTTCCCTTCTTCTTTCCGTTGCAGTAGATTTTCTTGAATTCTTATGTAAATGCGTCATAAGTTTAGGAATATCGATCCAACCTCATCCCAAGAGAATTCAAATTTAATAACGAGGTACACTGCGGAGCAAACGGAATATTTCACAAGCCAAATAAATTCTAGGCCGTAGCCTTTCCAATTTGATTAACAGCGTCGCAATGTTACGCAGCTCTGCGCACGATTAGAAGTTACTGGACTCGGGCATCGTTGATTGCCGATACCGACGCGTAATCAGAATTTTTACCCCGACAGCTCGAAGCGCAGCGACAAAAACTCAATGGGGCCCGAGCTTGATTTATCTGATTGGGTAGCTCGAGCCAAGAGAATTTCGAAGAGGAAGGAGAGAACTGGAGGAACGGTAGTCGGGGGACGACGATGAGTTTCGATGATTAATCTCGATGTCGTCGTAAATCACTTTCCGCTTCGTCCAAGAGGTCGTTTTTCTATTCGTGGCATTGCGAGCGCGACTCAATCATCGCGGGAAACTATTACCACGCTAGGATCGCCTAACGGTCTGCTACTCGTTAGAGGAGTAGCTTGTCGAGCAACAATGCCCCCTGAAACGTTAATGAGCGATAAAGCCATTCTTATTCGTTACTCTGCGTCAATAAATTGTACAAGCATATTCCGTTCGTTAGTTACATCCACGTGAATTCGTAAATCATCCACGAGTACACGCCATCTTCAGAGGATCTATTCCGCGCAACCGCTGAAATTTGCTTTAACCGCAATTAAATTTTAGACGAAAGAAGCGGTGAGAAGTTTGCAATGAAGCATGAAGATATATTCGAATGTTCTGTCCGGGGGTAAATAAATCGGCGCCCTTCCTCGCTTCTCTCTTAATTATCCTGCGGAGAGATCCTGCCTCGGTCTAACAGCTCTCTAATTCGCTCATTCTCATACATTCCGTTCTCTCGTAGCCCCAATCGACTCCCCCCGAAGCAATCTTGCCGGTTCCGTCATAAATTGAATATTATAAATGTAAGTCTCATCATTGGACACGCTTACCGTTGATTACCCCTCGGTGCACTTGCTACGACCGTTCGCACGCTCGATGATAAACGTTCCACACCGGAAGAGCAACAGCCTGAACGGCGACGAGGAAAAAAATTCAGGACGATCGCTGGGTGAATTTACGAGGCCACGAGGCATGACAGTGGAATCTCGCGGCCGATTCGCGGAGAATGACGACAGGATCGCGGCGAAGGACCTTCTGCTAAACCTCGATCGAGTCGATTCTACGGCGAAGTTCTTTTGGTATCAGCTGCTCACCAGCTTACGACTCCGCGAATTACAATATTGTTGGGAATTTCAGTGGCGCAAGTTTTGGCGAAATACGATTCCAACTCGGTCAGGTGTTTTCAGTTTTGCTTAAGGGTAGATACCTACATTCTCGTGTAATCCCTTAAAAAAATTAGGATTTTTTTTAAAGAGAAGTGTGACACATACGACAAAAATGTCTTTTGGATTTTGATTTATACGTTTTTTGAGATGATACAAAAAATTTTATTGTTTTTTTTTCAGATGTAATCTTGAATAAATAGCTATAACTCTGGCGGTGACAAAAACACGGCGTAGATAAAAAAGCAACTAATTGACTATTTGAAAAAGTTCTGTCGGGGTTCTTTTCGTACCTAAGAAACATTTAGGAACACTTCGACGATACTTTCGATGGTTTCCAGAAAATTTGAGCGTGAAAGCCCGCTAAACCGTGCAGCAGGTGTGAATCTTGTATCTTGTAACATTTCTGTTTTATTTTGTGGGTTGTTCGATGCTGACTACCATTCTTCTTTAATTAGGGATCTATGCGTTTAGAATCTGAAGCACTGATACTGACAGTAGATAGAGTTCCCTAGAGATCAACTATTTGAACAATGCATGATTACGGGCACTGTAATTTAAATTGGACGATCAGGGTATTATTGATATAGATCTTATAGGGAGTATAGAAGATTGTAGATTTACAGTTCTGAATGGTTATACATATTACTTCCTATTTGATGACCCACATTGGTCAAGTTAGGTACCTGGTGAAAAGAGTTCTTGACTCAGAGGAAGTTGGGTGATGGAAATGATTACTTTATAAGTGGAAGCATTAAGGAGATTTGAAAGTACATTTTCTTCAGTGAAATGTTATGTTTCTTCTACCCTGGAGTGACAACTGCTTTTGAAGCAAATTCTATGATCTATTATAGAAAGATTTTCAATCTCGATATGCAAATGTTGCACTGTTGAAAAATACTATTACGACGTTCTAACTAGTTGCTACCAATTATCTTATCTTAGTTGACAAGAATCATAAACCTCTAATAATTAATTTGACGGAAGCTTTAACAAGGGAAAATCGAGAATTAAAGGAGCGCTCATTTAAAGAGAACGAGCTGTAATTATAGTAACCACTTAATATAAACAAATTATAGACTATTAATCCTCAAATAATAGAGTAGCGCTCAAATGATTGACATCGATCTTGTGGAACGTTGTATTTATTATCATTTCATTACCAGTTCGTTGAACTTTCGATGAAATGCAGAAGGGCTAAATTACAAGAAACAATAAAACCAATTAAACTCTCCTATCTCAGATACCCTACTTTTACCACTAATTCAACGTCAAATATAAATTTCTTTCTTCTGCAAATATTAACTGCTACATTCGATTATTACCTCTTAAACTCGACTCCACTAAAATTCAATTTTCAACTTGCAACACCTAATAAATCTTCTAACCCTAATCCTCATTTGAGCCAAAACCTAAAACGTTTCCACTTTTATTTGCATCGAACAATCACAAATCAGGGTCATCAAACTTCAAACCTCACAATCGCATAAGAAACTAATTTTTATTCCAACCACCATACAACGTATGCAATCAGATAAAATGCACTCTCCTCCCAATTATTTTTAATCAAGGTCGATTAACCGCGCCTCGCAGTCCCATAATTAAAAGAAAACACCGATCCTTTAAATCCGCAAGAAGCAGGCTGGAAATTATGGGGTTTGAATACGATTAAAATATCGCAAGTTGAAAAAGCGCGCGCGTACGATGAACGGTCGCCTCCAACTATGCAACTATGGTCACGCCGCCGCCTCCGGTCGCGTTATAATGAATTTATTAGGCGTCGCTGTTGCAACCGCCGGGAGTTTTATGAAGTATTAACCATGAGGGACACGTACAAATCGCCGATATTATTAACTTGTCCGTACGCGGCGCGGCGGCACGCGAAAAATATTCTATCGCTTTATCGTTATGCCTTAATTTATGGGGCGCGAGCGGGCAAGTGGCTGGGACCGAGCGCAGCACGCGGTCATTCGGACAACGGGTAAACCTTTCATGAGGCCCGATCGAGTCACGCGAGTCCTCGAACTCATTAATTAATCGTTTTTCTGGGTCGCGATAATCGTTTCACCACGTCGGCGCGTACGTGTATAATTTAACGGTACTGGGAATTATATGTAAATATATTGAGGCGAAGAGTTCACATGTGACGGCTGACTTTTCCACCGTGATTTAAATGTCAGGGGAATCGTAATGGACGTGCAGCGTGGAAGGCTAACGACTGGGAAACAGGTAAACTCTTTTGTGGAAAAATAAGTCAAGGCAGTGGGAGATAGTTCGTCTCGTGGGAGGTTTTAATTTCGAGATAAGACTCCTTTAATTTTTCCACTGGCGGAGGATTGAAGAGTGTTGATGAAGTGGACCAAGAGACCTGATCAACTGCTTTGGGAATTGAATAGTGAAAGAATAATCGAAGTAACGCGAGTTCTTTTAATTAAATCTATTAAGACTATTAACTTTTACGGTAGCCAGGGGCCCGATTTTAATCGGTACCGTTTTCTTAGTTCTTTTAATTAGGTATTTCATCTTCCCCCGGTATAAAATATGTGTAGCATGTACCGGTAATTATATGTAATTATCTGTAATTAGACACAGGTTTTATGTATCGTGTATTTTGTGCTATTCCGGGCGGCGCAATTATCTTTTATCATTGCCGAGCAATAATCAGTGAACTGCATTAACTCTAATACCTCACGATAAATCTCTCCATTCCGTATTTTTCCCAGTTCATTTAGTGGAATTAACGCAGCCAGTGTCGTTTTTTTGCTACTCGAGAAAGATTTATGCTAATTCCAAGATAAATCTCGATAATACTAATTATAGGTACGTATCGCGTACATTATACGCGTCTCGTATCACAGGTCTTGCACTACGATTATCTAACCTTCCGCAAATATCCTAAGGACCTCCTGATTGTCTAAAAAATTCAGGGGCAGATAAAAGCGGTCGGCCAAACGCCATGCATGATGCATGATATCACAGAATCCTCTAGGTACAAATAGACGATTGATTGCGATATAATTCAATCAACTTAATGCAAGCTAAAGTAAGCAGGCCAGTAGATGGACGAATCGTTGGTTAATCGTTAATATTGAAAGACCTAGAGTTTTAATCTATATTATTGTTTTTTTATATTGTTGAAAAAACGTTTGCTGTTTTATAAAACATTAATATGTTTATTGAAATTTTTTTTGTATGCGAAAACTATTTATTTGTACGGTCGATTCTTAGTAGCCGTTGCTCAGCGTATTCGTGCCTTCAAGTTAATAAAAAACGTGGTTGGACGTATTGTAAAGAGGTACGTAATAGATGATTGTATTGAAATATTAACAATTTATAAATAAACGCGTAAACAAAGAAAAATCAAACGATAGATTCGAGAAATCGAACACAGCAGTTTAAAGATTTAATTCACCCCGAAACATTAGTGGAAGGTTCTACTTTTCAAAGTCAAAGTTGCAGTTATGTTGTAAAATTCTGGATATTCGGTCACATCTATCCGTCTGCAAGAATATACATCTCGGCGATATTTATACAAGAAAAGGATGGCGGGAATGCGTTCGTGGAAGCGAAATTCGTTGGCGAGCTGTGCGCGAAGCAATCTCGTCGAATAAAAACGAAACCGGCGAGCATCGGGACTGTAGGGGCCGAGAGGGCGCTGAGGACGAAGAGCAGAAGAACGAGTCGTAAAACGTAAACGCCGGATGTACGTACGCAAGTTACGCCGGTTCGAACGACCGATCGTAAAGAAGTCGACAGTGTATCCAGGAGGTATTGACATTTAAATATCTCCATCTGTTCCCGCGCAAAACAGCGACCACGATTCGGGTCGATATTAATAAGCGACGGCTTTCTACGTGTAACTCACTCGCAGAAGTACCATCCTCGTGTTTCTTTGCCTGGACAACGATGGTCCCGCGTAGTGACGGCGACTCGGCGCGCTCCTCCAGATGTAATCGATCAAATCATCTCTCTAAGTCTTATTAGATTTAGGCACACTATTGACAGGTGAAAATACACCTACATCGCTAATTTTCTCTTTCTAATGGATGTGTCAGTTCCAAATTAAATTGAAACTGAATTCGTCACAGTGATCCTTTTTGTGGGTATCCTTTAGCAGCAGGTATTGCAAATCATTGTGGCTACAGTCCAGTGATCCCCACCCGATGGGTCGCGAAGTCTATTCTGAAGGATCGCCACGGTTTTGGGGGTATTTTATTAATATTATTAAGTTAGAATTATATTCCGAAATACCTATTTTTAATGTGAATTTTTACTTTATTAAATTTACCTTAGCTTATATGGGGCGGGGGTCACAGGTTATTTGAATATTACAAAAAGGAATCGCGACTAAGAAAGTTTAGAAAACACTGCACCGGTCGATGTAAAATCAATTAGAGGCTGAACACCACTTCCTCCGCTACCAATCACACAAACTACCACTCCTCTTCTACGAACTAATCTAAATCGTTTTGTTCCCATCGCTACTTCCACGCATGTACCACCGGTACCAGCAGTAGCGGATTTATATTACTGTACATCAGGAGTCACTGTACCATGTACCTACAACCGAGGGGGAAAAAGGTTAAAATGTTCGCCGATACATATTGCTCTCGAGGGGACATTTTATAACAGACGTCAGAGGAACGATCGATCATTTCGATCGTGCATTTTTTCGGTACCAACATGGCGGACCAGTAACCTAATAGGACGAAGAGGCTGTCGTTTACAACGCAGTCGCTTCTGTTAAGCAGCCAAGTAAAACGTCATTCAGAAGAGAACAAATGGTAACCAATTGCTTTCCGTACCTACACGAACTGCACATGCACCACTGATTAGGCATCATTCCTGCGAACGGATAATAAATCATGTCTCCGCTGTGAAAAAAAAAAACGAGCGAACCTATTATCCGACTTATTACGTCGCGGTGAAATCGAGCATATAATCGGCGTAAGATTAATTGTAAACACCAATTAATGTTCGCGCGTCTATCGATACCGGAAGCGCTCGATTATTACCGCAGCTTGCGCTCGCGGTATGCGCCAGTTACTCGCGCGCGTTTACACAGGAATGCTCATCCGATTCTTTTAATAACCCGTCACACATAATCGACCTCTTCCGGTATTCGTGCAGGAGCGAACATGGACTTCCACGTCGGCGATCGGTAGCAGCGTGTAATCATAATTATCGACACCCAGCATCTCCGAATGAATTCGAAAAATTCGCTCGGCCGCCAGAGGGTATCTCGACCGGCAACTTAATTCCGCCCGTGGGACCGGGAGGGGGGATTATTTCACGCGGTGCGCGCGATTCGAATGCAAAGTGGGAAACGATTCATCGATTCGCGAAAGTATAACGGCGAAATGATCAATCATCGCGCGGGCCGCTACGAATGACAGCATCGATCATTTGCCAGCCTCATCGTCCACGGTTAATTGCCCCTCGCCGGCTAATGCTTGTTACCCGGTATGTAATTGAAGATGGTTGACTGATTGCACGCTTTACGTCTTCGTGAAAAGCAGCCAGCCGCTTCTTTTCTAATTAACATCCAGACTAATTGAGACGTTCCAGCCGCGGCCCGACGCTCCGCCGCGCCGTTTGCCGCGGATCATCAGCTGCAATGCTGCTCGACGCGATCGTTCGTCAATCATTATCGCGTGAACTTGGATTTGAATCGAGACGTCTTCGCGAGATCGCGACTTCACCTCTCCCGTTCGCAGAGTCTGTTTCTATCGACTTGTACCCACAGCGGGCTTGTGTAATACACGGTAACGTCATCGCGTGGCTAATGTATGTCCGAGAACATGAGTAGTATCGTCTATACTCTACTCTGCTCTCGTCTACTCTAAGAACATTGGAGGATTGAGGCATGGAGAGACATTAGAGGTCCGCGGGAAAGCGCCACCTCGAGATCAAACGGCTTTTGTTACCCTCTTAAGACTTAAGTTAAGGGGAGAATCCTATTTCTGGGTCCAAAACCACAGCAAAATTTGGGATTTTTTTTAAGAGACTCGATTCATCTGAAATTTTCACCATGTTTTTATGCATCTTTGCAGAAGTTACAGTATTTTTTTTATTCAGTTTTAATAATAATGGTAGGAAACACTTTGCGCCATTTGAAATCACCGCGTTATTTTTATGTCAAAAACTGTTTATTCATTACGCGAAATACATGATTATACAGCCTGAAAGTTTTAAAAGGATTGCAATAGTATAGTTTCCTTATAAAAAATTCCCCAGGAAGAACCTTGATTTCAGACGATTGCACCAGGTTCCCAGGGAGGATTCTCGTCTAACAGCATCAAAAGTAACTGATATTTAAGATTTTTTTTTTAAAAGCCCGGTGATCATATTGGATTGAACTCTTTTGGGGTATAAGGAGGCATCTTTAAGCTTGCAGAAAATATTTTTTTTATGTCGATCCTTCTTACTATTTATTAATCATTCTAACTCCTGTTCGCGGGATGCGTAGCACCGAATCACAGTCATCTCATTGCAAAAAAGAATAGAAGTTTCTTAAAGTTAGATAGTTTAGGCTGGTATTGGTCCACTTTAAAGAAAGAAAATGAAAAAAGCAATAAAAAGTAAGTTTTTTCCCTAGACAAATTTTTCATATTATTCTTTACATCGACGAGAAAAGTATTATAAATAAACCCTAATTAAAATTTTGATCGACATAAAGAAAATATTTTCTGCAAGTTTAAAGATGCCTTCTTATATCCCAAAAGAGTTGAATACAATATCAACAATAGTATTTCCAAAAGAAATTCATAAATTTCGGGGGCTGTTACAGAGAAATCCCCCAGTCGGGACCTCCTAACTGCGACAGATCGCTGGGACCGGCCAGGGTCGCACTAGTGCAATGGAGATGTATGCATCCGTTCCTTCGTTACACAGTGGTCGGTCGCAGCGACCAGTCGCAGTTAGGAGATCCCGCCTTTAAGAGATTTAAATCCTCCACTGGGATCCACTTGGTAGAATATCATTCGGGGGTGGATTTAAACAAGCATCGCCTGTTTTAAACAGAATTCCTTTCACTCAAACTTATTTTCATAGCATACCTCTTCAATTCCAACGTGACTTCCACCTGATAAAGCTCCCTGTGCCAATTAAACACCAGCCCAACAGTGTCCCCTTCGGCGCTGCTCCCGGTAGCCCTTTCAGACCCGCTGCTTCCACGTTGCTCCGTCGGAAGCAGCCCAATACAGTGTATTCCCCGCGCGTTTTGCAATTTCGCTGCACCAGTCTGGTCACGACTCGGCCAGTGTTCAGTTCAGCTCTACAAGTTCCCGTAATCGGTGGAGAAATCGCGTGCAAAGCTCGGCCCGCTTGCTAGGGAAACCGCGTTCCCCAGATAAAATCGTCGCGTTGCAAAACGCGGCTAGACAAAGTGGCAGCTCGGGAAACAATCGAGGGGGGTGGGGGGGGTGGGGGGAGGACTTTAGCCTCTACACGTCGCTCCACTCTCCCGCGGTCGACGGCTAATGACGCGTTTAAAGTTCTCAAAGTGAATCCACCGATGGCGGAATGCATGCGCGCGTGCGTTAAACGTTGCCCGCGGCCCTCGAAAATAATGGAAACGCGACGATTAAGTTATTATCCGCGCGCGCGCGCGCGCGTTCTCCGCGAGGACGAAGGACGCGGGACACCGGTGACCGCGAGCGTATGTGCGGACCGCAGGAAAATGAGTGATCTTTCAGGGTAATTTGAACGTGTCGTAACACCGCCGGTGACGCCAGGCCCCGCGCGTCATGGAGGAAAAAAGAAATCGTTACAAGGATCGTTATTGGAGATACTTATTCGCGGTGTAGAACGAATAACTCGCTTAATAGTATGATAATTTCGAGATGCTATCGGTGTTATTAGTCGGTTACTCTGTTCGCGTCAGCAGCCGCGCGCTAAACTTGGATTTTGCGTGCCTCCGGCGGTGCCGCGGCAACGGGCGGTCGCGGGGGACGGTAACTTTCCGAGGAGAACGATATCGCAGACTTAGGGGTGCTAGTCGCTTTTGTCGGAAACGAAGGATTTCTTTTTCAATTAATTACAAAGAAATAAATTGAAGCTGAGACTTGTTCTTCGACATTAATGTTTATTAACACCATAAGCTTTAAGAAAAAACATACTTGTTTCGCCTACTTGGAAATTCCACTTCGGAATACCTTTGGTTCTGTACTGAACCTATAGAAGATGAAAAATTATTGAAACGACAGCTACGAAATGGCGATTCTCCGAAAAAGTGCCTTTTTCGTTAGACAAAGATGAGATTTTAGTTTATTTTCATAAAGAATAAGAGGTTTTATTAACTTCAATTTAGGCACAGGCCGAAACTACACATTTCATTCTCGAATTTGATTGGAGTCGATTGGAACCTCCGTTTTTGAGTTATCGCTGCAAAACGAAAGAAACTTTTTTAAACAGCCTCTTTAATGATCCATTTGTTGCGTCACATATAATGCATATTTTTGACTAAACAAATATGTTTTTTTAAAGCTTATGATGTTAATAAACATCGTGTCTAAGAACAAATCGCAGCATTAATTTATTTCTTTGTAATTAAATGAAAAAGAATTCGACAAGGGAGAGTTCGTTTACTGCTATTTATCGGTTTTTTGAAATTCTGGGAATGCAGAACTTCGTGGTACGAATAATATTTCCGAGGAGCCAGGAAAGTCTGTCATAAGTGAGATGAAGGAGAATCATCCCTTTCACGATGAAACTTCTGTAAGTTTGCTGCAGTGACTTGCCAGTGTTCAGAAATCTTGATTGCAGAAATTACGCACGATAATGCATCTACTTAGTCTTCACCGTGTACATTACGCGTCACAGAACTTTTCCCTGATAGAAAGTAATTGTTTCCATCGGAGTTCAACGGCCACGGAGTAGCGAATTAATTGGCCTTTAGCGATCGGGCGTTGAATTACACGTTCTACGATGGAATATAATCGCGTGTAGTGCGTGCATTTTACTCGGGATTTATTGGAATTACTACGATTCTCTCACAATTCATGTAATTTAGATCTGGTTAGATGTTATCGGCGACTCCCGCGTAATTTTCTCGAGTTTCCCGGAACCTCGTGTTTCAATATGAGGTCAGTATTACGGGCGCAAGGTATGGGACTATAAATTCTGCCACGCGGAAAACACCGGCCGTAGAAATTTAATACGAACACATTAGAGTCCTTATCGCGTAATGAAACAAGGTATGTCGAGAGAAAGATTGATATTGCCGTGTCCCGGCCCGCCTGCGAAATTCTAATCGGCCCGTGATTTATAAGCCCTACGAAAGCGTAATTATTCGACGGATCACGTAACGCGTGGATCGGCTGTTCATTAATAACTCCCCTGTTTCGAACAGTTCGTTAACTTTCTTTCTGCGTTCCTTTAAAGCAGGAAAATTGATGTGCGATTCATAGGTGATGCTAATAAATCATTTGGAGCCCGATGGCATTGCGTAAAATTAAGGGTACTACACGCGACGTTTCTAAATCCCCATCAGAAGACAAACTTTCTACTTATAACAGAGAGTTGAAACAGTACATAAATTTTGCCGCGAGTTCGCGATACAAGAGCGCAGAAATGCAGCGTGCAAATCTTGCGTGCGTCTTCGTTCGCTCGGCGAAGGAGGGTGTGCCCAATTGGAAATTAATATTGCTTTATGGGGTGGCTTTCAGTGGTTAAGTGACCCTTAATTTATGTTCCTTGATAAAGGATAAATATGTGGGAAATTGTTGCGGTCCTGATTCTTCCCTTCGCGCGGAGATTATTTATAATATTATTCAGAATTCCTTCGATAACAAATTCTATCGAACACCAGCTGTTTCGAAAATAATTCCGCATTAATCGAGGGGTTTTCTAAATTATCCAGGAACCTGTGTTCTTCTTATGATCTTGAACAATGTGCTTGCACTTACAATTACTACTAATTCCTGCCGACTAGTTGAATTCGCAACGGTGCATCGCAGAATTCTGCATTGTCTTTAATTTTCTCATAATATCCTGTACTGTTGCACGTAATTACCCATTGTCGCGTGCTTCCTTGCGCTGGCATGTACGTACGTTCCGCGGAGGTGCAACAATGAAACTTTTCTCCCGTTTGTTCTACTCCCATGATGAAGGAAGGCGTGTCTGGGGAAAGATTAATATCGGCCGAGATACGTTCGTGTCTCTGCGACTAATCGGGCACTGATCTACGGTTTCTGCAGGCCACAGCTATGCCAGCCATTCGGCACGCCTGCCTACAGTCGAAATAAAATCAACTGGCCGCCTGACCCTACCGTACGCTTCTACTACTTCGCTACTTTGCCACTTATCCCTTCGTGCAAACTGGCAAGCTTAAGCTGCTGCTTCAAACGGATTAATAAACGGACGCGTTTAGCGTGATTACACGCGTCGTGACATGTGACTAGAAGCGCTAATTATTTATTTATTTTTATTTTATTTCATTTAAATAATTATACGGGGAATACCCATGGTTTACATGAGACAAAGCAGAGAAATTAACTAGAGAGACTATACAACAAATAAGCCAAGGATACACGGCTAACAAAGCCAACTAAACTGAACTAAAAGATAAACAATTATGCTGATTAGAGATTAGCCTCAGTTGTCAAAGCATTCCCTACCATTCGTTGCGTAGTGGAATGATTGGCAATGGATTCCACCTTTCGAGCGAAATATTTGCAAATGATTATAAGCAAAGTATTCTCCTATGTGCAAGAGGCTACCATTGGCTGCTGAACGGGGTATCCTGTAGCTTTTTGCTCTTCACGCCGAGCAGACGGTAATAAGAAGCCCTTTCCACTCACCATGGAAGCAACGAGGTCGCTGATGGTTTATGGGAGTCGCGTTCCCACTTGTGCAACCGCCTCATAGCGAAGTGTTACACGAATGCATACACCGGACCTCTCCTTCTCCCATTTTTTCGCGCCCTTTCTTCTATCTACCTGCATCTACCTTTTTGTCTTGATTCTGCTCTGAACCATACCCCCTGTTCCGAACCACCACGTTTCTTCATCGGCTTCAGCACTTCTCGCGTCTTGCCTGCTTCCGACATTGCGTCTATCTTATTTACGTACACCACTTAATCCACCTTTCAGTCGTTCTTGGTATCGTTGCTTTATCTCGGCGTCAGCTCTTGGTTCGAGGTTTATGAGCGGAGAGTTCGCAACTCTTCCTTCGTTAACCTTAACGCCAATCATGCTGAAAATGAGACCTATGCGCTACTATTCCTACCAGGGCTGTAACAATAATACTAGAATCATTTAAGTATTCGAAATTATTCGAATAGGGTAGATTCCCCATTTACTGGCAGTGTCTCTATTACTGCCACTTCATTTATTTCACTTAAAAAAAAACCCGTAAAGTAAAAAGATTATACTATAATAATAAGAAGAACAGTCCCAATTTTCTGATAAATTCTTTTTTACACTATTCTGTATACGTTGCGTGTTTATTAACACTATTCCTACCACGACCGGTGAAATGACTGTTTTTGAAATTTCGATTAGAATTTCCTATATACAACGTAATTGAATCGCCTTTAAACTTCACGATTTGTTCTCAAATATACGTATGTACATGATATACTTCTGAATAAAAGGAACTATATTTTTACACTGTCAAATTGGCTCTTATCTTCATTCTATATTAAAAAATATAAGTTGTACTAAAGACCGGTCATTTGATCGGTCGCGGTAGGAATAGGTATACAGTGGCTCGCATTAAAATTCGGACACTCTTTAAAATCGCACAACTTTTTTAGAATTGGTCCAAACAACTTGAGTTTTTTTGAGAAGCTAGAAGGATTAGTTTGCTAACTGGCGCGTTTCGTCGTTTTGAAAAAAAATGTATTTGGTTGGAATAGCGAAAAGAATAGTAAAGGTCGATTTTAATCGCGAAAATTCCCGAAATCAGCGATTTTCGACCTTATTCTGCGATCTTTAAACGTTTGTAGCTCGGAGCAACGTTAACCGATTTTGATGAAATTTTAGGCACGCATACAACTTACTGCAATCTACAAATGTTTTTTTTTTAATTTTCATTACAAGCTCACAAAAAAAGTTTAAAAATCGACCTTTACTATTCTTTTCGCTATTCCAACCAAATACATTTTTTTTCAAAACGACGAAACGTGACAGTTAGCAAACTAATCCTTCTAGTTTCTCAAAAAAAAATCAACTTGTTTGGACCAATTCTAAAAAAGTTATGCGATTTTAAAAAGTGTCCGAATATTAATGCGAGCCACTGTACGTGAAGTGTCAGTAGGAATAGTGTTAAGTAAAATAAATGAAGTGACAGTAACAGGGACGCTGGCAGTAATTGAGACATTTACCCTGCATACCCCACTTTTGACTAAGATTCTATTGCTATTGCCAACTTCACGTGTCAGTCTGACCAATCTGCATAACATCATTACCAACCTCCATGTTCCTCCAATGCTCCCAATACCGCAATCAATCGAAATTAAACTTCCAAGTACACCACTCCTTTTTCTCCCCCGTAGCCTGCTGTACCACTTCATTCTCACGTTGCGCTCCAGCGCACCGCCTCAGACCCAGTTGCTCACGTCCCACCCCATTACGCGCTTAATCCCTTCAAACAAGTCTCGACTTACCACTGCTCCGAAAGCGTCGGAAACCTGTTAGGCCGTTCCCTTGCCCCCGTGTCCTCGAAACCGCGTCGCCGTCGTCGGCCGCGGCGATTTTAAAATTGCTCGCGACGCGTCGCGTCGGCGAAACGTCTCGCGGGCCGTTGCGAAACCGCAACATTTTCGCGAAGCTCGGCTATCCGCCGCTTCGTTCCCCTTATCCGCCGCGATCGTTGTAGGTACCTACGCGCAGGAAATACCTCTCCGCGAGAGATAACGGCCGGCTCCAGCGCTGGCTGCGCTGTTCTAAACCTGTTCCACTACGCCTATTTAAAGGCCGGCTCGCGGATACGCGCGCGATCGCGTGAACGTAATATCTCTTCGCCACGGAATGACTGACGGCCGGCGATAACGGGGCCCCACGTATCACACGAATTTGCTCCCCGCTGATACATCGGCGAGATACGGGATAATTCGTCCCGGATTGAATAATCCGCCAATTCTCTCCTTCCCGGCCACCCCACCTCTTCGTCTCTCCCTCCATCTCCTTCTCCTCCTCCCCCCACCCGCCTCCGGCCCCCGCACATTTTATCTTTGCACGTTCGAGCGGTACACCGAGCCGATCGCATGGAATTAATTAGGTAACCACCTGTTTTCGATAGTGTCGATGCATAAATCGTCCGTGGAAAGTCCGTTCGTTCACGCGAGGGACGACGGGTATGCGAGATCCGCGAGGCCCGATAACCGCCGACTCGCGCCGGCGCAGGGGTGTTTCTTCGGGTTCACTGTAAATTACCTAACGGGGATCGGTGCTTTCGGTGGAATTATTCGGAGCAAGTATGTGGACCATAGCTCTGTGAAAGGGCAAGGTTAAGTTTGATGGTAGCTTGAGCTGAATGAGCATGCCAGGATTGGTTTAGAATTCAGATGTTTAGGAAGCTTCTGTTAATTGAAATTGAATTATGGTTGTTACTGTGTTATGATGCTGGTAAAATAAACTATAATGATGCCTAACTACTCTTAGCTACACCGAATACTCCGAAACGCAACATTATTAATTTTAGGATTATTTATTAGATGGCTGTTCTTAAAGATGTATACCGATTTTATAATTTAGGTGCCTAAGGCAAGTTGTATGCGAATAATTGCGGCCCTCTATTCCTCGTCAACTCTTAAGCGTTCAATATTTCAACACCATTGGTAGTTCGCGTTGGAAGAACGTTTTATGATTATCGTCTCAGCAACAGAAGCATGGGTAACCTGATATTTCTTCTTTAACATGCGTGGTGTCACATGCTTTTAATGCACAAACATGAATATATATTATATACAGACTGCGGATGTTTATCCACGTAACGTATGTAAAAAGCATATGCAAATATGCACGTGAACTATGGCACGTGCATTTTTATCGAATTTTTTAAGGGTAGACCGATAGTTGCCAATTTCTTTATTGTGGCTGGAATAATTTGTACATGTGCAAATTTTGAGCAACTAGTGTCTGCTGGAAAACATTCTGAGCAGTTACAATTACAGCGACATTATTTCCATTGAAATATTTACAGAAATAAAATAAAGAGTGAAAATTAATAAATTTTACTATTTTCGGGTGTTAAGAGAATAAATGGCCAAACCTCTTTAATTTTATCGAATTTGTTTGGAGATTGCAATGAACGAGTAATTAGTATCTACTAATGATGACACGTTACGGCTCCATAATTCATCTATGATCGGAACCAAATACAGTGAGGTACATATAAAAGACATATGTAACATACGTTCATATGCCTTTTAATGAAGCAAATACAATATGCAAAATAACTTTTGCATATCAATATATGCATTTGCATAAACATCCGCAGTCTAATATTACATATATATATATATATTACATTTATCAACCTGTTTTCCAATTTTTATTGAATAGTGCACATGAATGCAAGTCTTGAAACCCGAGTACAACATACTTGCGAGTAACTAATTAAGTATATTTATTGAGTTGCTCCGACAAATTGTGCGAAACGCGAAGTTGGAAATTCACGCAACAAAATACCGTTACTATGTTATCTACAAAACATCAATTATGGTGTCCCTCGGAAAATGTTGCTGCGTGGCCTACCAACCGTGACCAAAGTTTAATTAGCATCGCGGAAGCATGTCTGACGTGACTAAATAAAATTCTTGTAGTCCCAGATGAGGGATAGCACAGGTTTAGATGGTGCAGTGATCGTACATATCCAAATAGTTACGTGCTATTTATTCCGGGAAACTGTTTGCTTCTGTCTCACCGATCCTGACTCCTTGTCAGGCACTAAAAAGGTTTTCAGTTAATGTTTAAACGAAAGAAACGTAAGAAAACTAAAAAAAATAATTCACTTGATACTTAAACGAAAACTTGGTATAATGCATAATTTATTAATATCGTCGGATCCTTTAATTTCGATTTTGAGTTCCCAATGGCCAACTCCGTCTGTTCCACTTGAAAAAGACGCAAAATATCTTTTGTCTAATTATAAAGAAGATGTAGAATATATGGAAGAAGACTAACTAAATGAAAAAAACTGGTTAATAAACTCGTTGTTTCGGAACCAAGAGTTCGGAATTTTTTTTTTAATCCCTAAAGAAAATTTTGGAAAACTACTGTTTGACATTTTAGCAAATTTAATCCCCGACAAAACGAGCAGAAAAAGATAAAAATCGGTTGAGCCTACCTCAAGGTAACGCAAAGATAGTTCCGGGTTGATATAGAAATAGTTAGGAGATAGAGAGGTATATACATATACTTCTCTAAATCTTTTTAAACACTTCAATCTTAACATCAAATTACTATTGCATTCACTAAACAGTTCTCCTTGACCTGCTTCGCCTGAAATCCCAGCAACCCAATCGTTCCTCTCCTTTTCTCCCCACAATTCGTAAAACTACCCCACATGTTCCGCACCGCGCCTCCTGCATCGCTGGCCGCTGCATTTTACGCGGCACGTCTTCACGCGTGTGCCGCGCCAAAAGTTAGCCGTATAAATATTAATGAGTGATTGATCGATGCTGTTAGTCACGCAAAGTCGCGCGAATGGCGAGTTTACTTTGTATAGAATGTATCGAACTCGCAATTACCCTATCACACCCGCGTCAGCTGTCCAACGAAGTCTTATCCTTTCTTCGAGGGTGCACGTTGCCGCGCAATTACGTTCGTTTTTTCTGCGCCGCGAATAAATCAATCAGGGGACCGCGGCCAATTACCCTCGAAGGATGTGGCGCCGTTTCCTTCGGTTTTCGGGGGACGTTGCAGCCCGCTGACATTGAGAAACCGTCCCGGCGACGCGACGCTGCATTGTGCCGCTACGCTCCGAAAGCAATTACGTCTTATCGTGCGACGGATCAACGTTTCGACGGGGCTGACACGGACAACGCCGCGTTTTGTCGGTATTTGTCGGCCCGTGTAATCGCGCACGCCTACAAATTAAAGTCGGGCAACGCTGAACACGGCCGATCGAAGCGCGGATATCTGCTCGCAGCGCGGGTTGCAACGACAATGTTAACCCTAGCCGAACGAAACCAGCGGATAGGTTAGTGGCAGCTGGAGCAGAAGGGCATGGGGACACATGTCTGGCAACGGTCGACACGGTGGCCATTTTTTTATAAATTTTTACGAGATACAGTGGGCCGGTAAAAGTTTGTACCTGAATGTGGCTGCTGCTTTTGGACTTACAAGAGACCAATTGACTCTGAGAGCGAAAACGGACTAACCCACTTAAAAAATAATAATTTATCCTATTTTATATGATTAGTACAGCCTATTGGAATACTTTATGGATGTACGTCCGAAAGGGACCGGTGGACGATCGAGATGAAAGTTGGTGGGTATTACGAGGGGTGTGGAAAACCCCAAATATAAAATTTTAACTTCGGCAATTAATTCGTTCAACAGATACAGGGGTAATTGCGCATAAATGGGTACACCTTATCGATTCTTTTTAATCACTTTACCACGGCCCCTCCTCTTAACGATATTTCTGTTGATTTATACCGACACAATGCATTCCACTTTCCAAATTGTCCCGGGTATTAGTATTGGTTGGGGCTATGCTGAGTTTGGCGATGCTAAAAATGAGACTGAGGCTACAAAATTTCAAAATTAAAAAATTGTGGGACCGGAGGGTTCCCGGGTAGGGGGGCCTGCACCAACGTCCAAAAAAATGAACAATACTTTTTTTATTAATATTTCGGAAACTAATAAATACCCGAAGCTACAATTTTAGATTTAGATTCCACACCTCCTCTCCATCCCTCCCCCTAAACCTCATCTCGATCGGCCATCGGTCCCTTTCAGAGTAATATCCTACATTATTGCTACTAACTCAATTTCGCAAAAAAATGTGGGTTAGTTCGTTTTTTAATACAGTTGAGTAATTACAGTTTGCAATAAAGTTGATGTTATCTAAGCTGCAAATTAGTTGCAGGCTATGCAGATCTAAAGCTGTGAAGTGGAGTAGACCGAGTTCTGCTGTTACTAATAACAGGCTGAAGTCTAAGTAGTTCTATACCAATTTGCGTTTTTGAATGGAAGTGTGGTGATGAGTAAGTTATTTCGCATGGACTTGCTAGAGGACTCTCATCAAGCGTATTAGCAGAAAGTTATCCAACACAGATACAGTAGCGGAAACATTTTATTGCATCACTCTGAAAATATAGCAGAGTACAATTTTCGTAGCGATATAATTGATAAAATTATTTTCGCCACGATAGTGAGCCACGCATTTTTGCAATAAAATTTTCCTAGTACTACTAATAATAAAGGTATCAGCGATGACGTGTTTATTCGAGTGATGCAATAGATATTTCCAGCTCCGTATCCCGTGATACATTTGTCCCCAATTCAACAAGTCAAAACAGAATCACAAAGAGTCACAGTTTCCTGACAGTCATCGAGCAGGTGCATAATTCTACGCGCGTATCGAGGACAGAGCGGGTCCAGCGAGCATCTCGAAACGTTCGGTGAAGATGAAAAAGATCGACGTGGCGGCTGATCGAAGCAGCGGGAGGAGAACGTGGCGAGGGAAGTGGTGGGCGGCGAAGGGCAAGGCCCGGCGACTTTATCGCTTATTAATCGTGCGACTGTGCACGATTATCTCGAGTGAGAATGGCCATTTCCACACAGAGGGTAGCAATTATGCCCGGTTCGCAGGGTATCATTACACGAGCAGGATATCTCGAGGGCGACCGTGGCCCGCGTAATCGCGGCGTTGTTAAAGCCGAGCCCACAAGTCGCGGGTCCGATCGCGAACACCGCGCCCCCTCCCCGTCCTGGTTTGATTTATGAAGTATTAATTGGCAGGAATATAACTCCGGCGAATTGCGCCGCGTAATGCCTCATGAGCATAATTGAAAATCGGGAAGAGCGTACCGAGAATGTAACGGAGTTTAGAGCGGAGCGTGCGAGTTGGAGTTGACCGACTAAATCGGTCGTGACTACAGATTTCAAGCACTGATTTTTCTGTGTTACGTAGGTGCTCTGCGTTTGGGAAAATACGAAGAGTTCGAAACGTTTTTATCGTCATGAATCTTGCGAGCGGAGATCCTTGGGATATTCTACTTACATCATTTTCCGATCGAAAGCAATCACGTGTCTTTGCTATCGTCGCATTTTAATCTTATTACGATTTTCATCTTACTATCAAATCGAAGGTGTAGAATAACGACATTCTTCCTGCGGATTAATGTGTATCATTTTAGGTGTCTTCTCGTTTCCGAAGTGATCGCTCGGGCCAGTGCGTGTAATTACACATTTTCGTGATCGTCCACCGATGTTTCGCCAGCGGCGAGGGCTGTATCGTTGCAGATAAATAATAAGCTCCCCTCTCGATGCGAACTCCTGCCGCAGATGAAATCTGCAAGATGGTCGGAACAGTTTTCTGCCGGCTGGACGCCTCTAGATGCTATCTAACGCAGCCTCGGATGGCTTCGCGCTACGCGTGGCAGACTGTAATTAAAAAGTGCCCCGATAGAATCGTACTTGGAACTCGGAGCCCACTCTTTAGTCGAGCCGCGCACGAAATGACACGTTGCTGTTGGTTTCAATAATTCTTGCCTCTTCTGGAAGGTGCTTTGGAATTCTGTATATACGGGGCAGAAATAGTGTGAAATTTTTAGGGAACAACTGCGGTGTAATAGATTTGCAACTTTAAGCTTGATATAGATTGTGATTCGTGCTTTTATAGATATTGCGATGCTTGGTACTCAGAAACAGCAGGAGTTGTGATAGATTATACCTAGGCACTTAGCACTGCTAATTTTTCAACTTTATTATCAATATTATTTTTTTTTTGATGGAAGAATGTGTAATTTCTTGTTTCAAATAGGAGAAAGTTACCGATATATTCAATTACTATTCGATATATTAATTGCTCGCATATATTAGCAGTAATTTCATGAAATTGACTTCTGTCGACCGTTGTCATCACAGTTTGAAGGATTCCTCAAGTCGTGGTTCAGAGTAATTCGCGCAATCAGGACGAACGATATTTTTTTCCCTGGTTGAGGACAGGGGGAAAAAGTGCAGGAAAAAGTCGAACGATTTATCGAAGTTTAATCTCATGCGACCTTACTTTTTTCGCAGGTGCAACGATACACCTGCAATGTGCAATTGCTCTTTTTACAGTAGGACTATACAAGCTTTTTCCATGAATGAATCGATTCTCTTCAGTGTTTTGCGATGAGAAATATTCGAGTGGTGAGTTTTTCCTGCGGTACATTCATTCTCCTCCTCGTAACATTACGGTTCCGAGAACGATAGCCTGTTCGCGGAAACACTGTTATTAATGGGAACATAGGTCGACAAAGAAACTGAATTTAATATTGCCACGAGATACTGCGCGTTGAAAAGAACACCCTTTCTTTAAATAAAGTATATCGGTCGCTGAAAGAAGTGTGATAACGCATTGCAGGTGTGCCGTTTCACCTGCGGAAAAAGTGAGCCATAAGTCATTCAGCTTTTTCCTGCGTCCACACCTATCTTCGAATTAAAAGAGACAATTCGTTCGCATTGCGCAATTTTCTGCACTGGAATTTATATTCATTTGTGCCCAACAAACGCAGGAAAATATTGTTCTCTTCTGCTGCATTTAAAACATACGAAACTGTATTAAAAACTGCTTGATCTCCAAAGCAATATTATGCAAGAATTGAAACTGACAAACTGGACTCTGAAAATGAACTGGGACAACAGGATCGATTCTAGCGAATCGATTACGAAGAAGAACGTTTAGCTTTGAAAAAAAAAAATTAAAGTTTACAATCCTTAACCATAAATTCCTCACGCCGTCCATAACTTAGAAACAAAAATCGAGTCAATCAGCATAATTGAGGCACGCGGATCGAGTTATGGAAAGTGATTCTCGTGGAGTCAATCAATCTTGTGCAGCTGTATAAACAGTTCCAGTTACCGATTATCCTCAGTGGAGAAAAAGTTAGAATTGGTAACCGGTGTACATATCTAGCAATCTCGTCGCGAGGCATGCTCGCGGATTGACGGGCAAGCGTTTCCTGCTGCTTAAGCTTCATAAATAATTAAATTTAATGGCGTGCCGCTGATAATTGGAGCAACTGGAACGATGACAGACAGGGGCGTGCAATGCTATACAAAGTCAGACCACCAATGACGAACCTTCCTTTCCCTTAGTACACCACCACAAATATGTATCGCGAAATATCTCGTTTCCATCCCTTCCTCAACACCGACCACTTCTCTACGAGTGATGGAAGATAATTTTACTCTTTCTGAGTAAAATTTGCTTCCTTAAAATAAACAATACTAATTGTAAGTACAGGTCCGCTTAGCTTCCCAACGTCACCACTTAAAATTAACAGGACACATTTTCCCCACTTTGCAGAATGCCATTAGCTGCCCCGTATCCTTCGAGTCCACTTTTACCACCACCACGTGTAGTCTCCTACATATTAAGAGGCGTTTCACTCAGTAGATATAATGAAACAGACAGGTATCGTTACTCAAAAGCCTCGCATCCCTCGTAGGTACACTTTGATCTCACCGTCCGCCATCAGCTGTGCCTAAAACGGGCTCTACGGATCGCGGAACGCTAAATAAACCCGTCACGTCTTCCCCGGCATAGTCACGTTTAATTCAAAATAAGCTTATCAGCCATCAGGATGTTCTAAGCCCGCTGCAAGCCGCTGTATAAATGCGCGGGACGCTCTCGCATCGACGCGCTTAAGTGGATGGCATAATCGCGCATAAATAACGCGATCGCGCCCGCTCAGAAGCGGGGAGGGAGGCTCGCAGGTGCGGCGAAATTTTTGATGACTAACGATTCCATCGAGCATCGTCGGCGATCGAGGTGCTAAGAGGCGGTGGAACAAAGGGGAATTAATTAACACCTTCGCCACCTGCATTCAACGGACGGAGGCCCCTCGGGCCCCGTGTCACGCAATTCTGGCGAAAGTGAAACTCATCGCGCGCCTTTCGAAATTCTAATCCGCGGAAACGCGATCGCTAATTAAGTCTGGAGAGAGCGGGGAGGGAACAATTATGATTTTCCAGCCGCTCGTCCGGTCACGATACGAAACGCCTGGCGCAAGAGCGCTGCACGGCGCATAATCTGTCGGGCCACTTTCAGTGGTAATTCACGTTCACCGGTTGGGATTCAGGTAGCTGCGCGCGGAAGTATCGCGGCGAGACGAATTTCGCTTGGAATTGTTGGAAATCCAATAGAGCCCGCAGTGTAATAGGAATTTTGAAACGGAATGCACTGGCTGTATGTAAGAAGCGTACTGCCTTTCACGGATGAGCACTTAAGGATAAAGGGGTTTGGAAATACATGTAGTAGTAATTTGTAGCAGGAGCGGGAAGGTTGAATACGTGTGTAGGTAACACATATATGTTCTGTAGACTCAGAGGTCTTCTTACACTTTCTATGAGCACAATTATACGTATGTATCTTTTAATACAATATTCCCAGCTGAAATTCTGACCCTCAAGGACGAACTTCAGTAACATTAAAAATATGCGAAAGTCTTCGTAAATTAGGGGAATGAATCTTTATGCAGTAGTAAAACCACCCGCAAAATCTTAGAAAAATTGATTCGGCAGATTTTTAATTATTTAACTTTCAATTTAACATGTATTCTTATAGAGAAACACAATATTGAGAAATATAATTACAAAATTAAAAGTGAAATAATAGGACATAGTTTTTGGAATTTTGTGTACAGAGAGATCAACTGCTGAACAAAATTGTCACAAAAATTCCGGACAATTGATTCCATGGTTTTTCTTTTAATATCTTGGAAATGGATTAACTTTTGGCTAAGATTGTCACTGAAATTCATCCTGAATTCTGGAAACTATCGTGGTATTCTGATGGTTCTGAAATCAGCCTTGCTTATTTCAAATAGGATATGGAATACCTACATGAGTCCTCCATTTTCCAGTGGAAGATATAGAAATCAAGGAAGAATAATGGAACTAATTGATTCGGCACACTTCAATCGTAGATGCATTGCGTACCTTTTTCTGGCTACAGTTAGAGGACAGCATTTCACTTTGGTCAAATCACTGCGCGATCGGCCACTTCTTACGGAAGCTTCGCGATAAATTTTCCGCTTTAACGGGCGGATGCCAGACGTATCTTACGCGAGAAGTCGCCTCGAGACCGCTTTATCGGCCGTGTTATTCGATACCACGTCGATTACAGACGGAAGCACCTAAACGGATTTATGCGGCCTCTCTTCGCGCGTTGCGTTCCCTTTTAATTGCGACGCTCGTAACCGCTAACGTAAATTAGCACGGAAAGCAGTTCCGCGAATTATAAGCTGGATATTACGGCATCGTCGGGCAGTAAAAGTTTAATTGCGATAAGAAGAACATCGCCTAATAAGACTTCGCCGCTCGAGGCCCGTAGAACAGAGCCCCCTTTAAGCAATCCCTCCTTTCATTCTTTTTAAACGATTTTATTCAGCTTCGATCCTCTGTTTGTTTGTATGTTTGTATGTTTGAATGTATGGTTCAAATCTGGCAGCTCAAATTTAACCCACTTCCAACTATCCAATTGTCTTGAAACTTTGCAGGCGTGCGTAGTTTGGATGACAATACAATATTTTAAAAAAAATTAACCCCGAGCGGGTAAAAAAATTACCCAATCATCAATAAATATAACCCATATCCACAAATCCAAACGACTTGAAATGAGCCACTCGCGTTCTTTACGAAAACGACAAAAAGCAGCTGCATGCGGGACGCTAATCGCATCACGATTACCGAAAATACACAATTTATCGAGAAATGATCCGTTACGTATGTACGAATAGTAAAACTAAAACTTTGCAGGCTTTCATATATCACCATCGAAATTGTAGTACAAGAAAAGAATTATTTTTTAGTGACTATAGCACTACAACATTTAAGCAAACTGTTAAACTGCATACAGCAATAAAAGATGTTTGTAAATAAGTCTGAGCTGTGAAATGTAAATCCACAACACACAAAAACTAGAAAATAAAAAATATATAAAAAAAATTTATGTTAAACGATTTTATTAAAAATGTAATAAAAACTAAATTTAAATGCGCTAAAAACTAAAAAATAATTCTTTTCTTGTACTTCAATTTTGATGGTGTTAAAATTGTGTTTGATCACTTTATATAAAATCGCGAGGCACCATGTGCAACCAGAAGGTGAAGTATTAAAGTGATTCATATCCTGTTTTGAAATATCGTGCCCCATGATTTCATTTAAACTGATCAAACACCATGTTAACACCATCAAAATTGAAGTACAAAAAAGAAGAATTATTTTTTAGTTTTTAGTGCATTTTAATTTAGTTTTTACTACATTTTTAATAAAATCGTTTAATATAAATTTGTATATATATTTTTTTATTTACAAACTACAATGGCTGCGCTGTTGCACCCACCACAATGGTATTACGAATTCGAGCATGAAAATCACTGAATCTCGTTCAAAGGAAAAAATAGTCTCGCGTAACGATTTGTGCGCTCACAGAAATTGTATTCAGAAAAGAGAACGTTTCGCGTTCCTCCGGACTCGCAAAGAGCTGTATTCGAATATTCACACTTTGAATTTCACGATTTCGATTTACTACCTTCTGCGAGCCTGAGACAACAATTTTATTTCAAATTTATCACCAACAAAACTATACCCACCATTCAAAGACTCATATCCTATTTAAAAATCACTGAACAGTTGAGGAATTCGAAAAAAGAACGACAGTGAACGTAAGCTTCCACCGAAGTGTCGCCAATGTGTTAATTTCGCTTTTAGAATATGAAAGTACCTAATGGTACAGCTTTTTATTACAATTCTAACATCCCTATCATTTTATATTTCCCTTTAATGCTATTATTTCATCTGCCCCTTGTTATTTCGCCACCCTACGCATGCGACTATCTGCAAACCATCCTTGCTGAATATTTTTCTAGTCGAGACTCTCGATTCGATAGATGCCATAAATTCTCTGGAACTGAAACTCAATACTGCTGCACGATGTATGGCTAGCTTCCGACAGCCGCAATTAAATATTAAAATGATCGGGGGCAAGCCGTATTTTGCAGCGCTAATTACGGAGACGCGGCGGCTGTCAGCTGTGCGCCGATTCATAAATGGCATTCGCGGTACAATTCTGAGAGCGGTTTGAGCAATGCGCATGCATTTGCCGGCTGCATTCGCTTTACATTAATCGCTCGGCCAAACGTATCGCCAAGTTGGAGAACGCGATTTCCTCCAAGGACGTACTAGCCCGTGCTAGTGCTAGTTCCATGCCATTTGTCAAACAAATTCCACGCTTCGCTGGCCTTTCAGACTGGGCATTAAATCGAGGGTGTGCGTGGATATAGCGGAATACAAGCCAATCATCCGATACATAGTTGCAGCCATACGTTTAATATTTCAGAGCGGCTCGCCCCCTCTTTCCTTTTGGTCCTTTCCACTGTTTCGTGATAAATTACATACTTACAGGCGATCAAGTGGCTCGCGATTCTAAGCTAACTCGCGTGTGTTTAAATATATCCTTTTGCAATCAACTAAAAGGCCGTTGGTTTCTTTTAAAGCAACTGTTATCATTTGGCATGTACCCAGTGGCGCACCCAGTGGGAGGAGGCAAGTGGCCGTGGCATCCCCAAACAAAAAGTAAATTAATGTAACTACGACTCAAGTAATTAAAGAGGTTTGTAACAAGAAAAGTAAACTGGATTTTGTTCTTTAAATAAATTTGTATAATCGCCTAGTGAATTTTATTGAATTCGAGTTAAAATATTTTTATCCGCTTAACTCGGCTCCCCGTAAGATTAAATCCCAAGTGCGCCAGTTACTCGCATTAATATTCGGACGCTTTTTAAAATCGCATAACTTTTTTAGAATTGGTCCAAACAACTTGAGTTTTTTTGAGAAGCTAGAAGGATTAGTTTGCTAACTGTCGCGTTTCGTCGTTTTGAAAAAAAATTTCATCAAAATCGGTTAACGTTGCTCCGAGCTACAAAATCGCTGATTTCGGGAATTTTCGCGATTCTCGACCTTATTCTGCGATTTTTAAACGTTTGTAGCTCGGAGCAACGTTAACCGATTTTGATGAAATTTTAGGCACGTATACAACTTACTGCAATCTACAAACGGTTTCTTTTTAATTTTCATTACAAGCTCACAAAAAAAATTTAAAAATCGACCTTTACTATTCTTTTCGCTATTCCGACCAAACACATTTTTTTCAAAACGACCAAATACGCCATTTAGCAAACTAGTCCTTCTAGCTTCACAAAAAAAAACTCAAGTCGTTTGGACAAATTCTAAAAAAGTTATGCGATTTTAAAAAGCGTCCGAATATTAATGCGAGTCACTGTACTTATCTCCCTATACTTTGGGAAGGTGTGAAAAGCAATATTACTGTTATTACAACTGAATTTCTGTGTCACAAAGTCCTTTATCGAGTAACCCCGACTCGCTTCCTCCGACTAATCGAATTCTAAAGTCGAACACCTGCAGGTGGCAAAAAATCCACGATTCCTCGAGACATCGGAGCCTGCGCCCCGATTCGCGGTATACAGAGTTCGGCGGTAAGACGACGATGACGGTAATGACGCGATAATAACGCCCACGGGGGTGGAGGTAGCGCAATTATCCGTCAATGAGTCCTACGCGGCTACGAAATTAGCCGGCGAGTCGGCTGGCCGACTGAGCGTACCTACATAAACACGTGAAGGCACGTCACGTGCCTGGCAGCATCACGCCCGTCTATGAATTCCTAATCGAAGCAGGCTGCGTCCTTTGGACGAAGAGACAGGACAAATCGAACGTGCAGAAGGGTTCCACGCGCGCGTCAGTTGCGAAGTCCCGGCATGAATTATGCTAAATCGCCGCCAACCAGGTGTGTCGAGGGTACAGCCAAGGCATCCGCGTCCACTTCGCGTACCTGCGCGCGACCGTGTCGCACGCGTGTGTGCTTGCGCGGTTGCATCATCGGCTCGCATAAATATGGATCGCGCCGCGGCGACGCTCGGCGGGTAACGACAAACGGCACGGTTGCAATTAATCTGTCGTCGTCCGGTCGTGCAATTAGGAGACAGCGCAGTGTTCCCTCGAGGATCGTTCCTCCTAGGGGGAAAGATTAATTGGCGGTAAAAACCGGGAGCAGTTGATCGGGAAAAAAGAATGGAAAAAGTGTCGCTCGTGCGTACCTGGTGGTGGTCTTGTGGGTTTAAGAGGAAATGAAGTACGGTGGCGGAGGATCGAGCTGCTTGCATTTTGTACACTGTAGATGGAAGAGCTAGTACGTCCGCTGCATTATGTAGCTTGTGTTTTGTGGAGAAATGTAAAGCGGAGCGTGGGTGAGAATCGTGGTTCGATGGTGGTATGATTTTAGCAGATTCGGGTTGGAGTTACTTTCGAATAAATTGTTCAGGGTCTTGGAGACTTTTAACGCTTTAGGTGGGCACAAGGTTTTGAAATATGCCTCTTTCTAGTCGCTCAAGCTTTTCTCAGTGACCACCTCTGCTGAGAAAGTTTTGCAGAAACTACTTTTGTTAGTTTGTTTTCAGAGTAAACATCCAGAAGAAATCGACGCGAAAGCACACCAAAAACAGAGATGGGCAAAATTTTTATTTAAGTAAAATTTCGAATAACGAATAAAAGTTGAAAAAAAGGATTCGTCATGCGTCGAATAATGCTAACCCGGGTTAACTAACGCATGACGAATACTTTTTTTTAACTCTTATTCGATATTCGAAATTTTATTTAAAAACAAAATTTACAAATCTCTGATCGAAACACACCAAGTTAATTATTGATATAGGTACGCCAAGTTCCTGTAACTTGCAAAGTCTTTGTTTATTTACCGTAAGTTTTCGACCATCAAATTGATCGCTGAGGCTTGATTCTAAACGGTGCTCCTTAATTTAATCAGAGACGAATAGGCATAAACTGTTAATCGATGGATTTGCATTGGAATGGGCTAGATCAAAGCAGGACGTGAATCGGCAAAAGTGATAACAAACGTGAACGCCCAAGGGGTAATTTGAAATGTAAAAGTCCAAGAGGGAGCGGTGTCATCCTCCCCGAGACGCACCCGAAATCGGATTATACAGAATCTATTTTAACAAGGCGATCCCTCGGAAATGTTTAGTGAAATCCAGCATGATGGATATCCAAGATGCATGAAAGAAGAATTCGTAGTATCTAATACATGTGACGGTGCATATGTGTAAGACGACTCGGTCTTAGAGGCTTGGCTTACGGGAAAATCCCTTCCCCTTCCCCCTTCCATCGTCGGCTAAATGGATTTATTCAAGATTAATAACCGCGTATCGTAACTTCTGTCGTATTATGTATTATGCCACGAGATACGTATCATTGAACACTGTTCACTCACGATTTGCTGGCGTGCTTTTATAAATCGAACTGGAGAACTTTGCTCGAGACCTAACTCTGCTCGAGTTAGAAGTGTACTTTACAGTAAGTAATTTGAATGTGGAGTAAAATTTGATAAATTAAATTTACTTGCAAAGGTGTATTAATAAACTCTGCAAATGAAGTACCTAAATATCATGGTCTTCAATTTATTATTAATTCCTCTTTAAATATAATTAAATCCGTGCAATTTTCTTATTTACTATATTCCATTTGAAAGAAATGAAAGACCAGATGTTTAATACACCTAATACATTTTACATATCTAGAAGAAATTCACTCAGCCCAATCATTACATTCAAATCGATGAAGAATACCAGTCACTGCAGAGTGTGCTGTTCTAATAACGAACAATGTTTCTTGTACAACCGAAATGACACGTAAGAAACGTAGAATGAGGAGAAAGACAGGGGAGAAAGCTTTTGTTGGCGCCAGAGGACAGGTCGACGCAGAGATTTCCGTGGATCCTGGTCCCCCGTCTTGACATTTATTTCACTTGTCCCTCGAATCAGCCACAGCGATCTTCACGATCTCCGCCAGAGGTACATAAATCAGCGAGGGAATAGCGACGATCGTTCCGTCGTGTGGCGACCTTTCGGGCACCACTGCTCGTTTGCAGAATTTATTGTCTTACGTCATTCGGGGCCGTGTTTATTACGCCGAAGATCGATTTTTCCTAGCCGAGATGGGTTCGTGACGACGCTTCTACGGGGCACCAATTGTCGATCGGCGTGCCTTAATCGCACAATTAGGATGCGATCCGCCGTGGAGCACCATCCAGTTGATGCTCTATTAAAATTCCAATATTCTCGAATGGATGTTCTGTTGCCAGACGACCAGCGGAAAGGTGTGAGGTTAAACGATCAACAGACGATAAGGCTAATGAGCTATAACGATCCTTTCTCCATTTTAACGCGGCCCTCGCTCTCCACGCGGTTAACCTTTATCCGCCCGCAATTTTCAGAGCCCTTGTTTAATCCTCCACTTTCCCTGGCCGCCGTTGCCTAATTTCTAACGGCACGCTACGCTGAATCCTTGTTCCGATCCTCTCAACGCGCGATAATTCAACGTTCAGCCGAATCTTGCGAGCCTCGCAAACTCTTCGACTTCGTTTAGCGATAAATAAATTTAAAAAAAAGTTGGACATCGTGGCATGTAAGTGCTACAGTTTGTTACGTACGAGGGTGTGATCTAATCTCTGAGGAAGTTATGTTGAGTTTGATTGAAGTGTGCAGCGTAACATTGACAGGGGAAGTTAGCAACTCGGAGGTTGCATTTTTTTTTTACATCTTCAAAACTGCGTGAAAATAATTATCGAATTAAGGATTGGTGGTGAGGGTAACTTGAAAAGTATGGATTTTTGGATAATTATTTTCACGCAGTTTTGTAGACATAAAAAAGATGCAATTTTTGTTTTCAACTTTATTCCACAAAAAAGATGATTTTACATTTTTATCAACGGGTGATTTCACCCCCTAAAACTGTACGTAGCACCAACAAAAAATAGGTTTGTGTTATGGATGAGCTATTTTACTTGCACAGAAAGTTGCATAATTTTTGGAAATTTTTGCGTTGCCTAACTTCCCTAGAGAGTGTTCTATTTAAGGGGGTAGCGGACTATTGGATACGTAAAATCGTTAGTTTCTTTGACGCTAAATTACTTTGATACCAAACAATCGTTATAGTCATGCTTTTGACAATCTATTGTGGGCATGTTTGCGAGTATTTACAACAAAAAAATTCGTCGGAATGTATAAAACTGTCGAAGTTATTAATCGTTGAAGATAGTCCTATACCGGCGCGCTGCTGCAGGTGGTGCACATCGATTCAGGTGAACCAATCATCTGAAAGCAAAATGCTTTGAGGTGATTATTCTATACACAAATATCTACAGTGTGGAAACTTGCCGATGAATTCGAACAAAAATTGTGGAAGTTACACACTAATCAATTTTCTCTCCGCATTTTTACGGGATGAAATCTTCTTTAATCAGTTATAAAATGTTTTGCAAACATCCAATATTGGTGCGGAATTTCTACACGATAGAGAATGGAATTCTACAGCTCCATTTAAAATTTTAAGTGAAAATATTCATTCGTTCAAAAGTTATGATGTATACCGTTTCTGAAAATGGTGTTTCGAGAAAGCCGGCTTCAAAGATCGGGGTGTTACCTTTATCGCGCGGTTACTCGGCGGTACACTGTGTTACGTTCGGTGCTATTACTTCGACAATTGTTTAAATTTTGTTACGAACATTTGTTTAAAGTGTTCCTAAAGGATAAGACTTTCAGAAGCAGTAAAATAAAAAATATTGATTTATTTAAGCTGAAATAGTCCACTACCCCCTTAAGTTAGTTACATCCCCAAATGAGCCACGTGACTATGTAAATAGTATTCCTTCAACCCTCCCCACTGCAAGTGAATTTCCTCCTAACGCTCCACTCTAATCACTTCTAAATCTATTATTTTTCTTCTAATTACTATTATTTTTCCTTTCTCTTTTTTTGAATCTGTGTACATATGTTTCTTGCCCGGTATACAGGCTAACTATAGCTGACTGTCTCTTACCTAGTTACATGCTTCTTTGTATCTAAAGGGTACGTGACGTTAAATAAATAAATAAATAAATAAACAATAAATCTCTTCGTACGAGATACTTCAATTTATTAACTTTCATTTATATACACCACGTACCGTGACGAATCTCGCGTTCCACCCTGTATTCCCAAAATATCGAACCCCTTCCCAAGCTCGCCATACCTGAGTCCCTCAAGGTAAAACGGTATCGACAGACTCCATCGAGAACAATGCCGTTTTTCCCAGGGAAGAAAGAAGGTAGGAGTGTCCCAAGGACGAGCTCGAATGGCCTGAATTTTTCGCGTCAAATACCGATCCAGCTTTACAGCTTTATCCAGTCGCGCTTGTCGTCGACTCGCTTTGAATACCCGTTCGTTGCGGACAGTTGTACCAAGCGGTATATTACAAATCGTCCCGTAAATTATCATTCTTTTCCCGTGGCCGCGCCACGGGCGTGAAGGGGGAGGGGGAAGACATACGACGGAGGTGTCGATGCTGGTAGTAACAATAAGAGTTACGCGACATCTTTTAATGCCGACCAAGATGAATGGATCGTACCCGATAATTATTGCCGATCCCGCCGCTACTCCGTTGAATATAATTGAATGGAACCACCTTCCCTCTACCCCCCTCTCACCCCCCCCCCTCCCGCCCATTTCTGCTGCTGTCATATTATTTCAGCGCATTCTAGGCGCGTGTAGGCCGATCGCGAGTGGGATAAACGAACGGTACACCGTCGATACTATCGGCTCGATACGGACCGATGGAATTCCATCCTACGGCACTGGGTGAAGGAAACCCGTGGAAACACGTGGGAAATAGCAAAGGGAAACGCGGTTACCCGCCTGGATACTCGTCGACCGCTATTTATTCACTACGACTTGTTTTCCATGTAACCAGCGCTGCGCTAATAGGTCGTGTTCGTGGCCTCTGTTGTTTATCGGGAGAGTGGGGACTTGCGACGTGAGAAGTGGAGTTAGGGAGACCGTGGCTAGTTGTTCCTTTTTTTTTTTTTAATTTTTCGTTTCCCATCTTTTCTCTGCATTCCATTTTTAAGGTGATTAATGATTCCCAATCGAAGTAGGTACGCTTTTACGTTTCTCTGTCGATGACCGATATTTCGTATGATTAAACCGAAAGCTTGGCTTTGAGAAAAGTCAACTGCAATGGTATCGGCGCACTGGATCGGTCGGTTTTCGCCGATACCATTGTAGTTAAGTTTTACGGTCGAAATTTAGTTTATTTATAATTCTTTAAAACGAATGGCGAAATAAATATATCTACAATTAAGGAAAGTTTTTTCTCGTCTATAACAAGATTGTGTGGACCTTAAGAATACTCAAAGATTTATTAATCAGTAGATCCAACCTCGTCAAGATAAGTAATAGAAAAATATACTTACTTAAGTGAAGAACTAAAAATATAATTCCAAAATTCATTTCAAACAACTTTATGAATAATTCTAACATGTCTATCGTTTCCGTTACGGTATCTAGTAAGTTGTTGAATTTAAAATCTGACCGATCCAGTGCGCCGATACCATTGTAGTTAAGTTTTACGGACGAAATTTAGTTTATTTATAATTCTTTGAGAAAAGTCATTTGAGGGGGAAGTTGGTACAGTGTTAACCCCTCGTGGTCACACGGGGTGTACCGCACCCCAGGATATGTGTTTGCCAATGTTTCTGTAAATTCTTGGACCTTAATAATGAAATTTAAAGGCTTAGTGGATTTTAACAGAAAAATCGCTTTTAGCTAGCCACGACTATTTTTTTCAAATACAAATTTCAATATACGAATGTGATTATAAGAAGGTGTGACCACGGAGGGTTTGTGTGTTAGATGTACCTATAGAGACACTTGATAAAGACGTTAGAGATTTTTGGTACAATAAGCTGCAATTTGTGAAACGCAGTTTATGAGGAGACAATGAACATCCTTCTGTTCTGAATTGCGAGTCCGCGAATGCTGTTTACCGCGATAACACGGGCCTGCTGGCCGTAGCAATTATTTCATGTTGGATGTAAGCACCGACATTATGCTTCGCCGAGCCACAATTACCGCTAACTCGACGATATTTACTGCAAGATTTACCGAAACCGCTGTTTTCGTCGTGCACCGAACCGTAATATATACTTAGTAATCACTTCCCACACAGGCATCGGGAAAGTAACCATCCGCTTAGGGAAAAGTCAACGCAGATAGCGCAAGCAATGTCTTCTTGTCCATTCGAAACCGATAATTTTAAATAATCTATCTGCCTGTGCCGTTGCAAATTATAAGAACGGCGAAGAGGAGTGGTGTAAATACTGGACATCATCGATCAACATCCTCAATAAATTTCATTCTCGATTCATCATCGTCGATCAACACCTTCAATAAATTTTAGTCTTCATTTTCTGAGGAATAATTTGAGAGATGGGTGCTCCATTTGAGTGACGCGTTCAGATTAATCTTCTCAGAGTCTTGCAGTTTTGGAGTCTTCGGTGTCAGTTTGATTTTATTTTTAAGCCCAGTTTAGATTAACCAATGCAAAATTATTTTTACACACTGTTTGGGTACAGTGTAAATGTTTATGGAATCACAGCTGAATGCTGTTAAATGTTATATGCGTGTGTTAGAAATTCAACGCAATAGATGCTCATCGAATATGCTTCACCTTCATCGTAAGATTCTATTCCCCTTAATTCCTATGAATTTTTCAGTTGCATTGTGCATCACAAGCACGCAGAAAGGTATTGCCATGCATTAGCATTAATCAGGATAATTTATTATACATACATATACATCGTAAGACCACTGTAATTGAAACACATAAGTATTCTCATGCAAAGTCATTAGAAATCATGATTAGAAACACAAATCTGGGTTCAGACGTATAAATTTAGTTCTCATAGAACGCTATTATGTGTACAATGCTTTAAAGTGCACATTAAACTGCACGTGAATCATTAATTTCTTGTGCGTCGCAATTTTGCAGAAAATAATTATCTCCTGGTCAATAATAGAATTTCTCTTGAGGCTATTCAAACATAGAATATCCAATTGATCGATGTACAGATAATTGAATATCCATTCAATTAAACAGAGCTCCACTAATCGAGATTCCACTGCATCTCATTTCCAAAGCAAATATCTATACTATCACCTTCGCTACCACAGTTCGTTTGAAAAATGAATCACCATGAAACATTACTATAATCTTTAATTATATCCGGGAGCAATATAACAAACAACTTAAAATTCTACTTAAAGTTTCCAATAATCCACCCTGATTTCACCATCTGCAACCAACGATCCTGCACGTCATCACCGCGAGCAACAAAACAGAAGAGTCAGTCTAGAAAACACTGTAAGTTTCAAAATTGAAAAAAAAAGTTTTCCGGAAAATATTCTACCTGCCAATGATAATACAACAGTATAGAATTTGATTTTTTGCACTTACAGTATTTTCTACAAGCGCTATTATCGATATCAGGTATGTACAGGCG